>NC_064633.1:150994245-151619245 GCF_023864275.1 Schistocerca cancellata
GACCTCACCGAAAGTGGTGCGCCATGCATTATCACTTTGTCGTGCAGACATTGTTTTTATCTGCGTTAAACACCTTTTCTAGCAGCATCTTTGGTTGGTTACATCCTGCCACCACTGAATGCTACAGTGACACTGTTTCCGCAGTTTGTAACATAACTCACTGATTAGACAATATGGGCCAGTGATAAGACATGGGACTCGCAATCAGGGAGGACGTCGATTCAAAACTCCGCCCATTCACACAGCTTTACAATTTTGGTGATGTGTGTAATTCGCTTAAGGTAACTACCAGGATGGTTCCTTTGAAAGATACGGGCATCCTTCTTCAATTCGAGCTCGCTCTCCGTCGCTTACAGTCTTTCTCCCTTTTTTACATCCAACTAGCAATACCAGCCATAACTGTTTACAGATAATTTTAATAATCGCTTTAAAAACATTTCAATGTGAGCAGCTCGAAAACCTCACTAACGTCTCACTTACGTGATAATCAATATCGAATTTCAGTTCTGCACAATCACTAGGAGATACTTCGTAAAAAGAGAAATGAGTTGTGTTAAATGTGGTTCGGGCGATATGTATAATAAAGTCTGTAAGACAGTCCGCTGATAATACGGTTAAAAACCAAACGGAGTAAAGGCACAGAGCTTTGTTGACCAAATTTGTCTATTTGAATTTCCGAAGTAAAGGGGTCTCAGCATTTAACTAGTTGGTAGTTTATTATAGTTTTTTATGTTAATATCCAAGTTTACTCCCACTGTCGATCCATTTAATGTTCACACTGTTTTAATGATACAGAAATATGTAGGAATTTTTAAAATTTTCACCTTAGTATCATTACTGTATTAGTGTCACCCACGTTCAGTATTTATGTAACACAGATAGCCAAGTCTAACAAATTTGCCTGGCGACTGCAGTTCCCCGTATCTTCTGTGTTGCCGCCGTTAGTTGGGTTTCTTAACCGTCTCAGTACCTGGACGGCAGTCAACGCATAAGCTCCGACAACACACTGTACACCTCATAGCTTGTGTTGTCAGCTGCTACGGTTACCATCACGTTGGTGACAATCACACATAAGCGTATCGGCTTCCGGTAACATTGACCATCTGAATAACCTTCTTACTTTCGATCACCGGTGGCCCCGAAACATCTCACAAGTAATTTTCACTGTACTTCAGTACCTCAATTTTATTGATTTTCATTTTTACCTTTATTTCAGTTTTCAGACACTCCAGAATCCAACAGTTTTAAGAATAACATTTACGAGGAGCACCATCCGTTGCTTGAAAATGATTCAAAGGAACATATTTTAATCGGAAATGTGATGACAGTTCATGATTTTAACACACGTCACTCCCATTTTCTTGGCATTTGTTCCACGTTACATGGGCACTGTTCCGATCTATTTTTCATTAGTTACTACATCACTGTTTTTTAATCAAGGATTAGTTTCTGATTCGTATTTTTACTCCTTCACTTTTTAGACTGGACTTTCATCACTGATGATGGTTTTTATCGATATAGGAAAACTGAAAAATTTGCCTATCCACGCCAGCTGTTACTCTGCTGCGTTCTGTAACAACTCTTTACACTATATGACACAGCATTTTTAAAAAATATTCAAATGTGTGTGAAATCTTATGGGACTTATCTGTTAAGGTCATCAGTCCCTAAGCTTACACACTACTTAACCTAAATTATCCTAAAGACAAACACACACACCCATGCCCAAGGGAGGACTCGAACCCCCGTCGGGATCATCCGCAGAGCCCCTGCCTGCAGCGCCCTAGACCGCTCGGCTAATCCCGCGTGGCCAGCATTTTTAACTAACCTTCTTATGGTATGAAATTACATACCTTATTTATTGAATACGTATGTGCCCGTTCTTTGTACAGCGCATGAGATCCACACCCAGTTTCCTAAGTACCGTAATATTTTCTTGTTTATTCACTCAGAAATTTAGGTATCTCATATAAGTTCATTTCCCCATTATAAAAGTATTAGTTTAAAAATTTTCTGTACAGATTCACATCAGACGAAGCAACTTAAAAGTTGCAAAACCGATTGTGTGCGTCTGTAATCGACTTAATTAAATACAGCCTCTGCAGATTAATGCACTTTTCATTCACTTTTATATTTTAATAGTTTTTAACACCGACATGTAGACTGAAGTTACACTGCATGGACTGGTCAATCAATTATGCATATTTCTTTGGCTTAGTATGGTCGACGTTACATGTCTTCAAATCCATATGCCCAGGTATATGTTATTGTGGAACTTTACCATTCAGGTACAGCCGTTATCGGCAACATTTTCGACACACACTATAGGTGTAGTTCATATTTGTTTGGTAAGATAAAAAAACAGTTATGAACGTGAAATACCTTAATACGTTAAAATAGTGTGCCAAAGATGAAACCGAATACGGATCCATGCATTTAGTGGGCAATACTCTCATACAAAGACATTTCCCAATACCTGAGTCAAAACGTTGGTCTTTTAGTATCTTCCTCCTGCTTTCCCTACTTCATTGGTATCCCACAATAATAAGCAAACATCGGAGTGAGACATGATTAAATAAGGCTGCTTCTGCTAATAAGTCCAATCTGATTCCTAGATTGTCTAGTCACTCTGTAACGTCCCCTTAGAAAAATTATAAATGACTGTGCTTAAACTGATACACAATATTTTTAGCGCAACGCAATCTGACTTTCAATAATCCCTACAAAACAATGGCCCTGACGAACATTAACCTATACCTTTCACAAATCACTTACCTCACAAAAATCTTCGTTACTCGAACTACTGCAATACAACGAGCGCCACTACTGCCAGCTAAATAAAAGATTCAAACTACTGAAGGCACTAACTACTGATAGGCATAGTTAGCAAATGAAAGATTTTGATAGAGAACAAACAATGTATTTACCTTAATAGTGTTCAAATGTCATAATATATATAGCAGTTCATGTCATTTATAATTTTTCTAAGGGGACGTTACAACTCGCCAGTTCAGTGTACATTGTAGTGAAATTTCCTGACCTTGTAAAACAGAGTCTCTTCTCCGAGAGTTTTCAGTTGTTAGAGGCTAATCAGGAAAGACTGTTTGGAACTTGGAAAGCAGTAGACAGCTGGAGTCGCAGTAAAGATTTTATCTGAAACTATAGGATTCTTCGGAGACTTCAGCCGGGAAGATTACAATTCCCTTACAGCACATGTGCTACCAGTGAGTTAAAGAAACCTTGTGGAATACTTGCTGTTGCGTCGTCTCTGTCTTTCCTGAAATTTATCATATTTCATAACATTACTATTCGAGCTAGGAAAGGCAGAAGTCAGTAGTCAGTAGCAGAAAGGAAGACAAGGATCAGTACACCGAAGATGACGAAGATCGTTAAAGATGGGGCACAAAATTTAGATACGACAAAGTGTGCAAAGAAAACTGTGTATACGCTTTCAAAAGGAACTAGTACAGACTTCACACATGTCTCTGCATGAGGAAACGTACCGAAGGCTTTGCTTAGGTTTTACGTACATACGGCAGCATGGCTTCACAGTTTTCAGAAATGCACTGATGATATTCTCAGATGCACTTGAAAATTGTATGTGATATTCTGTACCTGTACCTGTTGTACTTTAAGAAGCAGTAGAAGAAGAAAAAGTAAGTAGGTGCTGAAAAAAAAAGAAAAAAAAACAGCACGCTCTCCGTATTGTAGGGTAATCAGCCGCGGATCAACGATCCATCTTCTACAAGATGGACAAAATAAAGTAAAGAACATTCCCGACTTTTACCTCAAATATTTTCGAGAGCTATATAAAAGCAACATCTTCATAGGAGTGACGGATAACTGAAGTTCTCTCGTCCCAAATGCGAGTCGGTGACCTTAATAACTGTCCCCCTCCCCGTCTCCGCCTCGTTCGGGCTGTTACTTTTAAGGTACTGGAATATCCAACTCACTCCAAAAGACGTATATGCTTTCCGCAAAAAATATCTAAATCACGTGTAACAAGTGATGTGCCGTACATTTACGCCACATCTCTACCGGTAACTGTCAACATTGTTAGGCACTCTTTGGTGCCACCTTTTTATGTATACAAAGCGTAATTACGTAGTATCACTCCACTGCTAAATGGAAGGTGTGTAATGATATTAGTAGACGAAGACGATAAACCACATGGTATTGACGAAATGTCTCATATCCTGTAAGCGTCACAACGCAGAAAAAAACGTGAATAAAAATCAGATTTCCAGCAAAATGCCATTGAGCTTTCGTTGCGTTTTCTATACTCCACAGCGAGCCATCTTGTGTCAATTTTTCATTTATTTGCGTAAACATAATAATGGAGATTCTAGGATTATTCCTTCAACAGGGTCGATTTCCTCTATCGTAGGTACTGCTACGTTTTTCCAAAGTCTGCATGTCCGTCTCTCATTACGTGAACTAATCAAGCAGCGCACATACAATGTCGTTTAAAAATCCATCGTCACGTGCATCATGAGTTGGTTTCTCAGTTTGATACACATTTCAACTGCTGATATTTCCATCTTACATTTGGTCTCCCAATACTCTTGGCCAAATTTTTACATCAGTCTCTCTAAACATGCATCAGTTTAAAAAATTAATTGCCAAAATTATTATACGTTCTTCAGGTGCGGAGAAATTAGGAGTCCACACAATTTCAGTTTTGTAAAATTGCGTCTAATTGAATAGCAGTAAATTCATGTTAATTTCTATTTTTGTTGGAATTCATTAATTAGAACTGAGGAAAGCGAATATATGATAATTTGTTGTTTCATTATTTAACAGCAAAATTCTGGGACTAAATTAAATCAGTCTCTAAGTGAAAATTAAAAACAGCGTATTGAATGTAATGTAATATAAATATGAAACAAATAAAATACAGTATAAATCAATACACTGTTTATTCAATTTATTTAGAGAAAATAGAACTTAAAGGTCGGTGAGCGAAGCTATTGAAAGTGCGACTGCCGAACGCTTTCTCTACATTTATAAACACTACACAGGCACTGCAAAGATGCACGTGTCTTCTACTGCAGTACGGTTCCATCCACTGTGAGCGATAATTTTGAAAGTTTTTATGTTGAGTCTGTAAGGAGACAACTTATTTAATTGTGTGTGTGTGTGTGTGTGTGTGTGTGTGTGTGTGTGAGTGTGTGTGTGTGTGCATGCTTGTGTGTGTATGTGTGTGTGTGTGTGTGTGTGTGTGTGTTTGAGAGACGGAGGAGGGACAGGGAGAAAGTGGATTGGGGTGAAACAGACGTTTCGTTACATAAAACGTTGTACCTAACATCGTCTTTGAGTATGGCGACGTTAGTTGTAGTGCGATTATTCCTACATATGTCCATTTACTTATGAGGTAGACAAGTTTTTCTCTACTACAAATATTACTTTTGATTTCCACTTGACAATTTTAAGTGTTAAACAAGAAAAAAGTGAAGCTCGATCCAGAAAAATTTAATTAGATTTGGTTCAAATGGCTCTGAGCACTAAGGGACAGTCATAAGTTCCATAGAACTTAGAACTACTTAAACCTAACCAACCTAAGGACATCACACACATCCATGCCCGAGGCAGGATTCGAACCTGCGATAGTAGCGGTCGCGCGGTTCCAGACTGAAGCGCTTAGAACCGCTCGGTCACACCGGCCGGCTTCATTAGATTTATTCAGCAATAACATTTATTTTACTTACAACAATTCACTATAAAAAAATTAACGTCCGAGAAAAAATTTCGTAAGCTTTGGCCGAAATATTGTTTTTGTGTATGAAAACCAGGAAGGAGTGAAAAGTATAATATGTGAAATACTGGGTACGTAATTTCAGCCAACAAAGAAAACACATCGTGGATGTGCAATACGTCGTAAAACGGAAATACAGTACATACACGAATACTACTCACGGAAAAATTAATCAAAATAATAACTCATTAAGAAATTCTTCCGAGTACTTCGTAGATGGCATGCAATCAAGCGTAATAAAGCGAAACAAACTGATCAAATCTATCTTCGCAAGTAATGTAGTTTCAGGTGATTAACCAAGACAAAACAACAAAGAGAAAAGCATCCATGAACGTTACATAACATTGACGGGGATTTAAATCTAAATGAAAATGATGCTTACGTGTCGAAAAAATGTTTGGTAAAAAGAAGACACATAGCATTCTGTAGAGAGTGGAGCTTTAAAACCTAAATTTAACACAATAAAACGGAGAACAAAAGATCGAATGGCGCTACTTACGCCATCATGATGATTGTTTCCAGAAATGTAGGAAAAAAAACTTTCTTAGTTCTCATTTCACAGCATAATGTATAACGATCTGCATTCACAACTATTTCAGTTTCATAAGTATAATGATCTCTTCCTCCAAACTGGTCTCTTGTCATTTGCATTTACTCATAGTCCTATGTTTTCGTTGTTGTCGTCCATATTCCTAATCCGGAGCTTTCACAATTACATATCTCAACTTGCTTTTATTATTCAGAGAAGTGCCTTAGAAATTATTAATAGAACCATAAAACCATAGAGAAACGGTAGTGGTAAACGTAGAAGAATGTTAGATTCTGTCTCTGACAGCAGAGATTCTGATTTTGCCTATATATTTGTGTGTAAATTTCATTCAGTACTCAGCAGTACATAGAAAGAGAATCGTGAAATTTATTGAAACGTGAGAAATTAATCTTTGCTTCTTGATTTCAGCTAAAACAAAAGAATAGACTAAATTCAGTTATTGCCTCCGAGTGGTAAGAGTCTTCCCAGATGTACTAAACGGAAAGAAATCGAGAATATATCACTAGCAAGGTCTGCTACACGACAGCTGAGGAAAAGGAAACTCTCCATTGTGCAGCCACGTGCATGCTTTCGCTCCACGTGAACGAAGCATCAACCTACCCTTCTTCTCTGCACGTGCCGGTACCAGCCTTAGCGAAAGTCCCGCGACCGTACTTCATTCTCACTGATAGATCACTTGGCGAATGGAAGACGAAAGGCGCCTCAACTCTCCTGCACGACGTTCCAGTAGCTAGCAACCAGTCGACATCGTCGGCAGTCGGTTCCTACTGAATAAAGGCGTAGCTATCTACATCCGCCAATAACGATATGAGGAAAGAAAATATAACTGCCAATTGGTAACGTTTGCATGTGGAAAATCAGTAGTAGAGCACGTAGGCAGATCTTGAAGTGCCACTAACAGGGAGTGGACAGAAATGTACACTATTGGCCATTAAAATTGCTACACCAAGCAGAAATGCACATGAAATGAAATGAAATGTCGTGTGACGAGGGCCTCCCGTCGGGTAGACCGCTCGTCTGGTGCAAGTCTTTCGATTTGACGCCACTTCGGCAACTTGCGCGTCGATGAGGATGAAATGATCCCTGAGCGGAGAAAATCTCCGACACAGCCGGGATTGACAGTCTGTCGCGCTGACCACTCAGCTACCGGGGGCGGTAGAAATGCAAATGATAAACTGGTATTCACTGAACAAATATATGATACCAGAACTGACATGTGGTTACATTTTCACGCAATTTGGGTATATAAATCATGAGAAATCGGTATCCAGAACAACCACCTTTGGCTGTAATAGCGGCCTTGATACGCCTGGGCATTGAGTGAAACAGAGCTTGGATGGCGTGTACGGCTTCACCACGAAACCACAGTTTATCAAGAGTAGTGACTGGCGTATTGTGACGAGCCAGGTGCTCGGCCACCTTTCGCCAGACGTTTTCAGTTGGTGAGAGATCTGGAGAATGTGCTGGCCAGGGCATAAGTCCAACATTTTCTGTATCCAGGACCTGCAACATGAGATCGTGCATTGTACTGCTGAAATGTAGGGTTTCGCAGGGATCGAATGAAGGGCAGAGCCACGGGTCGTAACACATCTGAAATGTAACGCCCGCTGTTCAAAGTGCCGTCAATGCGAGCTAGAGGTGACCGAGACATGTAACCAATGGCACCCCATACCATCACGCCGGGTGATATACCAGTAAGGCGATGACGAATAGACGCTTCCAATGTGCGTTCACCGCGATGTCGCCAAACACGGATGCGACCATCATGATGCAGTAAACAGAACCTGGATTCATCCGAAAAAATGACTTTTTTCCATTCGTGCACCCAGGTTCGTCATTGAGTACACCATCGCAGGCGCTCGTGTCTGTGATGCAGCGTCAAGGGTAACCGCAGCCATAGTCTCCGAGCTGCTAGTCCATGCTGCTGCAAACGTCGTCGAACTAATCGTGTAGATGGTTGTTGTCTTGCCAACGTCCCCATCTGTTGTCTCAGGGATCGAGACGTGGCTGCACGATCCGTTACAGACATGTGGATAAGATGCCTGTCATATCAACTGCTAGTGATACGAGGCCGTTGGGACCCAGCGTTCCGTATTACCCTCCTGAACCCACCGATTGCATATTCTGCTAACAGTCATTGGATCTCGACCAACGCGAGCAGCAATGTCGTGATACGATAAATTTCAATCGCAATAGGCTACAATCCGACCTTCATCACATTCGGAAACGTGATGGTAAGCATTCCTCCTCCTTACACGAGGCGTCACAAAAACGTTTCACCAGGCAACGCCGGTCAACTGCTGTTTGTGTATGAGAAATCGTTTGGAAACTTTCCTCGTGTCAGCACGTTGTAGGTGTCGCCACCGGCGCCAACCTTGTGTGAATCCTCTGAAAAGCTAATCATTGCATATCACAGCATCTTCTTCCAGTCGGTGAAATTTCGCATCTCTAGCACTTCATCCTCGTGGTGTAGCAATTTTAATGACCAGTACTGTAAAGACACCGGAAACCATTACCGTGCCTTACACATTGAAGAAACACCAATGGCGTTCAAAACCACTTAGTCATTAAAGAATGGATATATACAGATGATGCATTGTTATCATTGATGTCTTACACTGTTCGTCCTGCAAAACAATGCCAAGTTCAGGTATCAGTGATGGAGATGAATGACGATGAGACACTCTTCTTTCCAAAGTGGACCACAAACGCTCAATAAAATTAAGAACTGCTGGTTGCGGTGGCCGTAGAAGATGCGATAATTCTTCCCCGTGCTCACTAAACCAGTCCTGAACGATGCCAGGTGCCAACAGGGGACCTGTGGTCTGAGACCACAGTATCCCCACTGGGGAACAAACGTTGTACCGTGAGATGGACCTGATCACACAAACTGATCACATAATCCTTCGAAGTAATGCGACCTTGCAGAGTAACCACAGGGCCCATGGAATACCACAATGGGGCATACCAAATCATCAGCGAATCTTCGCCTTAGAAGGCCTCTGTGGCCGAGCGGTTCTAGTCGCTTCAGTCCGGAACCTCGCTGCTGCTACGGTCAGGTTCGAATCCTGCTTCGGGCATGGGAGTGTGTGATGTCCTTAGGTTAGTTAGGTTTAAGTAGTTCTTAGGGGACTGATGCCCACAGATGTCCCATAGTGCTGCTTAGAGCCATTTTGAATACTCGCCTTGGGATGTGTGAAAACACTGTGAAAAAAGATTTGAAATGTCCCCTCTGAATGTAAAGAATGACTGTGCTGGTAAAGTTCTACGTTATTTGATACAGCAACAGCTGAGTGAGACTGAACGTACCCAGACAGTTTTCTCTTTACTTATTCTGATCATTTCTATACTGACACACAATATTTTAGCGCAACGCAATGTGACTTTTAATAATCTCTACAAAAGATTAGCAATGACTAACAATAACCTATACCCTCCATGAATCACTTACCTCACAAAAATCTTCGTTACTCAAACTACGGCAATACAGCGAGCGCCAGTACTGCCAGCTAAATAAACGATTCTAACTACTAAAGGCACTGACTGCTGATAGGCATATAGTTAGCAAAGGAAAGATTCTGATAGAGAACACACAATGTATTTACCTTAATAGTGCTCAAAAGTCATAATATACATGTAGATACATAAATTCTTCATAATTATTTTGACAAATTTCCTTTTATTTATTTCAAGTTTCTGCTACCAGTCACTCCTTATTTTATTTTATGCTTAATCTAACATAATACAACGCGTTTCGAACATGTTCTGTTCATATTCAAGCGATAATGTTTCTTAATGTTATTTAAAAAAAAAAACAGTCTTAAACTAGATTAGTCTAGAACACTTTGTCCATTCTTTTTTTATTTTTTAATGTAGCTGCTGGTGTGGCATTTGGGGAGAGGAGGAGGGCAGTGTATATCTGGAAATCGAAATCAGTGATGTCTTCTGCTGGTTTTCTTCTTTGTTGTTGACTATGTATATTTCAGCCTGTATCGGATGTAGATAGATTTGCTCCAGTTATCCGTTACGAAAATAGTTTGAAATGTTTTTATATTGTAAGTGATCAACTGTCATATAAAAACCTTTTTTGATCTTCCTTCGTGTTGTTTTTGTGCTGACCGTGTTTGCGAGTGCAATATTCAGTTCTGCGGTAATTTCTGCAGCAGTCGTCAGCTTATTTTTCGGTCACAATCCTCTTTAGTGACCGTCTGGTGTGATCAATCAACACACTTTGTACTGCGCTGTGACTTAGCGGATAATGTTTTCTCCGCTTTCCCTGTTTACGGTATAATTCTTCGATAAGGCGCCTATTGAAACACCAGTCACCTTGGCTACCTTGGTTGCGAAGCCATTTGAACCAATTAAACCATAGTAGACAAACACTTTATAACACGTATTTTGTGCCACGCTGTATTTGTGAAGATTCAAATTACGACTAAAATATGTTTTCTGCCTATTGCAATTATTCGCCTTAAATTCCAGTTGCTGAACATTTGCAAGACAATCATTACCTGTTTATGGACCTTCTGAGCTGAGAAACCATGATTTTTGTGTAAATTATCGAATTAATAGAAAGTGCTGTTTTGCAAAAATCTTTTTACCTGAAAATCTTTCGTGAGCACTTGCAGTTCTTTCCGCCATTTACATCATCACACAAATATTCCTTCAGTTAGGCGTAAAAATACTTTGCATATTATGTTTAGTAACAGTACTGACAAATTTACAAAGCAGGCACTGTGTTTGCACTCGTACCCTTTGTGCGTAGCTTCAGACAATATTCTGCTGTTCACCTACTCGTTCTAGTTCCGTCGCGTCTTTTAAACTCCTTTCGGGAAGAAGTTCAAAAGATGCGACAGAGCCAGACCCTGTAGGTAAACAGCAGAATATTGTATAATATGAATGCAAACTGAAGTTTTGCATCACTTCCGTTCCCAGAGTTCCGGAACCTTTACAGAAAATTGGAATAGAGATCAACTTAAACATCATTTCCACCCTTTTTATTGCTCATGAAAATCACACATCGCATGTTCTACCACCATACCTCGAGACCTTCATAGGTGGTGGTCCAGATTGTGTATACACCGGTACCTCTAACACCCAGTATCACGTCCTCTTGCACTGATGCATGCCTGTATTCATCATTGCATACTATCCACAAGTTCATCAAGGCACTGTTCTTCCATATTGTCCCACTCCTCAACGGCGATACGGCGTAGATACGTCAGAGTGGTTGGTGCGGTCACGTCGTCCATAAAAAGCGCCTTTCAGTCTATGCCAGGCATGTCTGAATGTGTTCATTGCTGGGGAACATGCTGACCACTCTAGACGAGCGATGTCGTTATCCTGAAGGAAGTCATTCACAAGAAGCGAACGATGAGCGCCCGAATTGTCGTCCATGAAGACTATTGCTTCGCCAATATGCTGCCGATATGACTGCACTATCGGTCGGAGGATGGCATTCCCGTATGGTACAGCCGTTACGGCGCTTTAAATGACCACTAGCGGCGTACGTCGGTCCCACATTTTGCCACCCCAAAACAGCAGGGAACCTTCACCTCGCTGCACTTGCTGTACAGCGTGTCTAAGGCATTCAGGCTGACCGGGTTGCCTTCAAACATGTCTCCGACGATTGTCTGGTTGGAGGTACATGCGACAGTCATCGGTGAAGAGAACGTGGTGCCAACCCTGAGCGGTTCATTCGTCATCTTGTTGGACCCATCTGTATTGCGCTGCATGGTGTCGTGGTTGCAAAGATGGGCCTCGCCATGTACATCAGACAGCCTACTGTGTCGAGTTTGTGTCGTAACACGATGTCCTGTGGCTGCACAAAAAGCATTATTCAACACGCTGTTGTTGCTGTCAGGTTTCCTCCGAGCCATAATCTGTAATTAGCGGTCATCCACTGCAGTAGTAGCCCTTGACGGCCTGAGTGAGGCGTGTCATCGACAGTTCCTGTCTCTCTGTATCTCCTCCATGTCCGAACAACATCTCTTCGGTTCACTCCGAGTCGCCTGGACACTTACCTTGTTGAGAGCTCTTCCTGGCACAAAGTAACAACGCGGACGCGATCGAACCACGGTATTGACCGTCTAGGCATGGTGGAACTCAGACACGAGCCCTGTACCTCCTTCCTGGTGGAATGACTGGAAGTGATCGGCTGTCGGACCTCTTCCGTCTAAGATGTGCTGCTCATGCATGGTTGTTTACATCTTTGGGCGGGATTAGTGACATCTCTGAACAGTCAAGACGACTGTATCCGTGATACAATATCCACAGTCAACGTCTATATTCAGGAGTACTGGGAACTGGGGTGATGAAATACTTTTTTTGATACATAATTGTGCATAATTGTACGGCTGAAAAGTTGCACACATAAGGCATTTAGTTGGTTGGTAAACATGTCGTTTTCCCAAGCGCAACTAGTTTCCTTTGTCGAGGAGTGTTTTTCCGATTGTTCGTATGCACGTGTCGTAAATGCATTTCGTGGGAAATATCCAGATTCCGCTGCGTCAACAAGAATGGGCTTAATCGCCCGTTTTCGAGATAGAGAACAGTTGCAGACATGAAGAATGTCAGGATAGTGGCCATTGGAGTGAGGTAAGGGCACGTGATGCTGCGTTCAACCTCAAAACTTTGAAAAGACTGTCTCCCCAATCTCGGTTTTCGTAGAAAAGTGCTCAGGAATCTATGCAGAAGTTAAAATTTCGCACATTGATGTTCGTAGTGTGCAGGAATTGAAGGCACCGGATAAAGAAATATATATATTCTTATCAACGTTTAAAAAACCCCGAGGTGACGACAATGACACTAAGACAAATAATTTAACATACGTCACATGGGGCCCCGAATGTCGGGAAAGACGCCAAAATTAGATGAAAAATATTGAATGTTTGAAGTAACAACCAAAGTACGGAGCGTATTTTCGAGAGTGAGCATGAAGGGATGATTTAGTGATACAATACTTGCATTCAAACAAACGGTGCACATGTCTTAGAATGCCTTGTATAAATGTATTATGTTTTAAACGCACAGGCTACAAAATTGTTTTCCTCGCTGTAAGCAACTAAAACCTGTTCATATTTTGTGTTTATTTCCTTTTGTCTCTCTGTCTCCGTCTCTGTCTCTCTCTCTCTCTCTCTTTTTTTATTTTTTTTATTTTTTTTACAAACGTTGTTATGGCGGAGAAAGCATACATCATTTACTGGTAGCGATGCAATTCGAGAACGGATACTCGTTTACTTGTGAAGCTATATGGTTGATTTTTGTTGTGTTGTACTTTGCAGGGTATCAGCGGAAACCGCGAGACTGGTGAATGAATTAATAAACAATAGCCCAATGTAAACACTTAACTGCGTCACACAATGAAAAAATATAGCATGGCACATATATTAGTGCTATCGTATAATGCACAGTATTAATTTAAAATTGAAAAAATTCCATGCTCAGGACGAAACGTGAAACATTACTCACAGCCTTTGAATTGCGCTGGACCATAGCAGATAGTCGAAGAGGCTCTTCGGGTTAGCGGATGATTCTGTTTTATATAGAGAAGTTCCAAGCTAGAAGGACACGACTGAGGATTTCCTAAAACAACGTTAAGACACTGAATACCAGTAGCGATAATAAAACACCAAGAGGTACACTTGAAAAGAGGGATAAATTTAAATATATGGAATAAAATGTAACAGAAAGAAACAAAAGCAATGAAGAAATATTGGGAGAGCGAAGATGACAAGAACAGCCTTGTGTGTGACCAGAGATGTGTACAATAAAAGCAAGAACACACTTCAAATAGGAATACGGTTCTGTTTGCGGCTGAGACGATATCACTATGAAGACATGGTACAAAACAAATTACATTGGTAAGAGAGAAAACAGCGAGTAAAATATTGAGCTATAAAAGAGGTCGCCCAAAAGCGGGCATGAAGGACTAAAGAAGAAACCTGTCGGAAAATGGAGACTCTATTGGGATAAATTAGATTAAAAATGGCAATACAGGCGGAATATCTAGTCTGAGTGACTGTGAATAGTTAGGCAAATGTTTCGGAGAAATAGCTGGTTGGACGAAAGGAAAGGTAGGAACTAAGTGGTCTGTGACTTTCAGGTAAGACGGGATGGAATTGGGACCAAGATGGAAGGGAACGAAAGTTGGTGAAAAACGCTCACATCGATCAGGATGGGAGAGATCAACGGCAGACAAGGACGCAGGAAAATAGTAGGGACGGACCTGCGAAGCAGACAAGAGAATAGGATTCTGAAAGATCTTTGAAATACATTTGGGGAGTAGAAGGGGGATACTGAAGGAGTTTTGCGAAGAAAAGAAGAAAACGCCACACTTGAGATCTTGCGCCACCGTTTATCCCAAAACCTACCCGTAAATAATGTTAAACCAGAGTTAAAGAGGCTAATAATATCCGAATAATTAATCCCCTCTTACTAATGAGGCATATGTCAGTACCAGTAATTGCCAGCTGCTAATCAACGTAGTTTGTTTTGTACACGGAACTGAATGGTTGATTGAAGCGCAACGCCGGTTTGGAAGCTTACTGTGTTGAGGTGCAAGCTGGCCGGCAGGGTAGGGTCACTTACGCATATGAGTTCCCGGAAGTCATGAGGGGCCAGCCGTGCAGGTTCGTGCCTATTGGCTGACCAGCTTCCCTATGAGGAGACGCCACAGGGTGCTGGTCACTGAAGTCAGAACAGAATTCATCTTCATCTACATACAGAGAGCGCAAGCCACAGTACAATACGTGTCGGAGTGCACTCCGCGCCACCAATAGTCGTTTCTTTCCCTGTTCCACTCGCAGATAAAGCGAGGAAAAAACGACTGTCCGTATATCTCTGCGTTGTTGTTGTTGTGGGCTTCAGTCCTGAGACTGGTTTGATGCAGCTCTCCATGCTACTCTATCCTGTGCAAGCTTCTTCATCTCCCAGTACCTACTGCAGCCTACATCCTTCTGAATCTGCTTAGTGTATTCATCTCTTGGTCTCCCTCTACGATTTTTACCCTCCACGCTGCCCTCCAACACTAAATTGGTGATCCCTCGATGTCTCAGAACATGTCCTACCAACCAATCCCTTCTTCTAGTCAAGTTGTGCCACAAGCTCCTCTTCTCCCCAATTCTATTCAATACCTCCTCATTAGTTATGTGATCTACCCATCTAATCTTCAGCATTCTTCTGTAGCACCACATTTCGAAAGCTTCTATTCTCTTCTTGTCTAAACTAATTATCGTCCACGTTTCACTTCCATACATGGCTGCACTCCATACAAATACTTTCAGAAACGACTTCCTGACACTTAAATCTACACTCGATGTTAACAAATTTTTCTTCTTCAGAAACGCTTTCCTTGCCATGTATATATCTCGGTATATGTATATGTATGTATATCTATGTATGAACCGTAATTTCTCGTATCTTACCTTCGTGGCCTTTCGCGAAATGTATGTTGGTGGCAGTAGAATCGTTGTGCAGTAACCTTCAGATGTCGGTTCTCTAAATCTTCTCAATAGTGTTCGACGGAAAGAACGTGGCCTTCTCTCCAGAGATTCCCATTTGAGCTCCTGAAGCATCTCCGTAACACTTGAGTGTTGTTTGAACCTACCGGTAACAAATTTAGCAACTCGCTTCTGATTTACTTCTATGTTAAAGCAGGCTCAGACATGGTAATTGGATGTCTCTATAGGCCCCCTGGCTCAGCAGCTGTTGTGGCTGAGCACCTGAAGGATAATTTGGAAAATATTTCGAGTAGATTTCCCCACCATGTTATAGTTCTGGGTGGAGATTTTAATTTGCCGGATATAGACTGGGAGACTCAGACGTTCATAACGGGTGGCAGGGACAAAGAATCCAGTGAAATTTTTTTAAGTGCTTTATCTGAAAACTACCTTGAGCTGTTAAACAGAGAACCGACTCGTGGCGATAACATATTAGACCTTCTGCTGACAAACAGACCCGAACTATTCGAAAAAGTTAACGCAGAACAGGGAATCAGCGATCATAAAGCGGTTACGGCATCGATGATTTCAGCCGTAAATAGGAATATTAAAAAGGGTAGGAAGATTTTTTTGTTTAGAAAAAGTGACAAAAAGCAGATTTCAGAGTACCTGTTGGCTCAACACAAAAGTTTTGTCTCAAGTACAGATAGTGTTGAGGATCAGTGGACAAAGTTCAAAACCGTCGTACATAATGCGTTAGACGAGTATGTGCCAAGCAAGATCGTAAGAGATGGAAAAGAGCCACCGTGGTATAACAACCGAGTTAGAAAACTGCTGCGGAAGCAAAGGGAACTTCACAGCAAACATAAACATAGCCAAAGCCTTGCAGACAAACAAAAATTACTCGAAGCGAAATGTAGTGTGAGGAGGGCTATGCGAGAGGCGTTCAATGAATTCGAAAGTAAAGTTCAATGTACTGACTTGGCAGAAAATCCTAAGAAATTTTGGTCTTATGTCAAAGCGGTAGGTGGATCAAAACAAAATGTCCAGGCACTCTGTGACCAAAATGGTACTGAAACAGAGGATGACAGACTAAAGGCCGAAATACTAAATGTCTTTTTCCAAAGTTGTTTCACAGAGGAAGATTGCACTGTAGTTCCTTCTCTAGATTGTCGCACAGATGACAAAATGGTAGATATCGAAATAGACGACAGAGGGATAGAGAAACAATTAAAATCGCTCAAAAGAGGAAAGGCCTCTGGACCTGATGGGATACCAGTTCAATTTTACACAGAGTACGAGAAGGAACTTGCCCCCCTTCTTGCAGTGGTGTACCGTAGGTCTCTAGAAGAGCGTAGCGTTCCAAAGGATTGGAAAAGGGCACAGGTCATCCCCGTTTTCAAGAAGGGACGTCGAACAGATGTGCAGAACTATAGACCTATATCTCTAACGTCGATCAGTTGTAGAATTTTGGAACACGTATTGTGTTCGAGTATAATGACTTTTCTGGAGACTAGAAATCTACTCTGTAGGAATCAGCATGGGTTTCGAAAAAGACGGTCATGTGAAACCCAGCTCGCGCTATTCGTCCACGAGACTCAGAGGGCCATAGACACGGGTTCACAGGTAGATGCCGTGTTTCTTGACTTCCGCAAGGCGTTCGATACAGTTCCCCACAGTCGTTTAATGAACAAAGTAAGAGCATATGGACTATCAGACCAATTGTGTGATTGGATTGAGGAGTTCCTAGATAACAGGACGCAGCATGTCATTCTCAATGGAGAGAAGTCTTCCGAAGTAAGAGTGATTTCAGGTGTGCCGCAGGGGAGTGTCATAGGACCGTTGCTATTCACAATATACATAAATGACCTTGTGGATGACATCGGAAGTTCACTGAGGCTTTTTGCAGATGATGCTGTGGTGTATCGAGAGGTTGTAACAATGGAAAATTGTACTGAAATGCAGGAGGATCTGCAGCGAATTGACGCATGGTGCAGGGAATGACAATTGAATCTCAATGTAGACAAGTGTAATGTGCTGCGAATACACAGAAAGATAGATCCTTTATCATTTAGCTACAAAATAGCAGATCAGCAACTGGAAGCAGTTAATACCATAAATTATCTGGGAGTACGCATTAGGAGTGATTTAAAATGGAATGATCATATAGTGTTGATCGTCGGTAAAGCAGATGCCAGACTGAGATTCATTGGAAGAATCCTAAGGAAATGCAATCCGAAAACAAAGGAAGTAGGTTACAGTACGCTTGTTCGCCCACTGCTTGAATACTGCTCGGCAGTTTGGGATCCGTACCAGATAGGGTTGATAGAAGATATAGAGAAGATCCAACGGAGAGCAGCGTGCTTCGTTACAGCATCATTTAGTAATCGCGAAAGCGTTACGGAGATGATAGATAAACTCCAGTGGAAGACTCTGCAGGAGAGACGCTCAGTAGCTCGGTACGGGCTTTTGTCAAAGTTTCGAGAACATACCTTCACCGAAGAGTCAAGCAGTATATTGCTCCCTCCTACGTATATCTCGCGAAGAGACCATGAGGGTAAAATCAGAGAGATTAGAGCCCACACAGAGGCATACCGACAATCCTTCTTTCCACGAACAATACGAGACTGGAATAGAAGGGAGAACCGATAGAGGTACTCAAGGTACCCTCCGCCACACACCGTCAGGTGGCTTGCGGAGTATGGATGTAGATGTAGATGTAGAAACGTTCTCCTTCAATCCGACCTGGTGCGGACTCAGTCACTCAAGCCGCATTCAAGAATAGGTACCTCTAGCATCAGTTATGCGATGTCCTTTACAGATGAACCACACTTTCGCAAAATTCTCCTTATAAACCGAAGCCGACCATTCGCCGTCCTTGCCACAGTCCTCACACACTCGTTCCATTTCACATCACTGTGCAGCTTTCCGCCCAGATATATAAACGAGGTGACTCTGTCAAGCAGGACAATACTAATGCTGTTTACTAACAGTACGGCTTTGACTTTCCTACTCATGAGTACTAACTTATATTTTTCTTCCTTTAAAGCCATCCGCCATTCGTCACACCAATAAGAAATTTCGTGTAAATCATTTAATCATTTTGCACCATCCTGCAGTCGGACGCCGTCCCGTACACCACACCATCATCATCAAACAACCGCAAATTGGCAAACTGCTGCCCACGCTGACCGCCAGATCATTTATAGAAAATAACAGCGATCCTATCACCGCTCTCTGGGACACTCCTGACGACATCCTTGTCTCTGATGAATAATCGCGGTCGAGGGCAACATAATCGATTCTATTACTTAAGAAGTCTTCGAGCTAATCACGTGTCTAGTAACCTGAGCCGTATGCTCGTACCTAAGTTAGCAGACTGCAGTGCGGCGCCGTATCAGATGCTTTCTGGAAATCTAGAAACGCAGAGTTTGCCTGTTGCCCTTTGTCCGTAGTTCGCTGCGTATAAAGTGAAAAGGGCAAGTTGAGTTTCACACGAGCGATGCGTTCTAAAACAGTACTGATCCGTGGACATAAGGTTTTTGGTCTCTTTTGCTTAAAAACAGGTCTTTATTCGAAATACGGTGCTGGTAGGACATAAAATGTAAGCATGGGGTGGAATCCCACAGTCGAGCCACCTTCATAAGCGTGAGACGCTGCCAGGGCTCAGGCCCTGCAAAACGTGAATGTTTAACAATGTAAGAGCTGTCAGGACTGGCTAACGTAAATAAATTAGCAGTTGGAAAGAGAAACACAGCTGTGCCAACGAAGACGCACCGCATTGGCCGTAGAAGAAGGAAGAGAGCACGACGCTGTTTCTCAGCACCAAATATTAGGGGACGCTTTGCGGGTTAACCAGCTTCCTGTAAGCAATTTTTTTACTGGTCGGCAAACGGAATATCCCCGTATCTCAGCTAACTGATATAACGTAAAGAACGAAGCTGCGAAGACCCGAGTCTTCCTCTTATGAAGGAGATGGAACAAAACTTCTTCACGTTCAGACCACACATTGGAGAGACTTTTTCTCTGCACCTCATCATCCGAGCAGATGAGCGTCTCATCAGGCAGATGATTTGGGATCATACAAATACTTTGGGCTGAGTTTCTTTTAGCCACACACGCACTTTGTTGGTTCAAAATTAATGGTTGATTTTGCAGCCTTTTCAGCCTCCAGCTGCAGATATACATGCTGAGGTCCAGCAGCCACAGTGAGATCGAAGAGATGATTGCCACTAATTTTCAGTATCTTCAAGATTCGCTCTGAAGAGTTGGTTGCAGATTTTTCTGATCAATATGTTTTCAACTTCGGCCACAGATATAGACGCGTACTCTTCTCTAGTGCTATCTACACTGAAACGCCAAAGAAGCACGTACAGGTATATGCATTCAAATACGGCGATATATAAACAGTCAGATTAAAGCATTGCGGTCGGCAACGCCTATATTAGACAACAAGTGTCTGGTGTAGTTGTTTGATGGGGTACTGCTGCTACAATGCCCTATTATGAAGATTTAAGAGATTTTGAACGTGCTACTGTAGTCGGCGCACGAGCGACGTGACACAGCATCTCCGAGGTAGCGATGAAGTGGGGATTTTCCCGCACGACTATTTCACGAGTGTACCATGAATTTCAGGAATCCGGTAAAACATCGAATTCTCCGACTTCGCTGCGGCTGCAAAAAGATGCTGCAAGAACAGGACTGAAGAGAATCGTTAAAGGTGTCAGAAGTGCTACCCTTACGCAAATCGCTGGAGATTTCAGTGCTGGGCCATCAACAAGTGTCTGCGTGCGAACTATTCAACGAAACGTCATCGTTATATGCTTTCGGAGCCCAAGGCCTACTGGTGTACTCTTAATGACTGCACGACATAAAGCTTTACGCCTAGCCTGGGCCCGTGAACACCGATGTTGGACTGCTGATGAGTGGAAAAAAGTTGCCTTGTCGAACAAGCCTCGTTTCAAATTGTATCGAGCGGATGAACGTGTACGGGTATGGAGACAACCTTACGACTCCATGGACCCTGCATGTCAGCAGGGGACTGTTCAAGCTGGTGGGCGTTCTGTAATGATGTGGGGCGTGTGCAGTTGTAGTGATATGGGTCCCCTGATACGCCTAGATACGACTCTGACGGGCGACAAGTGCATAAGCATCCTGTCTGATCACGTACATCCATTTACGTCCAGTGTGCACTCCGGCGGACTTATGCGACGCCCCACACGTCCAGAATTTGCTACAGAGTGGTTCCAGGAACACTGAGTTTAAACTCAGACATGAACATTATTGAGCGTATCTGGGATGCTTCGCAACGTGCTGTTCAGAAGGGATCTCCACCCCGTCGTACCCTTACGATTTAGGGACAGCACTGCAGGATTCAGGGTGTCAATTCCCTCCAACACTACTTCAGACGAGTTGTAGACACTTGTGAGAAGCGACACTTGTGAGAAACTGGATTGTGGGACACTTGTGAGAAATCCGGGATGCTAAGGGACCGCCACAGGGTGTGTCGCAAATGCTGCGCCACTACCTGCTGCCGCTTAGTGTGAGTGAGCGCTCGGCTTGTGCCGGCCCGGGCAGCTGCCGAGGGACATTCACACTCCTCCAGTGCAGCCAGGTTACATTATTTCCGAATTTTTTTGGGCAAGGAAGAGAAGCCTTAGTCAAATTAGAAATCGGAGATGATTTTGCTCCCACGATATCATGTCAACCATTAGTTGCAGCACAGTTATACGTAAGACCTTTTTCATTTGAATTTTTGTTCTGATTAATCTTACATAGGGCTTCATTTTCACTCAACCTCATAGTTAACGATGTATTTTACAGAAACTATAGAAACCGAAAAAGTTTTCCATCTTTGAACCCCTCACCCAAATTTGACGTGATAAGAGAGGCAACCTTTTATCATATATTAAGAGGAGCCAACTAAAGAATTTGGTTCTCGGTAGAAACTTTTTCTTTAATTATTTCGAAATAAACCTCAATTTTTCCGTACCACGCAGGGAAGCGTACTGAGGTCTAACGTGAGTCCTGCTAGCAATTAACGTTAAGGAATGCAATTTATGTATTGAAACAAGATGTATTCATCGTGCACTCTAACAGACACTGTTTCTAAAATTCTCTACACAGAAATGCTGATTGTGATTGTTAGAAAAGCTATGACTTTTCAGACTTCGTTAGTGAATCTTTTACAGTTTGCAAGAGACATTTAGCAACTTTGTGTCGTTTCCAGGGAACACCAAGAGGAAGTATTCTCTCTTTGTCCCGCATTATATTTATTTACAATATTTACAGGATGAGTATTTGTTTACAATTTTTGCAATAGGGCTATCGGCGTGAACTGAACCCCTTTTCAATATTTACAAGTGTTGCTGTAGCTTCAGTCATTTCCTTTTCATTGTAATTTTTGTGCATAAGCCACGCAAGTAAGAAATGATTTTATATTGCCCTCATTTGGAGTCTTGTAAGGGTCTTAGAAACCATCTCATCAGTCTTAATAGCGGACTTCTTTCTTCTTTTCCCACCTAGATTTAAAACTAGTCGGTGCCCATGATATTCTGCGTCTTCTCTGAGAATTTTTACTAAGGAGTAAAAATTTGGATGAACATCCGAAATTGATGTATTTATCCTCCGATTCCATCCTTCTGAAACATTGTTGGTGCGGTGACGCCTTCCTGCACAGTTTCATATAACTCTTGGCATGTCTTCATTATCCAGCCATTGTTCAACAAAATAGTCGTAAAAATCCTGCAGTTTTTCATTATCTGGCGTGCTCTCCTGAATGCATAGCCACCCATCATCTAACATGTCCTGGGAAATGTGAGCCAAAGCGGAACACAATCTTACGTGAAAACGAATTTCTTCGTTTTCCTTGTAGGCAGCAACAAGGCCGCAATTCTGCACTTGCCTCCACAAGCACTGATTGAAATGGTAGCTGCAGCAATTAATCTTTGCATCAGGAAACAAATGTGTTACTGACTGGATGATTGCAGCTTCAAAATCCATCATGATAGCTGTAGGCCGGCCGTTGTGGCCGAGCGGTTCTAGGTGCTTCAGTCTGGAACCACGTGACCGCTATGGTCATAGGTTCGAATCCTGCCTCTGGCATGGATGTGTGTGATGTCCTTAGGTTAGTTAGGTTTAAGTAGTTCTGAGTTCTAGGGGACTGATGACCTCAGATGTTAAGTCCCACAGTGCTCAGAGTCATTTAAACCATTTTTGATAGCTGTAGGATTCCATCCAGGTACGTTGCTCTCAACAGCTGTGAAAAAGCGATCGTACGTTTCTCGCTTTTTATTGGGTAGCAAGGCGCACACGGTTGGAACTGTGTTTGTTTGCTTCTCAGAACTAGAAATATTGGCATGAACAATAAATAACTGTCCAAACTGCTTGCTGGAGCTTTTGAACGTTCCATCGACAAAGAACGAATTGCAGTCTGTTAAACAGGATTTTCCCCTTTCGCTGGCAAAGACCAATATCCTGTCATTTGGTCCTCTGTCGTCATCTGCAAGTAAAAATTTGCTCCCATCATTCATTAGCAAATGGTGTTCTTGCAGAAATATTCCTGCAGCATCGGTCGGATCTTGAGTAGATTCCATGCTTTTTGCCTGATGCGTTGCAGCGATCGTTTTGCACTCCTGTGTGACGGCAGTGATGTGACGATGCAGTACTGAACTGCGGTGCGCTACCTGTTTGGTGTCCTTGTAGACCGCCCGCTACCTGTTCTGCCGGGTCTCCTCACAAATGTCGCTCCTCACAACTGTCGCTCCTCACAAGTGTCGCAACCCCCTTCAGACATACGTAGTCGAGTCCATGCCACATCATGATGCCACGCGTCTGTGCGTTCGCGGGGGCCCTACGCGATATTAGGCAGGTGTACCAGTTTCTTTGGCTCTTCAGTGTATCTTTTTATCTTCACATTAAAGCAATCACAGTACGAATTAGCAAATATTACTGCCTAACAGTGAGAGACAATTATCAGAATCAGACCAAAGACCCTGTACCCTGATGTGCCAAAGTAAGATTCTCGTGTTGACAATGTTTGTCAGATAATTTAACGTCCACTTTAAAATAATAAACTGAATTGAATGCAGTTGTTGTTTCATTTCGTAACTAACGTATTCCCCATTATTTGTTTTTGTACTGATCTATTTATGTGAGACTACAGCGTGAGTTTATATGAAATATACATGCGCACGCCAGCAAAACTATTAGTGCTCCTACAGAGGCTGTAACGAGAGAAACTGGAAAATGAGGAAGAAACTAACAACGCTAGAAAATTGTAGCAACATGGCAAAAAATCTGCAGATGATCTACACCTGATGTAGGAATTGACAACTGAAGCTATACACAACCAAATGTAGCGTACTGCGCATGAACAGGCGTAAAAGGCCCCTTATCGTTCGATTAAACGATTGCTGAACAATCACTGGAACAGTCACAGCCATTGAATATCTCGGAGTATGGGTACGGAGCTACATAAAGTCTAGCACTCACATACGAGGTGCATTCAAGTTCTAAGGCCTCCGATTTTTTTTCTAATTAACTACTCAGCCGAAGTAGATGAAACTGGCGTTACTTCTCGACGTAATCGCCCTGCAGACGTACACATTTTTCACAACGCTGACGCCATGATTCCATGGCAGCGGCGAAGGTTTCTTTAGGAGTCTGTATTGACCACTGGAAAATCACTGAGGCAATAGCAGCACGGCTGGTGAATGTGCGGCCACGGAGAGTGTCTTTCATTGTTGGAAAAAGCCAAAAGTCACTAGGAGCCAGGTAAGGTGAGTAGGGAGCATGAGGAATCACTTCAAAGTTGTTATCACGAAGAAACTGCTGCGTAACGTTAGCTCGACGTGCGGGTGCGTTGTCTTGGTGAAACAGCACACGCGCAGCCCTTCCCGGACGTTTTCGTTGCAGTGCAGGAAGTAATTTGTCCTTCAAAACATTTTCGTAGGACGTAACTGTTACCGTAGTGCCCTTTGGAACGCAATGGGTGAGGATTACGCCCTCGCTGTCCCAGAACATGGACACCATCATTTTTTCAGCACTGGCGGTTACACGAAATTTTTTTGGTGGCGGTGAATCTGTGTGCTTCCATTGATCTGACTAGCGCTTTGTTTCTGGATTGAAAAATGGCATCCACGTCTCATCCATTGTCACAACCGACGAAAAGAAAACCGAACATTGCTTGGCAACATGCCACATGGGCAGCCATGTGGTCGTCCGTCAGCATTCTTGGCACCCAACTGGATGACGCTTTTCGCATTTTCAGGTCGTCATGCAGGATTGTGAGCACAGAACCCACAGAAATGCCAACTTTGGAGGCGATCTGTTCAACAGTCATTCGGCGATCCCCCAAAACAATTCTCTCCACTTTCTCGATCGTGTCGTCAGACCGGCTTGTGTGGGCCCGAGGTTGTTTCGGTTTGTTGTCACACGATGTTCTGCCTTCATTAAACAGTCGCACCCACGAACGCACTTTCGACACATCCATAACTCCATCACCACATGTCTCCTTCAACTGTCGATGAATTTCAATTGGCTTCACACCACGCAAATTCAGAAATCGAATGATTGCACGCTGCGCCATTGTAAGTATTTAAAACAGGTCTCATTTTCGCCGCTGGCGGTAAAATTCCATCTGCCGTACGGTGCTGCCATCTCTGGGACCTATTGACAATGAACGCGGTCTCATTTTAAAACAATGCGCATGTTTCTATCTCTTTCCAGTCCGGAGAAAAAAAATCGGAGGCCTTAGAACTTGAATGCACCTCGTAAAACCAATCGTATAAAATGCGGATGCCCTTCTGAGACCCACTGGAAGAGTTTTCAGAAATTATTGTCCACCCATGAAGGCGGTAGCTGGCAAAACCATCATTCCAACCTACAGTTGAGTACTGCTCCACTGTCCGGACTCAAGATCGAGAAATCAGACATAATCCGAAAGATAACAGTACATTTCGTCGCGGATTCGTTTAGGTAGCGTGAAACAGTCACGGTGACGCTCTACCAATTCAGGCGGCAAATGCTCTACTGTAAAATTCCGAGAGTGTACTTGCTTAGAAGAGTCGAGCTGTTATGACCAGACGAAACTACAGAAGTAAAATCATAACTGAGCATTCTTAGATTGCTAAGGAAAATGGCTCATCGGTACTACAGTGTATGAAGTATTGGTTGACTTTATTACATGAATGAGAAAAAGATTTCTTCAGATTGACAAAGTCCTTTTCTACAGGAATGCTTGATATTTTACGAGTGTCATTGTCTACTGAAGCATCACATAATGGAGCTCTTCTCTTGAAGTACATTGGTTGACATTTACAAAAATACATTCCGTCTGAGACTTAAATAACACTTTAGTCCTGCTTGATAACGTCCACTGCTTCAGCTGAGGTTACAAACTGCAGCAGAGCGCTTCCGTACATGGCTCTACGTGGCCGCTGTGTGATAGCACTGCTGTTCTGAGAGAGAGGGCATCTCTTCTTCAGCTTCTCCCATTCTTCATTTCAGATTGCAGGTCGATCTCGCTAACGTCTGTGGTACCGTCCTGTACTGCCGAATTTCGCGTGGCATCGTGATCTCTGGACGAAACCACACGCACAACGTATGACTTCTTTTTACACATATATCTCACCAAAAGTCCACGAAGATAAATTTAGAAATATTCGACCTCATACAGAGACTTACCATCAGCCATTTTACTCTCGTACTATGCACGATTGGAGTGGAAAGGAATGAAACTAGAGAGGTACACTAAATACCCTCCGCAAGGCGGCCTGCAGAATATAGACATAGATACAGATAGAGATGTAGACTGAGATCTAGCAACGATCTTGCACCTGTCAGAGTGAACAGTCTCACCCTCTCTGCTGTGAACAGGATGCCTGATATTTGTGAAACTGCAATGGCTTTCTCCATTGGTAACCAACAGTAAATTCTGCGAAATTCAGTCGGCTTCCTGAACAAAACTGTAAATTGATGTCACTTTCCCTTGTTTGGCTGTAACTGTTAGAAAAAATTCTCATTAATAGAGAGGAGTCGCCTTAATCTCTTTGGGTTACCCATGCACACCTCCTACACTGACAAAAACTTTCACTTGTCATATATTGACCATGTCACCTGCACTCGCACTTTGTGATTCCCGTACAGAGAGGAACATTTCTTTTTTCTTTTTTTTTTTTTTTTTTTTGCTATCGACGTTTTAGCCCATTGAGAGATGTACATTAATGATTTACACAAATTCTTTGTTCTCTATGTTACTTTACACTGTCCTTCACACATGTATGCGGGATAAACTGACGACAGAAGCCAGAAATCCGAGTTCGTGTCCCAGCATGGCAAAAATTTTCGTGAACCATTAGTAGTATGTACAGCTGACGTCAATATGTATTCGCAGTTGCAGATTCATTTCGTAACAGGTATTTGGAGTGTTACACAGATCAGCGATCACAACTGTGATATTAAAATGTTGCCCGATGGTGTTGTAGACACATGACACGTAAGTGGTACTACGAGCTTAGAGAAACGGGGAATCATTCCAGCAACAATACTCGTCGAAAATGTGGAATTTACTGACATATGAGACTTCGACAGTGGACATACTGTTGTGGACCAGCGCTTATGATCAATCATCTTGAAAATGGCGAGGCCCTTCGGCCATTAGCGTGGTACTTTAATAACATTCTATGGAATGTGGTTGAGACGCAGCGAAACCATGAGGAGGCGACAGTGTCTGGTACGTCCACGCCTTACCGCAGAATGTGGAGATCGTAGGCTTGCCTTCTTTGTGAAGTAGAAGAGGCGACCATCTGTGGCAGATCTGTCGAAAGAGTATAATGGTGGTGCGGGCACATACGGAACACTTCATTCACAGCATTTGTTGAAATGCATGCTCCACAACAAACGATTCTAGTTGTTCCCACGTTGAGACAGCGACATCGCGAATTACGATAGCAATACCACAGTATCATCGAGTCTGAACTGAGAATCATAGGAAACGTATTGCCTGGTAAGCAAATCACGTTTCTTGTTACTATTAATCAATGAGCGTATCTGGATATGCCGTCATCCGGACGAACGTTTTCTCCAAACAAGCTCTGCAGCATGACGCAGTCCTGCTGGTGCAGTACAATGATATAGGGGACATTCATCTGGGCTAGCTTGGGACCTCTGGTAGTAAAAGAAGGATCGATGATAGTTGTGGACTACGCGAACATCATTGGGGCCACCAGCATTCCTTAAGACTTCGTGTCATCCCTAACGGCGGTGACATCTTCCAGAAGGTTAACTGTCTGAGAAACAAGAGCAGAACTGTGCTATAGTGGTTGGGGCGTATGGTATTGCCAGGATACACGGGTTGTATTTCGCCTAGGGGCATGTAAAGTGGCCTCATTAATCTGACGTAATCAGCTGCTGGTCTCAATAATAAACGAATTAGGAAGTCACGAGCTATGAAATTAAACAATAATCTAAATTAATTTCATTTTTTACGTTGAAAGTGCACGATAAAACATGTGACAAAGATTGACAAATCCTAATGCCTCTTTGTTCTAATTCTAATGAACGTGTATCAGTGCAAAACAATTCTAATAGCGAACTCGTACCATGATTGGCGAAACAATAGTACTAAAAGGAGTAGGGCGCTAGGGTAAGAAGTAGTGTGCTAAGGTATGCGTTTCCATCTGCTGCTGGAGTTGACGATACATTGATCATAGAATTTCCAGATCGAAGCTTGGCATTACTGAAACTCAGTAGAAAGGATTTGACGGTCCCTTCGGCTCATTTCGCTGTCGCGACCAGATCTCACCATCTTAATCTACTGATGAAGGCTGAAGCGGTTGCAACATCAGTTACTGGTTGCATCTGCGACTGATCTGGACTCGTCCAGAACAAATTTCTAAGTTCCCCCACCGATCTCCTCGGAAAGGTGCCAGGCGGCTTGGTGGATGTCGTGCAGGTACGTCTGACTTTGAAGTGGCGAAATCATTTTCTACCAACTACTTCGTAAAAGGAAGACTCTTATTTCCGCGTTTTCGTTCCTTAAGTCGTTGCGATTGGCTAAACTATGGAAATTCAGAGCGTGGACCGGTAAGAAGATACTTTAAAGGAACTGATCGCTTTCCCTGACTCTTGCATCAGTTGATGAGCCGTACACAAACACAAGGCACTGAAAACCTGTGTCCTGCTCTCTTTCTGTCTCTTGTATATGTTCGCCAGTCTTGACTGTTCTTCTATTGTGTTTAACATTTGGTTTCGTAGTACCTGTGTTCCCGGCAGCGTCCGACATTAAGAAAGGTGGGCTAACTTATGGCTTCTCCGATGCTGAAGTTATCTGTTGGGGGAGGTGCATTTCGAAGAAGCTCTGTTTTCTATGTTCTGTTTATAATACCATTGTTCACCGCCTCGCCTGTTCCCACATTCAGGTTATTAAAAACAGACTCTGTCTTCAGTCTTACACTAAGACAGGTCATATCTGTATTGTGTTTCTGGCGAACAGTGTGCAGGGGCAGTGCTTCAAAGCAAGTCCAGCTGACAAAGTGGCACTGGCCTTCGCCTCTGCCAGAGAACTACTATCGATAGTTTTCCTTAAGGGTGCCCCTCTTCTGCCAACCTGGGTGACCAACTGGGTCACGTGGGTGTTTTTTGGTCTTCATCTGTGGAGCCGTCATGAGGTACCAACTTTTGCATGAGACCCCATTCTGTATCACAAATTGATGAATAGGTTTCTGTTAGCGTGGCTTAAAATACTGGTCGCAATGTGCGATCCTCGAACATTTCACGAGTTGTGTCACTAAAGTCAACATCCCGCCATAGATGCTTCGGGTAGCAGCACTGTAACCTCTAATGCGGTTCGACGCTGTCTTCGATGCAGATCGTCGTCACACTGAACAACGTTTGTAACTTAAAGCGTAAACATGATACGCGAATAATAAATGGCGCCCTCTACTACGGAAACTAAAACGTGTTTCTGTCAGTGGTTTCTTCGTTACTTCTCTTCCCCATGCCCTCACAAACGTTTCACTAATTTTCATTGTTCTACGATCACTCATTTTTCATTGGGGCCCTCTCGAGTAGCGAATGGTCAATTATAGCCAACCTGGCCACAATGAGATTTTCACTCTGCATCTAAGTGTGCGCTGATATGAAACTTCCTGGCACATTGAAACTGTGCATCGGGCCGAGACTAGAACTCGGGACCTTTGCCTTTCGCGGGCCAGTGCTCTATCATCTGAGCTATCCAAGGATGACTCGCGACCCGCCCTCAGAGCTTCAATTCTGCCAGTACCTTGTCTCCTACTTTCCAAAATTCATAGAAGCTCTTCTGCGTACCTTGCAGAACTAGCACTCCTGGATGAGGTACTGGCAGAAATGAAGCTGTGAGGGCGGGTCGTGAGTCGTGCTTAGGTAGCTCAGTTGGGAGAGCACTTGCCCGCGAACGGCAAAGGTCCCGAGTTCGAGTCTCGGTCCTGCGCACAGTTTTAATCTGCCAGGAAGTTTCATAACCACCCTGTACGTTAAGGACTGAAATGTATGTTGGAATCTTATTATAACAGCTAATTATGCTACCAATACTGAAATCTCGATAGGATTCTTTATCATTTCGTTTCACCCAAGTAAAACATGTTATACATTTCGTCTTCATAGTCCCCACTTACGCAACTATAAGCGTTCATAACATATTACGCTTCACCTCTCCTAAGGAAGACGACAACAGATTCAGAACAGAATTTCCGTTGCTCGAAACATAGTTAAAGTTGCAGAGTGAGATTAGATCTCTAGCAGACAAGTTTCGGGGCATAAGTAACAATCACCAAATTAGATGGTACTGTCCAGGACATTCGTAACCTGACAGATTGGATAACTTACTCTCATTTCAGTTCAGAGTAGTCACAAGATAATATTCATTGCACAGATCACATCCCTTAATGCAGTTCAGAGTTTCACAGTTTTAATTTCATTACAGCATATGCACCACTAGTTGAGAAACCTGGCAGTATTTGGATGATAATTTGCAGCTATGTGTGAGACTTCGAGACTTCGTAGATAATTTATTTTTTACATATGAAGCTTCCTTTTTTACAACGATTGAAGTAGTATGATTGGGAAAACGGACGAAGTGCTTGTTGGCTATGCGAAAAGTAACCGACGCTAAGGTCCACGCCTGCAACGTGCAGTGTCTGGCCTTGTGTTTTGTTTACGCTCATGACATATTGCAAACATTAAAAGCAGAATAGGAAACTGTTAGGAACAAGTGGAAATCAGCGTATAAAAATCCACTCGTCAGCACCACATCCTGTCAACATTTCTGCCTCGAAGATGAATACGTTGGACAGAAGTTACTTTAAGGCTCTGTGAGTGTAGGGTTCTGAGAGGTAAGATAAAGCACGACGCTCTCTATGGAAGATATGTCGCGTCTCGCTTTCATAAGGAGCTTCCAAACAGTGAGTTAAAGCCTTACATTTTCGAGCCGGAGCAAGTCCCACTTCACGATTTTCATTGGATTCTTGATACTGCATAGCCCTCAGTGTTTTAGCCATTCTGGAGTATTTTCTCGAACTTTTTCTAATCACTTTAATTCGTAAGCAAAGCTAAATAAAAATTTTATGAGTGTACACCCAAATCACAAAGCGACTTTAATAAATTCGGTTTTCCTAGCAAAGAAAGTGAATAAAACCGATCGAGAGAAGCATAGCAATGTCGTTAAATTTGTAATCCACAAAGTGAAATCAGTAAATCTATATGTGCTATGTATTCGTAGAGATAAGACTGCGGCACTTACTTTTGTTACTGATCTAAACTTCCGAAAATATTTCAATCACAGATGTAAAATATCTTTCATTGGAAAGAAGACAAATACAAATAGAACATACAGCAAGAAGTAAAGAATGTCGTTACGTTTTTAAAACACAAAACCAAATCCGTATTCCTAGACAAATAAGTTCGCTGTTAGTTTTTATTTGTTAAGATAAGATCACGTCGCTTAATTCTGTCACTGACGTTAACTTCCGAAAATACATCTGTAACTGAGTAAAAAAAAAACAACTGAGAGTGCCACCTGCATGTTCTGTGGCGTATTATGCCGTATTGGTTATACATCTGGACTATTAAGTTGAGGATGTATTTTAGATTAAACATTAAATTACGATATCTTTTCTCTGTCTGTGTTCCGATTTTAACGACATACACATCTTCTCTGCGGCAAACTCCTTGTCAAAAGGACGGCCGCTGTGGCTGAGCGGTTCTAGGCGCTTCAGTCCGGAACTGCCCTGCTACTACGGTCGCAGTTTGGAATCCTGCCTCGGGCGTGGATTTGTGTGATGTCCGTAGGTTAGTTCGGTTTAAGTCGTTCTAAGTCTACGGTGCTGATCACCTCAGATGTGAAGTCCCATAATGCTTAGAGCCATTTGATGCTTGTCAGGACTCCATGAGAATTCATCAGGGAGTTTTAGAGATTACCATGTCCAAACCGACGGAGAGAGAGAGAGAGAGACAACGGTTGTAGAAAAAACTTTAAATTGTAGTATCTCTTTGTTCTATGATCTGATTTTGATACAAGTTACCTTTGAAAATCCCATGAAACTTCGTGTAGTAGATATGCATATGCAGGTTAGGGTGTTCAAACAGACAGACACGATTGTTTTACAGTTTTTTTTAATTAGTATTGATTTTAGATAACATCCTCCTTCTCATCTCCAACCTTCCTTTCATGTCTTTGACTCCTACAACTGCAGTTTGGTTTCTTTGTAAGTTGTATATTTTCCTGAAAATTTGTGTCGTAAGAGATATTTCAGCGGTGTACACCCTTCTCGGGGTTTGCAGTTTTTGCAAACCTTGCTGTAAGTATTAGTTTAGCAAAGTGTGTGGCTATGCTGTAGTAGCGTGGAGTAGAGAGGGTCCCCCTTGGGTCCACCAGGACTTTTCGCATGTCGCCCCAGGCCCCCTGCCGCGGGTCGCTAGTTTCCGATTCGGAGCGCTCGGGGTGCGCGCTCCCATGCAGATGAGGGGCACGACGTGTGTCTGACATGCATACGTATAAGCTGCCAGCGGCTGCCGCGGTGCAGCGCAGCGCGGGGAGTCAAAGACCGGAAAATGGACGACTGCATTCACTTTGCTCTCGCTGCAGCCCTGCATTCGATTTCACGTCGTAGACTCGTGTCCGTGACGACGTTCTATGCAACACTGTTACACTTAACGTGTGACAACTGTACAACACTTGCTGCAACTCGCCGAATGAAGCTCTGGTGGAATACACTGCTGGACGTTGAAATTGGAACACGGCGAAGGCGGCATGCAACAAGCGGTAAACTGGCGTCATGAGGACTACATTATTCGGTATGCAAATGATAAGCAACTTAACTCCACACTCTATATATGAAGAACACCGTCTGCAGTCTGTGTATAAGGCAAAATTACGCAGCGGCTTTCTCATTCACAAATCGAATTACGTTGTTGATTGTCTGTGAGAAGATCGTGTTATTGCCCGGGAAGGAAGGAAAAGGGAGGACCAGCAGTGTCAGAAATCGACACTGTCGATACTGCGATTTATCGTCCGCGATATCGATACTCGCATTGGTCGCTGTCCTACAACTACCACGCAAATATGGGGTTGATGGGCTAGTGAGAATCATACTCAACACCATTCAGGATCTCAGCGGCTCACAAAATCAGCGCTCGAGAGCGCAGTAACGTTTTACACTCGCCCATGGACGCTCGTACGGCCAAGTTCCCTGTTTTGATTTTTTTGTCATCAGTCTTCCGACTGATATGGTAAGTATCACAACGAGCTCCGCTCCTGTACCAACATTCTTATGTTAGACCAACAATTGCAACCTAGGTCCTCAAATATTTGCTGGATGTATTCCAAAGTCCGTATTCCCCTAAGTTCATACCCTCTTCACATTTACATATATGTGATTACTCTGCTATTCACAAGAAAGTGCCTGGCAGGGGGTTCAATGAACAACCCTCATGCTGTCTCTCTACCGTTCCACTCTCGAACGGCAAGCGGGAAAAACGAGCACTTAAATTTTTCTGAGCGAGCCCTGATTTCTCTTATTTTATCGTGATGATTATTTCTCCCTATGTAGGTGGGTGCCAACAGAATGTTTTCGCAATCGGAGGAGAAAAATGGTTATTGAAATTTCATGAGAAGATCCTGTCGCAACTAAAAACGCCTTTGTTTTAATGATTGCCACTCCAATTCACGTATCATGTCTGTGACACTATCTCCCCTATTTCGCAATAATACAAAACGAGCTGCCCTTCTTTGTGCTTTTTCGATGTCATCCGTCAGTCCTATATGATGCGGATCCCACACCGCGCAGCAATACTCCAGAATAGGGCGGACAAGCTTAGTGCAAGAAGTCTCTTTGGTAGACCTGTGGCATCTTCTAAGTGTTCTGCCAATGAATCGCAGTCTTTAGTATGCTCTAGTACCACGGAAGTCACTCCCTGATATCGTAAGAGATGTCCTATCACCCTTTCCGTTCTTCTTGTCAGTGTTTTCCCTATATATTCGTTTCCTCGCCGGTTCTGTGCCAAACCTCCTCCTTTCTTCTCATCGGTCCAAATAATTTTCAACAACCTTCTGTAGCACCGTATCTCACGAGCTTCGATTCTCTTCATTTCCAGTTTTCCTCACGGTCCATGACCACTTTATTCCAAATGTACATTCTCAGAAATTCCTTTCCCAAATTAAGGCCTATATTTGACTGTAGTATACTTCGTTTGTCCAGTAATGCCCTCCTCTTCCTCTGCTTGTCTGCTTTTTATCTTCTCGTTGCTGCGTCCGTCACTTGTTATTTTGCTTCTAAGATAGAAGAATTCCTTTACTTCTTATACTTATCACTAATTTCCATTCTGCTACACCTCACTACATTCGTCTTTTTTCGACTTGCTTTCAGCCCGTAATCTGTGATCATTTGTTGTTTTTCCCATTCAACAGGTCTTACAATTCTTCTTCGCATTCACTGTGGATAGCAATGTCATCAGCTAACACCATGATTGGCATCCTCTCTCCCTGAATTTTAGTCCCTATCGTGAACCTCTCTTTTATTTCAATCATTGCTCCTTCGACGTACAGATAGAACAATAGGGAAGAAAAACTGCACTTTATCTCATTTCGATTTTAATCATAGCACTTCTTTCTTGACCTACGGAAAGATCATAAGCCCATCCATAGCGATTTATATGTGCAGGCGTCTATCTGTCACTACCAAATTAAGAGAGCACTAAAAGCAAAAACGCCAGACCAACGAAAAATAGAGCGTGAGGAGAGATCTAGAGTTTTTTTATCGTATGTGGGAAATGTTTATTTAAATACTGTCAGAATAACGAAGAAACTTAAGGTGGATGTGATCTTCTGCCCACCAGCCAAAACGGCATATGTTCTGTGGTCTGCGAAAGATGATCTGCTTTTACGAAAAACGAGTATTTTTTATATTTGTTTTGTGGACGAACTTACTTAGGATTAAAAGTAGGCATTATACAAGGACGGTGTATCGAACACCAGAACACAACCGCCTTCACCAGACCAAAGTCTTCAGTGACTGAACATTGTATTTCCACTGTCCATTCCTTGGTTTACGAGGAAGTCAGTATACTGGTCACATCCTGATCCTACTGGGACTCACTGTTCGAGTAAGCTGTGGAAATACAATTATCAGACAAACTACTCAGTCGATACGAGGGTATCAAGCTCGTCATATCAAGGCAACAACTGCATCGTATTCCTACTTATAACCTACATTTCTAAAATTAACCATATTATTCGTAAGCAAAATGGATTTGCTGGTTTGGTGCTTGCAGTTTCTTGGTCTGACTGACGCTCTCTGCCGATTGTCTTATCTCTGACGTTAATTCACTCCAGAGTTCATTAGCGTCAAGTGGTTATTAATGCAGTCGCTAACTCACCTGTAAGATGAATGAACGCCCGAAAGATGAGAGAATATTATCCATCTTAGTCCAATACGAACTTGTTCTCTGTCTCCAGTGAGCGCATTGTCAGCGACAGGTTAAATCCTGATCGTCTCCCTTGGATGACCTCCAAGCGTATTCCCGCCCGCTGATGACATGGACATTTGCTCGAGGTCGCGAACAAACAGGGACACCACATCAAAGCAGCCACTTGCTGACGTCGCGGTCTCCAGTGTGTTCACAGCTACCGGTATATTTGCCGATACTGCTGTGGAGGTGTCTACGATTGTAGCTCTGCCTAGTTTACGAGTGAAGACAATCTCCTGTTGTTACTGTTGTATAACACATACTACGAGCAGTCGTAGAGACGCACTATATGCTTATGGTCGGTATGAGCACACAGCGTTTGTACCAGGTCCTTACTCTTCCAATCTGTTTCCCGCTTAGCATTACTTTCTGAACTTCCTTACCATGGACTTATTTACCCTATGGGTGGGATTATTTTGCGCTATAAATGGAATTTCTGTTATTTTCCGTGTCTTACTTAACGCTGTAATTGCAACAAGCCATAATCATTCGAACACACCGAATGTGATGCCACGGATAGGTTAGTTTTATCCATATCATATTACTGCGACTTTCTTGAACAAGATCTGAAAATGAATAACCTATCACCTCAACCTTGTCTTAAATTTCTATGTAGGATTTTTTGCCGATGCACCACCGTGTGCTTTTCTAGTTCTTCTTGTGAATAACTATCCTGGTAGCATTAAAACTGAAGGGGCATTCTTACCAGACTCGGTTTACGACCTTTCTGTAATCGAAACTCCAACTGTGTATCCAGTATAAAATGAAATTCAAGGAGAACACAATTCTAATTTAGTTTCGGAACCAACATACCACACCCCACGCTGTTATCCCGGCCTTTCTGCAGAGCAAGCACTCAGTTATGGAATATTGTGTCTGCTATCATCTGAAGTGTTACACATTTCCACACCTTCAGGAATGAATAGCCTTTCCATTGAAATAATGGTAGCTTCTCCTTCGTTTCACACTGCGTCAATATACACCACGATGTGGAGCCCTTACATTGTTAACTAGAGACTAACCGTACTGATTGATTTTGCTCTTCCTCTATTACCTTTACGTATTATCAGTTTGTCCGTTTTCTACAATTATAATAATGATTCTGTATTTAACTGTTATAAAAGCAACATGCTCACTATACGTTCTTATCAGCTTTCTTCTAAGAAAATGGTTCAAATGGCTCTGAGCACTATGGGACTTAACATTTATGGTCATCAGTCCCCTAGAACTTAGAACTACTTAAACCAACTAACCTAAGGACATCACACAACACCCAGTCATCACGAGGCATAGAAAATCCCTGACCGCGCCGGGAATCGAACCCGAGAACCCGGGCGCGGGAAGCGAGAACGCTACCGCACGACCACGAGCTGCAGACAGCTTTCTTCTAGTCTTGCGTAAAAACACGTATCCGTAGACGGTAAAACATAAGGATGGTGGTCCTATGTGGTGATGTTCGGTGATTACCGACATATATAATATATCGGTATTGTGAATTGAAACACCGATGATTCTGAATCGACACTGATGACTTTGCCACTTCGTAACGCCAAAGTTAAAGAAAAATTATCGTCTTTCGATACTGCTACTAGTCACCAATAATTGCGCCATTTAACTGTGTTTTTTAGGAACTTGTCTCCCAACGACATCAGTACATTGGTTAAAGGAGTAGAATTAGCATTTGGAACAAATAGTAATATATAGTATTTTGCGTACACGGTCAGTTTGGTAACAAAAGATATGAAGCACCCACCAGAGTAGGAGGAAATGAAATGAAACGTCACAGGCTGAGAGGGTATATAACGGTATTTCAGCGATTACAAAACTGAGTCAAATTTACAGAGAAATTGGAAATTTTTAACACTATGACGTTGCACCCCGTCTGTCCTCGATACGTACACTGATTGAGTACGGGGGTGTATCATGAACCTGTTGTATGCTCTCTGAACTGGTCGTTGATATCCTCGATGCTGACACTGGGAAGGAGTTGACATTGGAGATGGTCTCACAAACGGTCTAAGGATGTTGAAGGCCACAGGAGCACCCCATCATCAACTAGACATTTCACAAGGATACGTGCCATGTGTGGATGACCATGGTTCTGCTGAAAAATGGCACCAACACTGTTTGTTGCACGAGAGTTAAAATATGAGGAAGTAAGTTGTATGTATGGTACTACTGTGCCGTCAGAGTTCCTTCAATCTAAACCAGTCATTGCCAGCAGTCACACCTGATGAATCCCCATGCCACGAAGCTAGGAGTAACACCATTGTGCCTTTCCTAAACATTGGAAAAATGCAACGTCGCATAAGGTCTTCGCTATAAGGACTGATGATAGTCATCCACGATGGTGTAATATCATGATTCATCGTCCATCAATACAATGCGGAGCAATCCATCAGCAGTCCACGCTTCCAGGCAATGGCATCGCTCCAAAAGCAACCATTTGCGCTTTGGTGTTAACGACAGCCGCTGTTAATCTCTGCCCACTGGTGAGAAATGACACAGAATTTAGGAGGTATCCATTTCTTGTTCTCGGATGACGCGTGCAGATTTGAAGGCGGCTACGATGAGCTTGATGCACAATCTGGCGATCCTCTTTTGTGGTCGTGAGACACAGTGGACCAGAACTATGATGAAGAGTACTCCTGCCCTCACGTTCACATGCAGCACGACACTGGACCACTTTCACATCTGAATGATCCAAAAATTTGTATACTGGACGATTATGCGAGCTGGCCAAGTGGAGACGCACTAACTAGATCGCTTTATGATAACCCTGTCTCATATGGGTATACAGTCTACCCTTCACAGTGATCAGTCAGCATCTGATGCTGTCCATGCCCCTTATATATGCTACTAGGCCTGGTAACAACACTAAACACGAACAACACTAACGCACTCTTGTGATTATTCCACCTGTGACAGAGAACTGCAACGCTAATCATTGGTGCCTTGGGAGAGCCAGGCCTAACAAAACTCTACCATCTAGTGAGCAAGATGTATGAGACAGGCGAAATACCCTCAGACTTCAAGAAAAAATAGAATAATTCCAATTCCAAAGAAAGCAGGTGTTGACAGATCTGAAAATTACCGAACTAGGTATCTGTTTAATAAGCCACGGCTGCAAAATACTAACACGAATTCTTTACAGGCGAATGGAAGATCAGTTTGGATTCCGTAGAAATATTAGAACACGTGAGGCAATACCGTCCCTACGGCTTATCTTAGAAAATAGATTAAGGAAAGACAAATCTACGTCTCTATCATATGTAGACTTAGAGAAAGCTTTTGACAATGTTGACTGGAATACTCTCTTTCAAATTCTGAGGGTGGCAGGGATAAAATACAGGGAGCGAAAGGCTATTTACAATTTGTACAGAAACCAGTGGCAGTTATGATTCGAGGGGCATGAAAGGAAGCAGTGGTTGGGAAGGGAGTGAGACAGGGTTGTAGCCTATCCCCGATGTTAATAAATCTGTATATTGAGCAAGCAGTAAAGGAGACAAAAGAAAAATTCGGAGTAGGAATTAAAATCCATTGAGAGGAAATTGAAACTTTGAGGTTCGCCGACGACATTGTAATTCTGTCAGAGACAGCAAAGGACTTGGAAGAGCAGTTGAACGGAATGGATGGTGTCTTGAAGGGAGGATATAAGATGAACATCAACAAAAGCAAAACGAGGATAATGGAATGTAGTCGAATTAAGTCGGGTGATGTTGAGGGTATTAGATTAGGAAATGAGACACTTAAAGAAGTAAAAGAGTTTTTCTCTTTGGGGAGCAAAATAACTGATGATGGGCGAAGTAAAGCGGATATAAAATGTAAACTGGCAATGGCAAGGAAAGCGTTTCTGAAGAAGACAGAGTTGTTAACACCGAGTATAGATGTGACGTAGCATGTGGAAGTTGCTGGATTTGGACGGGTTAGTCCTGTAACTGAAATATCAGATCTGAAGATGGTTCTGAATGAACCGAAACCGGTAATATGAATAATAAAAAAAAAATTTGCAATCAAGACGGATTTCAAGTAACATAACCGAGTATAGATTTAAGTGTAAGGAAGTCGTTTCTGAAAGTATTTGTATGGAGTGTAGCCATGTATGGAAGTGAAACGTGGACGATAAATAGTTTAGACAAGAAGAGAATAGAAGCTTACGAAATGTGGTGCTACAGAAAAATGCTGAAGATTAGATGGGTATTTCACATAATTAATGAGAAGTTATTGAATAGAATTGGAGAGAAGAGAAATTTGTGGCACAACTTGACTAGAAGATGGGATCGGCTGGTAGGGCATATTCTGAGGCATCAAGGGATCACCAATTTAGTATTGGAGGGCAGCGTGGAGGGTAAAAATCGTAGAGGGAGACCAAGAGATGAATACACTAAACAGATTCAGAAGGATGTAGGTTGCAGTAGGTACTGGGAGATGAAGAAGCTTGCACAGGATAGAGTAGCATGGAGACCTGCATAAAACCAGTCACAGGGCTGAAAACCACAACAACAATCATTGGTGTAGCCACCAGTTCCGTGTAAGTGTACAAAGTGTTGACAGCAGATCCAGCAGGTTCAGTTCCGGGGTGCGCACATGATATTTTAAAAATTATTACTTGACACAGACGGCAGTGCAACAGGCCCGGCTTGTACTGTTTGTCGCAATCAGTATATGCGGCATGCAAAGAGTGCCAATCCTGCACAGGGCAGGATGCCACTTGTAGTACAATTCCTCACTGAGCTGAACCATAATCAAGGAGTTGAAACGGCGCAGTATGAAAGCACGCAGTACGTCATTCTGTGAGACTTGCAATACAGAGCCGTAAAATGTACCTTTCGAGCTCAGTCGTTCCAACAGGGTCCTAGCACTGACGGCACTCGCAAAGTCAAAGGGAACTGACAATCATTAAGATACCACAGTGGAGGTGAGTCTAGATAATGAGAACAAATGATAGCACCACCGGCTGCGATGACTTCATGTTCAGCTCAGATACTCCCGTTTCAAAAGCCTCATAGTCATTGTCTGTTCGTTCCATGTGCATCTCTGGTCCCGACGGAGATACAGTCTCACCAGTTACAGGATAACTTGGCTGGCTTCTTGAGAAGCGCCAGCCGATCACACGGTGACCATCACGTCACACTGCTTATGTTTGGTATTAAATTTTAGTATTTTTCTTGTGTCTGTCAATTTGTCTTTTATCTCTCTTATAACATTTAACTGTAAATGATAAGAAATGCATACAATTGTGTTTTATGTATTGCTGGGACAGTACTTGACGCTTCCTGTAAGATAGTCACCACCGTCAGGTGACCTTGCTGCTCATTGGCGTCCATCGGCGCCAGCTGTCTGGCCTAGCGGGGATACTTCAGATAAAATTCGTGGTGTCTTCGACTAGTAAGTGTTGCGGCTTCCTAGTGGTTTCCGGTCTGCTCAGTGCCCAGATAACACACCACCCACAATCAAGTCTCTAAGGTCTGTAATTCTTTCACAAAATGCACGAGAGACATATATCATTGCACAATGCATTATCGGAATACGTAGCACCTCAATGTCAATGACCAAAAACTGTTGCAACTGTACGGAGAATTGTTAGTGACTGCGTTAAGGGATAGGCGAAACAGTTCAAGCAAGGGCAGAAGGTGATTCTTGTCGACGAAAGTACAAATCTTTATTCTGTTAGAAATAGACGAGGAATGATCGGCCTTCTGCGAACGAAGAATGAGAATATATCAAATACACGGAATACCCAATAAAAAGAAAAAAAAACAACCGTCTTTAAGTGCTGGAGAAATGAGTTAATTATGTTTGCTGAACACACGTAGGCCTCTCTTTTTCTCTTGGCGAATTACAATACATTGTAAGCAGGCTGTTTAGGTTCTTATATTGGTAACGCCGCCGCCACGTAGCGCTCTCTGTATGAAAATCACTGGCTGTGCTGTGTGCAGTCTGTGGATAGTTTGCACTGTTGTCTGCCACTGTAGTGTTGGGCAGCTGGACGTGAACAGCGCGTATCGTTGCGCAGTTGGAGGTGAGCCGCCAGCAGTGGTGGATGTGAGGAGAGAGATGGCGGAGTTTGGAAATTTGTAAGACTGGATGTCAATTATGACTATTAACGTAAATACATTGTTTGTTCACTATTAAAATCTTTCATTTGCTAACTATGCCTATTAGTAGTTAGTGCCTTCCGTAGTTTGAATCTTTTATTTAGCTGGCAGTAGTGGCGCTCGCTGTATTGCAGTAGTTTGAGTAAGGAAGATTTTTGGTGAGGTAAGTGATTTGTGAAACGTATAGGTTAATGTTAGTCAGGGCCATTATTTTGTAGGGATTTTTGAAAGTCAGATTGCGTTGCGCTAAAAATATTGTGTGTCAGTTTAAGCACAGTCTTATATAATTTTTCAAAGGGGATGTTTCATATGAATCCTGGCATGGTCGCCATATGAAACATCCCCTTTGAAAAATTATATAAGACTGTGCTTAAACTGACACACAATATTTTTAGCGCAACGCAATCTGACTTTCAAAAATCCCTACAAAATAATGGCCCTGACTAACATTAACCTATACGTTTCACAAATCACTTACCTCACCAAAAATCTTCCTTACTCAAACTACTGCAATACAGCGAGCGCCACTACTGCCAGCTAAATAAAAGATTCAAACTACGGAAGGCACTAACTACTAATAGGCATAGTTAGCAAATGAAAGATTTTAATAGTGAACAAACAATGTATTTACGTTAATAGTCATAATTGACATCCAGTCTTACAAATTTCCAAACTCCACCATCTCTCTCTCCACATCCACCACTGCTGGCGGCTCACCTCCAACTGCGCAACGATACGTGCTGTTCACGTCCAGCTGCCCAACACTACAGTGGCAGACAACAGTGCAAACTATCCACAGACTGCACACAGCACAGCCAGTGATTTTCATACAGAGAGCGCTACGTGGCGGCTGCGTTACCAATATAAGAACCTAAATAGCCTACTTACAACATGTACTGGGCGTCCAAGGAGAAAAGTTCAGTTTCAGATATATGACAGGAACGATCATTCGAAGCAAAAACCTCTAGTAAACATTGGCTCTCAATTGCATACCTCAAGAGCTATAAGCACAGCACTCCGTATTCAGGCCTCAAGTGACCCATCGGAACCATCTGACCGCCTTGTCGTCCTCACTTGAGGATGCGGATAGGAGGGGCGTGTGGTCAGCACACCACTCTCGCGGTCGTTAGGATGATTTTCTTTGACCGGAGCCTCTACTATTCGGTCGAGTAGCTCCTCAGTTGGCATCACGAGACTACACCGGAAAATGGCAACAGCTCATGGTGGCCAGGATGGTCACCCATCCAAGTGCCGGCCACTGCCGACAGCGCTTAACCGGTGTATCCACTGCGGCAAGGCCGTTGCCAAGAGCTATAAGCCCTTCTTTATTTTCGATATTGTGAAACAAATCTCTTCTACTGCAAGCTCTTTGCTTTTGATATGATTCACAGAGAAAAACAAGAAAAAGTTTCCAGTAAACACGGGCTATAAAGTGCATACCTAAAGAACTATGAGCACTTGCTCGTCTTCGATAGGCCCTACTGTGAAAAAGTGCTCTTCTACTGAACAAGTGTTCCTAGCTCTTAAAATATGCATGTTGGATCCCACGTTCACCAGACCTTTTTTCTTGTTTTTGTCCGTATTACCTCCTCAAAAAATATGTAAAGCGATGTGTAGGAAGAGGGATCTGTTTCACAGTATCGAAGATGACGAAGTGCTCGTAGTTTCCGAAGTATGCATTTCAGAGCCATGTTTACTGGATTTTTTTTCTTTTGTTCAAATGATCGTTCTCGTCATATCCCTGAAAAACGACGATTCCTCCTGGGATACACTGTATATAAGATGTCCCTTTGAACTGAGGTCCCTGGGTAACCTTTTTATCGAGAAGTAAAATAAACAAAGTAAGAAAGAAAGGTTGTTTAGATACCTGGGGATATTAACAAGCATGATTTCCTTTCTTTGTAGCGTTATTAGTTGTGAAGATATGAGCATCAATACATCTTTTCTAAATAAAACGCTTTATTTTTAATTCCAGAAGCCACTGTAGTTCACCTGTTCAAAAATCTATCTCAGTGTACCATTCACGTAAATATGATGTCATTAAAATTGTAACACAAAACTGAATTTGACTCTCATTTGCCAGCACACATTGCACGTGCCTGGGATGAAGTAAGTCGTCCACTTGCTGGGGCTGATAGTATACAAACACATGGAAACAGATAGAAAATGGCTTAACATCGCTATAAAACTACAATCAGTTTTGGTTATCACGTTAAAGTCACAGATTATGAAAATCGTTAGAATCCGTATGACTTAAACATTGTAGTCCCATATACATGGACATTCTTCTTAGATGTTACTTTATAAGGTCTATTATGATACCTAATTACAAGATGTGGCAAAATCGTCAAATTAGTAACCAAAAGTGTCAGTTACCTACTCAAAAGTGTATATTAATCCGAAGAGTATGAAAGGACAAACTACTCATTCAAGAAATACTAACGTATCTGAGGCTTCACTAGTTACTTATATCACCTATTACTGTATTATTTGCCTAAGGCAGCTGTATGTAAATGGTCGGCAGATACCATGCGGTACTCCAACAAGTAAAATTTTAAAGTCTCTTCCCACAAATGGATACCGGAGCGTCAGAGCCCACACTTTAGGAACCACTACAGAGAGACCTCGGAGGTAGTTAAGGAAATGAAAACACTGGTAAGTGAGCCGAATGGGGTCAGAAGGCGAATTGGGTCAATAATTCTACAGATTTCGTCCTGGTAACCACATGAGTGACTTGTTTCCAATTACATAGGCCACAGCTTACCATTACGAAGTCACGTTTTTTGGATGGCAGTATGACATGTTCTACCGTAACGTCACTGTGTGTTTTCTCATGGTGCTAACGTGGCTGGTTCCATGAGGAATGTATCTGGCAGTTGGACATTCCTCCTAGTACACACTGTACATGAGATGAGATGTCCCGCTCAAGCAATGGTGTACATACCGGCTATTAGGTATGAGGTCACAATGGTCTGACTGATCAACGTGTGTATTTATGAATATATGTATCAACGTATGTCCCACATCTCCAAAATCACTGGACGAATTTCGACCAGCCGCGCGGTGTACCCGCGTGGTTTAAGGCGCCTTCTCACGATTCGCGCGGTTCCTCCGTCAGAGGTTCGAATTCTCCATCGGGCATGGGTGTGTCTGTTGTCCTTAGCGTAAGGTAGTTGAAGTTAGATTAAGTAGTGTGTAAGCTTAGGGACCAAAAAATGGCTCTGAGCACTATGGGACTTAACATCTGAGGTCATCAGTCCTCTTAGGGACCAATGGCACATAAAACTTACCACAAATGTCCAAAATTTTCAGCCAATCTTGGTACGTATCTTAATGTCTGGAGAGAATTGCTGTATGGGTAAGAACTACCTACCTAGTAAAGGGGCGGGAGTGGCAGTGTGAAAGTAGTGTAACTGACAATGCGTCAATTCTTGGATTAAGTCATCTAGTGTTTCAGAATGAGAACATTTACAGACTTCCATCCTACTTCACACGTAATTTCAAACCTTTACGAATTTTTTCTCGCTAACAACCCCCTCAAATGGATGAAATAAAAAATGTTTACCGCTTAGTTGATTTTCGATGTCCTTGCAATAAAACTGTCACTCCAACCATGTCGTTTTAATTTATTACTTCTTTATTACCAATTGTATTCATGACACATGTTCCAGAGAGTATTCACATATATCACTGAATGAACCTGCAAAATTATGTCATTGTACAACACGTAGTTTACGAGATAAACTTTATAAACACAGTGAAGTGAGCTAAACTGTCGTATCATACATGAAGTTTAAACCTATTACTTCTTTTATACTAACTCTCTTCACATCAAAATTCGAAGACAGTATCCACGTAAGTCTCTGAATGAACCTACAAATTTGTATCATCTTATAACACATAGTTCCAGGGTATGACGTCATACCGATCAACTGCCGCATTAAAAGATGGTTCAAATGGCTCTGAGCACTATGGGACTTAACTTCTGAGGTCATTAGTCCCCTAGAACTTAGAACTACTTAAACCTAACTAACCTAAGGACATCACACACATCCATGCCCGAGGCTGGATTCGAACCTGCGACCGTAGCGGTCGCGCGGTTCCAGACTGTAGCGCCTAGAACCGCTCGGCCACTCCGGCCGGCAACTGCTGCATTATCCATGACGTTTAAATGTAGTACTTCTCTCCTAGTTACTCTATTCACAAGATGTTTCGCGTATGGTATCCAAATATTCCGCTGATTGAAGCTACAAAATTATATGGTATGTATGACACATAGTTCAGGAGATTAAACGTCATGAACACTGTCATTCATGAAAACTGCAACATAATACATGGCGTTTTAATTTATTACGTCTTTACTACTAACTCTATTTGTAACACATTTCGCATACAGTATAAAAATATACCACTGAATATGCCTGCAAGATAATACCACAGTTCGACATATAATTCAGGACACATGACGTCATAGAAATTCAGCTGCGTGAAATCCAAACAACAGGATGAATTTCGCCACAGGTCCAGGTGAAATGTGTGTACAGAGGTGTGTGAAATAAGTTAAATATATGTGAAATATCTATGACACGTTTGTATTTCAGCAAATCCGCGACTAAAAAGCTACTTCTGGATTCCTGGATCTAACAAACGTAGTACACATATTACTATCTCGGAAGGAATACTGTAGGTGTAAGAACCAGCAGCCGCCTTCTACTGGGTTCGGGGTGATAATGTGAACCAAGAAGGGCGCGTGAAGGTATACACAAAGAGACAGTGGAAATGAGAATATTTACGCAAGTACGATAGAGGAGGAGATGGACCCATTGAGTGGGAGGGTGAAATGGGCAGATAGAGGGAAGAGAAAGAGATGGAGAGAGAGCGCGGGAGGAGCAGATCGACAGAGGCATGAAAGAGGAAGCAACTGACATAGAGCAGGGGAGGAGGACACAGAATGAGAGAGAGTGGAGGAGGAGATGGAATCAGGGAGGGTGGAGGAGGAGATAGAATGGCAGAGGGTGGAGGCACAGATGGGCAGAGAGATGGGGAGGAGGAAATAAAGGGAAGAGGAAATGGACAGAGAGAGGAGAAGATGGACAAAGGACGACGTGGACGGAGAAGGGGAGGAGGAGATAAAAGGAGTGAAGGAGACAGAGTGGCAGGAGGAAATAGACTCGAAGGTGCATGGAGAAAATGGAAAGAGGGCGAAGGAGCTGACAGACAAAGTGGGCAGGAGCAGTTGGACACAGAGAGTGGAGAGGAACAAATGGACAGGGAGGCGGACAGGAGGAGACAGACAGTGTGGAGGAGAGGGTGTTGTAGGATGCAGGTGAAATATGGAGAAGCGTACTGGGCATGTGGAAGAGTGTGAGGATGTGAGGTAGAAGAAGGAGAGTGTGTGAGGGGGACGAGGCAGAGGGAGTGTGGTAGAAGAGCGATAGGTTGTGAGGAAGCAACATTTTTGTCAAAGTGTTTCAGGACCGAAGATCTTGCCACATGTCTCAATCCCATAGATAATTTTATCATCCCCTCAAGAGTCGTAAGGTGTAAAACAGAAGAGACTGAGTCACATATGCGTGCAGTATATACACATAGGAGGACATTTGTCAGTAACCGTGTATTACTTTTATCCATGTGAGCGTCTCTCTTTGTGTTCGTTGCAGGAAGGTTGATCTCCTATCCAAATCATACGAGGTGCATTCAAGTTCAAAGGCCTCCGATTTTTTTTTCTCCGGACTGGAAAGAGATAGAAACATGCGCATTGTTTTAAAATGAGGCCGCGTTCATTGTCAATATGTCCCAGAGATGGCAGCACCGTACGGCAGATGGAATATTGCCGCCAGCAGGGAGAATGAGAACTGTTTTAAATACTTAAAATGGCGACGTTTTCCTTACTTGAACAGCGTGCAATCATTCGTTTTCTGAATTTGCGTGGTGTGAAACCAATTGAAATTCATCGACAGTTGAAGGAGACATGTGGTGATGGAGTTATGGACGTGTCGAAAGTGCGTTCGTGGGTGCGACAGTTTAATGAAGGCAGTACATCATGTGACAACAAACCGAAACAACCTCGGGCTCGCACAAGCCGGTCTGACGACATTATCGACAAAGTGGAGAGAATTGTTTTGGGGGATCGCCGAATGACTGTTGAACAGATCGCCTCCAGAGTTGGCATTTCTGTGGGTTCTGTGCACACAATCCTGCATGACGACCTGAAAATGCGAAAAGTGTCATCCAGGTGGGTGCCACGAATGCTGACGGACAACCACATGGCTGCCCGTGTGGCATGTTGCCAAGCAATGTTGACGCGCAATGACAGCATGAATGGGATTTTCTTTTCGTCGGTTGTGACAATGGATGAGACGTGGATGCCATTTTTCAATCCAGAAACAAAGCGCCTGTCAGCTGAATGGAAGCACACAGATTCACCGTCACCAAAAATGTTTCGGGTAACCGCCAGTGCTGAAAAAATGATGGTGTCCATGTTCTGGGACAGCGAGAGCGTAATCCTCACCCATTGTGTTCCAAAGGGCACTACGGTAACAGGTGCATCCTACGAAAATGTTTTAAAGAACAAATTCGTTCCTGCACTGCAACAAAAACGTCCGGGAAGGGCTGCGCGTGTGCTGTTTCACCAAGACAACGCACTCGCACATCGAGCTAACGTTACGCAACAGTTTCTTGGTGATAACAACTTTGAAGTGATTCCTCACGCTCCCTACTCACCTGACCTAGCTCCTAGTGACTTTTGGCTTTTTCCAACAATGAAAGACACTCTCCGTGGCCGCACATTCACCAGCCGTGCTGCTATTGCCTCAGCGATTTTCCAGTGGTCAAAACAGACTCCTAAAGAGGCCTTCGCCGCTGCCATGGAATCATGGCGTCAGCGTTGTGAAAATTATGTGCGTCTGCAGGGCGATTACGTCGAGAAGTAACGCCAGTTTCATCGATTTCGGGTGAGTAGTTAATTACAAAAAAAATCGGGGGCCTTAGAACTTGAATGCACCTCGTATAGCTGCACACATCACTCTTGCAGGGGTGGGGTGCTACGATGAAACGAAAAGGAGAATTATATTTTAGCACTCATAATGTTTTCAGCTGACAGGTATCTATCTCGCAACAAAATGACCGTCACCCGGTACGAAGCAGCGCCGCCAATCGACCACAAGTGCGAGGTCACCCAGTGTTGAAAGACGCTACCAGAGGGTGGCGAGGGTAGCACTGGTCGATAGCTTGTAGGCTGCTCCATGAGTCAGTACACAGGAGAAATCACTGGATGTACTCAAGAGCACGAGATATGACCGCCAGCTCTGCAATGGAAACGCTGCAGCCAAATGACCGTGACCCTGTACGAAGCAGCGCCGCCAATCGACCACAAGCGCGAGGTCACCCAGTGTTGAGTAAGCTCTTCTCCACCGCGAGGCAGATGGCGTGAGCCACACACAGCTGGCTTGACCCGGGGGCACAATTATCGCAGGAAACAAGCGGACCGCGTGGCGAGATAAATTATTAAAAGCCGCTGGGGCAGGAAGGGTCCGTCGCTCGGCAGTCGGCCGGCGAATAATTCTCCATACGCCCCCACACTGCCTCGCCACTTTCACACGCACCCACTGGCAAAACCCGGCGGATCGGCACAGGCAGCTTAGCGGGCCGGTTGCGCCCTCGGGCGACTGCGCCGGCGCCGCCTCCTGAAATATATACGAGCCACTCCACATCGCATCCAGCGGCACTCTTTCCACCGAGACGAGGGTAATCCGGGAGCCGATAAGCGGCCGCGGTGTACTTAGCGCGCCCTAATTAGGGCCGACATCAAACACCAGAGGTGGAAGGCTGCTCCTCCATGCGAGCGTTTTCGGCTCCCTCTCTTTCACACCCATGAAATCATTACGTGTGTGTCCACATCACTCTTCCCCAAGATATATACAGCATCACACTTACGATGTGGACGTGAACAGCCTTCCCTAAATATATTAGCATACCTAATCAATGGTTTTGACAAATCATACTACAGTCTCCGCGGAGGGGTCTTGCCCATATCGTCATACATATTCCACAACCCACTTTGCACATGCTGTAGGCCAGTACACGGTACAAATAGCACATGCCACGGGTCCCACGTTACCAGTGGACCAGCTGATGCACCCTAAACTTTATCAGAGGGAAATTAATTGTCTCTGGTTTAGAATTTAAAATGGTAATATTGCTTACTTCATCAGTTTAGAATTTAAAATAGTAACATTTCTTAGGAATAGCATAATCAGGGACGTTTCGTTTGGTCTTTACTTCAATTTGTTCTCTGAAAATATTACTGATTGCTCGTGAACACCATTAAACTGAACATGCAGAAAAAATGGTGAGCATGTTAGTATTTCTGGCACAAAAACATGCTCGAATGATCAAAATGACTCTTCAATACACTTAATTATATGTACGTATTCAAAAATAACCTAATTTTAAGTAAGGAACTCTGTCATTATCTTATTTGTTTCCTTATGCGAGCGCTGTTCGGGGAGTAAGGTCTGATAAGTCGTGAAATGGAAACGACAGTGAAAATGCTGTAAAGCTTTGCACAGATGTGTTGGGCAATGTCTTTAGTACGCTGTGATAGCACCATGTCGCCCTTTTCATTCTGAGCACAAAGTTAGCACATAAAGAGCCCTATAAAAACAGTATGGATGTCCGATGCATGCAGCAGTGAGATCGTCCCTGCAGCCTTTTCGATGGAAAGTGTTTGACCACGAAACATGCAGCCCGGACTTCACTCCTTCTGATGTTCACCTCTGCTCACATGAACCGTTGGCTATGAAGACATCTTGGCACAGTTAGCAAACTGTAGATCAGCGTAAAGAGGTGGAGGAAAGCATACGCGGCTGCCTTTTATGACGAGGGTATTGGGAAGTTGGTACAACGCTAAGGCAGATGTTTAAGACGGAGCGACGGCTATGTACAGAAGTTGATGGAAGGTGTATCAAACTGTTGCAAATAAAGCATTTTTGATTTTCACTGTGGTTCCATTTCGCAACAGATCGGACCTTACTTTCCGATTATCCCTAGTAAATACCAAACACATTTCAAAACTTGATCTAAGTTGCTAATGACAACGTGTTTGTGTTTGCTGTCCTCTTCAGTGGCATCATAAACGGCCAAACTGCAATCGCTATTCTTCTGCCTTGCGATTTTTTACACTAATATTTTGTTCATGCACTTGCGCTCGTTGTTTATCGTGAACTTCACACATTGGAATTCTTCTTAGTCCATTCCGTAATCTTGTTTCCTCAACGATGTCTCTATACCTGTACATCGAGTGTTTGGTTTGATTCTCTTCTCTAACTTCAATTCGTTACGGTATTCATTATTTAACTCAATTTATTCTTTCTCTTCTGTTATGAAGCTAACAGTGCTTCTCACTCTGCATCTGTTTCATTCAGTTTCCCTATTTTCATTTCACCATTGGCAAGGTCACCTCCTCTTCTACCATTTGACGTCCTGTTAAACGCTAATATTAATTAACACATTAAAATTCCATTTAATAGACGTTCCACCATCTTAAGCAATTATTCCACACAAATTTAATTCACTTTCAACAGCTTTCACTTTCCACTTATCATCTTTTAAGGATTTCCAGAAGTGTAATGACGCGTGAGGCATGTATCTCGTTATCGCCCTTGTATACCATTCTGAGCAAGTACATATGGCCATGACAACATATAATGGATGATTCTATAACGTACTCCTACATCTTCGACCATTCTAGAAAATCCTTGGGTATTCTGAAAGGTTCTGCAACAGTTTGTAATATGCTGTAGCATTATCGAACCTTCTGGAACATTTCTACAACATTCTCTAACATTGTAGAAGGAAAAATTTGGCCACCCTCGAGCACTACATCACTCGATTCGCAGCTGTTCCATCGACTTCCCATAAGAATATTAATGAGATGCCCTCTTTGGGTACCCATAGCTTCGAACCGAACCCCTGCAGATCCAAAGCGGAATCACGGAAGGAGGCTGGAGGGCAACATTATCAGTTAACGCCCATGGGGCTGCGGGAGCGAGTTACAGAATTATAGAGAAATGTACGAGCAAATCAGGTTTAAATATATAGTCTACTAGCAAACCCAGCAATGCCTCGAAATAGAGAAATATATATGGGAACTGCATATACATAATAAGCGCTTTCCCCCTTGTCCCTTCCCACCTCTTCCTCCTCGCTCTCTTCGTCTGTCGCCGCCTCCTCCCGCCCTTCCCTCCCTCTGCATCACCCACTTTCCTCTCTCTCAGTCCATCTCTACATTCCATCCCTCCGCTCTCTCTCCTCTTACCACACTCTCTGGTCTTGAGCCTCTTTCATTGTTATTGCAAATGAAAGGGAATTGAATTGGCAATTAAAGTCGCTTAAAATGTGTGGGAAAACCGGATGGGACCGTCGGTATATGAGATATGAGAGACACCTCTCTGGCTGCTGGATCTATGAGAGTAGTAGCTTCAATGACAGTATTTCGCATAGTTTTAACCAGTGAATTGGTAGGATTACAAAGCTTCAGATTCCGTAGGATTATGGTAATCATAATTCACTAACCCATAAATAAAACTTTCCTCTTTTCTGTGAAACCTGTAAAAAGGTCGGCGAATAATAAAACAAAACAGCATATGCTGTGAATATAATTTTTTGTTTGTGGGGGTGTGTGTGTATAAGGGCAAGAATATTTAGGAGAAACAATTTGTCTAATGGTTTTCATGCCTTCCTCACGACGCCTAAACTGACTTAAAAAAAAATCTAAATTGGCCATTTTCGCTGCACAGTATTCTTTTCCTCGTAGTCCATGTTAACAGAAAACCTGCAAACTGTCGTTTAAAAAAATCTGTAGTCTATGTCCGTTTGAATTCTTATTAGTATATTGTGCACAAATTTGACGTAAATTGGTCAAGAACTTTTCGATTGTTTCGCTATAAAAGAAAAGGAGAGAATTTAGGCGAAAAGTTCGGTGAACAACAAGATTTGTGTGTGAAGGAACGCCGCGAAACCGTTGCGAAACTTACTAACATAACTGAAGAAATCCTGAACAGTCTGGACCAGTGTATCCAGACCCTTAGCACTTAGTTTCATGTTTTAACAACGCGCAAAATCTACAAGGTCCGACGCGACCACTGAAGCCATAGAAGTGGAACAGAAAAAATTGTGAGAAGAAATTAAGGAGCAAGAAGTAACAAAACAACAGGATTTAGAAGCAGTATGGCCACTACAGATAAAATATTAGAAACAGACTGTAGCACACAATGCATTAATACAGGGATCTAACAAGGAGGTGCAATGATGAAGACTGAATACTGAAGAAAATATTAAAATATGAAAGGCGCGGTAGGTAAATTAGCCAAGAATGTGAAATTACTACGAGTGCAGATAAAAGCAGTGATCGTACTGAGCCAATTATGGTGTCTGACAGTGAGAAGGTTAGGTCCTTTATAAAATTTAAAGAAGCTTAACTGGCATCACCGAGGACTCACGCGGGAATTATATGACTGTACAACTGACGTGGAGAAAAGTATAGGTCATGGTAGTGACACTGCTGGAAATTTTATGAGCGACGAGTGTCAGAGGACAGATCAGAGCGACTCTGGACACAAGGATGAGAGGGATGGTGGACCAAAAGTTTACATATCTCTATGGATTATGTATAATAATAAAGATCTCCGGGGATTTTCACCGCAAGAGATGGAATTTCTCTGGAAAGTACTAACTATAGGCAAATCTGCCGTGGGGTTTTGGTCATTATGTTGGACAGAAGCCACTAAAAATCATATAAAACATAGCAAAATAATGATGCAGAACTATGTCCAATAAGTTTTCTTGAATCTAGCAAGCTTCGTTGAACAGATGGTTCAGAAGAATGAGTTCTTGTATAGCTATGCAGTCCAGAGAAATTAATTAGAATTTACATCACAATTTGGATAACCTAACTAAGCACATCATTCTAGCTGGAAGATGCAAGGAGTAGCCATTAAAAGCTGACTGGAGGAACTGGACTCATCAGTGAGATAGCCCAACCCAGTAAATTAGAGTAGGCTGCGTTATGCCAACAGCAATCAATATGAGCATGAAATACAGAATAATAGCAAAAACGTGGTTGAGACGTACCTCACACCTATGGAATAATCCACCAGAAAATTAACCATCTGAGCAACAGTGGTGATTGTCAGCAGCAGAAAGTGTGATGTTTGAAGATGCTGAGGCAGAGTTGGAGTTAAATATAAATTTGGTTACTATGCAAGATACACGGGAGCTTCTTTTGGAAGAAGATGAAAATGAAAATTCAGGCTGTGAATCCAGCTGTCTTGATTTCTGTAAGTTTGATTCACCTAAGGTATGTCTATGGTACAGGCAGTTCTTTCTTTATATAATAATTGTGTATTTCAGAAGTATAAAGAGGTAAGGATTTGGTGAATTTTATCTCTAAGAGATAAACTTTTTTACTGAGGGAAAATTACGTCCTGAGCTTGATGTAATCCATAGGGTTGACAGTAGGCATGGTGGTTTGCTGTCACAGATATGAAAAAATGAATTTCTTTGAGTATAGTAAGAGCAACGGTTTCTGGTGTTGAAGATACTTCAGAGGGAAGTAGGACAGGATTGTTCAGAGTGCTGCAAGGACATGGGAAGGTTTTTCTAACTTCGTTGGGCCTATTAGGAACTTTTCATGTGGATTTAGAGTCCTAGAACAACAAAATTTATTTTTAAAACAATATCCCATTCTCCTATCATATAATGGTAAGGTAGAGAAAGACATCCAGGAAATTCTGATGACCTGTAGAATGAGCAGTGAGTTCTAATAATAGTTCACTCTTCGTAGCTCCAAAGGAAAACGAAGCTCTGATGTATGTGGACTCTAGCGCAGTTAATACTATTATCTCACCAATCGACCGGAAGAACTGTTTGCAAAGGTTCTATGGTGTGCAAGCACTGACTTCCATAGATCGTCATGCTAGTTATTGGCAAATTGTATTGCATCTGAAGTGTGTACAGTACACAACCTTCTTTTGCTTTGGTAAATGTTACCTTATTCTAGAGTGTTCCATTCGGCCTCAATGCGTCTTATACAGCATTTATTTGTTTGCTGAATATGATTCTCCAAAAAGAAATGAGATCCAGAATCATTTTATGTATAAGTAACATACTGATTACAGAGAAGTCACTGGCAGATCATAATCGTGTGTTCGAGTCGATGCTAGATGATTTTGAGTGGGCTGGTGTAACAACTCTATGTAGGAAATTTTTCCGTGTTTTTGATGGGCCATACAAAATATGATGGACGCCACATACAGGGTGTCCCATTTATCTTGACCACCCTAAATAACTGTTTCTACTGATGCAAATTACAAAATGTTTCAAGCAAATGTTCTTTAGTCATCAGGGGGACCTCAATCAGCATGATTGCCTTCGTTGTAGCTTTGTTTTTACAAAGATATGAACAGCAGTATGACTTTTTTAAACGGCACCCTGTATTTTTTATTCGGTACTTCATTTCATCTCCTAAAGACCTATTCAAAAATGTATCACAGTGTACCATTCACTGAAAAACAACCTTATTAATTAATAACACAACACTAACGTTGATGATCCCAGCGCTAAGTGCAGGTACTCGGGGTAATGGAACACATCCACGTGCTGACGTTGACATAGGGCAAATGTAAACATAAGTAGAACGCACACCCATCATTCCGTCAACCATCGTCAATTGAAGAATTGTATGAGTAGAATGTACACCAACGAAGAGAAAGTAGAAATGCCACTCCTCCATGGGCAATTTAAGTTAGCAGAACAGTAATTGCAATACTGTTTTCTTATGTACTGGTACGTTTAGTACAGTAGTTTAGTCCTTTTAAATACTGTTGTATAGAGTAGGCATACAGTAAAGGCTGTCCTTCCTACAAACTGCATCGGCATAACGTTTCTTATATCGTTGTTATTGAAGATAGGCGAAATGCTACGCAGGCAGCGGAACTGTACAGAGAGTGATACACGTTTGAATAGGTCTTTAGGAGAGGAAATGAATTACCGAATAAAACATACAGGGTGCCATTTAAAAAAGTCATACCGCTGTTCATGTCTTTGTAAAAAACAAAGCTACAGCGAACGCCATAATGCTGATTGATGTCCCACTCACGGCTAAAGAACATTTGCTTGAACAAGTTTGTGATGTGCATCTGTACAATTATTTAGGGTGGTCAAGATAAATGGGACGCCTGGTATATGCCATGCATAAATATCTATGCACGAAAGATACGAGGGCTGCCCCGCATCTCCCACGCTAAACATTTGATGGAATTGCTGAATAAGGAGAGAGGGAAATGAAGGAGTACTTATACCCTGTTGGGAAGATGAGTATGTATAATGGAGTGTGAGTGAAAATATTTGTAGTTTGGGATAAGTAAAGATATATCATACTTTTTTCTCATATCTGAAATGTAATTCCATTGAGTAATGCTGTTCAGATGACTGTACCTCGTCTAAAGCGAGAGGAGTTTATGATGGATGATTTGTGCTAATATACAGTCTAAAAGTTTCATGACTACAGTGTTGAAAAACATGTATGAATGTAAAAAAAATAGTTCAAACGGCTCTGAGCACTAGGCGACTTAACTTCTAAGGTCCTCAGTCGCATAGAACTTAGAATTAATTAAACCTAACTAACCTAAGGATGGCAACACACATCCATGCCCGAGGCAGGATTCGAACCTGCGACCGTAGCGGTCGCTCGGCTCCAGACTGTAGCGACTAGAACTGCTCTGCCGCTCCGGCCGGCTATGAATGTAAATTTGACAGTTGAGTTTGTATGACGTTCAGTCAAATGAAAACCAAACACTCACCAAACAGACCACGAAATTCTTCCATTCAGCAGCAACCACCAAAAGTCATAAGATATTTATCTCACTGGGAGATGAAGCGATCAGTTCCTGCTCCATAGCATGCAGTCGGCCACTGACTGATACGTGGCTGCATCCACTCTTGTACTTCCTCGACGGACTGAAACCGAGGTCCATGTATGTCTTTCTTAAGGTCGCAAAAAACGTGAAAACCGCGTGGTGAACGGTGCAGGCTGTACAGAGAATGATGGAGTGTTTCCCAAGATAATCACTGATGTGTAGCCATTGTCAGACTGAGAGTGTGGGGGCAAGAGTTATTGTGCAACAGGATTATTCCATCCGACAGCGATGATTTCTGCAGTGTGTCTTCATAGTGCTGAACGTTGATTGGGTTCCACATGAAGTCATCATGATCTTATGTGGTGCCACCATTTTGAGCCTGAGGGCAAAGGGAAAAACCAACATTGGGACTATCCCACGTCTCCGTCACCAAAGAAGTGCAAGCTGTTCACACAAGTTGTGGTAAGCTCATAATGAACTTCTTTGACCGCAGGGCCTCTCCGCTTCTCGAGCTCCTCGAGTGTGCAATCAAAAGCAATGTCAGACCTATGAACACACTTTGCAGAAACTGTGACATAAAGTCAAAAAGCCAAGAAATGCTGTCGAACGGTGTGAGACTGTTGCATGATAATACCGAACTCCACGCTGTCATTCTGACAAAGGCTATGATTCAATGATTTGGTTCTATCCTCTGCACCGTCCGGATATTGCACTGCGTGATTTCATCTTTGGTATCCCATTAGCATGGACGTCGGTTACAGTCAGGTGAGGTGCAAGAGTGGGTGCGATTGGTGGATCTGTCACTAGTGCTACCGCGGTCTACAAAATACACTACTTGCCATTGAAATTGCTACACCACGAAGATGACGTGCTACAGACGCGAAATTTAACCGAGAGGAAGAAGATGCTGTGATATGCAAATGATTAGCTTCTCAGACCATTCACACAAGGTTGGCGCCGGTGGCGACACCTGCAATGTGCTGACATGAGGAAAGTTTCCAAGTGGTTTCTCATACACTAACAGCAGTTGACCGGCGTTGCCTGGTGAAACGTTGTGATGCCTCGTGTAAGGAGGAGAAATGCGAACCATCACGTTTCCGACTTTCATAAAGGTCGGATTGCAGCCTATCGCGATTGTGGTTTATCGTATCGCGACATTGCTGTATCACTAGCAGTCGAGATGACAGGCATCTTATCCGCATGGCTGTAACGGATCGTGAAGCTACGTCTCGATCCCTGAGTCAACAGACGGGGACGTTAGCAAGACAACTACCATCTGCACGAAAAGTTCCACGACGTTTGCAGCAGCATGGACTATCAGCTCGGAGACCATGGCTGCGGTTACACTTGACGCTGTATCACAGACAGGAGCGGGTGCGATGGTGTACGACGAACCTGGGTGCACAAATGGCAAAACGTCATTTTTTCGGCTGAAGCCAGGTTCTGTTTACAGCATCATGACGGTCGCGTCCGTGTTTGGCGACATCGTGGTGAACGCACATTGGAAGCGTGTAATCGTCATCGCCATACTGGCGTATCACCCAGCGTTATGGTATGGGGTGCCGTTGGTTACACGTCCCGCTCACCTCTTGTTCTCATTGACGGCACTTTGAACAGTTTACGTTACATTTCATATGCGTTACGACCCTTGGCTCTACTCTTCATTCGATCCCTCCGAAACTCTACATTTCAGCATGATAATGCAAGACCGCATGTTGCAGGTCCTGTACGGGTCTCTCTGGAAACAGAAAATGTTCGACTGTTGCCCTGGCCAGCACATTCTCCAGATATCTAATCAACTGAAAACGTCTGGTCAATGGTGGCCGAGCAACTGGCTCGTCACAATGCGCCAGTCACTAATCTTGATGAACTGTGGTATCGTGTTGAAGCTGCATGGGCAGCTGTACCTGTAAACGTCATCCAAGCGCTGTTTGACTCAATGCCCAGGCGTATCAAGGCCGTTATTACGGCCAGAGGTGGTTGTTGTGGGTACTGATTTATCAGGATCTATGCACCTAAATTGCGTGAAAATGTAATCACATGTCAGTTCTAGTATAATATATTTGTACATCTCTTCTTGGTGTAGCAATTTCAATGGCCAGTAGTGCATGAATTGACCGTCTCATCCCCCAGTGATAAATGCATTAAGGTGTGTGGTGATTACCTTTGAATGTAAGCACTCCATGGTCTCATTGTGGCGGGTGTTCAGTTTTCATTTGATTGTCCTACACGAGAGGAATGGAAGAGTGGAAACATGAAAAACATGGCAAATGCTCAGTAAATGAAGTAGAATACAATTACCGAAGAAAGGAGTGGTATGCCATTTTGTGTTTGGTTTTGCTTTATTTTTCAATACTCAGACATTTCGGTAAGTTTGAAAAGGCTTTGTAACTTGTATAACTCAACCGAGTCCACACACTTTTTTTTAGAGAAAACGAGGCATGGTACTTAGTTTGAAACACAGAGCTAAAAGCGTCCACTCTCGTCTTTCATGGGGACACGGTGGATACACGCTGTCCTTTGGGCGGCAACACGGGCCTGTGTCGCCGATAACTTTTGCGCGTCACAGGGACAGCTGACGCGACAGCGCTCATCAAGTTGGCCAGCGGAGCGTGCTGAAACAGCGGCGCCAGATTTCCGGCAAAGAGACTCGCTCGTCTGGCCAGTGTGCGCATTGTCGGCGAGTGTCCCGTAGGCCCTGCAGAGCAAACACAACAAACAGAGCGCCCGCAGGCGGGACAGTCGCGTCACAGCGGTGGCCGGCTGCCGGAGCGCGCGCCACGTCAAAGAACAGTGCCGCGTCCGCAGCGGGCTGGGGCGGGCGGCGCGATTACTGCCTCGCTGCAGCCGGCGTGCGCTGGGGCGGCGGCCGGCGCATCCAGCCGCGAGAAAACGCTTTCCTCGTGCCATGTATATAAGATTTACCCACCTGTCAAAAGGGGTTGGGGGTGTAGGTAAAAAGCAGAGTAGCCCACGATTCGAGAATACCCATAGTTTAGTCATCTAATATTTGACAATGACTGTGCTCAGAGACTTTACGTACAATTTAAACTTTATGTATCTTTTTCTCTCTGGCGACCACCACAAAATAATGAAAACAAAAAAGTTCGTGGCTTACTGCATTTTCACTACTCATGCAGTAAACCTACTGTTTAAAGTATGACTTCTAATTTATTACTTCCTTACCTCGAAGTACACTCATGCTCATAAATTAAGGATAACTGCAGAATGTGGTGCCACACAACGTCGCCCTACACAAACCTAGCGCTAATAGTATAGGCACATAAGGAACACACACGACACAGATGTGTACGTCTACGGTATTGGTGATAAGTTGAGAAAATCATCGCGAAACACATGTGCTACAAAACGCCACTGTTTCCTGCGCATGTACCCGGACATCAATATGGGATATGATCACCATGCAAACGTACACAGCCAGCACAACGGGTTGACATCCTCTGGACCAGGTGCTCGAGCAGCTGCTGGGGTATAGTCTCCCATTCTTGCACCAGTGACTGTCGGAGCTCCTGAAGTGTCCTAGGGGTTGGAAGACGTGCAGCGATGCGTCGACCGAGAGCATCCCAGACGTCCTCGAAGGGGTTTAGGTTTGGAGAACAGGCACACCACTCCATTCGCCTGACATCTTCTGTTTCAAGGTACTTCTCCACGATGGCAGCTCGGTGGAGCCCTGCGTTATCATCCATCAGGAGGAAGGTGGGACCCACTGCACCCCTGAAAAGGCGGACATACTGGTTCAAAATTACGTCCCGACACACCTGACCTGTTACAGGTTTATAATTTATAAAAAACAGCTATCAGCCACATGTATGGTTTAAAAGGTTTATTATCTTCAGACCATGACCGGTTTCGGATTTTTCTTTACAAATCCATCTTCAGATGGAAGTTACAAGCATTCTAAGTTGGACCTAGTTTTGTTTTTGTTATTCGTTAAGCTGACCTGTTACAGTTTCTCTGTCAAAGATATGCAAGGGTGTACGTGCGCCAATCATAATCCCACCCCACACCATCAAACCACGACCTCCGTACAAGTCCCTTTCAAGGTCATTAAGGGAGTAGTATCTGTTTCCTGGTTCACGCCAGATGAAAATCCGGCGAGAATCACTGTTCAGACTATACCTGAACTCGTCCGTGAACATAACCTGGGAGCACTTTTCCAATGTATTCTTGACACCGGGCTTTACGGGCTCTCCTGTGACCAGGTGTCAGTGGAATTCACTTTGTAGGTCTCCGGCCGAATAAACCATGTCTGTTCAGTCGTCTGTAGACTGTGTGTCTGGAGACAACTGTTCCAGTGGCTCCAGTAAGCTCCCGAGCAGCCCTACCTGGAGTACTCCGTGGCCGTCTGCGGGCACTGATGGTGAGATATGGGCCATCTTGTGGTGTTGTACACTGTGGACGTCTCGTACGTAGCACCTGGACACGTTTCCTGTCTGCTGGAATCATCTTGACGTCACACTTTGTGGCACACGGAGCGCCCGTGCTGCGACCTGCTGTGTTTGACCAGCCTCCAGTCGCCCTAGTATTCTACCCCTCATAACGTCATCAATATGTGTTTTTTGAGCCATTTTCAACACACAGTCGCCATTACCCCGTCTGAAAACGTCTAAAACGTCTGCACACTTACTCGTTGCACCGTACCCTGGCACGCACCAACACACCTCTGCATATGTGGACTGCGGCCAGCGCCACTGTGCGACGACCGCAGGTCAAATGCACCGCATGGTCATACCCCGAGGTGATTTAAACCCGCAAACCGCCCACCAGAGCATTGTTTCACCATGTATCCGCATTATCCTTAATTTATGAGATTGAGTGTATATTCGTGACATACTCTGCGCACAGCATTTACATATACCTGTGAATGTACCATACAAATTATATCGTTGTGGTCATTGTACGACACATAGTTCAGGAGATACATCATAAGCATGAGAAGCGTGAGAAGCTGCCGCATCAAGCAAGATGTTTTAAATTTATCACTTCGTTACTACTGTCTATTCGCAACACCTATCGCAGATAGTAACCACATATGTCAGCGAATTTACCTAGAAAAATAGGTCATTGTAAGACACATAGTTCAGTAGATATGACGTCATGAACATGGAGATGCGTGAACCCTATCCTATGTGATCTTTCAATTTATTACTTCTTTACTTTTGCCTATAATGACAACACGTTTCACAGAAAATATCCACACATATCACTGAAAGCACCTGCAAAATTATATTGCTGGGCAGCATATTTCTCGGTATATGCGACATCGTAAACATTGAGCTGCATGAAAGTGAAACCGCTGGGCGAAATTCGTTGAAAATATAGATGAAATTTTTGTAAAACAAGTAGGCATGAAATACGTTAAATACAGGGCGTTCAAGAAAGAGTATCGAACATTTTGAGATATGGCAGTGCTCATCGAAACAAGCAAGATAAGTCCAATAAACGTAGGTCCGGAAATGTATACTTTCCGAGACAAACACGTGTTTATTGGTATGGTTGCGCGACGCTTGGTTGCGGATATTAGCACAGTCGTTGTACTGGTGCTCCAGCAAATACAGAATATTACGATATCTTACTCACAGAACTCAATCTACCATTAGGTGGTCTGCAGTCAATTGTGTGGTTCCAGGCTACGTTAATTTTCGTCGTGTTCGCTTGTCTTACTGTACAGTGCTGTCAGCCCTGTGTAGGTATCATGGTATTTTACCTTCATCAAAATGCCGTTTCTCTTATGTGCTTACTGTTATTGCGCTGTCTGTATGTACAAATGCTGCAGTACTTTGCCAACAATTTTTTGTCTTCCACCACTTGATGGCAATAGAAAGCTGCTACTCGACAAATAAAATTAAGTGTCGTGTGGTGAGGTCCCACAGGCGCGTAGACATGATCGCCTGGTGCTAATCTTGTATGGTGACTCCACTTCGGTTTCTATGAGGATGATGAAGATAACACAAACACCCAGTCCCCGAGCGGAGAAAATCCCCAACCCAGCCGGGAATCGAACTCCGGCCTCCGGCTCTGAGCACTATGGGACTTAACTTCTGAGGTCATCAGTCCCCTAGAACTTAGAACTACTTAAACCTAACTAACCTAAGGACATCACACAAATCCACGCCCGAGGCAGGATTCGAACCTGCGACTATAGCGGTCGCGCGGTTCCAGATTGTGGCAGCTAGAACCGCTCAGCCGGCCCTTAATGTGGCTGGGCAGGTCTTGCGTATCGAAAGTTAAAATGAATGTAGGTGTTGTTTCAAGTTTTCCATTCAGTCTCTCCTTCACATTTTGATCTTCCGTAACGCTTTCTCTGTCCACTCTCATTGTAAGACACTGATATCCTCATCCATGAGGACCCTGCTGCTGTAGTTTAAAGTTTAGTGCAATTCAACATTAATAGGATATTCGCCCAATGCTGTTGCTTAGAGAAGTTTCCGTACTTGCCCAGGAGTGGCCGTTGCAGTCAACAATGTATCATTACGAAGCCGTTTTATTGTCTTCAGAACAGCCGTTATACCATCTAAACCTTTCTGGATGTAAACTGGGGACACCTTAGCAAGGGCGCCCACTTACTTTTAATTATCAGAAGTATGTTGGCACATCTGTGCCCTGTTACTAAAACTGATTCTGCATTTCTGAGGATGATTCTCAAGAGAGGTACCATTATGGCTTCTCTTATTGGTATGGGTAAGTATGCCCAGAAGTGGCCCAAACGATCTACTGGGAGCAGTTTATGAAAAATTAATAGGCTCCACTGTCGTCCCAAGAACAGTTATGGAATGGGATCTCCACGAAATAATCATCAGAATACTTATAGTACGATATGTATTCGGAAAGGAAGGGGCATTTCATTATCTGTCGGTTGTTTACGAATCCTTACTAATCGTTCGACTGTGGGTGACTGAGAACAACAATGCTCTCAAAACTTCTTGCTCACAGAAAATGCGAAGTGCCAACTGCAAGTCGGAAGTCGATTTTTGCTTGTGAAAGGATATCGACCGCTGTTCAGATTTACTAGGAGTTTTGCCGCTGGTATCGAGATTTTAAAACTGACCGTACTCGCTGTGCATGATGAAACATTTAGAGCGATGACTTGCAGAACAAGTCGATATGATGAGCGGTTGACAACTGATTACCTGTCAGATGAATTCCCTCGTTTTAGACACCACTGTTTACTCAATGGACACAGAATCTCCGATTTTACCAACTTTGATCGATGTGTGTATCTAAAACAATTAGCAGCTAAAATGAAGTGCAGAGTACATATAGCGGACGAACCCGTTTTTGTCGTTTATCGACAATATGTAGGTTAGTTGTTTACTCATCAACACCGATGTAGAAACGAAGCAACAGTCAATGCAGTGGTGCCATTCGACATGGTCAAAACAGAAAAGATTTTAAAATTATGAAGAATGTAGAAACCAGTCGCGGAAATATAATTTATTTATCTTGTTGCAAATGGATTTCGACTGATAACAGTCATAATCGGTGCAATTTTCTATCCGATACATACCATAAGGAGAAATACTGTCCCTGACAGATTTGTATGATGATAGAAATCTGCCAAGGACTGTACTTCAGCTTATGACATGTATCGGTTATAAAAATGCATCGATGATGAGTTATCAGTCGAAATCGATTTGCAACAAGATAAACAAATTATAATTCCGCGACTGGTTGCTACATTCTTTATAATTTTATATTCCACGGTCGCTGCACAGAAAGGTAACTTTATGGAGCCCAACATTCAAAAGAAAAGATTATAGCAGTTTCCAAGCACAAGGCAAAAAAAGGCTAGCTACCGATATCTGGAACAGAAAGGGCGTTCGTTGCAAAAGTTACGGAACGTTGGTCGTTATTACCGCTGGTGATAATGCGAAATACTGACCAGACTGGCAATTGCCATCAAAAATAGATTGCGCGAGATATCATCATGGACTATAGTCCTCCTCCACCACTACAGGCGTCCACACTGAGCTGTCCCTACCATCGATAAGATTAGGTATTTCTGTTCGAACTTTCCCGACCGCTTACTCTGCACTCTGCACATCCCACGTGGCATCGAGCCAAATTTACCTGGCTTTAAACTTAAGATATTAAGTTGGATGACAACGGTCACTGCTTTTGCAGAAGAAGAGAAACACAGGACACTCACTGTCAGAAAACCGAGAACTTCTAGGCAGAGAGACTGGAAAATATGAGTAATGTGTGTGAAATCTTATGGGACTTAACTGCTAAGGTAATCAGTCCCTAAGCTTACACACTACTTAACCTAAATGATCCTGAGGACAAACACACACACCCATGCCCGAGGGAGGACTCGAACCTCCGCCGGGACCAGCGGCACAGTCCATGACTGCAGCGCCCTAGACCGCTCGGCTAATCCAGCGCGGCAGAGAATGGAGAAGCTGGTGGAACTCTACGAGAAGCGCTTAGTAGTGACCGTCGGTTACGTGGAGAACTGTAGTACGTTTGGAAGAAACTGAATCCTCCAAAAAAATTTTTTTTTTTGGGATTACACGTTTTACGACCGAAGGGCCCGTCTTTTTCGAAAGCACCTTGCAGCTGTCATGCTCTCATACACGTATCGCAGCAGGGGGCAGAGCCCGGAGGCGCGCAGGGCACGCACAGTCGGGCGTCCGCGGGCGATTGGAGATCTGCGCTGGCGACGGCCGGCGGTCGGCCGTGCGGCCGCTTTCAATTTGTCACGCACCGCGCCAGACCGCGCCTCGCTGTCTCCCGGGGTCGCAAAACCGCAGCGCATCCCGGCGCGCGCCGCACGCCGCCGCAGCAGCAGCTGTCCAATGACGTCGACAAACGGCGGTTCACCCACCGGCTGCCCAGCTACACCACCGCTCTCCGGTAGCAGCGACACGACACCTGGGGCCGTACGGCGAGTTGACACTGGACTTCAATGATACGAACTGATAGTTACTTTTACACTTTTTCCTGTAAGGACTCACTCTTTGGGCATCTTAATTTAATTTATTTGCGGCAAGAAGGTACTGGACTGTATCCGGATCAGAATAACATAGCTATTGACGTCTAATTGTGTACAGTCCTGCTACCACAGCACTAACCAATGAGACAACGTGCTTGGTCGCACCTTCTGTTCCGTTCACCGTTGCCGGCTGGAGTAGCCGTGCGGTTTTAGGCGCTACAGTCTGGAGCCGAGCGACCGCTACGGTCGCAGGTTCGAATCCTGCCTCGGGCATGGATGTGTGTGATGTTCTTAGGTTAGTTAGAGTTAAGTAGTTTTAAGTTCTAGGCGACTGATGACCTCAGAAGTTAAGTCGCATAGTGCTCAGAGCCATTTGAACCATCAGCCCGTTCACCGTTGTCATACGTCTCCGCTACTGCAGTTAGCGGTTACTGTACCCAGCTGTAGACGACGCTCGCGCCGGTAACGTAAATAGCTGTGATCCGTTCCCTCGTGAGCTTATTTTCTCAGTGCTGCGTGTTTATTTTGGGCTACAGAATGTTCAAAATGGCTCTGAGCACTATGGGACCTAACTTCTGAGGTCATCAGTCTCCTAAAACTCAGAACTACTTAAACCTAACTAACCTAAGGACATCACACACATCCATGCCCAAGGCAGGATTCGAACCTGCGACCGTAGCGGTCGCGCGGCTCCAGACTGTAGTGCCTAGAACCGCTACAGAATGTTTGAAGCGTGCAACGTAAGTGTGCAGAAAAGTGTGGTTGGTAAATGGAAAGTTCAGCGACTTGTTCCTGTTTTGCTTGGTCAGACACGTGAGTTTGTGTGTGCTCCGTGCGGGAATATTTCGATATGGAGAGAGACAACGGTGCGACTCTATTGTCTCTAACGAAAGCAATCGAAATAACGGCAATCGCTTTTTAGATATATAAAAAAACTGTTGTCAAAGTTTGTAAAGAGAAATACCGTGCAGATGGGGAAAAGCCTAGTTCATCTAAACTGCAGATATTCACGAAACAAAGAGGACAGATCAACCAGTAACAAAACTGGACGCTTTCAAACAGACGCTGTTCGACGCCAAATATGTGGATATTACAAGAGGAAACAATACTCAGCTATAAAGAAAAACAATGCGTTACTCCTCGCAAGGTAGAGTTATTCAGTCGTAGCAAGACTTCTTTGTTAAAGGTTGTCAGAGCCGTCAGTTTTCGATACAAATAAATTAATGGACGGAAAACTTTATTGAAGACTGTGACATCGTAGCGTGGCGTTGTCAATTTTTAAGAAAAATCGTGAAAGTGGCGATTTGAAAACATTCTGTTGCTTGATAAAAACTTACTTAAACGACGGTCATTCCTTCAGAAAAGACTGGACAGCAGGTAGCATGAGTGGGCTGTTCCCGTGGGAAAAGGCCCAAGAATCTGTCTTGCATACTGTAACGGCATCTGGTTTCGTACCTAGTAACTGCTTTCTTATTTAAAAATCGAGGAAAATAAGCGACTACGACGGGGAAGTGAACCGCGACAGTTTTCTCAAGTGGTTCAAGGGGCAACTATTGTAAAACTTAAATCGCCGTCTCTCATTGTAATGGATTACGCCTAGTACCATTTAGTTATTAAAGATAAAGCTCTGACGACGACAACGATATCAGACGACATGACGACTTATTGAATGCTTGATACACCACATTGCGGAAATTCAGGACAGTTTACGTAATGCGGAGCTCATGGAGATAATAAGAAATAAACAAGTGCGTTGTGGACGAGGTAGGTAATGAACATTGCGACTGGGTTCTTAGGCTTCCACCATACCACTGCCACTTCAACGCCATCGAAATGATTTGGGTACAGATTAAACATTACATGGAGAGAAATAACAAAAGCTTTACTGTAGCAGAAATTCAAAGACTGTTACAGGAAGCAGCGCCACAAATAACTCCAGAAACTTGCAGTAATGTTGTACGCTACACAGAAACTGTTGTTAAGAATGCATAGGAAAGTATAGTGACTGCAGAAAGTAATACTGAAGATACACACCTGGAAATGGAAAAAAGAACACATTGACACCGGTGTGTCAGACCCACCATACTTGCTCCGGACACTGCGAGAGGGCTGTACAAGCAATGATCACACGCACGGCACAGCGGACACATCAGGAACCGCGGTGTTGGCCGTCGAATGGCGCTAGCTGCGCGGCATTTGTGCATCGCCGCCGTCAGTGTCAGCCAGTTTGCCGTGGCATACGGAGCTCCATCGCAGTCTTTAACACTGGTAGCATGCCGCGACAGCGTGGACGTGAACCGTATGTGCAGTTGACGGACTTTGAGCGAGGGCGTATAGTGGGCCGGGTGGACGTACCGCCGAATTGCTCAACACGTGGGGCGTGAGGTCTCCACAGTACATCGATGTTGTCGCCAGTGGTCGGCGGAAGGTGCACATGCCCGTCGACCTGGGACCGGACCGCAGCGACGCACGGATGCACGCCATGACCGTAGGATCCTACGCAGTGCCGTAGGGGACCGCACTGCCACTTCCCAGCAAATTAGGGACACTGTTGCTCCTGGGGTATCGGCGAGGACCATTCGCAACCGTCTCCATGAAGCTGGGCTACGGTCCCGCACACCGTTAGGCCGTCTTCCGCTCACGCCCCAACATCGTGCAGCCCGCCTCCAGTGGTGTCGCGACAGGCGTGAATGGAGGGACGAATGGAGACGTGTCGTCTTCAGCGATGAGAGTCGCTTCTGCCTTGGTGCCAATGATGGTCGTATGCGTGTTTGGCGCCGTGCAGGTGAGCGCCACAATCAGGACTGCATACGACCGAGGCACACAGGGCCAACACCCGGCATCATGGTGTGGGGAGCGATCTCCTACACTGGCCGTACACCACTGGTGATCGTCGAGGGGACACTGAATAGTGCACGGTACATCCAGACCGTCATCGAACACATCGTTCTACCATTCCTAGACCGGCAAGGGAACTTGCTGTTCCAACAGGACAATGCACGTCCGCATGTATCCCGTGCCACCCAACGTGCTCTAGAAGGTGTAAGTCAACTACCCTGGCCAGCAAGATCTCCGGATCTGTCCCCCATTGAGCATGTTTGGGACTGGATGAAGCGTCGTCTCACGCGGTCTGCACGTCCAGCACGAACGCTGGTCCAACTGAGGCGCCAGGTGGAAATGGCATGGCAAGCCGTTCCACAGGACTACATCCAGCATCTCTACGATCGTCTCCATGGGAGAATAGCAGCCTGCATTGCTGCGAAAGGTGGATGTACACTGTACTAGTGCCGACGTTGTGCATGCTCTGTTGCCTGTGTCTATGTGCCTGTGGTTCTGTCAGTGTGATCATGTGATGTATCTGACCCCAGGAATGTGTCAATAAAGTTTCCCCTTCCTGGGACAATGAATTCACGGTGTTCTTATTTCAATTTCCAGGAGTGTATAATTATATCCTTGGGCTATTCCAAAGACTTTTCGACCGATCGCAGCTCAGATAACCACAGGGTTGAGGAAGACAGTGATTCTAATTTGAGTGGCATTTACTTTTCGCCATAATCCGTCTTGATTTTGGTGTTTGTGTTTCGTAGTTTTGACTGAATGGCACGTAATGCATTTGCACAATATATCTCATCTCATTGTTAACGAGTACTCCTCTGCGCAAGTATGACACCCTTCTTGCACATTATAATAATTGGTAAGTACCCAGGCAGTTTCTATTATTTTAATATTCTTGGATATTTATTAATATGAATGATTCAGATCCATTGTAGCACCCCTTTCGAATCGAATACGACAACCGAACATTATTCATTCTCATTATTCCTGTTGCCTTTGTTCAGATATACAATTAATAGGGACACGGTATCATTTTATACACAGGAGTGCGTTTGTTACGCCACAAGGGTACTACAATCCTGTATTGCGCACTCAATACCGCACGTTAAATGGCAGCGTGAGAAGGTACTCTAGTAACGAGCCGCACAGCTGTTAATGACGCAGGCAGACTGCTCGCGCACGCATAGTCGACCTGACAACATCGCCCCTTTCCACGCTCAACAGTGCTTCGTTGTCACTCCTGTCAATGACTTTTGTTATTATGACCCGGGTATAGACATCACGAGTGCGCGCTGTAAAGTAATGCCTCCAACATTTTTTTTTAGCTTTTTAAATAAAGCAAACTTTATTAACATTCTGTATTTTTATTCTTCGTGTCTACACACCCAGGCGACGAATATATTTCTCCCAACAAGAGACCAGTTCGTTGATCTCGTCACTGTAGAATGTTTACTTGGTTGACAGAGCGACAACCTCACCTCTGTTTACAGCGTTTCATGGCTATAAAAACGAAGTCCTCGAAAATGTGCTTTAAGTTCTGGAAACTGATAAATATCGGATGGGGACAAGTCAGGACAGTCGGTCAAAGGTGTCAGATTCCTGAAGACGTCGCAGCGCTCGAGTGTGACCCGTTGTTGACATGCTAAAGGAGAGAGTGCTCCATGTGAGGCCGAACTCTTCTGCCGTTAGAAACTCGATCACAACATCCTGCTTCTCACCCACAGACATAGTTACTTTACACACCGCTCGGAGGTGCCGCGCGGTCTGGGCGCCTTGCCACGGTTTGACCTGTTCCACCCTCCGCTCCCCCAACCCCCCACCCCCTTCCTTCGAAGGTTCGAGTCCTCTCTAGGGTATAAGTGTGTGTGTGTGTTGTCCTCAGTGTATGTTAGATTAACTAGTGTGTAAGCCTAGGGACCGATGACCTCAGCAGGAACTTACGCATAGGAACTTACCACAAATTTCCAAATTTCGGAGTCCTCTAGGGGCAGAGGGTGGCAACTTCCGTCAGCGAAGTTTGGAAGTCGACCGAGTAGTAACAATGACATGTAATTCCTCAACCGCTACTGAGAACAGAACAAAAAATTTGGGGGCATTACTTTTGTGACAATCACTGTTATATTAACAGTGTGGGAGTGATTACCTTGTCGTAACCTTTGTAGTCTTCAAAACTTAAAAACAAAGCCTACGACTCCGCAGACAGGGAAACGCTCTTCGATGCACTGGATGCATTCGGCAAAGAAAAAAAAATTGGCAACTATTAACTGCGTTTTGTAATGGATAATAAGGGAATGGAACCTTACACTTCACGCAAAAGAAGGCCAAGGAATCAGACTAGGATGTAAAACGTAAGAATTCGAATGTCAGACTCAACTGTCTAGCCTTTGCAGATAGTCTAGCAGTATTTTCTGGAATCCTCGATACAGCATCTCAGCGAATCATCCTGTTGAAATAGACGGCAGAAAATTCTGGATTGTTAATTTCTTTTGAGAGGACGAAATTCGTAACGAGCACTAAAACTGCTCCAAAATTCCTAGCACAAGATCGTTAGAATCAACACAGTGCATGAATTTAGAACTGAGGAGAAATAGTGCAGGCAAATGGCCTGGAGAAAGAAAAATGCAAATAAAGCCTAGTACGTGGAAATGATTAGTTAGTTTGTTAGTTTCATTAAAGAGATACCTCTGTAGTTGTTACAATCTTTTCTGTTTCCATGTTTAAAGATTGGTGTGATTACTGCTTTTGTCCAGTCTGATGAAACCTGTCCCGACTCCCAGGCCATTTCAATCATCCTGGCCTGGGAGTCGGGACAGGTTTCATCAGACTGGACAAAAGCAGTAATCACACCAATCTTTAAACATGGAAACAGAAAAGATTGTAACAACTACAGAGGTATCTCTTTAATCAGTGTTGTTGGTAAAATCTTCTCAGGTATTGTTGAAAGGAAAGTACGAGTATTAGTTGAGGACCAATTGGATGAAAATCAGTGTGGGTTTAGGCCTCTTAGAGGTTGTCAGGACCAGACCTTTAGCTTACGGCAAATAATGGAGAAGTGTTATGAGTGGAGCAGGGGATTGTATCTATGCTTTATAGATCTAGAAAAGGCATATGACCGGGTTCCTAGGAGGAAGTTATTGTCTGTTCTACGAGATTATGGAATAGGAGGAAAACTTTTGCAAGCAATTAAAGGTCTTTACATGGATAGTCAGACAGCAGTTAGAGTTGATGGTAAACTGAGTTCATGGTTCAGAGTAGTTTCAGGGGTAAGACAAGGCTGCAACCTGTCTCCACTGTTATTCATATTATTTATGGATCATATATTGAAAACAATAGACTGGCTTGGTGGGATTAAGATATGTGAACACAAAATAAGCAGTCTTGCATATGCGGATGACTTAGTTGTGATGGCAGATTCGATTGTAAGTTTGCAAAGTAATATTTCAGAGCTAGATCAGAAATGTAAGGACTATGGTATGAAGATTAGCATCTCCAAAACGAAAGTAATATCAGTGGTAAAGAAATATAAACGGATTGAGTGCCAAATAGGAGGAACAAAGTTAGAACAGGTGGACGGTTTCAAGAACTTAGGATGCATATTCTCACAGGATGACAACATAGTGAAAGAACTGGAAGCGAGGTGTAGCAAAACTAATGCACTGAGTGCTCAGCTACGATCTACTCTCTTCTGCAAGAAGGAAATCAGTACCATGACTAAGTTATCTGTGCACGGTTCAATCTTTCGACCAACTTTGTTGTATGGGAGCGAAAGCTGGGTGGATTCATGTTACCTTATCAATAAGGTTGAGGTTACGGATATGAAAGTAGCTAGGATGATTGCAGGTACTAGTAGATGGGAACAATGGTAGGAGGGTCTCCACAATGAGGAAATCAAAGAAATACTGGGAATGAACTCTATAGATTTAGCAGTCAGGACGAGCAGGCTTAGATGGTGGGGTCATGTTACACGCATGGGAGAAGCAAGGTTACCCAAGAGACTCATGGGTTCAGCAGTAGAGGGTAGGAGGAGTCGGAGCAGGCCAAGGAGAAGGTACCTGGATTCGGTTAAGAATGATTGTGAACTAATAGGCTTAACATCAGAAGAGGCACCAATGTTAACACTGAATAGGGGATCATGGAGGAATTTTATAAGGGGGCCTATGCTCCAGACTGAACGCTGAAAGGCATAATCAGTCTTAAATGATGATGATGGTGATGATGATGATGATAGTTTCATGTTCCATGTATCATTTTGCACGATAAATCATAAATGACATGGAATGAAACTATTTTCATTCACATCACAAATTAATTTGAACATACGGTTACATGCTGAACATTTATAAGTTTTTTGTCTTACTTTTTAAATATACAGTTATAAGTTAGTAATTCCTATCCATCGTCTTTTACATGGTACAATAGACTACAGAAATTACTGTACACAGTAAAATGATTTGCCAAGTTTCAGTTTGTTTTCAAGTTTTACGTTGCTGTCTGTCACATACTGTGTAAGTCTAAAAATCTTCTACTTCCGTTTCAAATCTAGACTTTAATAATAAAATGGGAAGGTGCTGTTAATCAGAACTCAGGGATAAGTTGTGATCTAAATGACAATAGATTTATTCAATCTTAGCATAACAAGACAAAAAAAAGACTGAAGAAACGTCACACAAACATCTTTATTGCACAATGGCTTTCACTAACATGGAATCTATGGTGGACAAAGTGATCAGTTGGGGATCGACACGCGACACTAACCGGAACACTAATCGCCTTATCTGACTTCATACACGTGAATCCGGGATATGGCACAAAAACTACGCCACCACCAAGCATCTATATTCTACCATTCCAAGAAGATAAAAAATATGGTTCGAAAGAACAGGGTGCTGAGGTACATACATTGGAGCCCTACGCCGAAGCAGCGAATACCTTACCCTCCTGCTGGTCATGGCAGCACACGACGATGCGCTCGGCGACTGAAGTCATAGACAGACGCAATCTGTTATTAATGGCACACGCCTAAAAAATGCAAGCACGCGATATCACGTTCAGTTAATTCGGGATGCGTGTACATCCCTATGATCCTCTCAAACCCCGGCGGAGTTCAGTATGCAGGTGGACGCATTTGCTGGTCTGCCAAACCAATTTGGACGGCTGACTCAAGACTAATAAGTACACCCATGCATCACTCATTGTGTGCGTGATGCTAGAAGCAGTACCTCTGACGGTTCAGAAGGTGACTGGCACAGACTCCAGGTGGCACACTAGCAAAGGACACAAGTTTCACCATTTAGGTAGATACCTGCAGTTCTTTACTAGCAAAGCACCAGTACAAGAGTGAGCTCTCTTTTCTTTCTGTCTGCTTCCTAGTCAGCTCGGTAGCAAAGCACATTTACATCTTAGACTTCCCCCACTTTAGCACGATCCAATCAGGAGCTGGAGCCTGGAATTCGAGGCTAGGAGAGCGGTCTTTGCTCTGCATACGCCGATTTGACCACTCAGAGACTTTAAAGTTAATTGGGAGAAAAGGAAAAAAGATTCAGCTTCGCAGCCTCTTTCCCACGCATTTTCTGTGTCTTTTGCTAACAACATGACCAGGATGGAACTACATCCCTCCACAAAAGCTAGTTATCTCTTCTTTTTCGTCCATTTCAAAGTTTCCAAAGAGCAGCCATAAACTCGTTAAAAGCCTCGTGCTTTCACAAATATGTAACAGAGTCTGGATGTCTGGCCGCCAGTGTCCCTGTCCCACAGAGATTGACAGAACGCTCACAGTTGTTTTTTTTTTTGGCTTCCTGCCTAACAAGGGCCCATCGTCTGCTTTATTGCCGGTCTACAATGCGCTGGCCATTGCAGCAGAAACTTCTCGGCCCTAGTCAGTCTACCTGGACGTTGCTGCCTCCCGAATCCCGACCGGCGCCAACCAATGTGCCTGCACAGTGAGACCCCGAGCTGGGACGTCTGGAAATGTCTCCCCCAAGCTCTGCAGAAAAAACTCGCTTCCCTAGGCCCAACGTCGCCGTGCACGTTTACTGCAGTTGTTTAAATCGATACCCTATTCCTTTGAACGCCGGTGAAGCTTACCATTATTGCTTTCCTATAGGATTCAATCAAGAGCATTAATTACTGCCCACCATCATCATGATGCATGAAGTCAGAATTGCAATAAAGATCATATCCCCTAAGAGCATGAAGCGGCATAACACCAAATCAGAAGTGAGAGTCCCCTGAAAACTCTCAAGTCATGAAAAGTTTTTGTTGCAGCATTGTGCATCAGCCCTCTTTTTTTGCTAAAGATCATCTTAACGTGGAGTAATGGATGTCATTTTCCTTGTTGTATTGCTGTTATGTACATAACTGTTCCTTTTGAATTGTAGTGGATTATTTATAACAAACTTCATGCAGCAGTCAGAATGACGAACTTCTTTAACAGATGTCTGCAAGATGACAGTGGATGACTACGATGTATTATTCTTACAACACGTTTTTGAGGAATGGTGGCATCCCTTCTTCAAGATAAGTTACCCCAGAACATAATACGACGTTACTGAATTAAAATATGCAAAATGTGTCAATTTATGGATTTTTCTCCCGCCAGGATCTGCTTTGATTCTAAGTGGAAATGTGAGTGAATTGTGTTGATTTAGGAGTTTCAAAAAGTTTAGATTCGCATCAACATTGACACCTAAGAATTTTGAAGTTTCCACACTATTTATTATTTCCTCGCCATGTTTTATTGTCGTCTTTGATGTAGTAGCCCTGGGTGAGGAGAATGGAATTTCTTGTGTCATTTTAAAACTGAGGATGAGACCATTGGCAGAAAGACTGTCACTGATTCTTTTAAGAGCATTGTTTACCATTTCTTCTGTTTCTTTACCTGCGTTTGAATTAATTCTGCTTGGCTCACATTAGGTTGAAGACATTTACATATATGAATGATAACAATAAACCTAAGATTAAACCTTGAGGATCTCCATATTTGATTCCTCCCTAGTCAGAATTAGGTCCATAGCTTATGTTGTTTGAATTATCAAATTCAGTTTTCTGCAATCATTTGGTTAAATATGACAGCCATTGGGTGGCTGTACTAGCCACAATGGCTTGGAAATTGAAAAAAAAAACACTCTTAATGTACATACCAATAAATGTTTTGGAATCTGTACAGAAAATTGGAATAGATATCAACATAAACATCATTTCCACCCTTTTTATTTCTCATGAAAACCACACATTGCATGTTGTACCACAATACAGCGAGACCATCAGGGATGGTGGTGCAGATTTCTGTACACACTGGTACTTCTAATATCCAGTAGCACATCCTCTTGCATTGCTGCATGCCTCTGTTCGTAGTGGCATACTATCCAGAAGTTCATCAAGGCACTGTTGGTCCAGATTGTCCCACTCCTCAGCGGTGATTCGGCGTCGATCCCTCAGAGTCGTTGCATGGTCACGTCACCCATAAACAGCCATTTTTAATGTTCGATAGATTTAAAGTCTGGAGAACATGCTGGCCACTCTAGTCGAGCGATGTTGTTATCCTGAAGGAAGTTATTCACAAGATGTGCACGATGCGGTCGCGTATTGTCGTCCTTGAAGACGAATGCCTCGCCGATATGCTGCCGATATGGTTGCACTCTCGGTCGGAGGATGGCATTCACGTATCGTAAAGCCGTTACGCTGACTTCCATGACCACGAGCGGCGTACATCGGACCCACATAATGACACGCCAAAACAGCAGGGAACCTCCACCTTGTTGCACTCGATTGTCTGGTTGAAGGCATATGCGACTCTCATCGGTGAAGAGAACGTGATGCCAATCCTCAGCGGTCCATTCGGCGTGTTGTTGGGCCCAACTGTACCATACTGCATGGTGTCGTGGCTGTAAAGATGGACCTCGCCATGTACGTCTGGATTGAAGTTGCACATCATGTAGCCTATTGAGCACAGTTTTAAAATTGTAACACGACGTCCTGTGGCTGCACGGAAAGCATTATTCAACGTGATGGCGTTTCTGTCAGGGTTCCTCCGATCCATAATCCGTAGGTAGTGGTAATCCACTGCAGTAGTAGTCCTTGGGCGGCCTGAGGCAGGCATGTTATAGACGGCTCCCATCTCTCTGTATCTCCTCCATGTCCGAACAACATCGCTTTGTTTCAGTCCGAGACTCCTGGACACTACCCTTGTTGACAGCCGTTCCTGGCACAAAGTAACAATGGGGACGGGATGGAACCGCGGTATTAACCGTCTAGGCATGATTGAACTACAGACAACACGAGCCGTGTACCTTCTTCCTGGTGGAATGACTGAACCGATCGGCTGTCGTACCCCCTCCGTCTAATAGGCGCTGCTCATGCATGGTTGTTTACATCTTTGTGCGATTTTAATGACATCTCTGAGCAGCCAACGGGACTGTTTCTGTGATGCAATATCCACAGTCAACGTCTATCTTCAGTAGTTCTGGGAAACGGGGCTAAGCAAAACTTTTTTTTAATGTGTGTACAGTAAAAAATAGCTCTCAATAGAAACAAAAATCCAATACTCCAACATTGTCGAAAAACCGAAGTGGAGGGTAATGTTTAATCCACACAAAAAGGAGACTCTAACGACTGGGAAACAACGTAACAGAAGGTATTATGGAAATTACAGTGCAAGAAAAGTTGGGAGTGCGTCGTTGATAAAAAGTAATGAATAAATATGTACCTAAATTGAAAAATCATCACGTGACAGAATAAATAAAAATTTTGTTTTATGGTCACTTGGTTTGACTGAGCCCGGAAATACTGACACAAAACATATTTGATCATTTCGAAAGAATCCTTGAAAGCATACTAATTAGTTCATGGAAGTGAAAAATAACTTACCAGAAATTAACGTTACGAAGGAAAATGTTCTAAACTGGCCATCTTTTCCAAATAAGAAAAACAAGATCAAGGGTTTTCTGGAAAAAGAAAGCGTATCACTGTGTACATTTAAATCATTCTTCTTACCTACAAAATGACTGAAAGGTACAATAACAATTTGAGGAAATTTAACTACAACGTAGTAAGAGAGGTGATAGAATAGAAAATAGGAAGAGTTGCGTGTTAGCATTCTGGGAATGTACATCTAGTCTACACGATACAGCAATACGCATACGTTTTATTATTATTTCCCCACATGCGGTGCGGTATGTGTGGGTCAGTGCTTGAAGACCTAGAGTCTTTGCTACACTTAGAGGAGCGTTGTTACCATCAGGGAACGTTGTACGACACATAGCTTAGGATGCATGACGTGAAGTACTGAGGTGTATGAGAGCTGCCACATCATGCATGACTTGATTTATTCCTCCTTTGCTGCTAACACTATTCGCAACACATTTCGCAGACGGCATACACATACTCTGCTAAATACTCCCAGGTAGTTTAGGAGATATGACGCCATAACCGTTGAGAAGCGTTAGGACTAGCGCAACATACATGACGTTTTAATTTATTACACCTTCAGTACTAACTCCATTCACAACGCATTTCGGAGACAGTAAGCACATATTCTATTGCATGTAGTTGCAAAGTTATATCATTATACAGTACATAGCTCAGCACATATGATGGAATAAACATTAGGCTACGTGAAAATGACACAGCAGGGCGACATTCGCTTGATGTACAATTGAAATGTGTCTAAAAATACGCATAAAATTTGATAAGTATTTGTGAAACATATGTGACATGAGCGTATGCGAGCAAAGCCACGAGTAAAAAGCTCTCCGACACCCGTGGATCGATTTTAGTCAATTCTGGTATTCATAATTGTTCCAATCTGGAAAGAAATATTGCAGGAGTAAGAAACGTGAGTTTGATAACGTGCAAAGGTATGGAGTGGGGAAATGTATAGAGAGAGGGGCGAGAAGACGATTGACAGAGAGAAGAAAGAAAAATGTCGGGAAATGTGATGTGGTGGCTAAGTGCACTATACTACATTGCTCTATTGAAATGAAGAATACGCTCTTGCCTGAATTTGCACTGTTTTTGTTTTGATTGGGTATAGATCGGGTTTCGGCACACCAACATCCTACAGTTTCACCCTAACTACAAATGGTTCAAATGGCCTGGAGCACTATGGGACTTAATATCTTAGGTCATCAGTCCCCTAGAACTTAAAACTACTTAAACCTAACTAACCTAAGGACATCACACACATCCATGCCCGAGGCAGGATTCGAACCTGCGACCGTAGCAGTCCCGCGATTCCGGAGTGAAGCGTCTAGAACTGCACGGCCACCGCGGTCGGCCCCCCTACCTACAAGTTCGATATTTTTGCCTACTAAATTGCATATTATTTTCAGACTTTCGCTATGCTATAGTTATTCGCTATAAAATAAAACAAGAACTCGGCCATAATACATTCATAAAAATAAAATTAATAATAACGCACTGTATCCCCCAGAAGCAGACAGCAGCCACGGAAATTCATAGCAACTAAAGGCAACGGGACAGGTTTCGCGCATGTATTTCCGATGGTCATTAGTGAAACTCTCGCTAGATGCCGCCTCTTATGTTGCTGTTTTCTTTTGCACTCTAGCGAGACATTTCCTAACTTACCATGCATTTCTACAGGTAGTAAAATACCAGAATCAAAAACTTGTCTCTAGCGCTATCAAAACATTAATACCAAACGTCGGTTAATGGTGCGTGAAAACATAATAAATATACAGAGAGGGATTCCATAGCGAAGGTTCAGTTGATTTCTTCGTTGTAAGCAAGGAAGCATCAAAATTATGGGGTGGTTGGTAGAATGTCCTAAGGCTGAGCGAACGAAATCTTTCGGAGGTCAGTAACAGCTGTAGTGCGCAGAAGCCACGCCGCCAAACCTCTTTCACAAGAACTAATCGTTAATTTAAGCCTATCTGCTACCTGTTCGAAAAACATCACTCGACATTAACAGTTCCAAAAACGTTTACTGTCATACTTTAACTTTGTGTGGGAAATATTCTAAATGTGTCCTGACAACTGAAATTTGTTAATACATTCTTCAAAAATATATTTCCATTTATTTTTTATGGTGGTTTCATCTTTAGCTACGAGCTCTCTTGTCTTCGAGCGCATGAAAAATACGCGATGTTCTTAATTTGTTTTTTTCTCGTAATATAAAAAGTGATGCTGAATCTGATGCTATAGATTTATTGCTTACGCTTTTGTCTTTACGAAACTATTTTTGTGTCCATATCGGACGCTAACTGTAATTACTGAGTCAAGCGGAGGGACCACTTGCAGCCGGAACATAGATAATCGGCGAAATTCTCGGAAACCTCCTACTGGACCTGTAAAAAAATTATTTTGTTGAAGTCATATCCAATATACTTTCTATCGACATACATAGGGTCATTTAAAAATATTAAGTTCAATGAAAGTGGTGACATGTTGAAACAAGTGTCATGTTTTTCGCCAAAAACATCGAGAAAAAAGAGCGCGTTGAAAATAACCTTTCAATACTCCGCAAAAATTCTGATAGAGAATTCAATTTAGAATGCCGGCATCAAATTATGATCAGAATCGTATGTACAGTTCTCAATTTACGTTTTCTGCCAATCTGAAAAATGCGAGTTCGAGGAAAACGGCTTTAAAGTTTTGGGTACATTCTTTTTACTGTTAAATTAAAGACACCTATAAGCAACGATCCCTGAAGTGTACAGAAATCTTTATAGATCCAAAAGGGCGTCCTCCTCCATCTTCATGGTCATCGTGGTCCTGCGGGCCTCTTTGGCAGCTTCTGTCATCATCTGCTCTGCTCGCTCGATATGCTTTTCTCACGCTTTTGTGTAGAACTTGTAGCAGGCTGGTGTAACCGCAAGTTCGAACACGTTCGTAATTTTCATAAAGCCTTTTAGACTGTCACAGAAATAACGAGTTGCCATATTGTCCGAGGTGTCGACTGCTTTTTTTAGTTTTTTTTTTCGCTGTGAATGGTTTACGGAGACACCTAATCGCAAATCACCCTATAACATGGCAACAGAGTTCCTGATGAACGTGAGCTGAATGCTTCAATAAAGTAATACTGCCAGAGAACATATTAAGCAAAAATGAACCAATTTTTTTAAGTTTTCAAATAGGACTATCCCCTTAAGCCATATTACACGTTAAGTTCATTGTCAGTTCCTTTCAACGGGTCTCTTAAGTATTTTTACATATGGCTAGAAGGAGTATGCCGCCTGCTGACATATTTATCAACACTGTCTAAGACAATATCCTACCCCGACCGCGGTGGCCGAGCGGTCGCAGGCGCTTCAGTCTAAAACCGCGCGACCGCTACGATCGCAGGTTCATATGTGTGATGTCCTTAGGTTAGTTAAGTTCTAGGGGGCTGATGGCCTTAGATGTTAAGTCCCATAGTGCTCAGAGCCATATGAACCATTTCAACCAATATCCTGCATTTCTACAACCATATTTATCACTATAGCTAAATAAACACTACCACTACTTAAATCAGTTTCACAATAACAGGTATCAGTAGCTGAAGATGTTGCCCAATTTGAATGTGCTGAAATATTATTACCTGGCAATGTCCGGGTACGTACTTACTCCAGTCTTCTATTGGTCAATCTCCTCCTTCCCCCTCCCTCTATTCATCTCGCCATTCATCACCTCTCAGACCATCTCCTCTATTCCCCCTACCTCTTCACCTCCTACAACCCTCGCTCCTCCCAGTCCCTGCCAATCTCCTTCTGTCCCGCTCTCTGTCCATCTCTCCTCACCATTCTCTCTATCCATCTGTGCATCACCCCTCCATCCCCCACACCACATCTGCCGATCTGCTTTAGCCTCCTCTGTCCATCTGCTTCTTCCCCTCTATCCATCTCCTCCTCTTCCTTGTCAGCGTAGGTAGACAGCTCTTTCGTTCCCACGCCATTGATAGGTAGCTTCTTAGGCTGACAGCGATTATTTCCACATAGTAAATGGTATCTGTATACGAGGTACGACAATAAAGTAATGAGACTGACGTGAAAAAAAAATGTTGCTTACCGTTTTAGTCAAGTTTAGTGTTGTCTCCTTCAAAGTAATTCCCTTCTGATTGCACACACTTTTTCCAGCGCTTCTGCCATTGATGGTGACATTTCTGGAACTCATCTTCTGTAATATCCTCCAAGACCCTCGTCATAGCTTTTTTGGACATGTTGTGTTGTTTGAAAATGGTGTCCCTTGACCGCCGTTTTGACTCTTCGAAAAAGAAAAAAGTCGAACGGAACGATATGTGGTGAATTAGGTGGCTTTGGTAGTACTGAAATATGTTTTGAGGTTAAAAATTGATGTACCGAGAGAGCAGTATCGGATGGCGCATTACCGTGATACAGAATTCAAATCTTTCTCATACCAAGATCTACAGTTATTATTCGATGAACCGTTTCTCGATTGATGTTCAGTTCTTCTGCGATCATTTTCATGGATAATCTTCGATCACATCGTACGAGTTCACGCACCCTGGCCAAGTTGACATCCGTCAGTGAGGTTGATGGCATCCACTGCGGTCTTCATCTTCAACATTCGTTCTGCCTTCACTTAACATTTTATGCCAACGTAAATCTTGAGCTCTTGACACAACCTCGTCTCCAAAAGCCTTCTCAAGCTTACCATAAGTTGTTCTCACATTTTCACCCAATTTATCGCAAACAGAAATGGCATACGACTGTGCAATATTATGCGGTTCCATTTCCACGACGAGAGACACAAACACGTGTTAACTTATCACAGCACAACTCACAATTGAGAAGTTCCATCGATGTGCCGCTTGGCTTAGAAGCAGCTTATACACCAATGTCAAAGATATTACGCCTACGCATGCCTGCAGGGTTGTCACATCTTGCAAAGAAAATCAGTCTCATTACTTTATTGTCGCCCCTCGTATGTGTACCAAGTTTGACTGAAACGGGTCCAGTGGTTTAGGAGGAGATGTGGAACATATATACATACATATGTACATCGATTTTTGTAATACGGGGTGAAAAGTATTTAAACCGACAAACTCTGGGAGGTTTTAGGGGACATAAATATTTTTCCCTAATGTCATTTTTCCTATGACGATCATGTAGACCGGCGGAGGCCGTATTATGCTCTTCAGTTGTTAGAGGCCGTATTACGATCTTCAATTGTTAGAGGGCGTATTACGTTCTTCAGTTGTAGGCAACTGCTGTCCACCAGTGTAGTAGTCATTGTCTTTGTTTACTAATGGAGCGATACACCTGGAGTGAGTACACTGATATGGTTGGTGCGTACTACGTAGCGCACTACAACGGACGAGCTTCACAGTGGGTTTATGAACAAGAATATCCTAATCGCCGTATCCCGCATCATACGACCTTTGCTGCTGTGTACCAACGTCTGCGTGAGACCGGGTCATTAGGCAGATTACCTGGACAGGGACACCGTCGCACGGTAAGAACTGTGCAATTTGAGGAAGCTGTCTTGCAGCATGTGGAGCGGGATCCTTCAATCAGCACTCGTGCAATTGCACGAACATGGGAACGAATCAGACGAATGTAGGAAGAGTCCTTCGAGACCATTTCACTTACAGCGTGTCCACAACCTGGAACTAGTTGATTATCCACCCAGAGCACAGTTCTGGCAGTGGTACCTGGAACAGTGTGAAATGCATCCTACATTTCCATCCTCAGTGTTGTTTATCGATGAAGCTACGTTCGGGCATGATGGAGTCTTCAACAGTTCACATGTTTGGAGTGAGGATAACCCACATTCCCGAGCACGGGGTCCCGGGTTCGATTCCCGGCGGGGTCAGGGATTTTCACCTGCCTCGAGATGACTGGGTGTTTGTGTTGTCCTCATCATTTCATCATCATCCAGAAAAGTGGCGAAATTGGACTGAGCAAAGATTGGGTAATTGTACGGGCGCTGATAACCACGCAGTTGAGCGCCCCACAAACCAAACCTCATCATCTCATCATAACCCACATGCTATAGTTACTAGCGCTCATCAAGTGCGGTTCTTCGTTAATGTGTGGGTCGGTGTTGTTGGAGACTTTAATTGGGCCTTATCTGCTACCTAGGCCATTAAATGGGAGGCAATATTACAATTTTCTCGCCAGAGCATGGCCAGAATTGCTAGAAGACGTCCCGCTACCTACAAGACAACGCATGTGGTTCCTACACGACGGGGCGCCGGCACATTTCATTCGTCGTGTGCGACGCTTCCTGGACCGACGGTTCCCAGAAACGTGGATTGGCAGAGGTGGTGCTGCTCGATCCCCAGATATGTATCCTCTGGACCTTTTTGTGTGGGGAGAGATGCGCAAGCTTTTTTTCGCAACTCCTGTTGCATCAGGAGAGGATCTGGTTGCCCGGACAGTAGCAGCAGCAGGAACAATTCAGGGTACTCCCGGAGTTTTTGCCCGTGTCAGACAGAACATGATCCGACGGTGTAACCTTTGTTTACGTGTCAATGGAGGCATTTTGGAAAATCTACTGTAATAGAAATTTGGTTGTGTTAATGTGTTGTCTCTTGGTCATAAAAAATGGCAAAGTGTTTTTTGGTTTAATTAATTTACCGCCAGAGAAATCTTCCTCTACGGGTTTAAATACTTCTCATAGTAAAAAATTAGGGAAAAATACTTGTTTTGATGTCCCCTACAATCTCCCAGAGTTTGTCGGTTTAAATACTTTTCACCCTGTATGTATGAATTACGATGCCAGACACTGCTGTACATTGCCTACAAAATAGTACACGTAAGCCTCCTATGTTAATTTAATCGTAAATCTGTCCTCCAGATGATGTCGGTGCAATTCTCCAAAATGTGTAGTTGATAGTTAAACGGCTGGCTCCATGCTTAGTGTAGGCCTACTTCAGTTGTGTAAGAGTACGTCACGCAGCAGGATGCGGTGTCGTTATCGTCGGAGAAGAAAGTGACTCTGAGGAGGGAAACTGGTTGCCGGCTGCCACAGAGGCGTGAGGGCGTGGGATGGCGCGGGGCCACTAGATGGCTGCCGTGATCACGGCTTTGTCTGGCGAGCGCGAGACAATGCTCGCCGGAGATTGCGTCCATGCGGCCAGCCCAAGAGGCGCCGCGCAGTCCTGATTACGAAGAGGCGGCAGCAGCAGAGGCGTCTGCCGATAGCTGGACGGCCAGCGCGTATCGCAGGCCGCACACTCGCCTCCTGCTGCTGTCGCACAGTGGCTGGGCCGCCTCCCTCTGTCTCTGTCTGCACGAAAGCGGCGACGCTATAGGCTCACCACGGCTGCGTCCCCTTTGTAGAGCCTGGTGAAAAAAAAAGAATGGAGTTCCGCATATTGTGACAGCAGTACCACTCAAGTACCGAACGATATCAGTCGTGATTAAACTCCAAATTTGCTATACAGAAATACACTCCTGGAAATGGAAAAAAGAACACATTGACACCGGTGTGTCAGACCCACCATACTTGCTCCGGACACTGCGAGAGGGCTCTACAAGCAATGATCACACGCACGGCATAGCGGACACACCAGGAACCGCGGTGTTGGCCGTCGAATGGCGCTAGCTGCGCAGCATTTGTGCACCGCCGCCGTCAGTATCAGCCAGTTTGCCGTGGCATACGGAGCTCCATCGCAGTCTTTAACACTGGTAGCATGCCGCGACAGCGTGGACGTGAACCGTATGTGCAGTTGACAGACTTTGAGCGAGGGCGTATAGTGGGCATGCGGGAGGCCGGGTGGACGTACCGCCGAATTGCTCAACACGTGGGGCGTGAGGTCTCCACAGTGCAGCGATGTTGTCGTCAGTGGTCGGCGGAAGGTGCACGTGCCCGTCGACCTGGGACCGGACCGCAGCGACGCACGGATGCACGCCAAGACCGTAGGATCCTACGCAGTGCCGTAGGGGACCGCACCGCCACTTCCCAGCAAATTAGGGACACTGTTGCTCCTGGGGTATCGGCGAGGACCATTCGCAACCGTCTCCATGAAGCTGGGCTACGGTCCCGCACACCGTTAGGCCGTCTTCCGCTCACGCCCCAACATCGTGCAGCCCGCCTCCAGTGGTGTCGTGACAGGCGTGAATGGAGGGACGAATGGAGACGTGTCGTCTTCAGCGATGAGAGTCGCTTCTGCCTTGGTGCCAATGATGGTCGTATGCGTGTTTGGCGCCGTGCAGGTGAGCGCCACAATCAGGACTGCATACGACCGAGGCACACAGGGCCAACACCCGGCATCATGGTGTGGGGAGCGATCTCCTACACTGGCCGTACACCACTGGTGATCGTCGAGGGGACACTGAATAGTGCACAGTACATCCAAACCGTCATCGAACCCATCGTTCCACCATTCCTAGACCGACAAGGGAACTTGCTGTTCCAACAGGACAATGCACGTCCGCATGTATCCCGTGCCACCCAACGTGCTCTAGAAGGTGTAAGTCAACTATCCTGGCCAGCAAGATCTCCGGATCTGTCCCCCATTGAGCATGTTTGGGACTGGATGAAGCGTCGTCTCACGCGCTCTGCACGTCCAGCACGAACGCTGGTCCAACTGAGGCGCCAGGTGGAAATGGCATGGCAAGCCGTTCCACAGGACATCCAGCATCTCTACGATCGTCTCCATGGGAGAATAGCAGCCTGCATTGCTGCGAAAGGTGGATATACACTGTACTAGTGCCGACATTGTGCATGCTCTGTTGCCTGTGTCTATGTGCCTGTGGTTCTGTCAGTGTGATCATGTGATGTATCTGATCCTAGGAATGTGTCAATAAAGTTTCCCCTTCCTGGGACAATGAATTCACGGTGTTCTTATTTCAATTTCCAGGATTGTATATTGTCAACAGAGTCTGTCGATTAATGAGGTTCTTTTTCCATAACAGGTGCCACAGTCACAAATTTAATGAAAGTAAGTTCGACTTTGTACCTTGGTTGATTATAATAACACTGATTAATTCCCACAATCCGTCGATTTCAGTGATGTGTCACTACAGGAGCCTACACATAAAATGCATGTGTGGGTGTATGTAAAGGACACCGGGGGCGAGAAGCTATCAGTATCTTCACTGTACATTAACAATGGTAGTGTTACTGATGACAGTTGCGCTATAGCGGTGTTACTAAACATTACTTTCAGAAATTTCCTCACCAAAGAAGACCAAGTTAATATTCCAGAACCCGAATCAAGAACAATTATGAATGTAACTTAGATGTGCGAGGGACATGCAATGAGTAATGCAAAACACCTTTCTTTCCGGCCAATTTCCGTTGCATGAATGTGGAATTTCTTGTGGGACATCCTGGAATATTCCAGATGAGATTTTCACTCTGCAGCGGATTGTGCGCTGATACGAGTTTCGGTCCGGCACACAGTTTTACTCTGCCAGGAAGTTTCATATCAGGGCACACTCCGCTGCAGAGTGAAAATCTCATTCTGGAAACATCCCCTAGGTTGTGGTTAAACCATGTCTCCGCAATGTCCTTTCTTCCAGGAGTGCTAGTTATGCAAGTTTCGCAGGACAGCTTCTGTGAAGTTTGGAAAGTGGGAGACGAGGTACTGGCGGAAGTAAAGCTGTGACGACGGGGCGTGATTCGTGCTTGGGTAGCTCAGATGTTAGAGCACCTGCCCCCGAAAGGCAAAGGACCCGAAAAATTGTTCAAATGGCTCTGAGCACTATGGGGCAACATCTGAGGTCATCAGTTCCCTAGAACTTAGAACTACTTAAACCTAACTAACCTAAGGACATCACACACATCCATGCCCGAGGCAGGATTCGAACCTGCGACCGTAGCGGTCGCGCGGTTTCTGACTGGAGCGCATAGAACCGCTTGGCAATACCGGCCGGTGCAAAGGTCCCGAGTTCGAGTCTCGGTCCGGCACACAGTTTTAATCTGCCAGAAAGTTTCATCCCGGAATATTCCCGCTTCAGCCTCCGTAGTTCAATGAAATTTCGATGAGTGGCCAGGTTATACGTAACCTTCAAAATGGCGTCCGTAACAAAGGTGCGTTCCAAGCAGAGAGCTGCCGTTGAGTTTGTTTTGGCGGAAAACCAGAGCACCGCAGATATTCACAGACGCTAGCAGAATGTCTACGGAGATCTGGCAGAGCAAGAAAAGCAAGGCATATGTCGTCGTAACCGTGTCACGCAAACGTGTCAGACATCCCGCTGTAGCTCCTGCAATGTTGGAACGTGGCGGACGCTCTCATTCTAAATAATCGACGGATCGCAATCTAACACCTCACTCCATAACAAGACGTCTCAGTTGGTATTTGCTGACACACTCGTTCACCAGTTGGGGTTCTCAAATGTGTATTCCCGCTGGCTTCCTTTTGCCATAACAGGGCACCATAAAGGCCAACGAAGGACTATCTGCGCGGAACTGCTTGCGCGTTACGAACCTGATCATGACAATATTCTGTCGAATATCGTCGCAGCGAGACGTACGTTCCGACTTCGTCGAGTAGAGCGGTACCATACGGACTTACGAGTCCTCCCAGTAACACGGCGTAAGACCGTCGCATTATACGGAGATTACGTTGATAAACAGCCAAGAGAATGGGGTTTATAATGGTATGTTAGAATCATGGATAAAGCCAACCTGACCTCGGAAAAATATGTGTTATTTATTTAACGCTCATCTTGTAACCACGACAAACGATCCGCACCTAAAGAAAAAAAAAGTTGTACAGGCCGCACCAATACTCAGGAAAGAAAATAAGTTTAATACTCTAAATTACAGAGGCATATCCACTAACGTCGATTTTCAGCACGAGTTTGGAGCATATAGTGTATTAGACCATTATGATTTGCCACGAAGAAACGATTTACTGACAAATAGTCAACACGGATTCAGAAAACATCGTTCTTCTGAAATACAGTACTGGCCACGAAGATGACGTGCTACAGACGCGAAATTTAACCGACAGGAAGAAGATGCTGTGGTATGCCAATGATTAGCTTTTCAGAGCATTCACACTAGTATGGCGCCGGTGGCGACACCTACAACATGCTGACATGAGCAAAGTTTCCAACCGATTTCTCATACACAAACAGCAGTTGACCGGCGTTGCCTGGTGAAACGTTGTTGTGATGCCTCGTGTAAGGAGGAGAAATGCGTACCACCACGTTTCCGACTTTGATAAAGATAGGATTGTAGCCTATCGCGACTGCGGTTTATCGTATCGCGACATTGCTGCTCGCGTTGGTCGAAATCCAATTACTGTTAGCAGAATATGGAGTCTGTGGGTTCAGGAGGGTAATACGGAACGCCGTGTTGGATCCCAACGGCCTCGTATCACTAGCAGTCGAGATGACAGGCATCTTATCCGCATGGCTGTAACGGATCGTGCAGCCACGTCTCGATCCCTGAGTCAACAGACGGGGACGTTTGCAAGACAACAACCATCTGCACCAACTGTTCGACGACATTTGAAGCACCATGGACTATCAGCTCGGAGACCATGGCTGCGATTACCCTTGACGCTGAATCACAGACAGGAGCACCTGCGGTGGTGTACTCGACGATGAACCTGGGTGCACGAATAGCAAAACGTCATTTTTTCGGATTTATCCAGGTTGTTCTTACAGCATCATGATGGTCGCATCCGTGTTTGGCGACATCGCGGTGAACGCACATTGGTGTGTCACCCGGCGTGATGGTAAGGGGTGCCATTGGTTACACGTCTCGGTCACCTCTTGTTCGCATTGACGGCACTTGGAACAGTGAACGTTACATTTCAGATGCGTTACGACCCGTGGCTCTACCCTTCATTCGATCCCTGCGAAACCCTACATTTCAGCAGGATAATGCACGACCGCGTGTTGCAGGCCCTGTACGGGCCTTTCTGGAGACAGAAAATGTTCGACAGCTGCCCTGACCAGCACATTCTCCAGATCTCTCGACAATTGAAAACGTCTGGTCAATGGTGGCCGAGCTACTGGCTCGTCACAATACGCCAGTCACTACTCTTGATGAACTATGGTATCGTGTTGAAGCTGCATGGGCAGCTGTACCTGTACACGCCATCCAAGATCTGTTTGACTCAATGCCCGGGCGTATCAAGGCCGTTATTACGGCCAGATGTGGTTGTTCTGGGTACTGATTTCTCAGGATCTATGCACCCAAATTGCGTGAAAATGTAATCACATGTCAGTTCTAGTATAATATATTTGTCCAATGAATACCCTTTTATCATGTGCATTTCTTCTTGGTGTAGCAATTTTAATGTCCAGTAGTGTACAACTATTCTCATCACGAAACAGTGCTATCGTCAGAAGATCTCCGGAAGGTTTCTGATACCATTTTTCATAAATGACTGCGACTCAGATTCCTTGCCTAGGGGTATCGTCTCAGTTGCGCGACTGGACTGCTGATTTCCTCTGTGAAAGGTAACTGTTCATAGTTACTGACAGGAAGTCATCGATTGAAATAGGAGTCATATCTGTCGTGCCCCAAGGAATTTTTATAAGCCTTCTGCTCGTTCCTTATCTATATAAACTGTTTAGCAGACATTCTGAACTGCCATTTAGAGCGTCTGCAAATGATTCTGACTGTTACAGTCTTGTGAAGTCCTCAGATTATAAAAACTATTTGAAAAATGAGGTATAAATGATTTTTACACGATATATGTATGGTGTGAAAAGTGGCAATTGATTCTAAGTCGGGAATTGTCTGCAGTCATCCACACGAGTACTAAAAGGAGCCTGTTACATTTCAGTTACACGGTAAATTACACAAATCTAAAGGCCGTGAATCCAGATAAATACTTAGGAAATACTATTACCAATAACTTTAATTGGAACGGCCACATAGATATGTTATAGGGAAACATGGAAAATGCTACATGTCTACTAAAGGGACTGCCTACTTTACGGTTGACCGTCCTCTTAAGGATTATTACTACGCAGTGTGGGACCCGCATCAGATACGATTGACGGATAACACTGAAAAAGTTCAGAAAAGGCAGCTCGTTTGGTATTATAGCGAAATAGAGAGGAGAGAGTGCCAAGCATATTGTACGCGAATTGGTATGGCAGTCATCAAAACAAAAGCGTTTTTCGTTGCGGCAGGAATTATCATGAAATTTCAGTTCCCAACTTTCCCCTCCGAATGCGAAAGTTTCTTGTTGGCACCCACCACATAGATAGAAATGATCACCATAAAAAAATAAGGGAAATCATAGCACGAACGGAAAGCTGTTCCTGAGCGCTGTTCGAGAGTGAAACGGTAGAAAAATAGCTTTATGGTGCTTCGATGAAATTTTGGCATGTGGACATATTCACCCTTTTTTAAGCTGAGAGAGAAGAAGACAGTGGCAGTGGCAAAGAAACGTAAAAGCAAAAGATACTGAGAGATAGTAGCCAATTACTATATTACAGAAAGAGCGTACGAGACAATGGCACTGTGAGAGAAAGAGAGGGACACGGTGGCAGTGGAACGTAGTTCGTAGTGACTGAACAGTGAAGCAAGAAAGTGAAGGACACAGTGCCAGGTGGAGGAATAAAGAGAAGAGAAAGTGGAAGTGTGCGACAGCCAGTGATAATCAGAGAGTACTGGGTAATGACAGCGAGCAAGAAGGAGATAGTGACAGAGAGACGAGACTGAAAGAGCAGGACAGAAGTGAGCGAAGTGTGCATGTGACACAGGAGAAAATGACAGAGAGATACATAGAAAGAATTATAAGGAAATGGGCTGAATGAGTGAGTGAGAAAGAGCAACTGGGAGTGGCTGGATATGAGCGACTTGCAGCGAGTGAGTTACACAGCGCGTGGAAGTTTGAGGTGAGTTGCATGTTAAATAAAGGGTAAATATGTTCGCATGCCAAAATTATTGGAAAATTTTTGAAGGATCTGAGGAAGGTACAAAAAAAAAAAAAAAAAAAGCAGCTGGTGCGCCACTATCGAGTCACGAACAGGAACATATTCGCATTTTCGTGCTTAAATAGGAGCGTTTTTGAGCTGGGATTCTCTTGATAAATTTGTTGACAAGCCTGTTTGGTCGTCGACCGCTGTGGCCGAGCGGTTCTAGGCCCTTCAGTCCGGAATCGCGTGCCTGCTACGGTCACAGGTTCGAATCCTGCCTCGGGCATGGATTTATGTGCTGTCCTTAGGTTAGTTAGGTTTAAGTAGTTCTAAGTCTAGGAGACTAATGACCTCAGATGTTAAGTCCCATAGTGCTTAGGGCCATTTGAACCATCTGAACCTGTTCCGTCAGTTGACGAAGATTGCTGCCTACCAATCGCATCCAAGACATGCTTTGTGGCTAACAGATATACTGTAGCGCAGGACGCCATGATTCCAGAAGCTGGAAAGGTGTAGACCTCGGGAACCGCTGTTTCCTATGGCTTTTCATGAGGTCGTATACAGACAGTTTGGTATCGCTCTGGCTGCTAAAACCTGAAAAGAGATTCATCGCTCAGTACCACTCAAAGTTCCATTTGTATGTGGCTCTGCACCATGGAAGTCCCATTGTCATATCGTGACAGCGGTAAATGAGGAATATCGGTTGAACATCTCATCCCAGCTTCCGGCAACCAATTTCTGACGATTCGTAATACCACACTGCATGGAACTTTCGCCCGGAATTTAGCTGTTGTCATCCGCCTGTCAGTGCCAGTGTAGTAATCCAACGGTCTTCTTGTGACGTAGTCCTTCCTGAAGAACTCATGGCTACTCTTCTTGCACACTTTTGTGTGGAGCCCATAGCGTCACCACCCACTCTGAAATCATTCTCCTATAGCCGTATGTATGAGCGAACAGTCAGTACGATACTCGCATGTACCTGACGCCAGTCATTCAACCCTCCTCAAAGCCCGATGGATGGTAATAAACACTACATACACGTCATCTATGCAAGCTGCTTCTGCAGAATAGTGCAATACTCTACATTGCAGTTCACACCACCAGCACCTTAAGGAATATATGGCTCCCTGACTGGCCTCTCCAGTCCCTTCATCTGTCACCAATAAAGCGTGTCATGGATGCGATCTCTACCACAATAGTTCCGGTAACGTTAGACACACCCAATACCCGTTATGTACTCACGGCTTTCTCATCTGAAGGAATGGATGTCTTCTGCAATTCAAATAAGCTCGCATAAGACTAAGATCCTGCTAGCGTGGGAATTCTGGAGTATCAGTTTGGCAGCGTTCAGTCAAACTGTATATGGTGTACCAGCACGCATTCATTCAGTTAATGTTGCTGGCTTTAATAAATTCGGAAGCCTGTCAACGAGACGTTGTCAACTAGCATCGATAGTTTCAATATTTTATTGCTATCTCTGAAATATGGATGACTAGCCACATGACACCTATGGAAAACCTGGCTGGTTACTAATATTGTCTAGATAGAGAAATGCCACTGACCAGCGTTTACGTCATTATGCTTGTGGTAGTTATATCCAGTTTACTTTTATCTTTAACTAACTGATGTTAAAACCTTATTTTTAAATATGTAAAAGAGCTCTCTGTAGATTAAATATGAGGTAAGCAATGCAACTCGGAAAAAGGAACTAGGTTTCCGAACTTTTCAGTACGCAGACATACTCGAACTACGACACATACTTCCTCGCACCTTACCGCTTACTAACGGTTCACTTTATAACACTTTATAACACTACCGTCTGCTACTGCTATACCATAACATTAAAGTTAGAAGCAGATAGTTTTATTTCACAATCTTATTAAAGCAATTATGGTATAACGCAACAGAGAAGTGTTACCCTCTGAGAGGAATTTTGTTACGTTGACCGTGTTGTACCTAACGGAGGTGGCTTATCGGAAATGAAAGTCAGAATTACGTTAATATTCAAACAGTAACAAACAATATTTTTGCCTATCTACACTGTTTAAAGAATAAAGAAAACGGTCGCCAGCCTACTTAGGCAAGAGAATGATTAACATTCTTGTTTAAGAGAATAGGTATGAGTAACTTCAACGGACAAACACAACCTATATTTTGCCACACGCGAGTGCAATGAACTCTGACACCTGCATATGTTCACGATTAAGATTGGAAGGTGACAGAGCAGAACAGACTATTTGCATAAATATAACAGATAACATTACACACTATTACTTTTCACACGGAATAACTAAGAATCCTAATTGAAGGTCAGCAGTTTACATAACAGCAAACAAACATTTTAAATAAAACAGAACCGTTGCACATATTGACATTTCCATAAAAAAATTATTCACCCAAATTCCAAACGTATACAGTAAGTTTTGTCTACCTCCAACGGAGACAAAGAATTTAAATGACAGATAAACTACATTGCATAGAATCAAACCATGACATCAAAGTTTTTTACACACAGAAGAATAAACACTCTTATGATATCGATTCAATCCAACAACATTTACAGATACTCAACGATGTAACATTAAATGAAACAAAAGCAAAATAAATCAGTAGAGCATTAGAGTTCTGGTGTTACAACTTATAGTGGACAAGTGAGAGAATCCGATGACTCGAGACAGGCGATATAGTATCTTATGTGTACGGGATAATCAAACGAATATAAGACAGACGGAGAAAAAAGTACGTAAACTATTTATTATTTCAAAATTGATCTCCATAACTCCTAATACATTCATCTCACTGTGAGAAAAGACGGTCAAAGCCTTCATGGAAAAATGTTTCCAGTTATCTGCGGAACCAAGACTGTACCCAGACGTGCACCTCTTCGGCCGAAGGAAATCTACGGTCACGAATGTCTTCCTTCAGGGTTCCAAAAATATGGAAAACGCATGGGGAAAGATCGGGACTGTACGACCGATATGTAAGGGCTTCCCAGAAAGACTTCCGTCCTGTGATCAAACAACATTGGCATAATGTGAGCAGGCCACCGCAAACATTTTCAATGAAGACATTGACCGTCCTGCCTCACAATGAGATAAGTTTATTAACAGTTTTGTATACTACATTTCTAATAATAAACAGTTTACTTACTTCTTTCCAGCTGTCTCTTCTACATCTTTCTGCCTCTTAAAATACTGGTATACTCCCAGATATTTCGGAGGTTTTGTGAAATTTTATCTGTAGTTCGTATTAATAGTACAGTAGTAATACCACTGATGTAGCTTGTTATGTTGTGCGAGAATGCTAACAGTTACATTATAGTGGAAACAGCTGTCAGCCAACATGTAATTTGGGCGCTTTGGAGGGGGCTAAGGGGACGTCCATTAATTACATGAGCTCAAAATGATGGGTTAGGCGTCCGGCAGAATCTCACCAAATTTCATTTAGGGGGCTGGAAGGATAACGAAAATCTCACGTCAACTTTTTAATTCACAGAATATACACAAGCTGTGTATATGCATTGACAATATTAAAGTGCCCACCAATCTTTATGGCTTATCTGGACTTAACTGTATGCTTCACACGTGTATGCCAGGGGTTTCCCTAGTTGAAACAAGTATTGAATATCACTCGCCGAGTTTCCTACCACGCCGGTCGAAATCACTGCGTGTCAGACAGTAGGTCTGCAACGCATTTACAGCCGATATAATTCTCTGAAACTAGAATTTGTGTCAAAAATTTTATAGTACGTGTGTTAAGTGGCACGGTGAAGCTCCCCTACAAGAACTCTCTCAGCGAGCATATGAATCAAGAATTGAAAAGCTACGCAGTGATACGGTTCAAAAGAAGGTACAAACAACGTTGTCTTTCATCGTCAAGGTGAGTTAAGATTCAATGACATTTAATGGTACGTAATATACCAATAAAAGGTGAACTTTTAGGGATCCGTCAAAACAATATTACTTTTGTGGAGCCCTTCTGTCCATCTGTGCCGGCCGGGGTGGCCGAGCGGTTCTAGGCGCTACAGTCTGGAACCGCCGACCGCTACGGTCGCAGGTTCGAATCCTGCCTCGGGCATGGATGTGTGTGATGTCCTTAGTTTAGTTAGGTTTAAGTAGTTCTAAGTTCTAGGGGACTGATGACTTTAGAAGTCAAGTCCCATAGTGCTCAGAGTCATTTTTTTTTGTCCATGTGTCTCTCTCTGTTCTGCCGAATGCTACTCATGGTTGGAAAGTTACAAATAAAGTATCTTTAATGAAAGAAACACTGTTTAATACACCTTATAAATAAAAAATAGTTATATTGGAGTATTTTAACCAATTTTAAAATAATGAAAAAGTTTTATTTTCACGTACTTTTACCTAACTACAGGGTGAACCTCACTTGAATAGAAGAAAGGAGCTCCCATCACATCTTCCCAATTGTCTGGGTGTAATGTTATACCATGCGAAACTGTGAAAATTCGTTTCGTGCATGCAAATCGAGTGGCAGAGGTGGTACGTGGGTACCAGCCCGGCATTCATTTAGTAAGGTGTCGAAAACCGCCTAAGAACCATATCAACTCTGATCTTCACACGGAACCCCCCCGGGTCCTCCAGGGCCGGCGCGCCCATAATCCTGGAAGCAACGTGCTAACGAGTGCAGCTATCCGGCGATTGCTGCACTGCATACTCCAGCCAAAATTTCCGGTTTTGGTGATATTCACACGTGACTGCACGTCCGCTCGAGACGGCAATTGTGAAGTTGCACATCACTCATAGTTTAGCAGTCGTAAATCGCATTCTTAAGTCGTTGGAGACCACAAACATGCTTTGGAAGGAGTGGAATAAGTAGCGACCGGATAGTTTGGCTCTACCTAATGCCACAAAGATTTGCATTAACAATTTTCATTGTTCATTCTGAAATATTCTTTCTCCTCCATTCTATATGGGTCACAAGGTAGTGTGGTTTCAGAAAGGCACCATCATGACCCCACACATCGAAACAGATGGATTTGGAGAGTGATACTAGTTCCTTTACCACTACGGTCATCTGATCCTGTACCTCTAGACTATTTTCTGTAGGGTGCTATGTAGAACAAGGAGCATGCTACCTCTTTAAATTTAGAGGAGAACATTACCGTATGAATCAACAGAAGTACTGGAATCTCAGCACAAAACTCTACAACGTCAGAGTATACTCTTAAATCAAATTGGAAGTGGCAATTTTTAAACCTTTTTGTAATGCATCTTACAACGTTATGAACTTGTTTGAACAGTTCAAGATATGTGGAACAGCGACTCATCAACATATACAAACATTCCTCTAACTTAGATAATCCGCAGTGCTCGAACAATGGGATCTGTATAGAAAATGATTATATTGCTGTCCCGCGAAGCATGTGATTTCTGCACCTATACGTGTTATAAACTAAAGCCTCCCGCCTCGTTCTGCTGTCTGCCTGTGAAGGCTGATCTCAAGAATTAAGTAAGGCTTCTGATACGGTTTTCGTTAACTGATAGAATGATTCTTGAAGACTTTGTGTATATCTCTACATATTATAACAAGTCATCGGGACGTAGTTACTTAGCGCTACCCGTCGAAGTCAAGGCAGATTGCTATTTGTGTCGGTCCAGGCCCGAGTGTGTACGGTACTAATATGTTCCAAAAATCTGCGCACGGAAATGAGTGTTTTCATGTGATCATATCACTGGTTCTACTGCACATAGGGATAAGGGGTCAAGTTTCTCTGATAGCTCTTGGCTTTGGGACTATTTGTACACCCTTTCGAAAGATCAGGCATACTCTACCTACACTCCTGGAAATTGAATTAAGAACACCGTGAATTCATTGTCCCAGGAAGGGGAAACTTTATTGACACATTCCTGGGGTCAGATACATCACATGATCACACTGACAGAACCACAGGCACATAGACACAGGCAACAGAGCATGCACAATGTCGGCACTAGTACAGTGTATATCCACCTTTCGCAGCAATGCAGGCTGCTATTCTCCCATGGAGACGATCGTAGAGATGCTGGATGTAGTCCTGTGGAACGGCTTGCCATGCCATTTCCACCTGGCGCCTCAGTTGGACCAGCGTTCGTGCTAGACGTGCAGACCGCGTGAGACGACGCTTCATCCAGTCCCAAACATGCTCAATGGGGGACAGATCCGGAGATCTTGCTGGCCAGAGTAGTTGACTTACACCTTCTAGAGCACGTTGGGTGGCACGGGATACATGCGGACGTGCATTGTCCTGTTGGAACAGCAAGTTCCCTTGCCGGTCTAGGAATGGTAGAACGATGGGTTCGATGACGGTTTGGATGTACCGTGCACTATTCAGTGTCCCCTCGACGATCACCAGTGGTGTACAGCCAGTGTAGGAGATCGCTCCCCACACCATGATGCCGGGTGTTGGCCCTGTGTGCCTCGGTCGTATGCAGTCCTGATTGTGGCGCTCACCTGCACGGCGCCAAACACGCATACGACCATCATTGGCACCAAGGCAGAAGCGACTCTCATCGCTGAAGACGACACGTCTCCATTCGTCCCTCCATTCACGCCTGTCGCGACACCACTGGAGGCGGGCTGCACGATGTTGAGGCGTGAGCGGAGGACAGCCTAACGGTGTGCGGGACCGTAGCCCAGCTTCATGGAGACGGTTGCGAATGGTCCTCGCCGATACCCCAGGAGCAACAGTGTCCCTAATTTGCCGGGAAGTGGCGGTGCGGTCCCCTACGGCACTGCGTAGGATCCTACGGTCTTGGCATGCATCCGTGCGTCGCTGCGGTCCGGTCCCAGGTCGACGGGCACGTGCACCTTCGGCCGACCACTAGCGACAACATCGATGCACTGTGGAGACCTCACGCCCCACGTGTTGAGCAATTCAGCGGTACGTCCACCCGGCCTCCCGCATGCCCACTATACGCCCTCGCTCAAAGTCCGTCAACTGCACATACGGTTCACGTCCACGCTGTCGCGGCATGCTACCAATGTTAAAGACTGCGATGGAGCTCCGTATGCCACGGCAAACTGGCTGACACTGACGGCGGCGGTGCACAAATGCTGCGCAGCTAGCGCCATTCGACGGCCAACACCGCGGTTCCTGGTGTGTCCGCTGTGCCGTGCGTGTGATCACAGCCCTCTCGCAGTGTCCGGAGCAAGTATGGTGGGTCTGACACACCGGTGTCAATGTGTTCTTTTTTCCATTTCCAGGAGTGTATCTTATACCACAGCGTCAAAATTTAAACGTTTCACACTTCCTCCAGCCCAGGCAAATCGAGCGAATCTTTCGCATTAGGTGAGGTATAGGGTGGATATAAAACAACGTCTGAAAGAAGCATTTTTTCACGGACGGTTCCTGAGAAAACATCAACAAACCATGTTTTTTGGGTACCAAAAGTACCAATTCCGGTGATGGCAATTTCTGTAATTGTGGTTCACGCCCAATCGACGGAATGTGTCCCATATGTTCTGAAAAACATGGGAAACTTCGAAGTTTTTCGGTATAATTATCTGTTGGAAAAATCAAGAGCTTCGAAGTTACCGACGTTATGAGCGTAAAACATGCACTGAATATCCTGTCTAAGGAGTAGAGGTAGTTTTAAGTGACACTGTGAACACATGACAATGGTTCTGGGCTCATTGAAAGTGCTTTGATCTCTCAATTATTTCACGAATATAAATTTATGGCACTATCTCTGCATAATGGACACTTCACGCCCATACATATTCTTTTGACACGGAAATTGTTCGATGGTGCCATCTGGCGGTTAAGTATCATACAAGAATTAATTTATTCTCACGAAATTACTTGTACTTACAAATCAGACATCGTATGTTTTGATATACTGAAAGTTGTAATGGTACCGTAATTACGTAACCATTACGGCACCTCACCTCAACCTCTCAATACCAGGAATATTCAACTGTTTTTCTGTAAAATAGTTAACGTATATCTGTGACAACATTCAGATTTTATTTCATTAATATAGAGGTACTTCGATACATCGATATGTGTATATTGCAACGATATTATTCTTATGTGTATTCTTCCTTTTGTCACTATGATCTTTTACGTACCTGTAACTAATTTTTGGGCGCGTAAGCGATTATTGGAGAGTCAAGCTATGGTCGTCATGTTAAAAAGACGCAAATTGTAGTCAGTTTATGAAATGTGAACTTCAACAATGAGGAAGGTATTTTCAAGTATGTTTTATATTGTGAAGTGATGTTTTGGAACGAATTACGTGATATTACAACAAAAGGAATAAAAAAGAAGTGCAACTTAAATTCGGAGTGCTGATTACTTTTTTACATTACCATTGTCCTAACTTGCAAAAGTTTAATCTTCAAGAATGGTTTATGAAACACATCTATAAAACTTTCGAATATCGCAGTATGACACCTAGGCCTCTTTGCATCCGAGCTTGGAATCGTCAATACCTAGATTTGCGACGATTTAGCCATGAGTTCACAACGAGACCAGCATGGGAAACACGAAAAGATGAGTGCCTAGTTTATCGATTATTACAAGAAATGTCTTTATTAACTGTGCTATAATGACACCTGCCACATAATAAAACTTTGTTGTTGCCCGAAAATGCTATATTTAGCAGCGCGAGAAACACTACAATAATAATTAATTTTTGACCTTTATTGTGGTAGGGTTGTTAGAAAGTGTAGCCTAAAACTGTTGTGCACATTTATGTAAAATAGTAAATTGAACTAGCGTTGAATGGGAAAGGATTTTTTGTTAAGGGAATCAGCTGTGAAAGAAGTAGGCAGTGGCAATAGTAGAGAAAAAGTGGGAGAAAGACAATGACAATGAGACAGACAGTGAAACTATCACAGAAGGGGAAGTAGTAAGGAAGATCGAAACGGTTGAAGACAGTGATAGTGGGAGAGACATACGGGATAAAGTGTCAATGCAAGGAAAAGAAGACAGTGGGAGAGAGACGTGTGTAGACAGTGGCAGTGAGAGGGAAAAGCTGAGTATGAAAGCTTCCCTACAATGAGAGACAAGTGTGAAAGTATTTAGAATTTTCTGTTTTAAAAGAACGCGAATATTTTCGGATGCAAAAAGTTTTGGTGTGGAAGAGCCATCAGGATTCAGGCAGCTTGCTCCCCACTTTTCTGTCAGAGTATTTTAATGAAGGGCATACCCGCCTTTCTTGTGCTGCGACATAATTATTTTTCAGCTGGCATAAAATATATTTCGGCGTAACCTGCAAGAATCTGTCACAGTTGTACCGAAACCGTTCTTTCCGTGTATACTAACGAGTTGTCGTCGCGCGAAATCTCACTGGAGGCTGCTGCTAGAATCCATGAACTCCTAGCGATGCTCAGCGCTAAAGATAAATTAAGAGGCATTCTTGGAAATGACTGCTCGAGGACTATGGTTAATCGTCTCCACTGCTACACTAGTAAATTGGTCCAAATAATAGACGACAAGCTCGCTTTAACCAACGAGGAAGGTAGAAAGGATCACTACTGGTGTATCACCAACAAACGTACTCCTGTACTCCAGCCAGTTTCAGAAAGAATGCGCTGTCCCACCACTACGCTGTAAATGTAAACTGCTGATGGTTCACATACCGCGTTCAGTTAGCCGATCATTTCCACAACAAGAAAGCAGGAGTACAACTCAAAGTCAGTTGATCGAAAACATCTCACTTCAAGTTTCCTCATAAATACCTGGTATTTGTTTTCTTAGCCTCCAGCTATTTAATGACTCCAAAAGATTATTTGTGGCCCTCCCAACCCTGCCTGCACTCACTTGCTAAATGGAAACAATCACATGGAAAACTGGAAATTACACCATGAGAAATCCATACCCTCACGCTGAAAAGTAGTTTTTAAATCTTCTAGGTTTTACACATTTGAAGAATTATTCGATTGATCACGAATGACCACTGACTACCGGCTTCAGAATGACATTTCAATACATCACCTCAGGTGGAGGCATTTCCATTAACCGTATTTTGCTTCCACTAATAGTACTGCTTCACAAAGTGCTGACTCCTCCCAAGACTGACAAATCTATTATCAGTAGGTGATGGGAAATACAAGACTATACGGTAGCTTAATAGTCTCTGACTAGACCCCATTTTATTTATAAGCAGCCATCTTGATCGTTTATAGCTGTATGATTCACAAACAAGATAATTTGTAAATAAAATGACGAAGAGGTCACAGGATAGTTTACAGAATTTATGTCGACAGTTGATAAAACCCATTTAGAAGAACTGCAGAAACAGTGGTTAATAATTTTCAGCCTGAATAAAATCTTATTCCATCACATCGTAAACTTGTTCCGATGTTCAAAGTAGCCAAAACAAGAGCATACGGACGCGACAAGGATGAATTATGAATTCATAACTATGAGAGAGGCTTCGATCAATTTTGCACAGCATACAAACCATACTTACAGGTGTATGAAACTCAATGATTTATTTAATTTATGAAAAAAATGAATCAGCTGTTACATTTTAAACTTCATGTTTGGAAGAAACTCAAATTTTATTTTTACCATAGTTTTCAACGGATTTGAAAAATTCTAGACTTTTGCGTTAAGGAGTTTGTGTTTGAGAAGTAGTGCAAAATTCATAGAAGAATCTCTCTTACTGATGAAGAAAAGTGTACCTATAGCAACAAATGCAGCCAATAGTAAGTGAAAAAATTATGAAATGCCACATATAAAAAAAATTATTTTATAATGTTTCTCAACTTCCACTGCAATGAATGTGAATTCTGAATCTTTTATGGTCATGCTGACAATTTTTTATGAATTTATTTGTAAAAGTATAGACATTGGAAATTAAAATGTCCTGTGGTGCCTCTCCTTCTCCAAGTCGAACCGTTTGACGTACTACCTCCGTTAAGGTTTTGTAGCATTTATTATTTTCGACTTACAATTATAAACAATACATCAAATGTAAAAGCAGCTCAGTTTTTTTCTGAATACTTATATGGGACGACCAGTAGTGGCTGTAGAAGGAACTGAATGAGTCTGAGAGTCTTTCACGTCTTTGTGGAAACTCATAGAGAGACGCTTACAGCTACATCCTTATCATTTACAGCTGACACAAGCTCTAGAACCTACATACAACGATTTACGTGCCAACTTTGCAAGCGAAATAGCACTGCATGACGACAAAGATTTTTGGATCGCATTTTCTTCAGTGATGAAGCGATATTTCACTTCATTGAAATGTGAACACAGTAAATGTGCCGATCTGGAGGTCGACAAATCACCACGAGACGGTACATTAGCAACGAGGCTCCTCTAAACTGAATGTCTTCATGCCTTTCCTCTTCGGTGAAACAGTAGTAACTGATATTTCTTATGTTGATGAGCTACACCTATGGCTTTTTCCTCACGTGGAAGAAGCCGAAGAACATAACTTAATTTGACAGAAGATCGCGCCGCTTCACTGGCATAACATTGTCAGTTTGCGATTAGTTAAACGAGGTTGTACTCGACCTAAGGGTTCACCTCAAGGGGTCGGATGACAGAGCTTGTTTCGCATCGCCTCCATCATCACCCGATCTGCCGTTATGCCATTTTTACCTTTGGGGGTTCATAAAGCTGATCTACCCAGCTTGAGAAATACGACAGAAGCGGCTGTTGCAACAATTACTCCAGGCACACTGATCAAGGTTTGGGAAGAACTTGCCTATCGCATTATACAGTGTAATGTGACAAATGGTGCTCACGTTGAACACTTCTAGGAAAAACTGTTTGAGTTGCTCAGTTATGTGATGTATCCGTACGAAGTATAATAATAGATGTACTTATGTATCTACATCTGCATCTACGTGATTACTCTGCTGTCCACAGCAAAGTGCCTGGCAGACGGTTCAGTGAACCACCTGCAAGCTGATTCTCCATAGTTCCACTCTTGAATCGCGCGCGGGATGAACGAGCACCAAAATTTTTCTGTGCGAGCTCTGATTTCTCTTATTTTATTGTGATGATCATTTGTCCCTATGTAGGTGGGTGCCAAAAGAATTTTTTCGCAATAGGAGGAGAAAACTGGTGAAATTTTGTGAGAAGATCCCGGCGCAACGAAAAACGCTTTTGTTTTATTGATTGCCACTCCAATTCACGTATTTTCCTGTGCCACTATCTAACCTATTTCGTGATAATAAAAAACGAGCTGCCCTTCTTTGTACTTTTTCGATGTCGTCCGTCAGTCCCACCTGATACGGATCCCACACCGCACAGTAATACTCCAGAATAGGGTGGACAAGCGTGCTGTAAACAGTCTCTTTAGTAGACTTGTTGCAGCTTCTAAGTGTTCTGCCAATGAATCGCAGTCTTTGGTTTGCTCTACCCAGAACATTATCTATGTGATCGTTCCAATTTAGGTTATCTGTAATTGTATTCTCTAAGTTGTTGTTGTTGTGGTCTTCAGTCCTGAGACTGGTTTGATGCAGCTGTCCATGCTACTCTATCCTGTGCAAGCTTCTTCATCTCCGAGTACCTACTGCAGCATACATCCTTCTGCATCTGCTTAGTGTATTCATCTCTTGGCCTCCCTCTACGATTTTTACCTTCCACACTGCCCTCCAGTACTAAACTGGTGATCCCTTGATGCCTCAGAACATGTCCTACCAACCGATACCTTCTTCTAGTCAAGTTGTGCCACAAACTCCTCTTCCAATTGAATAGCATTGGGGAGAGGCTACAACCCTGTCTCACTCCCTTCCCAACCACTGCTTCCCTTTCATGTCCATCGACTCTTATAACTGCCATCTGGTTTCTGTACAAATTGTAAATAGCCTTTCGCTCCCTTTATTTGACCCCTGCCACCTTCAGAATTTGAAAGAGAGTATTCGAGTCAACATTGTCGAAAGCTTTCTCTAAGTCTACAAATGCTAGACGCGTAGGTTAGCCTTTCCTTAATCTTTCTTCTAAGATAAGTCGTAGGGTCAGTATGTCCTCACGTGTTCCAATATTTCTACGGAATCCAAACTGATCTTCCCCGAAGTCGGCTTCTACCAGTTTTTCCATTCGTCTGTAAAGAATTCGCATTAGTATTTTGTAGCTGTGTCTTATTAAACTGATAGTTCGGTAATTTTCACATCTGTTAACACCTGCTTTCTTTGGGATTGGAATTATTATATTATTCTTGAAGTCTGAGGGTATTTCGCCTGTCTCATACATCTTGCTCACCAGATGGTAGAGTTTTATCAGGACTGGGTCTCCCAAGGCTATCAGTAGTTCAAATGGAATGTTGTCTACTCCCGGGACCTTGTTTCGGCTTAGGTCTTTCAGTGCTCTGTCAAACTCTACACGCAGCATCGTATCTCCCATTTCATCTTCATCTACATCCTCTTCCATTTCCATAATATTGTCCTCAAGAACATCGCCCCTGTATAGACCCTCTATATACTCTTTCCACCTTTCTGCTTTCCCTTCTTTGCTTAGAACTGGGTTTTCATCTGAGCTCTTGATATTCATGCAAGTGGTTCTCTTATCTCCAAAGGTCTTTTAATTTTCCTGTAAGCAGTATCTATTATACCCCTCGTGAGATAAGCCTCTACATCCTTAACTTACATTTGTCCTCTAGCCATCCCTGCTTAGCCATTTTGCACTTCCTGTCGATCTCACTTTTGAAACGTTTGTATTCCTTTTTGCCTGCTCACTTACTGCATTTTTGTATTTTCTCCTTTCATCAATTAAATTGAGTATCTCTTCTGTTACCCAAGGATTTCTACTAGCCCTCGTCTTTTTACCTACTTGATCCTCTGCTGCCTTCACTATTCCATTTCTCAAAGCTACCCATTCTTCTTCTATTGTATTTCTTTCCCCCATTCCTGTCTCCCTGAAACTCTGTACGACCTCTGGTTCTTTCAGTTTATTTAGGTCCCATCTCCTTAAATTCCCACCTTTTCGCAGTTTCTTCGGTTTTAATCAACAGGTCATAACCAATAGGTTGTGGTCAGAGTCCACATCTGCCCCTGGAAATGTCTTACAATTTAAAACCTGGTTCCTAAATCTCTGTCCAACCATTATATAATCTATCTTAAACCTTCTAGTATCTCAAGGGTTCTTCCATGTATACAACCTTCTTTCATGATTCTTGAACCAAGTGTTAGCTATGATTAAGTTATGCTCTGTGCAAAATTCTACCAGGCGGCTTCCTCTTTCATTTCTTAGCACCAATCCATATTCACCTACTATGTTTCCTTCTCTCCCTTTTCCTGCTATCGAATTCCAGTCACCCATGACTATTAAATTTTCGACTCCCTTCACTACCTGAATAATTTCTTTTATCTCATCATACATTTCATCAATTTCTTCATCATCTGCAGAGCTAGTTGGCATATAAACTTGTACTACTGTAGTAGGCATGGGCTTCGTGTCTATCTTGGCCACAATAATGCGTTCACTATGCTGTTTGTAGTAGCCAATCCGCACTCCTATTTTTTATTCATTATTAAACCCACTCCTGCATTACCCCTATTTGATTTTGTATTTATAACTCTGTATTCACCTGGCCAAAAGGCTTGTTCCTCCTGCCACCGAACTTCACTAATTCCCACTATATCTAACTTTAATCTATCCACTTCCCTTTTTAAATTTTCTAACCTACCTGCCCGATTAAGGTATCTGACATTCCACGCTCCGATCCGTAGAACGCCAGTTTTCTTTCTCCTGATAACTACGTCCTCCTGAGTAGTCCCCGCCCGGAGATCCGAAGGGGGACTATTTCACCTCCGGAATATTTTACCCAAGAGGACGCCATCATCATTTAATCACACAGTAAAGCTGCATGCCCTCGGGAAAAATTACGGCTGTAGTTTCCCCTTGCTTTCAGCCGTTCGCAGTACCACAACAGCAAGGCCGTTTTGGTTCGTGTTACAGGGCCAGATCAGTCAATCATCCAGACTGTTGCCCCTGCAACTACCGAAAAGGCTGCTGCCCCTCTTCAGGAACCACACGTTTGTCTGGCCTCTCAACAGATACCCCTCCGTTGTGGTTGCACCTACGGTACTGCTATCTGTGTCGTTGAGGCACGCAAGCCTCCACACCAACGGTTAGGTCCATGCCTCATGGGGGGTGGGGGGGGGGGGGATTTGTAAGTATTCAGTTGAATTTACAGCCTTCAGATTTGTGTGACTTATCGCGTAATCGAAATTTAGCGGATTTCTTTTAGTACTCTTGTGAATTTCACACTTTTCTTTATACAATTCCCACTTTTCTTACCATACAGATACCTTATCTAAATCATTTTGCAATTCTTCGTCATCTGATTACTTTACAAGACTGTAATTAACAGCATCATCTGCAAACAATTTAAGGGGGCTACTCAGATTGTCTCCTATGTCATTAACATAGATGAGGAACAATAGAGGGCCTATAACACTTCCTTGGGGAACGCCGGATATTACTGCTGTTTTACTCCATGACTTTCCATCTATTACTACGAAAAGTAACCTTTCTGAGAAGAAATCATGACTCCAATCGCACAACTGAGGTGATATTCGATACGCCAACAGTTTGCTTACAAGACGGTTATGGGGAACGGTGTCGAAAACCTTCTGGAAATCTAAAAATATGGAATCAGTTTGATATTCCCTGTCGATAGCATTCATTACTTCAAGAGTATAAAGACACAGTCGTGTTTCACGAGAACGATATTTTCTGAATCCGTGCTGACTATGTGTCAATAAATCCTTTTCTTCGAAGCACTTCATAATGATTGAATACAGTATATGTTCCAAAACCCTACTTCAAATCGACGTTAGTGATATAGGCTTGTAATTAAGCGTATTACTTGTACTTTCCTTTTCGGCTCCTGGTGTGTCTTGAGCAATTGTCCAGTCTTTAGGTACGGATCTTTCTGTAAGCGAGTGGTTGTATATAACTGCTAAATATGGAGCTCTTGTATCAGCATAATATGAAAGGAACATGACTGGCATACAATCTGGACTGGAGGCTTGTCTTGATTAAGTGATTTCATCTGCTTTGCTGCAACGAGGATATCTACTTCTATGTTTTCGTCTTCGCAGTTGTTCTTGTTTGGAATTCGTCTTCCTTGGTGAAGGAGTTTTGGTAAACCGTGTTTAATAACTCCACGTTAGGGCAATGCCATCAGTGACTTCACCGTTGTTATCGCGCAGTGAAAGTATTGATTGCGTCTTGTCATTGATGTGACTTATGTATGACCACAATCTCCTTGAGTTTTCTGCCAGATTCCGAGACAGAGTTTCGTTGTGGAAATTATTAAAATCATCTCGGACTGCAATTTGATCCCTATCAAAGGGGAGGCGGTGAAAAGACAGTGCAGCCCACGACGCGAGGAAAACCCATACTTCAGTTATCCAGTATTTGGGAATGAAAGCACTTAGATATTTGTAAAACAGCGTGCACGTAATTTCAAACCTTTAATGAACTTTTCTCGTTAACGGCTCACGAAAATTTATTAAAGGAAAACAGGTTGTCGCTTAGTCTACTATATTTTCGCTGCTCACGCAGCAAATCTGCCACGAGGAGCATGGCGTTTTAATTAATTACTTATTTCCTACACAGTATATTCGTGACACAGTTTCCATTTATCATTGAATTAACAATAAAAATTTCATAATTAGGCGACACTTACTTCAGGAGATACGATGTCATAAATACTGAATGCGAGAAAAACTGCACAAACGTTCAAATTTATTTCGTTACTACTAACTCCACTCGAAACACTTTTCGCAGATACCAGGCTCATATGGTATTCCAGTTACCTGCAAAATTATATCATTATACAATGGGTAGTACAAGAGACACGACGTTGTATACATTAATCGGCGTAGAAATTCGCTAGGGATACAAGTGAAGTACGTGTACAAATACTTGTGAAGTATGTTAAACATGTGCAGAATATATTTGACAAATGCATATGCGAGCATACCCATGGGCAGAAAGGTCTTCCTAAACCCCTGGAACGGTTTCACTCAAATTTCGCACAGATATTAGTTACATTTAGGAAAGAAATACCGAATGGGTAAGAATCTCCAGCCTGCAATTGGGGTGAATGTGATGACGTGGAGAGAGAACAGGAGAGAGGGATATTCACAGAAAGGAGGGGGGTGGAGGGGGGCGGAGAGTCACAGATAGGAGGAGGAGGAGATGGACAGATACAGGGGAGACATGGACATGGATACCTAAAGGCGAGGAGGAAATTGTCATAGATTAGATTAGATTAGATTATTTTTTCGTTCCATGGATCCGTGCTGAGGAGATCCTCGTGAATGTGGAACGTGTCTCTTTTTTTTTAAAGCTGAAATAACAATACTAATAGTAAGAATATATACAATACATCATTTGTTTCTATTAAAAAATTCGTCAGTGGAGTAGAAGGAGTTGGCCACTAGTAAGTCTTTCAGGCTCCTTTTAAACTGATCTTTATTTGTAACTAATTCTTTTATGTTTGCTGTTATGAAAATAATTTGCCCATTTTGAACTAAAGTTAGTGCTTTTAAGTCCTTGTGTGGATCATTTTTGTTCCTGGTATTGTGTGTATGAACTGAGCTGTTTTTGGAAAAAGAGATATATTATTTAGGACAAATTTCATTAAGGAGTAAATATACTGAGAGGAAGTAGTTAGTATACCCAGTTCTTTGAAGTGGCTTCTACAGGACGTCCGTGAATTTACTCCACAAATAATACGTATTACACGCTTTTGGACTCTGAAAACTTTTGTTTGACTTGAAGAGTTACCCCAAAATATTATACCATATGACATTATGTGAAACTTCCCCTTTGAACAATTATACATGACTATGCTTAAACTGACATCAATATTTTTAAGCGCAACGCAATCTGACTTTCAAAAACCCCTCCAAAAGAATGGCCCTGACTAACATTAACCTATACCTTTCACAAATCACTTACCTCACAAAAATCTTCATTACTCGAACTACTGCAATACAGCGAGCGTCACTACTGCCAGCTTAATAGCCATCAAAAGTCATATTATATACAGCAGTTCATGACATCCATTTTTACAAATTTCAAAACTCCGCCATTTCTCTCCCCACATCCACCACTGCTGGCGGCTCACGTCCAACTGCCAACGCTACGCGCTGTTCACATCCAGCTGCCCAACACTACAATGGCAGACAACAATGCAAACTAGCCACAGACTGCACACAGCACAGCCAGTGATTTTCATACAGAGCGCTACGTGGCGTTACCAATAAGAAAACATAAACAGCCTACTTACATAGCCCCCATGCCCCCCACAAAAAATTTTACAAATTGTTTTGGGCAGTGGCCAATAATGATTTGATAAAATTTTTCATAATTACAATAACAAAGAAATCAAATGCACACACTTATTGATACAATGTTGGTCAAAAGCTAAAATTTTCTCACTGTCCATAAAGACGGTCCTGATCATCCATCACAGTAATATTTCCGTTTCTTTTCTGAAAGTCTGAGCAGTAAAAGACAATGCACACAGAAGTTGTGGATTTCCATGCAGTCTTGAAGAAGTAGTGTTGTCCTTTCAACGGAAAGACAGTGCTGACTCTTGACATGCTGACAGGTAATGGGCTACAACAGAGCAAACCCACAGCAGAGTCATTCGACGTTTTGAAGAATATTGGTAGGTAGGTATCACAGAGCAGACCCACTGTAGTCCTTGTAGAGATAGTGGTATTGGTGGGCCACCAGAGGTGCAGACCCACTGCCGTCCTTGTAGAAATAATGGTACTGGTGAGTCAGCAAAGGTGTAGACCCACTGTAGTCCTTGCAGAAATAATGGTATTGGTGGGTCATCAAAGATGCAGACCCACTGTAGTCCTTGTAGAGATGGCCAGCAGCCATCTGTTGTGACTGTGCAGGTGCACAATCACCATCGAAGAGTCTTGCAGAGAAGATAGCAAGTCCATAACCACCACTTGTGCACTCACAAAGTTTTGGGAATTGTCCTTAGAACCAGCAATGCTGTTATCCAGTCCCTTGCTGAATTATTAACACACGTGTAAACACTAACAGTCCCTACTTCTCACATATTGTCCATATACTATGACCAACAGAAACGTGTGCAGTGAAATGGAATTTACAAGTTAATATTATGATGAACTGGTGTCAATTACAATTTTATAACATAAGAATACAATTACAAAGGTACAAAATACATCATTAAAGAACATAACAATACAGATAACATTTGTAGTACAGGCTTTGCAAAGGAATCGAAATAACATATCCATCAGTGTTACAGGAATTATTACATGAGTACATACATAAAAGATCAGAATAACTTTCGAAACATCAACTTTACACATGAGCATTAAAACAAAACAGAATAAATAATGTCTAAGCATATTTACAAGGTAAATAACATATTATTAATGCCAATTATATTTGAGGATAACAGTATTCCTCATCATAGTGAATGTAGTTTAGTATTAGAAGAAGAAAAAATTCTATGAAACTACACAGAGACAGGAAGAAAACAAATACACAAGGGTACACAAACACATAGTGGGATAACACAAAAGGAAAGGACAGGGTTTGTTTTCAGTGTAACATTTGGTACTGCAGTCCAACCCAAAACTTCATTCCATAGATCTTTCGTCTTATTACGATATTTGCTCCAGCCAAAAAAATCCTGTCCAAGCATGCTTTCTGTATTTTTCTCGTATAACCTCTCAGTGCATTTCTTCAAATTCATCGCAACTCATTCTCTTATAGGCTACCCCCTCTTAAGCTAACTTAAATCTACTGAGCTCAGATGCTAAACTAAGGAACGAGGCAATGCAGCAGCACAAAACAATTAACGCAAACAGCAATGAAAAAAATGCAGATTTGCAAAGCAAGCAGCATTATAGAAATTAGCAAAGCAATTGCAATATTACAACTAATATAAGGCATTGTGCAGCAAACAAGAAAAATAAATCAGTAGTAAACTGGCTTAGAAGAGTAACACAAAGTCAAATTCAGTAACACTATGCCTGGCAAACAGGAGCAGCAAATGAAATAACTTATATCTAAACATGACATAGCTCAAGCAGAAAAAAAACATTACACTAAAGACAACAGTGCAGACAAGGGAAATGTATATTTACATCTTAATGTCTATGTAATTAAAATGGGGCACCACAAGAAGTTATTCTACAAAAAAAATTGCCAAGTAGTTGAAAAGAAAATTCGGTATGCAATTCCTGTGAAGGGAAATGTCTTTGTGCTCCCCCATTTTTGGGAAATGTATTACAAAATTAGTATTTACTGGATCTGTAGACAGAAAATATTTATATTAGTACATCTATAAAATTCTATTTTAACCAATGCTGCAGTGCAGCTAGAAACTAGATATTTAAAAAACATGAAAATATGTACAAAGGAAGGCATGAAACATCATTCATTAGCCATATGGCATTTCATAAGGTAGTAAAAAATCTCTCAACTATAAAGACAGTAGTCATAATCAGGTGTATAGACATAAAATATTTCTCATCATTTCATTAGGCATTTCAGTAAATCATAAATTAAGAGCTCCACAGTGTAATCATATGTTTTCAAGTTTGAGCGTGTCGTATTTGGGATGCTTTCTACAAAGGAATGTCAATAGCAAGGATAAGGGCCTCCTTTTTTTTTCTACCTGTCCTTCTGAAAACGCACACACTAATGGCTTTTTCTCCAGGCGTCTGACGCAGCTGGGTGCCCACGACGCATTACGTGCAGGTGGTCACTTAACTTTCTTACGGAAATATTTAAAACAGCAGTTTCCGCTACAGTGATAAGTCTCATATAAAAATATTTCACATGTCAAGAATTGGCGTTGCAAATGTGTAGAAACAAAATCCTATGAATATAACATTGTCCAAAAAATTTTCGTCGGTATTGTAATACGTTCACGCATTTACATACATTTCATAACTCTTAAAATACGATTCTTGGTTTCCAACAACCTTCTTCACAAACCAGAGTCCCTAACCACTACTCATTGTTCCTTACCTTATTCGTTGACACTTCTTCAATATTTCATCATAATAAATACGTAGCATAATCAAATTCCTCATATAGCTTCATCTCATTGATCATAAACATACCTCAACAGCATAATACACATCGTCGTCATAATAATAACATCATAACAGATCAATCACATCTCAAAATCGTCGTAGCTTTCTGAATATTTTAAAACCTACAAAAAATTCTCTGCTCGTTTCAAAAGCGTCATCTACCTCAATGGTACTTTAAAAATCATGATCCCATACCAAATATATCATTCAAAGCTCTCATAATACCACAACGGTTCTGAAAATATATGAACAGTTCACAGTACAGACGAAATACAATTTCGTAAGTGTGAAGTTATCCAGCGGTGTAATTACGTAGACATCTGTCACTGCCGTAGTAAAAAAGTTTGTCTCTCTCAGTTAAATGATCAGATAGCTATGTAATTTATGTGTTAGAGGAATATGGTACCGATGTGTAAAGTTGTATAAGCAAATACCATATTAGCTAAGGCTCCTTGTGCTTGCCAAACACATGATACACAAAGTGAGCGTGTACCCCCCTGAGGATTAATGTAATTATACCCCCAGGTGTTACAGATTACAAGAATGGAATGATATGTATTACGGAAAACCTTTGTATCATTGTACTTCAAATATCTTTAAAAATAAATGATTTAAGTACAGAATTAATCAATCAAATACGTGTCCTGTAGCGCTAAATGTGGGTCTTGCTGTAAGATAATCTCTGTGGAAGTGTCGTAGTTATTGTCCTCCGAAAGCTGAGTTCTGCAGAAGTCAATGTACTTACCTCATGAGAAACAAAAGTGAAATGCTCTGCGTATAGATATCTTAGTTATTACACTTATTGTTGTGATGAAGAAATTACTGTGCTGTAACGTATTGTTGTGCTACGGAAAAGGCTGTATCGTTGTAGCTGTACCACAAAAGTTACTACTAAAACATGTTTTACTTTCCAGAATAATACTGAAAACTGTGCAGATATGAAACAGAAACACCCCAAAAGCAACATTGTAAATTGTCACTCATTAGTAGCATCATGATAAAATCGTGTAGCTGTCACATAAACTAACCACTGTCTCCTCTGGTATCTCACAGAAAGTACTTTAAATCCAGAATGTAGTTTCAAGTAAACCAAAATGTTGCATTAGAATCTCATTAGCAGTACTGGTAAATGTTCTAAGTATGTGAGCTTTATAGTCGTTACATGATCGTGCAACTAACAAGCAAGAATGTACAAATAACAACACTGTGTCATCTGTTAACTATAACAATGCATTTGTAATTTCAGTTTAAATAAGTTCTCTTGGTTCTTGACTGGATATTTAACTTCAAACATTGTTGCATGTTAACAGTTTCTAAGTCTGACAATGCATACTAGAAATGTGAAGTGAAAAGTTTTATGGCAAAGACAAAGTTAAAAAGCAGATTATCTCCCAATAAATGGTTTTACATGTGAAATGTGGTGTAACCCTTTGCTCTTCCTAGTACACGGAGTTTCAACTTTAACGCAATTATCATGTGGTATACGTCGGTAAAGAATACTGGAGTTTTTCTCAAGGTTAGCGTCTATGTTATTTTTCCCTGAGCCAGCAGGCGAACGTGGCTGCCTGCGGTGCGAGTCATTGTCTGTTCCTTTGTTGGAGCGCGTCATTATTGGGATTAGGAGACATAGCTTCTAAAAATTCACTGTGACGAGAGGGCCCTGCCCTGTTTAAATCCCGCCAGTTCTGATGCAGTTCAGGTCTGTCGTTATGATCATATCGTCTGTCGTCATGTCGGTAGATTCCATAGTTTCTTTCTTGTCGGTCACGTGGTGGAGAATTTCTCCCTGAGTCATAACTGCGCACTGGACCATTGTGTCTAAAGTTATTCTGTCTCCCTTGATAATAATTATTTTGGTTCCCATATTGTCTGTTTCTCTGATTGTCTCTGTGATAGTCATTACCGCAGAGAGGTGATCTTTCCCTGTAATTATTACTACTCTGCCAACGGTTGTCATACGGGTGGTGTCTGTTTTGGTCACGATTTACGTTGTAAGAATGACTTTGTCGTGTCCATTTATTATTTCTGACATCGCGGAATTGTGACAGATGTGACCCGTAATTGTTGTACTCCTGATTTCGCGTTCCGCGATTGTCAGTGTCAATTTCCAGTTCTTGTAACAGTCCCTGAAAAGCTTCAATGTCGTCTTTGCAACGTCCTGCTAAAATAATATGTCGTAAATGTTCAGGCAGTTTGATTAAGCAAATGCGGATGAGTTCTGAGGGGCTGTATGGGTTTGAAAGATACTGATTCTTATGCAACATGTCTTCAAAATATTTCATAAGACTGGAAAATTCAGATTGTTCGAAACGTTTCATCATTATGATGCTATGTTTTACTCGGTCTTGTGTAGCTTGAGACCAATACGCTGAGAGGAACGCATGATAAAATTCTCCTTCACTGTGACAATCGTGAATGACCGATCGCATTCTTACAGCTGGTTCATTCTCTAAGTAGCCACACATAAATTCTAACCTGTGCTCCAATGACCAGTTGGGAGGAAAACAATGAGAGAATTGATGAAGCCATGCTTGTGGATGAATGTCGTTGTCAGAATTCTTAAATGTTTTGAATTTACGTGTAGTAATGAACAGCTTATAGTCGAAATCATCGTGTCGGCGAGTCGTACATCGCTCATTGTTACTTCGTTTCGGCGGTTCCATCTCAAAATCCAATGCGCCTAGCTAGTTTCTTTCATAATTTCCGAAGTGTCCTGTGTTATTATTTTGTGGTTGTTCCGTATTTCTATGTCCCTCTTCCCGTACTGGAGTGCGAGTGTCCTCTGAAATATGTAATTCTTGTATTACCTGCGTCAACTGATCTTGTACTTCCCGGATTTCTCTTTTGTACTGTGTATTGATTTGATTTTGATTTTGTTTGAATTTTCTAATTTGTTCATACTCTTCTGTGTCAGTGAAGGCTACGGGTCTTGTGTCATTTAGATCATCATCTACCTTTGTAGATAGGTTAGTGACCTGATCCGAAAGTTCGGCTACTTTCTCCGATAGTGAACACATTTCCTCAGTGTGTTTTTCTGAACCAAGTTTCAGAGTGTCCATTTGTGTTGAAATCGAATCTACTGTGTCCTTTAAGTTTTCCTGAGTTTTTGCAAGTTGCGTAACCGAATCGGTAGATGCAACTGAGTCAATTTTAGCCCACAAGGTCTCATGAATTTCATGAACAATGGTTTGCAATTCTTTTATCGCTGCTTCGTGATTCTGTAATGCATTTTCATGCCGCGAAAAAATAGGTTGAACATGCTCACAAATTTGTGTTTTTACGTCATTACAGACTTTTTGACATTTCGATTCAATGTTATGTAACTCAGTAGTTAAATCTTCGCGTGTTTGTTCAAGTGTGGTGTCTAACTTCCGAAGATTTTGTTCCATTGTGTCTAACTGTTGCTGTGTTTGTCTCTGGTGTCGTTCCATTGTGTCTAACTTTTGAAGCTTTTGCTGTGTTTGTCTCTGATTTTGTTCCATTGTGTCTAACTTTCGAAGATTTTGTCCCATTTGTTGCATTAATTGCAATAATAATGTATTAGTGTCTGGAATCTGTTTCTCTGTGCTTTTTGGCAGTGCAGTTTCACCGGCAACATTCACATTTTGACAAGCAGAAAATGTGTCTTGACTCATTTGAGAAAACGGTGAGGACCCAAAACCTAAGTCTACAGTATTTGCAATATTGTGTTCTGTCATTTCGGATTCGTGAGGCGAGCTGTTGCCGACCGATCGATCGATAATGCTTCCCTGTTCACTACCTGTTTGACTGTCTACACCATTATTTGCCGCCCGCTCCATCTCCCTATGCACAATTACCAAATTACTACTTCGAATGTCTGTTAATTCACTACCCAGTGGTGCTGATAAGCTACGCTCGTCGTCACTATTATTTCTCAGTTTACTTTGAAGCCTAGTGTTACGTTTTTCACACGCCATTATTGTCACAATATTTCACACGATAACACAGAAAAGCATAATTTGAAGAGCAAAAATAAGAGAACACATTAACATAGCACTGAAAATAACATGTAGTTAATTGCAAGCGCAGCTGCGAAATACTTGGTGCAAATCTACATGCATGCCACAACTGTTTTATTGTACAACAATGAAAGACTGCAACTACAAAGGAGATTCTCTCTACAATTACGCACTAGCAATAAACAATAGCTACACTAATTACACAAACTACAAGAAAAAATCAGAAGATTCTAGTGAGGTATCCTCGGCTAAGGGTCGACATATGAAACGTCCCCTTTGAACAATTATACATGACAATGCTTAAACTGACACACAATATTTTTAAGCGCAACGCAATCTGACTTTCAAAAATCCCTACAAAAGAATGGCCCTGACTAACATTAACCTATACCTTTCACAAATCACTTACCTCACAAAAATCTTCATTACTCGAACTACTGCAATACAGCGAGCGCCACTACTGCCAGCTTAATAGTCATCAAAAGTCATAATATATACAGCAGTTCATGACATCCATTTTTACAAATTTCAAAACTCCGCCATTTCTCTCCCCACATCCACCACTGCTGGCGGCTCACCTCCAACTGCCAACGCTACGTGCTGTTCACATCCAGCTGCCCAACACTACAATGGCAGACAACAATGCAAACTAGCCACAGACTGCACACAGCACAGTCAGTGATTTTCATACAGAGCGCTACGTGGCGTTACCAATAAGAAAACATAAACAGCCTACTTACATATGGAATGAATGTAGGCAAAGTATGCAAGCTTTTTCATTTTTATGTCGCCTATGTCTGCTAACACTCGAATTGCAAGTACAGATTAGTTTGTTAAGGCGTTTCTGCAGTTCTGTGGTGTGCTCCTCCCAAATGAATTTATTATCAAGTTGTAATCCCAGGAATTTAAGAGTGTCAACCTCTTCTATCTGCTCTTCTTCATACTTTATGCATATGCTGGGTGGAAACCTCTTACATGTTCTGAATTGCATATAGTGAGTCTTTTCGAAGTTTAATGTCAGTGAGTTGGCTTTAAACCATTTATTAATATCCATGAAAATATCATTAGCAGATCTTTCTAGAAGTACACTCGACATTCTATTTATTGCAATACTTGTGTCATCTGCAAAAAAAAATGAACTCAGCTTCTGGCAGTGTAACTGATGAGAGATCATTAATGTACACAAGAAAAAGCAATGGCCCTATGATGGATCCTTGTGGGACACCACATGTAATTTCTTCTCATTCTGATGATGACTGATGACTTAATTCACTAGTCCCTTGCGCTGACAGCCTTTGTTTCCTGTTAGCGAGGTATGACATGAACCATTTTGCAGCACTGCCCGTGACACCATAGAATTCTAATTTATTTAAAAGGATGTTGTGGTTCACACAATCGAATGCCTTTGACAAATCACAGAAAACACCTGCTGATTGTAATTTGTTATTTAATTAATTAAGTACATTTTCACTGTAGGTGTAAATAGCCTTCTCGATATCAGAACCCTTCAGAAATCCAAACTGTGTTCTTGATATCTTAATAGATAGGGGATGGAGGAGACAGAGGGGGCTGGAAGAAATTGGCAGAGAGAGGTGCAGTAGGTGATGAAAGTGGAGCTATGAGGAGGAATACAGAGTGAGTGGGTGGTGGAGAGGGACATAGGGAGGGAAGCGTGCAATTGATAGGTATGGGGGTATGGTCAGGGGGATTGATAGAATGAGGAGGGAGGAAGCGGTACAAAGAGAGCGGGGTTCATAGAGAGACAGAAGAGGAGAAGTGGGTATGGGGGTGGGGGAGGAAATGGACAGAGAGAGAGAGAGAGAGAGAGAGGGAAAGAGGGGGAGGGAGGAGATAGAGAGGAGGGAGGGGGAGATGGGCTATTGGAGGACTGGTATAAATAAATACTTGGGCAACACGGGGCTTCGTGGCTGGTTGTTTATTGTTGAAAGTTGAACGTAATAAATCCTCCGTAAGCTTAAAACCCCGTTATTCATTTCGAAACACGAGGTATAATAAAATTATTCCTGATAAACACGGTCCAAAACTTAGTTTTACGAGCCTAGCGCTGTGCGTGGTTGTCCCGTCTAGAGCACTGCGTGGGGAGTCACAGAGGCCACTGCCGGCCGCGCGACCGCAGAGTGAGGTCGCGGTGAAAGCACCGCCGGCCGCCGCCCGCAGATCGCGTTTGCGGCGAGGGCGGCAGGTGGGCCGCGCTGGTGGCGCCGGCGCTGGTTGGCCGGCGCCCAGCAGCCCGGCCGCCGGACAGTCGCCACCCACACACGTCGCTGGCAGGTGGGGCCGCCACCCGACCGCGGCTCCCATCCCTTGCACCTCATTTGCATTCTCTCCTCTCGTCGCTGTCGATACGCGGAACAACGTTGTCCCTTGAAAACGGAAAGTTTCAGTGGAATTATTCAGAAATCAGCCGTAAATACCAGTGAACCTCATGACTATAACGGTCCAATTATATACGTTTCTTTGTTACATCCAGCGGGTGATCAAAAAGTCAGTATAAATTTGAAAACTTAATAAACCACGGAATAATGCACATAGAGAGGTAAAAATTGACACACATGCTTGGAATGACATGGGGTTTTATTAGAACCAAAGAAAACAAAGTTCACAAAATGTCCGACAGGTGGCGCTGGACAGCAAAACGTCAGTGACTGCGCATGACAATCGTGTATGAAAGGAGCTGTAATGAGAGAGAGCATCACATGCGCCAGCAGGCGCAGCATGTTGACGGTACCTGAAAAGGTGCTTTTAGTGAAGCTGTATTATCAGAAAGTGAAATGTGCTAGTTCAGCGTTACGATCCTATCGCCATAGGAAGGGGATACGAACGGGCAAAGGTCCGTTGACAAATGCAGCTGTGGCGAAAATGATTTCGAAGTTCGAAGCCACGGGCTGTTCAGACGATAGACCCCGTAGCGGCCGACCGAGCACAAGGCGTAATGCTGCTGAGACAGTTCTGGAAGATATGGAGACTGTAGCGGGTTCGTCTACGCTCGGGGAAGTCAGAGCTCGTGCAGTCGCACGTTGAACCGACATTCCATACACTACTGTTTGGTTGGCACTGAAGCGTACCCTCCGATGCTATCCGTACAAAATCCATCGGCATCATGAACTGTTACCTGGCGATTTGGTGAAGCGGAGGGCATTTGCGGTGTGGGCGTTTCAAAAGATGGCGGAAGATGACGATTGGTTGAGTAACGTGTTGTGGACCGACGAAGCTCATTTCACGCGCCGAGGGTCTGTCAACGCCCACAACTGCAGAATGTGGGTTACCTAAAATCCTAGAACTGCCGTGGAAACTCCATTGCACGACGAGAAAGTCAAGGTATCTGTTGGATTTACCACGTCTACCGTTATCGGGCCTTTATTCTTTGAGGAAATGCGTGATTTTGGTTTTGTAACTGCTACCGTGACGGGTGAGAGGTACGCCGATATGTTACAGAATTGCATCATCCCCTGCCTGGCTGATAAACACCTGCTGGAACGTACGATGTTTATGCAGGACGGCGCTCCACCCCATATTGCTAGACGCGTGAAAGATCTCTTGCGCGCGTCGTTTGGAGATGATCGTGTGCTCAGCCGCCACTTTCGTCATGCTTGGCCTCCCAGGTCTCCAGACCTCAGTCCGTGCGATTATTGGCTTTGGGGTTACCTGAAGTCGCAAGTGTATCGTGATCGACCGACATCTCTAGGGATGCTGAAAGACAACATCCGACGCCAATGCCTCACCATAACTCCCGACATGCTTTAAAGTACTGTTCACTATATTATTCCTTGACTACAGCTATTGTAGAGGAATGATGGTGGACATATGGAGCATTTCCTGTAAAGAACATCATCTTTGCTTTGTCTTACTTTGTTGTGCTAATTATTGCTATTCTGATCAGATGAAGCGCCATCTGTCGTACATTTTTTGAACTTTTGTACTTTTTTGGTTGTAATAAAACTCGATGTTATTCCAAGCATATGTGTCAATTTGTACCTCTCTATCTACATTATTCCGTGATTTATTCAGTTTTGAAATTTATTCTGACATTTTGATCACCCGGTACGTGATTACTCGCAGTTCACAATTTAGTGCCTGGCAGAGGATCATCAAAGCACTTTTAAGCTACTTCTCTAACGTTCCGTTCTCGAAAAGAGCGCGGTGAAAACGAACGCTTTAATATTTCCGAGCGAGCTCTGATTTCTCGTATTTTATTACGATGATCATTTCTCCTTATGTAAGTGGACCCCGACATAATATTTTCCCACTCTGAAGAGAAATTTGGTAATGAAAATTCCATGAGAAGGTTCGGCCGCAACGCAAAGCGTCTTTGTTTTAAAGACTGACACTCTAATACGCGTATCATATCCGTGAAACTCCTCCCCTGTTTCGCGATAATGCAAAACCAGCTGCTTTTCCTTGAACATTTAATATATCCTCCTTGAATTCTATCTGATGCGGATTCATCAACGCCCGCCAATATTCCAGAAAAGGGTGGACAAGCGTAGTGTAAGAAGTCTCTTTAGTAGACCAGTTACATTTCAGTGTTCTGCATTAAATCGCAATTTTTGGTTTGCTTTCCCCACAAAATTACTCGCGTGATCGTTCCAATTTAAATCATTCTTAAATGTAACCCCTAAGTATTTATTTGTGTTTACAGCCTTCAAATATGCGAGATTTAATGCATAACTGAGATTTAGCGGATTATTCTTAGTGCTCATGTGGATGAGTTCACACTTTTCATGATTTAGAGCCAATTGCCACATTTTGCACCATACAGATATCTTCTCTGAATCATTTTGCAATTCGTTTTGATCAACTGAGATCATTATCTGCAAAAAAACCTGAGAGGGCTGCTCAGATTGTCTCATAGATCATTTATTTAGATGAGGACCAACAAAAGGCCTGGAACACTTCCTTGGGAAACGCCAGATTTACTTCTGTTTTACTCAGAGGTATTCCGTCAGTTGTTACGAACTGTGAGACCTCTCTAACAGGAAATCACGAATCCAGTCACACAACTCAGACGATACTCCATAGGTACGCTATTTAATTACAAGTCGCTTGTGGGGAACGATGTCAAAAGCCTTCTGGGAATAGCATTCATTACTTCGTGAGAAGAAAGAACTAGTTGTGTTTCACAAAAGCGACATTTTCTGAAGCCGTGTTCTCTATTTGTCAATAAATCGTTTTCTTCGATGTTATTCATAATGTTTGAACACACTATATGTTCCCAAATTCTGCTACAAATCGCAAACCTACGTTAGTGATATGGGTCTGTAATTTACCGAATTACTCCCACATCCTTTCTTGGTTATTGATGTAACTTGTGCAACTCCCGAGTCTTTGGATACGGATATTTCTACGAACGAGTGGTTGTGTATGATTGCTAGACTGTTCATTCCATACAGCACATCCTGTAATTCTTCTTCACTTTCAGTGGGCATACCAATGTGATCAGCGAACCATATCACTGATACCCTTTCAGTTTGAATTTTAATTCCACCCTTGAACCTTTCATTTATTTCTATCATTGCTTCTTCGATGTATAGATTGAACAGTAGGAACGAAAGACTGCAGCCCTGTCTTATAGCCATTTTAATCCGAGCACTTCGTTCTTGGTCTCCTACTCTTATTTTTCTTTTTGGTTCTTGAACGTACTGCATATTATGCATTTTTTGGTATAGCTGACCCCTATTTTTCTCAGAATTTCGGATATCTTGATGCACCATTTGACATTGTCAAACGCATTTTCAAGGTGACACTGACATCTAATCCATTCTCAATTTTCGTTTTCATTCTTATGTGTGCCATTTTTTACCAGCAACTTGGATGCATGTCCTACTAAGCCCGATTGTACGATAATTCTGGCACCTGTCGGCTCTTACAATCTGTGGAATTACGTGAATGAACCGGCCGGGGTGGCCGAGCGGTTCTAGGCGCTACAGTCTGGAACCACGCGGCCGTTACGGCCGCAGGTTCGAATCCTACCTCGGGCATGGATGGGTGTGATGTCCTTAGGTTAGTTAGGTTTAAGTAGTTCTAAGTTCCAGGGGGCTGATGACCTCAGAAGTTAAGTTCCATAGTGCTCAGAGCCATTTGAACCATTTACATGGATGATGTTTTAACCAAAGACAGATGGTAAATCACCACGCTCTTACTTTCTACACACCAACGTCAGTAGTAGTTTTGTAGGCACTTCCCCCAATTATTTCATAAATTCTGATGGAATTATCTATCCCTACAGACTGATTCGATTTTCAGTCATCAAAAGCTCTTATAAATTCTGGTCCTAATAATGGATCCCCTATCTTTTCCATATCTACTCCTGTTTCTTATTTATCACATAATCAAAGAAGTCTTCGTGCTCATATAGGTCTTCAGTTTGCTGTTTCCACCTATCAGCTCTCTCCTCTGCGTTTAACAGTGGAATTCCTATTGCAGTCTTCATGTTACCACCGTTGCTTTAAATTTCACCCAAAATTGTTTTGACTTTTCTGTATTCTGAGTCAGTCCTTCCAGAAATCATTTATTTTTCTATTTTTGCACATTTTTCATGGAGTAATTTCGCCTTAACTTCCCTGAATTTCCTATTTGTGACTTGTATTTCTGGATTCCTGAATTTCCCGGAAAGTTTTTGTACTTTGTTCTTTCGTTGATCAACTGAAGTATTTGTTATGTTAATTGAAGGTGGATGGGGAAAAAAGGAAAGGAATGGGAAGGAACTGATGATACCAGCTGCATCGTAACTTTATGCAGAATCTCGACACCTATCCATCTTACGGCGCAAGTCAAGGAGTCTGTGACCTACACCGTCGGAAAACCAAGTGAGTCTCTAATTCTGACACTCCACCCTATACCGAACCCTGCAATATCCTTTCATTGATGGTATAGCTGATGAGCTCTGCTATATTCTTTCAAGCAAGACTGACTGTCTTTGTTTCAGATAGCCGCTGGAAACTAGAGAGAATCTTTTCCTATTCTAAGCGACGCAGATCGTTAGTACTGACTTGCTCCGCCACCTACAGTGGGCTGCACCCTGCGGGATCCGTGGTATCTGGAAGGATCCATATCACATCTGGGACGACTCCCCCCCCCCACAGACACACACTCCGATTAGCGCAAACAGTGCGCACTGTTTGTAACGTAAAGTACGTGTGGCAACGTCGTCAACTTATACCGAGTGAATTTTGGATGGCTGGGATTCAGCTGCTCGGGAAGCCTCCTCAGATTCGCAAGAATACGAGGTGAAGCGGCTGGTCAATGTTTCCCTCGGTGTATATTCAGCTGGATTTGGATTTCGTGTTTGGCATTTTCTTGCGTAAAGTTTGACCGTAACTCATTACCAATCTCTTTCACTAGCAGTCGGATGCCGGTACAAATAGTATTACAGGAAAAACAAGGGCTGTACCGTGAGAAGGGTTCGGTTTTAATACACTCCTGGAAATGGAAAAAAGAACACATTGACACCGGTGTGTCAGACCCACCATACTTGCTCCGGACACTGCGAGAGGGCTGTACAAGCAATGATCACACGCACGGCACAGCGGACACACCAGGAACCGCGGTGTTGGCCGTCGAATGGCGCTAGCTGCGCAGCATTTGTGCACCGCCGCCGTCAGTGTCAGCCAGTTTGCCGTGGCATACGGAGCTCCATCGCAGTCTTTAACACTGGTAGCATGCCGCGACAGCGTGGACGTGAACCGTATGTGCAGTTGACGGACTTTGAGCGAGGGCGTATAGTGGGCATGCGGGAGGCCGGGTGGACCTACCGCCGAATTGCTCAACACGTGGGGCGTGAGGTCTCCACAGTACATCGATGTTGTCGCCAGTGGTCGGCGGAAGGTGCACGTGCCCGTCGACCTGGGACCGGACCGCAGCGACGCACGGATGCACGCCAAGACCGTAGGATCCTACGCAGTGCCGTAGGTGACCGCACCGCCACTTCCCAGCAAATTAGGGACACTGTTGCTCCTGGGGTATCGGCGAGGACCATTCGCAACCGTCTCCATGAAGCTGGGCTACGGTCCCGCACACCGTTAGGCCGTCTTCCGCTCACGCCCCAACATCGTGCAGCCCGCCTCCAGTGGTGTCGCGACAGGCGTGAATGGAGGGACGAATGGAGACGTGTCGTCTTCAGCGATGAGAGTCGCTTCTGCCTTGGTGCCAATGATGGTCGTATGCGTGTTTGGCGCCGTGCAGGTGAGCGCCACAATTAGGACTGCATACGACCGAGGCACACAGGGCCAACACCCGGCATCATGGTGTGGGGAGCGATCTCCTACACTGGGCGTACACCACTGGTGATCGTCGAGGGGACACTGAATAGTGCACGGTACATCCAAACCGTCATCGAACCCATCGTTCTACCATTCCTAGACCGGCAAGGGAACTTGCTGTTCCAACAGGACAATGCACGTCCGCATGTATCCCGTGCCACCCAACGTGCTCTAGAAGGTGTAAGTCAACTACCCTGGCCAGCAAGATCTCCGGATCTGTCCCCCATTGAGCATGTTTGGGACTGGATGAAGCGTCGTCTCACGCGGTCTGCACGTCCAGCACGAACGCTGGTCCAACTGAGGCGCCAGGTGGAAATGGCATGGCAAGCCGTTCCACAGGACTACATCCAGCATCTCTACGATCGTCTCCATGGGAGAATAGCAGCCTGCATTGCTGCGAAAGGTGGATATACACTGTACTAGTGCCGACATTGTGCATGCTCTGTTGCCTGTGTCTATGTGCCTGTGGTTCTGTCAGTGTGTCAATAAAGTTTCCCCTTCCTGGGACAATGAATTCACGGTGTTCTTATTTCAATTTCCAGGAGTGTAGTTGCTGTGTTAGAGCAGGTGACAGCAGTAAACTTTAAGAGGCAACATCGCAATGTGCGTAACAGAAACTGTTGCCACTCACAGGCAACCCTAGTAATATTAAGGAAATTTGTTGATTCAAGAAGATTACGGATTTTAAATCTTCTAATGTTCCTCTCGGGGTGAACGGCTTTCATGCTGTGGATTATTCACAGCCATCGACCTCAGGAGCAACTATTTTAATATTTCAATTTTTCAGCGTATATTCAACTTCGTATTTGTTTCGGCATGATCACTAATAAATTATGCTAAGCGGGAATCTATACTTCAGTCTACTGGCCTCTTTTTCATAGGTTGTACCACAGGCGATTAAATGTACATGAATCCTGTCTTTGTAGAAATCTAATTTACCTTTGCAACTGCTATTTTTCGTTGTCATTCACAGTTCTTTCTTATCTTATAAAATAGTTTACTTCACTTAAAGTTAAGTGTTTACCCACCAACTGCGTGTTCGTGGACAGTAACAATTGGAGAAGGAATTATTTCAAAGATTGAATATGATCAGAGGTTGATGTGTGATGCGATAACAGCAGCTTTAGAAATTACTGGAAGAACCGTATCACGATTTATTGTAATAAATTCGATACTACGATATTCACATACTTAATTTGTATGCTTGCATTTTATTCGTTCTGAAACCCATCTAAGGTTTGTGTACGGAACAGGAACCCAAGAACAACTTTCTCGCTTTCACACGAAACTCTTCTTGCGCTGTTGCATCCGACGCACCGGCGGCCGCTGTGAACGGATGCGGAGCTGCTCGAGTTTTAACTCAAGATGCCGCAAGGCGTAGCAAGTGCTCAAGTTTTACCTTAATAAGGAGTAAGCGGCTTAAAAATAAATTCAGTCTTACCGCCGTAAGCTAAGTAGCTCCCTAATAGAGTCCCAGCGCTCTGCAGATTGCACTAAGTAATGGATTAAGGAGTATTCTGAACTGCGGCTTAGCGGAGGAGCAAGATTCCGCCTCGAGACCATATGTTGGTTTACACTTTTTCTCTATGGGCATGTAAGATTGCGTAAGCTGCTTCTTAAATGTTGTCGAATTATCTTCCTATTTATGCAGTGTTTCTGTTCAGTGTTACAATTTTGTGACGTTCTGCATCATAGTTACGGAAAGAAGGGAGGAATGAAGGCAAAAAAGGACGGCAGTATCCTATAAGGTCATCGGAGACGCATGACATGTATCAGTTTGTAAGGAAATAGGTACATGATTTGTTAAAAGCAACCATCCAATCGTAGTCTCCAGTGATTTTTAGGGAGACTAAGGGAAACCTGAATTTAGATGACCACTTGGTTGAAAGAAGCGGGGGAGAATATTCGGAGAAAAGAGGAGAATATTGACTGAACAGTGGTGGAGAAGCTTATGCGCAAATGAATCCCGACCAGAAACTGGAAACCGCGAACAATAGGTTCACATGATATTCAGTAGGACGCTTACAGGCGAGGCAACTTGTAAAGTGTGGCAGCTCACCCCTCGTCAACGCAGACATTGTGACAGGTACAGTCGTGGGCTGACTGACTGACCACATTCTTAGCCTATGCGTTTGTGTTCAGGCAAGGCAATGGAACCATTTATAGTCCATAGTACAACCTAGAAACGTTATGATTAATTTTGTCTATTAAGGACGTATTTAAACATGATTTGTACATCCGATATCTATTAACTTATATAAGCTGCCGCAAGCGAATAATTTCCGTACACACGAACCACACAACAGTGTGTTGTTGCCAACTATCGACAACCATATTAACTAAAAATATTAAAGTATAACCATGAAAATAAAGAATACATCAATTAGATTGCACAGTTATCCTGTGTTACAGAAAAAATTTGAAATATCCCTATAGGTTCCAGTAGCTTAATTCGTTCTAATAATCGTTAAAATACATCAGTGTTTCTAAATTTTTTTCTGTTTCACGGTTTATTAAGATCTTTATTACTGTGCACAGAAAGCAGGCCGGCCGTTGTGGCCGTGCGGTTCTAAGCGCTTCAGTTTGGAACCGCGTGTCCGCTACGGTCGCAGGTTCGAATCCTGCCTCGGGCATGGATGTGTGTGATGTCCTTAGGTTAGTTAGGTTTAAGTAGTTCTAAGTTCTAGGGGACTGATGACCTCAGAAGTTAAGTCCCATAGTGCTCAGAGCCATTTGAACCATTTTGAACAGAAAGCAGATACTCAGCAATGCAGTATCTTAGATCTACCTGAACGATGGAACAACTGCTACCAAAAAACACTCTCACATTTACAAATATTTATTTATCCGCAGTACTTCGTTTTAAATTATTGATGAGTGGAATGTGATCCACAGATGTATTATAAATTTCCGACAGTTAGATTAATCGTCACTTCACTGTAGGTATTGTCCACTTTACTCTGATCATTTTCAATAATTTGCATAGAGCACCATGTAACTTGGATAGATGAGGAGTATACTGATTGCAGTGAGTTAACTGACGTTAAATTCTGGAAACAATGAAAAGTTTTTAAGTGCTCTATTCTGTAACAGAGAATTTGGACACGTTTTTTTTTTTATTGTTGGTCAGTTGTTTTATGTAAGAACATCAGAACAATCTTCCAAATACACTGTTAGACATACTCAATAGGGTGCAGGTAAGTCGGCTACTGAAATCGTGAATGCCAGTAGGGTAGCACAGTGGGCACTTTCAATGATAAAAACAAAATTACCTAAGATTGAAAATTTTAACAACATGACTTGTAAATCATATCGTGTTTACTTAACTACAACTGAAAAAAGAATCGGGTGCCCTGCAAATCTGCCTCCTTGATTATACACCTTATTTTGTTCAAATGGTGATCCACAGACTCCAATTACTTGTAAGATGAAAACATTATCACTAAGAGAGGCCGCTATTAGACTTTATTTATTCATCTAAACAAATCGTGCTGGTTTACTAGGGCCCGGTGTTGTCTCCATACATCACAAAGCATATACCGTCGCAGGAATCTTTTGAAAATGTACCTGTATAGTTGGTATATTCCAATTATACTAAGACTAGCTTTTACCTATGGCTGCTCTCGCTGGTCAGTAGTTTTCTTATGATGCATGATGGTAATAAGGGGCACCTGACAGCAGAATGGGGCGCTCCGCGGAACTCGCTGACTTCGAACGTGGTTGGGTGATAGGGTGTCATTTGTGTCATACGTCTGTACGCGAGATTTCCACACTCTTTAACATCTCTAGGTCCGCTGTTTCTGATGTGGTAGTGAAGTGGAAACGTGAAGGGACACGTACAGCACAAGAGCGTACAGGCTGACTTCGTCTGTTGACTGATAGAGACCCTGACAGTTGAAATTGGAAATTTGTGGTAAACATTATGGGCCCAAACTGCTGAGGTCATCGGTCCCTAGGCTCACACACTACTTAATCTAACTAAACTAACTTACGCTAAGGACAGCACATACACCAATGCCCGAGGGAGGATTCGAACCTCCGACACTTCTACAGGGTCGTAGTGTGTAGTAAACAGACATCTATCCAGACCACCACACAGGAATTCCAGACTGCATCAGGATCCACTGCAAGTACCATGACAGTCAAGCGGGAGGTGAGAAAAATTGGATTTCATGGTCGAGCGGCTGCTCATAAGCCACGCATCACGCCGGTAAATGCCAAATGACGCCTCGCTTTGTGTAAGGAGCGTAAACATTTGACGTTAGCACGTTGGAAAAACGTTGTGAGGCGTGTCGAATCACGGTACACAATGTGGCGATCCGATGGCGGGGTGTAGGTAGCACGAACCCCGGTGAAAGTCATCTGCCAGCGTGTGTAGTGCCAACAGTAAAATTCGGAGGCGGTGGCGTTAAGATATCGTCGAGTTTTTCATGGAGGGGGCTTGCACTCGTTGTTGTTCTGCGTGGCAATATCACAGCACAGGACTACACTGATGATTTAAGAACCTTGAAAAATGTTCAAATGTGTGTGAAACATTATGAGACTTAGCTGCTAAGGTCATCAGTTCCCAAGCTTACACACTACTTAACGTAAATTATCCTAATGACAAACACACACACACCCCTGCCCGAGGGGGACTCGAACCTCCGCCGGGACCAGCCGCACAGTCCATCACTATAGCGCCTTAGACCGCTCGCCTAATCCATTATTCCTCCTCTACACATTGTCTTGCATATTGGTCTTATTATTTCAGTTCATTTGAAGATTTCCCCCATCGTCTTAAGTGGTCATGCATGTCTTAATTATTTTGTAGATATTATTGGAGAAAATAAACAATTTGAACTCACTAACAGTTGCTGTATATTTTAAATAGAATAAAATATAAAGAGATTCATTTTGGCTAGATGCCAAAGGCGTTCGTAAACTATATGACGGTGTTGTGCGTAATATTAACTCTGCCAACAATTGTTCGAGATTAGCGTTGGGAATATACTGGAACTTCACTATCGACAGATAATTCTGGAGAGTAGAACAGTACTAAAGACTGCAGCGCCTTAGACCGCTTGTAAGAACCTTCCTGCTTCGCAATGTTGAAGAAAAATTCGGGGATGGCTATTGCATCTTTCAACACGATCGAGCACCTGTTCATAGTGCACTGCCTGTGACGGAGTGGTTGCACGACTATAACATCCCTGTAATGGACTGGCCTATACAGAGTCCTGACCTGAATCCTATAGAACACCTTTGGGATGTTTTGGAACGCCGACTTCTTGCCACGCCTGAGCATCCGGCGTCGATACCTCTCCTCAGTGCAGCACTCCATGAAACATGGGTTGCCATTCCCCAAGAAACCATCCAACACCTGATTGAACGTATGTGAGCCGTGGTAAAAATTGCTGTTTTGAAGAGCGCACCGCAGCGCGTAGTGTGAAGCAGTCGCCCTCCGTTTCTGGCGGTGGCGCCGCTGTGGCAATCGCAGCTTTGGTGTCTCCCTCTGGTTTGAAAGGGGAAAGGTTGCCTGTTCACGTGCATTTAAGGGGATGTCGGCACGGTAGCTCAGCGTGTTCGGTCAGAAGGTTAGCAGCCCTCTGTAATAAAAAAAAAACTGAGTTAATCTATCAACAACGAACTTAAACGGATGTCTTACGCCGTCCGCCACGAGCAGATTCAACGAACAAAATGAGATTAAAAAAAAAAAAGGGGGACGCTATGAGCTCGCCAGTCGGTCAGTCTGGGTCAGTCTCTCGTCCCCTGCTTGCTAGTCTGTCTCTCGTCCGCATTTGTTAGGCAGTTAGTGTCTGTCCGTCGTTCGGAGTGCTAGTGTGTCTGTCGTTCGGATCAACCTTTAAAGCCGGCAAAATGAAAGTCTTTCCTCTCCGCCAGTAAGAGAACTCAGCGGGGCTTAGTTCCTGCATCTGAGTCTGCGTGTTAGGCCGCCAGTCCGCTCGAGTTTGCTCAGGCAATGGTCATTGGCGGTTGGATCGATCGGTTGGTCGGTCGCGCACTGAGACAAAAGATGATTTGTCCGTCTTGAGCGTCGGGGCATGTGAGGTAGCCACATGAGTTCAGTGGGCCGCGGCGTATAGCGAGGGGTAGTGACTTCGCGGCCGACATGGGAGCGACAGGAGTCAACCCACGATATCAGTGTGGTCGGTGCGAGCTGCAATGCTGTGAGACGGGTGATCGGCGCGCCTTCCTGCTTCCGTTGAAGCGGCTGGCAGCGGACGGTTCGGGAGAGCGATTTGGGGGTGCTGCGCCAGGTCTTCTCGAGAAATCGCACTTTATTAAAAGTTAAGTGATTGGTGATATGTTGTTTGATTTATTCTTGGTAAATTCTACTTGTTTTCTTGGTGAGGTCACCAGTCGTTTTGCTTTGGGGTCGTCCCACCATTCTTCTCCGTTTGCCCACCCGCGGGAAGGTGGTTGTTTACAAATTGGGTGGTTAGTTTTTCCCTTGTGTAGTAGGGGCGGGTTAGGGCAACCTGCAGTTCGGGTTGTTCGGTAATCTCCCTATCAATCTACCGTACGTTAGTAGCTGCCTCTGTCATGTTTGTCGGATTTGGTGTGTTAACGAATTTATTGCTTGGAGTGTAACGGCCTAATACCTGAAATATGTTTTGCTGTTTGGAAACTTTGATATTATTGCCTATGATCTTGATAGGCGGTATCTGTGTACGGTAGAGCATTTTAACTATTGTTTGGCCAACCTTCTAGAATTTTACATAAGATTGCATTTCATGGGCTTTTATTTAAATGATCATTTTAACATATAATGTTGCCACCCTGTCACCATAAGACTTTTCTGAGAAGTTAGAATCAAGTTGCACCTTCAGTGGCAAGGTTAATATTTTAATAGTTAGTGTTTTGTGCCATTTCCGTCCCTCCTACGGGGGGCGTATAGTTGTGTGCTTGTGTAGATTGTTAAAACTCTTAGTTTAAATTTATCTGGTGTGTCGCAGATTTGCACCAGTGTAGTCTTTCAGAGGCTGTTGAGAGCGGTCGTAACTACGGCCGTGTCAAAAGGGAGCGGCAAATTTCTGCCCGAAAGCTCATAAAGTCAAAATTTGTTTCTTTCTGCCTCTGAATAAATTGTAACTTTGATATTTAGAGGGTGCTTTCTGACTATAATTTTAAATCTATTTCCTTTAAAAAAAAAGCTTTAGGCATTATTAAAGTGAATAAAATTCCCATTTGTTAAAAGGAATTTGGTTATGATTTTATCAGTTACTCCCTGGAAGCTACTTCCATGCTTACATAGTGTGATTAAATGTGTTAATGTCCTTGATGAATCGCTAGTAAATAAAATAAATTCTTAAAAATATTCTTTGAAAATAAATCACTGTTCAGTATACCTGCGAGAGTGGAAGCTGCCATCACGGCTAAGGGTGGGCCAACACAATACTGAATTACAGCCTTACCGATGGGGGGCGACACGAATGTAGGTCATTTTCAGCCTGGTGTCCGGATACTTATGATCACGTAGTGTAGATAGACGCAGGTAGTACACTCTGTTTCTGTGTGTTTTCTGTGATTACCACGTTCTTGGAAAGAAGTAGAAAATGAGCTCCAAGCTGGAAATAAAGCGTTTCTGGACCTATGGCCAAATAACACATTTGATTCCTGTGTATGGGAGAAATGTTTCCTGAAAGTTTGGCAATACCTCTTTGATACAGCCTGCTCCTGGCGCGCTGCGGCCTGTTGCGTATCGCCAGGTGCTGCTCCCCTGTGGGACGCCTGCCGTTGCCCTGGTGACGGTCTCGCCTGTGTGTTGCAGGCTCTGAGCCGCCGCGGCCTAAGGCGGCGCTGCGGTATGGCGACCCGCGGGCCGAGAGGCCGTACTTCGACGACGTGTCTCCGCGCAACGTGACAGCCGTGGTCGGGCAGTCGGCCGTGCTGCACTGCCGCGTCAAACACCTGGGCGACCGCACGGTGAGTACCCCAGCCTGCACTTCACTGCGCGCGCTCGCTGCAAGGGCAGCTACCGGCCCAAGCAGGGAGTTTTCCTGTCGTCTGCTCGTACGCTTCGCCAGTGGGTAGTCGCCCCGTGGCGTAACCTGAGTGCAATATCGTCATACGCCTCCGAGGATTTCTGCTGGATGTCACTCCAAGCTGCAAGAGGGAAGAACGTAACACAATAGTGAACCATTTATTCACACTCAGATCGTTATGAGCTATTAACTAACTAAATATTAAGGACTGCATATGCAGTACACAGCTGCCATCTACACTACTGGCCATTAGAATTGCTACACCAAGAAGAAATGCAGATGATAAACGGGTATTCATTGGACAAATATATTATACTAGAACTGACATGTGATTACATTCTCAGGCAATTTGGGTGCATAGTTCCTGAGAAATCAGAACCCAGAACAACTGCCTCTGGCCGTAATAACGGCATTGATACGCCTGGGCATTGAATCAAAAAGAGCTTGCATGATGTTTACAGGTACAGCTGCACATACAGTTTCAACACGATACCACAGTTCATCAAGAATAGTGACTGGCGTATTGTGACGAACCAGTTGCTCGGCCACCATTGACCAGACGTTTCCAATTGGTGAGAGATATGGAGAATGTGCTGGCCAAGGCAGAAGGCGAAGATTTTCTGTATCCAGAAAGGCCTGTAGAGGACCTGCAACATGCGGTCGCGCATTATCCTGCTGAAATGTACGGTTTCGCAGTGATCGGATGAAGGGAGAGCCACGGGTCGTGACACATCTGAAATTTCACGTCCACTGTTCAAAGTGCCGTCAATGCGAATAGGAGGTGACCGGGACGTGTAACCAATGGCAACCCATACCACCACGCCGGGTGATACGCCAGTATGGCGATGACGAATGCACGCTTCCAACGTGCGTTCAGCGCGATGTCGCCAAACACGAATGCGACCATCATGATGCTGTAAATAGAACCTGGATTCATCCGAGAAAATGACGTTTTGCCATTCGTGCACCCAGGCTCGTCGTTGAGTACATCACCGCCTGTCATCTCGACTGCTAGTGATACTAGGCCGTCGGGATCCAGCACGGCGTTCCGTATTACCCTCCTGAACCCACCGATTCTGTATTCTGCTAGCAGTCATTAGATCATCTCGACCAACGCGAGCAGCAATGTCGCGATACGATAAATCGCAATCGGGATGGGCTACAATCCGATCTTTATCAAAGTCGGAAACGTGATGGTACACATTTATCCTCCTTATACGAGGCATCATAAGAACGTTTCACCAGGCAACGCCGGTTAACTGCTGTTTGTGTATGAGAAATCGTTTGGAAACTTTCCTCATGTCAGCACGTTGTAGGTGTCGCCACCGGCGCCAACCTTGTGTGAATGTTCTGAAAAGTTAATCATTTGCATATCACAGCATCTTCTTCCTGTCGGTTAAATTTCGCGTCTGTAGCACGTCATCTTCGTGGTGTAGCAATTTTAATGGCCAGTAGTGTATTTATTACACACTATCGATTTCGGTCTTGTATCAGACCATCATCGGTTCTCCTTTACCAAAGAAGATCAAAACCACAAATAATAGAGTGTGCGACGTTGGAGTGTGATTACGTGAAACAACATTAAATACGTGACAATTTATATCACTGTAATAAAGCATAACAAAATAATCTCAGCCATGCATTAGCGTAGTTAGGATAAGAGTTATCAGATGTACATTGTTGCATTATTGACTTGACTTTAAATACGTGAGATTCTGTCCATTTAGCCCCATACACGCATTTGTGAGGTATACTTATCCTCTGAACAAAGTAGGTCCTAGGTTATTCACTGAAGAATTTAGGGAAATGCAAAGATGAACCAACAACTGAGTTCATCGGTTATCAATATTTCACTGAAGTTAACATTACACGTTCTGACAAACTCCAAACATATTATGTTACAATATCAATAACTCAATTACATTTGCATTTTATGGTTGCTATATAACATTAGTGGAAACACAGCCCGACACATTTCAGTGTAACCAAATCTGAAAGTAATATAGGTACTAGTCGCACAGATAACATAATAATGGCTCAAATGGCTCTGAGCACTGTGGGACTTAACTACTGAGGTCATCAGTCCCCTAGAACTTAGAACTACTTAAACCCAACCAACTTAAGGACATCACACACATCCATGCTCGACGCAGGATTCGAACCTGCGACCGTAGCGGTCGCGCAGTTCCAGACTGTAGCGCCTAGAACCGCTCGGCCAACACGGCCGGCAACATACTAATGTCATGCTGTATTAAATAATTTCTCCCGTGGTTACTTGGTGTAATAATCATTATTAGTGATTAACATTGTTAGATCTGACAATTATCCAAGTACTTTGTCTGTTTGCCTACTTGCTTATAACTGTATAGTCTACTACTGAAAAGGATGTCTGTGTGCTACCATACCCAATGTATACAAAGCATTTCCAAATCGTCGTGTTTTACACTAAACTTGAATTTCAATGTATGTCAACTGCTTCTGTCACACTAATATATTTTCTTAATAGATCACACATGGATTTATGACCTACGTACTGTAATAATCTGAAGTCCTGTAATAATTTTTTACTCTCATATGCCAATGTTTGATGTGCCCCTGGATATTTCATCATAGTAATAGGGGTCTTTATAAAACACCTATCACTAACTGAGATTTCAGGTCAGCTGCTACACCATACTGTTACATCATTCTGGTTTTCAGATATGCCATGTAAATCTAGATAAAGCTTCTACAAGCGTAAGACAAAGAAATCGTCATGGCGTCTATCACGCACATGAACCTGCAGTTTTCCATAATGAAGAATCTATCACTGTTTGTTACCTCTATCAGTTTAATAATTATGGTTCACTGAATCATTTACGAATCGTGCATAGTTATATGTCAATGATAGAACAATGTGTATCTGATACCTGTTATGCTAATAACGCAAGTGCGTAGCTTATATGGTTTTGTAAGTGCTTTATTATAGTGATGTAACATGTGGTGTACTTAATACTGTGTGACGTAATCAGCTGCATTACTTTAATGTTACACACTTTGTTATATGTCGTTTTTTCGCTTTCGTGTAGTGGACCATAAGATGGTCAGATCCTAAACTGAAATCAATCGTCTCTAATAAAATATGCAGTTACAGTTGTGTATTGGAAAATGCTTTTCTTAACATTCATTAAATCTGCACAGCAGCACCTCCGTAAAATAGTTCTAGAATAGTTGCGCCAGTTTAGATCAATGCCAGAAACTTTGGGAACTCCATGGTGTCTACGTAGGAGGACTTATTTACAATTTAAAAATGCAATAGTCCAGACTATTATTGCGCCTCACGGTCATCCGCCAAGGCATATCACGGAGGAAAAGTCAGACTGTTAAAATATACTTAGTTACATACGTAACTACACAGTTAAGGAATCACATTTTGAAACCCTGTAATTGTCTGACATTGCGATACAGAAATTTGGCTCAGAGATGCTTCCAACCATCGTCCGTCGCAACGGGAGACAATTACGGAATGAAAATTATGATTCTTTAATTGTGTAGTGCAGTGCCGCTTGGGCAACAATTTTGTACATTTTTATGATATAGAATACTTAAATGTGTTAAATCTACGTTTTAACACAGACAGTGCATACTGTAAATTTTTAGCAGTGCAGTCAGCATACTTGAAGTGTCGTGTCAAGATCTACGTGCAGTGGTTAGAAGGGAAGAGGAAGAATTTCAACAACAGAATTTAGTATTGGTAAATGTCGTTAATCGTGCAGCATGCAACTTGGCCAGCTATATACTACCTCATACTTAAGATCAAGTGTATAATACTGTTATAATGTCTTCTCATGAATGTCTGCATATCAATACGATCACGTCTCATATGAAACACAAGTAATAGTGGGTGTCTCACGTGATGTACGCAAAGTAGAGGCGGAATTTGACGACAAAAAAATTGGAAAACGATGTCTTCGCTAATAGCACAAATTAAAGCTCAGTCTAGTCACCAGAATTAATAAACTACTTTCGAATTTGAAACTAAAGTCAGAGAATGTATGTGCAATGGACATCGGATCGCAAGGAATCGCTGATGCCCGACAGGTAGTGAAAGAACATACTGCATTGTCTGTCCTATCTCGTTCCTACATCTGAGTGTAGTGGAATTACAGTTTGGTCGTGAATTAATCATGCATGATACAATCATACGAAGCCGTCAGTATCGTTTTAGAAACATAGCTTATGTTCAGGCACATACTGCAATTAATGCCATGTCCTTATACGGAAGTACATTATTCAGTGATTCATTAAAAGAGAGAAAAGCCTTACTCGTTGACTCAGGACAAGGAAAAACAGTACGCACAGGATGTTCCATAATTATTCTTAACAGAATTTGTGTAGTTGCATCAGTAGAACTCCTGAATGTGAAGATAAGGTAGGTAACTATTCATTTACGTGCAAAAGGAAAAGGAAATCGACTCATGTTTTTTGTTCTCAGGTAAGTATTTTTTACAGCTCTCTGTAAAAACTGATATACGTGACTGAGCGGTTCTTTGTGCCAGGCATATCCAAGCACTCCGATACCGCTACGGTCTCGGAAACAAGACTCCTCGTGTGCTCACACAAGAGGATGTGACAGTGAGTGAAATCAGGGTATACGTGCCACCACAAATATCGCTTTGCTTCACTCCCCATCTTTCACCGAATGTTCTATGGAGATTGTGTCGGTTGCAAACTGTAAAATGTGATCGAAGGACATCGTAACACATCGGATGACCTCATCAACCTATAACTCAGTACGGGTAGTATATCACAAAGCAGGAAAACGGTGTATCAAAATGTAGGCGATGCAGTTAAAACAGTGGGCCGATTTTGTTTTCCTTGTTAACATGAAAGTGAACACATGCTCATATGTAATTAGTTATCCTTTACGTCCCTTCTACGACCTCTAGTAACGTATAATTGGAATTTCCAGTGCCATACTCTCCAAAATGAAACTGAACATTGTTGTGACTCGCTGATCTTTCAAAGTGCCGCCTCGCAGTTAACGCGCGTCCCCTACATGCGGCGCTGTCTGCCAGCCATGCAGCTGCAGCGCCACCTAAGCGGCCAGCCAGCCAGCGGCCCCCTAGACTCGGACTCGGTTCTGATTTGACTGTTAAAGTGTACACCCGTCTTACTTTGTTTACTTGATCTGTGACTTACATGTATTGTGTCGTCCTTGAAATATATTTGTTAAACTTGATGTTATAACAAACATGTTCAAGGTATTCTAATGGGTGCCTAGAGTAACAAACTGAGTATGAGAAACTCAACCTGCACATGGTATGGGGCACGGTGATGTGAGAATCATCTTGTATTGTATTAAACCGGGGACGTAGAAACGACGGAGAGGTTTCGTCCCGCCGTAGCCCTCAGTGGTTCACAACCCCACAACGGGCCACCAAACCCCCGGTGCACCACACCGAACCCAGGGTTATTGGGGTTATTGTGAGGTTCCGCCCCCTGCCATAACCCTCAGTGGTTCACAACCCCACAACAGGCCACCAAACCCCCGGCGCACCACACCGAACCCAGGGTTATTGGGGTTATTGTGAGGTTCCGCCCCCCGCCGTAAACCTCAGTGGTTCACAACCCCACAACAGGCCACCAAACCCCCGGTGCACCACACCGGACCCAGGGTTATTGGGGTTATTGTGAGGTTCCGCCCCCCCCCCCACCCCACTCCACGTGGGGTCATACCAGACAAGTGTAACCCCAAATGTTTGCGTGGTAGAACAATGATGGTGTACGTGTACGTGGAAACGGTGTTTGCGCAGCAATCGCCAACACCAGGTAACTGAGGCGGAAAAAGGGGAACCAGCCGCATTCGCCGAGGCAGATTGAAAACCGTCTTAAAACCCAACCACAGGCTGGGCGGCAAACCGGACCTCGACACTAATCAGCCGGGTGGATTCGTGCTGGGGACCGGCACGCCTTCCCGCTCCGGAAGCAGCGCGTTGGACTGCACGGCTAGCCGGGTGGTCATGAGAATCACCTTACTTACACTGTCTTAATTATCTTCTCACTCCATTACCTTCTTCGACCCCTTGCTTGTGGTGTATGAACTTCATTGAATTTCGTAGTGAGCTGGATACATAGAGTGTGTGAAGATATTCTCACTGTACCAGGCGTAGTACTAAAAGTATGTTTCCTTTTATTTTGTGTTAAAAAGAAGAAAAGCTTGACGAATGTGTCAAGGCCGCATCCGTTGGCGATGCTGATCGGTCTCCATATGTTCTACTCTGCGTGGTGTAATGGGATAGTGCTGCTGGATATATATTCTTACCTTCAATGCTCCCTCTACATTCCACTGAATCTTTTCATTTTCATATTAAAGTTTCCTGTGTAAAGACAAGGGGTTGCCCTCTGCTGTTAGTGAATGCTGCATTCTTCCGTATGAATTATGTCTACAGAACGGTCTCGATTAAGTTCTATTGGACTTAAATTGCAAAAAGTGATAGGGTAAATATCAACATTATACATAACGTAGAACTATGTTTTGTAGAGAGCTCGTTTATGTGTGCAATGTGGTTCGATACAGAAAATGTACTGCCTCTAATGGCTACTTACATAGCAATTTTCGGTTGGTATATTATACCTATATGGGATTTGGGATCACATGATCTTTAGTTTTTCGTTACAAACTGATGTATCAGCAGCTCATTACGCTCTAATATCTGTAACAATACTCCAGTATGAAAATACCCGATAGGATATATATATATATATATATACGTGTGTGTGTGTGTGTGTGTGTGTGTGTGTGTGTGTGTGTGTGTGTGTGTGTGTGTGTGCGCGCGCGCGCGTCTCATTAAACTATCCAACATTACGACAGACTGTCCAGGAATTTATGCTCTCATAGTAACGCCAAACAATCTATTTGTTTGCAGTGACAGTAGCAACTTATGTCTGAAGAATGTCGTGTGAATATTCGTTAACAATGGTCCTTACGTGACTTCAGGAGATACATGCCGAAGAGTATCTGCTGACAAAAGTGGCGCAACAATAATGATCACCCCACTGATGCTCATACACGAGATGAAACTGCTCTCCAACATCGAATTTGATGGATCTGTGGTCACAGTGCGTGGTATGCTACTACTGATTTAATCATGTTGCCAAGACAGAAATTGTTCTAGTGCTCATTAAGGCAAGTGTTGATGCTCCCTTTAATAATTCCAGTTTACTCTTCACCGCATGAGCATGGGGCTTTTAAGATTCTTGTCGCGCTAAGCGATGCGCCTAGGTATCTGCAGTATTCAGATATTCACACAGATATCTCGCACGTTCAGACATTGTGTCGGTACTATGTCTGGTATTGTGCTGATGCCGTCTGCGACAAAGTAAGCACTAAATCTATTTCTGAGATACAAATCTTCTATCAATGTGCAAGCTTTACCACGCAAGGAAGTACACGCAGGATATATAAATCAAATAAACCGGACAAGTACCAGTAGTACAAGCACTCTGAGGATTTTGTACAACTTCAGTTATGCATGCAGATAATTCATCTGTAGGTTATGATGAGTGAGTGTGCGAGTATCAAAATTTGTGACATAAACGGCCGTATCTTTTGAATGCATCAACTTAGAAGCTTAATTTTTTGCAACACCAATGAACCTTAGACCTTACGATTTGGCATTAATTCTAACTTGATACCTTCACCCGTTCCTGAGAAAAGAGGTTTTAACAAGAGAACAGACTGACAGGCAGGCAGATGGACAACGAAATGTTTACATAAGGATTTGGTTTTTACCAATCGCGGTACTGAACACTAAGTAACAAAATAAATTTATAACAGAAGAAAACAAGGACTGAGGTGAGATAAGAAGTGGGTTGTAGTGCTACGTTACCGAAACGCTCCAACGCCTTTCCTGTACTACAGCGTAACACACGTCGGCGACACTCGACGATGTTTGGAAGCGCTCAGATCACGCCATAACTCAGTTACAAATATAGCCTGGATGATATATGTTTCCAGGGTATTAGTCCGTGGTCAAAAACATATTTCAGTGTGTAGCGTTTCGTTACTTACAGCGTCAAATATACGTAGAGCGTGTAAAGATACAGATAATTTTCAAACGTAAATTTATTTGACCAGCTAACTGTGAATACCAGACGGCCGCCAAGAAGATCCCCATGGAGGGATCAAAACGCCAACCATGTAGAACATGACATGGGGCAATATTCTAGAAGATTTTACCTTCAGTAAATTTGCTTAGCTAGGCAACATTCCATGTTGTCTTTTGGTAACCAAATCAGTTTTCCTCTTTTCTTTTTATCTGCAAGTGAGAATTCTCAGTATTTTTATTTCTTGAGTGAAGGAAGGGTCTTATAGTTGTGTTTTGAAGGTGGAGGATGCAAATAATGCAACACAGACGTGTTTTCTAATTTCGCACAATCTTACCAAATATACTAACAAGTTCGAAAATTAATAGTGTACAATTTGTTGTGAAGTTGTGTCCTACATTTGTATTTTATTGCTTACCTTATAGCACATTATGCACACTGAAGTTTATTAGGTTAATGAATCGTATTTCTGTCTTGGTTTTATGTCATTCGTACCACTAATTACAAATTGTCCCTCGAAGCTTCAGGTATGAGTTTGTTCATGATAGTTTGCTGTAGTTTGTGGTATCTTTGCTGGCAATGTTTGTAATGTTACACTTACGTAATTTACATACATATATATATATATATATATATATATATATATATATATATATATATATATATATATATAATCAGCCAACCAGAGGCGATTGAAATTAGGTTGGCTGAAAATTTAATCAACAGAGACATTGGGTTTCCTCTTAGCAAAACGTGAAATCCTGTATTATCTCGCATCAAAACTGAACGTTCTTCGGTGCTGCCTTCATTGCGATATATCGTTGCCAACAGTGTTTCATTAAGGGCGACGCCACCTCCCTGTTTTGGAAGGCAGATACCGTGATCGGCGGCGCATGCGCCGTGTACTGCACGGTGGCCTATATAGGACGTCGATTTGCAACCTGGCGTCAGTTCTCATCAGGACACATTAGCAGAAGCAGCATTTTTCTGAAGATGGCGACCAGTTGGATCACCGAAATATCGAGTCAAGTTGATTTTAGGATCCGGCAGCAAACCCGAAGAGACTTTCATGACTTATTACGCCGGGAAAGCCTACGTAACCACAGTTAAGGCCCTTTTTACTGAGAAACGGATAGAGGTAGTAAGCTGAAATTTATTTCAAGTACCGAATGTCTACGTTCCCTTGGCACAGTGAAAAAATTGGTTCAACTGGCTCTGAGCACTATGGGACTTAACTGCTAAGGTCATCAGTCCCCTAGAACTTAGAACTACTTAAACCTAACTAACGTAAGGACATTACACACAGACATGCCCGAGGCAGAATTCGAACCTGCGACCGTAGCTTTCGCGCGGTTCCAGACAGTAGCGCCTAGAACCGCTCGGCCACCTCGGCTGGCCACAGTGAAAAATGTAAGCTTCTAAGTCATTGCAATCAAAAGATAGCGCCATTTATGTCACATATTTCGATACACATGGAGTCACTCATCAAAACCTACTGGCTGCTTCCTGTTGACCAACTACCATAACATTTTGCAATAAACAAGATTTCAAATAGAAGTAAGGGAATAAATTCGTAAACTGTTTATTTGTAATTATATTACTTAAATAAATATTTTTGTCCGTCGTTGCACTTCTCTCCGTCTGTTAGATCCTGTATTTACCGGTACGGGTTGAGTAATCAAAATGTAATTCATGTCAAATACTGAAGACTACGGTTCGTTGACAGTGCAAATAATTTGCGCTCTTAAGTCAATGAAATTAAAAGAGACGGTCAAATATGTCACGTACTCAAATACTCGCAAATTCACTCATCAAAACAGATAGATAAACTGTCTGTATACATGTCGGGCCTGGTGGTCTAACGTTGAAGAGTGTACCTGTAAATCGAGAGGCTTCGGTATGGAATGTCGATCGGACGACGGATGTTTCAGTCGTCGTTCCATCTATTAACGATGTGTAGAGCCGTCAGAAACAACACATGGCTCGGATTCCACGTTAAACTGGAGGTGACCTTTGCCCGATTGGATAACTCTGATATGTTATGGACACTTAAGTCGCCGAGTTGACGTCCAATAGAAAGATTTGCACCAAGGTAATTGTTGTTATTATTATAAGCTACATAATTAAGCTTGTATGTTGCCGTCAGGGCGCGAATCCTACTTGCAGTTGTCAGCTTTTTGCTGCTCTGCTGAGCACGTCGAATGCGGTAATCGTTAATAAAAGAAACAGTTTTCCAGAAGGTTTCTTTGTTCATTATAACAATTGAGATCACCGTCCCCGAGACATGATGTTACTCCTGAAGCACTCCATTTCAGTTGCGCCAATGATATGACCTAATAGGTCTTGCAATGTGTCGTAGCAACGTAGCTAAACGATAATTAAGAATTAAGTGTTGTTAGTGCATTATGTTGCAATGCATTCATTGAGCCAGGAGGTCATCACCACAATAATTCTCACCAAAACGTTCCAAATTTATGCCAAAATGAACACAAGGAAAACGATCAACAAGTGACCAGTGACAATAACAAAGCTTCTTTCTCTGATTATGGTGACGTCAGCGTTTACTGTAAAAGCGTGTTATGAAAAATACGAGTAAAGGAAAAAAGGTGAGAATTAAGTATAAGAATAGATGTGGAATGCCATACACATGACATCAGTAGTAAGAGAAATCCATCAGAGATGCACAACTGGACGGAAAATGTAAGTACAGTAACATCACTACCAACGAAAATTATTCAAACAATAAGCAAATTTCATCACGGCTCCTTTGTAGATGATATGCTGTCATAAACGATAAAAGGCAGAAAAAAGCTGCCCTGCAAGAAATTCAACTTTCAGAAGTAATGTAATTCTTGGCGAGCAATCGAAAACCATTAAACAAAATGAATGTCTTGTAGTTCTTAGGTCTAAAACAGATAAACAACCATGAGTTTTTAACGATTTACGCAAATAAATCGAGAGCTCCGAAGATGACAAAACGTGTCTAGGTAAATACAAAAAATACGTCGTGTTTTGCATTAGATACAGTTTTAAAAGCACATAATGTCAGTTATAAGATTTTCTCTGAGCTTTTCTTCCTACATATATATGTTACTTATTCCAACGGAAAACTGATGATAGATTTCGCCCATTATGTTCTTACCTGCAAATAATTAGCTACGGATGTATTAAGTCGCCCCTAAATGTTTGGGATACCTCGTAGTAATTTTGCAAAGATGACTTCATTTACAGCATCCTCGTAGACCTTGAAGACGTATGCTCCATCGTGTGGCAACTTGATTATTTCTTAAGGATGGGTATATCCAGTATATTTTTAGGTTTCAGTGACCTGAGAACGTTACGTCACTCCTTTCACACTAGGTCAATTTCACTTTGTTGTCGCAAAGACAACCGTGTCATTACTAACCGCTAGTGTACACACGCTGCTTCCAAGAGAGGGGCTAAATCTTACCGCGTGACTAACTGCTGCCGCCAACAATCGCTGCGAGTTAATTAGCATATTTATTGCACAATCACCCACCGCTTCCGAAGAGAGGCGACGCTGTATTCACGTGCTAATTGCTGCTGTGTAGCCGCCACCGGGGGTTGCACCCTTCCAGTGCTAACAGGGGCTAAATTCAGAGGCGAGATCAAGCACCCACTGCAACCGCTTGTTGCTGTATGCACAACGACTATGAAGATTGCACTTGTAATGGGTCCGGGTTACTACCGCTTCTGTGCAGTACCGAATCTTGTTTCAGGCACTATTTGTCGAGATCTCGCTTTCCATTAATACGTTGTGGCGCACTGATGTGCCTGCTTCATATGGGTTCATGCAGTTGAAAAAATATAGAAGTTTAAGAACCAACGTTTGAAACGACCATGACAGGTAGGCGGGAGAGCTCTGACAATATCCGTCGGTAACACCAGGTGTCCAAGTACCACTCGATATTTAAAACACAATGCACATCAAATATTTACGTTTATTCAAGCAAAACAATGTTTTGCATGAAAGAACGTAGCATCTGTAGCCAGACCTTCCTCTACACAATATTTGCCTCAACACTTCTCTCTATTGCCAAAACGGCAATTCCTCTATGTTTCAAGATGTTTCCTCAACCGATCCCTTATTTTAATAGAGTTGTGCCACACATTTCTTTACTACCCACTTCCCTTCAGAATCCCCTCATTAATTATTCGAACTACCCAATATAATTTTCAGCATTTTTCTGTAGCACAGCAACTTAAAAGCTTCTCTTCCCTTAAACGTGCATTTCCCATGATCACTTCCGTACAACGGCACACTTATAACATATACCTACCCAACTTATTTCCTAACACTTTAATTTCTATTCTGTGTTAACAGATTTCACTTTTTGAAGAAAATTTTGCTTGCAATTGCTGGAGTACGATATAAACTGCAGAGTTTATTTACTGCTAAGTAGTTAAATTTCAGTTACTCATTCCCTGATAAAATGCCCTCCGCGACACTTTATTTAAGTCGGCCATATCCCTTTACCCTTATTTTCATTGTTTATATTTTCAAGACACTGACCATTCCCTTCAACTGAACTGCCAAGTCCTTTGCGATCTGTAAGAGAATTACAATGTCATGGACAAACCTCGAAGTTTCGATGATTTCTCCCTGGCCTTAAATTCCTTTCCAAATTTGATTGTGGTTTACTTTTCTGCCTGACCCATACACAAACTGAACAACATCGGGGTAGACCACAACCCATTCTCACGTCTTTCACAACTGTCAACTCCTTTGCAAATCCTTTGACTCTTTATAACCTGGCTCTCGTACGAATTATGGATTGCAGTTTGTATTTTATTCCACCAACCTTGACAATTCCAAACTGGTGCCATTCAACTGTATCAAAGATTTCTCTAAATATAAAAATGCTATAAACATATATTTGCCTTTCTTCACCCAATCTTCTAAGATGCGTCGTAGGGTCTGTCTACACCTGGGGATTTTCTGGAAACAATTTATGTCAGTGTTTTGCAACCACGGCTCGTTAAATAAATGGGTGGTTAATACTTAGATGGGGAAGGGCCTTTCTTATTTGATATTGCATTTGTATTAATGTCTTCTGATATTGAGAAAGAAATTTGGGAGATGAAAGAGTGGGAGGGAAGTGAGAGGGAAGATGAACGAAAGTTTCATAAATGCTATATTTCTAAAGGTGCATAATGTAATTTAAAGTAGCAGAACTCATGTAGTGTATCAACTAAGAAGTCCGAGATTCTTTTAACGAGGCAAGATGCCACGAAAGAGGCTTAGGAAACGGTTCATTACATGGAATAAATTGTTGTTTCGTCTTTCTACCGCATAAATAACGAAAATAATATATACTTTGGATACCATGGACGTCATTAACTGCCGCACGGCGTAGCCGCGCGGTTTAAGGCGTCACGGTCGGTGCAGCTCCCTCCGTCGGAGGTTCGAATCCTCCCTCGGGCATGGTGTGTCGTCCCTAGCGCAAGTTAGTTTGAGTTAGATTGAGTAGTGTGTAAGCTAATGGACCGATGACATCCGCAGTTTGGTCCCATAAGACCTTAGCACAAATTTCCACAAAATTCCTCGTCATTAACTATTTTTGACCCTTTTACTGTCCATACACGCGTCAGTTGTCAGTTGTCAGTTCAAGACTTTCACCACCACGGCGCCTAGAAAGATGTTTGCTGTGGTGGTCACTGACTACCAGACTCTGAAGTCGCACTGATGAAATAAAACATTGTGACCATTGACTTAACACCGTGTTGGTCCCACCTTTTGAAAGCAGTACTGCGGCAATTCTGCATGGCACGGCTGCGACAAGCCCTTGATTGATTTCGGGGATATGTGGCACCAGCTGTCAAAGCACAAGTCACGCAGTTTCCGTCATTTCCAGGCCAGTGGCCTGTGTGCGTGGAGGTTGCGCCCGACAGCCCCGTAGATGTGTTTTATCGGCTTCAGGTTACGTGAACTGAATGGCCAAGACAGTAACGTGAAGTCCACCTCCGCACCGCAGTGATTAACGCATCTGACTGCTATGTAGCAGACCACGGTTCAGTTACCGATGTTGCCAGAGAATTTTCCTTGGTGGGACCTCTGGAGCGGGGTTCACTCACCCACAGTCCGCCACCTGAGGAGATACGTGAGTGAGAAGTAGCGACCCCAAGCTGTGGGAAGCTGTGTGCCGACCGCGTGCCTCTCCACACCGCATCTCGGTGAGGTCATTATCAGAAGAGGACGAGGCCGTCGGTTGGCTCTGAATCGCCCGACAGGGCCACTAGACGGAGAACTGGCTTGTAAAATAAAACGCCAGCTCATTATCGTGCACCTCGAATCACTCTGACATTGTGACAATGGCAGTTAACCTGCTGGAATATGCTAACGCCATCGGGGACAAATGAATATAGACGGTCCACTTTAGTGCCTTCAGTTACTTCCACAGATCCCATGGAAGCCCATGTAAATGTTTCCCACAGTTTAATACTGCCCTCACTGGTACAGTCCGTGATGCAGTGGATGTTTTGAGCAACCGCGCGCCTGAAAGATGGCGTATCCGGACATAATCATCGACCTTACGTAACAAGAAACGTGGCTCATCAGAGCATGTGACAGGTTTCCATTAATCCACATTCCAGTCTCGATGGTCAGGAGTCAGCTATAATCGTACTTGATGGTTTCGTTGGGTCAACATGGGAATACGTAATGGTCATGTGTTGTGGAGCCCCTTTGTCAACGATGAACGCTGAACAGTGTGCTCCGAAACACTTCTCACTGCACCAGTATTATGCGATATCATCAAATGCGCCTCAGATGGTCGCCTATCGCACTTAACAGAGCAGGCAATCGCACCGATCTTTACGTTCTGTCCTGAGGCGAAAATGTCCAACATTTTGCTGTGTGCTCATGGTTTCACTGCCTCGCCGTACCGCGTTCCAAAGAGGACCAACACCGTGTTAAGCCTGTGGTCATAATGTTTTAGTTCATCATTGTGACTTCACAGTTTGACAGTCAGTGACCACTACGTCAGACATCCAACAGATGTTCACGACAGTAGCACACAGGAGGCCGAGAAGTTACGTTTTTTCTCAGATGCTCGTTCCCAGCCAGCAATCCGCGTTTTTGAAAGACCTAATACCATCGGCTGAAGGAGATACAGCCATCTGTATTATCTCTTACAAATCTTAAGTCTTGATCCCAACTAAAAATTAAATTACAATTCGCAGATTACCGATTTCGGTTCGTTAACAGTCATCTTCAGATGAAGCTAACTAAATAATCAGTAACTATGTACAATGTTGGCCATCAACATCGTCATTGCTAAGTGTGACTCAGATGATGCTTATTAATCTGTACCTAAGTACAATGCTGGCCATGTCATCATTCCTAAATGTAAGTAGCTGTTTATTTCTTTTTTATAATTAAAAAAATTAAATTTTTAACAACTTTGCTCTCATTAGTTGATACGTCAGCTGCTGCAAAAATCTTGTAAAGCTGATATTGATTAGGTATCTTATTCCGACGGGTGCTAAATAGACTCCGGGCCAGCGTACTGTCGTCTTTGGCACTATTTTCTGTTGTCACTGTAAATTGAAATTACAAGTTAACTTCGTTACTTTTACAAGTGAGACCTGAGAGAATTTTGCAATTATGTTACACTGGCGTTAGCTGCCTTATACTGCCCACCAGCAGCCTCCCAGCTGAGCTATTCTTGCAGCATAGCGTCCTCCTCCATTCAAATAAATCAATTTAACATTCACCGCTATCTTTATGGCAGTAAGAGCAACATTCAATTGAAAGAAGCTGATCAAAGTTAAAATAGTGTGGCATTGTTCGATTTAGTAACTCTTCAATAGTTAATTGATCTACCCCTCTTATCTTCAGCTTTTAGTCGTAGTACCACATTTTAAAATCTTTTATTTTCTTCTTTGCTGTTATGTTCGTCGCCTATGTTTCACTAAATATGCACTTAATGAAAAATACGATACAATTTGTGCATCTCGCTCTCTCGTTTCATGTTCTTACAGAAAATAGTTACGAAAATTTGGCACTTATTAATTAACAATTTATGAACCTTACACTTTTCTATGCGTTTATGCACTGTTGATCCAAACATTATCGTCACCTGATTAGTAGCTCGTTTGTCCAGATTAGAAACGAAACAGATGGCTTATTCTGCATATCAGGTATCAGATAATTAGTTGGCAGGTTTTTGGAGGTATGTGACATTAGAGGTCTACGCATAGGGCATGCAATTCGCGTAAATAACGGGTGGCTTATTTGCATACACGGTGATGGCGACTGATAGCGACCCAGATGGATTGCATAGGATTTACATCAGACGAATTTGGTTGCCGAGACACTAATGTGAGTTACTATAATGCTCTTCAAACCACTGTAGCATTGTTCTGTCTCCGAGACACGCACAATTACACTGTTAAATCTAGGCGCTCAGTCCGGAACCGCGCGACTCCTACGGTCGCAGGTTCGAATGCTGCCTCGGGCATGGATGTGTGTGATGTCCTTAGGTTAGTTAGGTTTAAGTAGTTCTCAGTTCTAGAGGACTGATGACCACAGATGTTAAGTCCCATAGTGCTCAGAGCCATTTTTGAGACACTGCTAAAGATGACACCTCCGCGGGGAAGATGTCAAGCACGAAGGGATGCAGGTAGTCCGCAGCTGTCAGTGTGCCTTAGATTACTACCACAGGCTCCATGCAAGCGCGGGAGAATGTCTCCCATAGCATAATACCTCACACACCAGCCTTTGTCCGTAGCGCGCCTGACATTTTGAGCTGATGTTCACCTCGATGACGGCGTTTGTGCAGACGACTGTCGACCTAGTATAGCAAAAATATGATTCACCCGAAACATCGACATGTTTCCATTGATCGACGGTCGAATGCCTATGGTCCAGTGGCCACTGCAGTCTTAATTGGGGTCAACATATGAACACATAGCGGTGGTCTACTGCGGAGCTCTGTGTTCTTCATTGTATGATTAACGGTGCACTCCGAAACACTTGTGTGTGCACCAGTATGGCGCTCTTTCACGAGACATACTACATATGACCATCTATACTACTTTGCAGAGCAGGTAAGCCTTAGAAACCCACGTCTCGTGAAAAGTCGTGGGTGTCCAACCACTTAGCGCTTAGTGGCTGTTTCACTGCCCTTCTACCTCTGTTAGTAGATCATCACGACAGTTGTACGTGGACATTCGACCAGCTTCGCCGTTTTCGAGATACTCGATTACGGATTCTGCTTAATAACAATCTGCCGTTTGTCAAACTATCTTATCTCAATGAATTTCTCCATTTGCAGCCTATATGGTGCTAGAGTGATCCACTATCCGTGTCTGCTCCGCTTACATACTTTTGTTACTGCATCACTTTCCCGCAACGCCACCAGGCGGAATCCAACGTCTCGGTGGGCAATGGTCATTATGTTTCGGCTTATCAGTGTAATTTCTAATGTGGCCATGTATACTTCGCAGGCACCGCTGATATTTGAAAGGTAATCGTCCTCTCCGCTTTCTTACTATGAATGTTAAGGGTGTTCCGTGACTTTACCCTATTTACAGTGGTCATTGTGAGTTAGTGGTAGAAAAATCAGGTGTCTATCGGGACCGTTGCAGCCACGGCTAGGCATGTATCAATCAGATCATCATGTGCTTAGACGACCGTGTGTAGAATGGAAGCGTTACTCTAGCAACGGTCAAATCAAGTATTACGGAACACAGCAATGCCGCGAAAGGCTTACAAGACATCATATGGTGTATAACAAAAAGAAAAAAATTGACATGCACTTGCAGATATTCGGACAGTGTTAAAAGTGAATACGTTGAGATTAACCAGCCGCCAGTAAACAGCAACGGAGATTAATGTTTGATGCTGCATGGGAAACTGCTCTTTCTGTAGTGAAACTGCAGAATGACGAAGTGAGCAACATTCCCTCGTCTACTATCCATACAGCTACGCTCCAGCAGCTCTAGTGCCGATCACATGTGGTCTGTTTTTCCGCATGGCTTCTTATATGATCCTCAGCTATGCCGCCCATCTGACATTGAGTTTATACTGTGTAACACCAGCAGTTTAGACACTCTACACAATTTTAACAGGCTACCGCTCCTGGATACCCACCCCTACATTTAGCCCTCATACGAGATCTAGCACTCTATACCTTCACCCACGTCATAACTTTTCTCTTAGGTTCCAACCCTCTCCTCTTCTTTCCTATGCTACGGCACTGAACGTAAATTATATCCTTCTGGTTCATTTAGCGCTAGAGCTTTATCAGCTTCCTCGCTTTTACGTTAAAGACAGTTAATGGAAAAATCACAATTACGATATAAAAAAATCGTTAAGGACAGTTTTTGGGAAATCACCATTATAGTTTAAAAAAGATCACGTAAATAGTTTAAATTGTAGAGACAGGCCGTCACAAGTCTGGTAATTATTTCTGGTTTCGCCCAAAAGACAATAGCATCTGTGGATTCAATTCCCTGATGGCAACACATTAAAAGTTTAACACGTCTAACGTGTTGTCGTTAGGAAAATGAATCTAGAGTTGCCCGTGTCTGATGGGTGAAACTAGTAATGTATTCCCGACCTTTAGCGATGTTTCTGTACATTAATTATTAATGGGTGCTGTAACTTTAGCAGGGGATGCCTGCGTTTCGTAGATATTTTACCTTATTTAGTATTTCTAGAATCAATTTAAGCTGACTTTATATACTATGAAACGTCCCCTTAGAAAAATTATAAATGACTGTGCGTAAACTGACACACAATATTTTTAGCGCAACGAAACCTGACTTTCAATAATCCATGCAAAAGAATGGCTCTGACTAAAATTAACCTATACCTTTCACAAATCACTTACCTCACAAAAATCTTCGTTACTCGAACTATTGCAATACAGCGAGCGCCACTACTGCCAGCTAAATAAAAGATTCAAACTACTGAAGGCACTAACTATTGATAGGCGTAGTTAGCAAATGAAAGATTTTGATAGAGAAATTTTGATAGAGAACAAACAATGTATTTACCTTAATAGTGTTCAAAAGTCATAATATATATAGCAGTTCATGACATCCATTCTTACAAATGTACTGTTTCTGATGGACACACGTCCAGATCATCCGCTCTCAAAACTCCGCCATTTCTCTCCCCACATCCACCACTGCTGGCGGCTCACCTCCAACTGCGCAACGCTAAGTGCTGTTAACAGCCAACTGCCCGACACTACAATAGCGAATATTACAACAATGCCACCCAGCCACAGACTGCACACAGCACAGCCAGTGATTTTCATACAGAGCGCTACGTGGCGTTACCAATATAAAAACCTAAACAGTCTACTTGTTGCCTACTAGTTGCTGAAGACTGGTATGTTGTTCCGCTGCCACCCCTGCCTCTCCTGTAAGAAGTAATGGTATGACAAACGAATAAATAAGAATTAAAAAAAACACACTGGAGAGCAGCTAGTGTTTTCAAAATGACACGCAGCTACCGGTCAAAATATCGATGTCACCTGACGAGTTTACCTGGTTGCGTTCCCCAAAGTTATTCAGACAGGTAATAATTATACCAGCTATACCAAATACAGTACGTTACTTTACTTACTATTCACTGGCTTATTCTAACAAAATTACTTTAAAATTTCAACCACTTTAACGTCACACTGTAGTATATTTAGTTTGTAATACAGTGTGGGCAAAATAAAACTAGCCCGGAAAATAATTCATGAGCCTTGACAAAGGCATCCCAACTTAAATCATCTGCAGATGATGTAATTTAAGTTGCTTATTTTAAGGCGCATGAAATATCCTTAGATACATTTTTATTTTGGCCTCGTGTATATGTAGAGAAAAAGTGGCCCATGCTGCAGCATTCTTCCTTCTTTCAGAGCAGTATATCTTGTTAGAAAATTTTGTTGGATATCTTATCACGAATGATCGAAATTTTACTCGAAAAGAATAGGATTTTTATCCATATCCAGTCATTGAGATCTAGGATCCCCACAATTTATCTACATCACTTAAGACTTAAAGCGAATACTGGCGCGGTTCTATTGAAAATACTTGGGCCATATCCTGCATCATCACTAACAACCAAGTTTTGTTATGAGTTGACCTTGTCGTCGACGGTATCTCGAACCCTAATTTTGCATATGTTCTTTTTTCTTGCTTTCTTCGGTGCAGTTAACAATGTCCTTCGAGACTTTCGCAGCAGTACACGTGAATTAAAGCTTCTCACTTTTCAAACCAATACTAATCTCCTTTCCTTTTCCCTTCTTTGCTGGTACTGTAAGAGTTCTGAAATTTAACTTCTTAGTATGAACCTCACGAACATAGAACTTCCTACGACATTTAACGTCTCTCGACAGTTGACAACTTAAATCTTATGTACATTTAGGCACGTGTTAAGGCTCCATAGAAAAGTTTTGGTTGAAGTTACATAAGTGTACATATCATATAAATCATAAATTTTCCTTGGGATAAAGAACGTCCACTTTTCCAGATACGCTCTTGGCTGTAATAGGTCATGAAATTTAGTACTTTCGTTAATGGTGAATAAACTAGAATACTGGCCCCAATTCGTAATGAACGGACTGAATCAATTACACAAACACATATTACCGTTAGTCTACAAATCTTCAGTGCCGTTTCAACAAATAATGGAAGTCCGACAGAATTTCACTGCTAATTATAGATATGGTTTGCACTAGCGTTGGAATAATTTTCTGGTAGTATCCCTAGAATTATACGTGTGTGATTAGGTTCTCTTTACAATTATGCTAATAAATTGAGGCTACTTGCTTGTTCGATTAACAGTTTCCTGAATGAAAGTAACGTCCTAGCGTCCTTTTTTTCCAGGACAGGAGCTGCAATCCATTTGTATAAGACAACGCTTGCGATCAACGTGTAACGAGATTTTGGAGAGGTACTGAAAATGATTTATTTTTACAACATTCATACCTGGCAAAGAGGACAGTGAATGTTTAGTTGTTAAAAAACAACTTTTGTTACAGTACATTCACAGTTAGCTATGTTTACAACCTGATCTCTCCGCTTACTTCAGTTGAGTGACGTCTTCAGTGACGAATATATGGCAGTGATCAAGGCTGTTGGACAAACAAGCAGCGGCAGTTAGTTAGCATCGAAAAAACGATAACCTAATTACACAACCACAAATCTAGTCATACTACCAAAAAATTATTCCAAGGCTCGTGCAAACCATATAAATATTTAGCAGTGAAATTCTCAGCTAAGTTCTGCTGCCATGCACACTTGTTGGCATGATCATAGCTATATAGAATGCCATTTGTAAGTCAACAGTGCCGACCGGTTGTTGTTCTTCTAACAGTTCTACATATCCTTCAAAGCATAGTTTTTTCGTATTTTTACAATGTACGGTAATTGTATCTTTAAAAAGTTTTACATGCAATAAATATTCTTCTCAATTTAGGTTCTTTGCTACTGAATGTCATTATTTTGTTTCGTTTTATGTGTTCTGGAAAGTTTTTATATACGAGTAATTTTACAAAACAAACTAATGACAAACTTACTAAACAGGTTAATGGAACTTTATCCATAATTTTAATACGAGATTACTGTGGCCAGTTGGCAACAAAAAATGTTGAATAATATACAAATGGACACACTCTATATGTTAAGACTCTTACCTCTTCCATTGCTTGATGAATACAAAATGATTTATATTTTAGTGGGTTCCTTGAGGCTGCCATCATTTGCCAGATAATATTACAGAGGATTCTTTTGCCGACTATTATAAACATCTATCGTCACTACCCGTCAATGAGAGTGTCAGTCGTCATTATCACGTTGGTACTCGTTCATACTTCAGGATGTGTCCCGACAACTTGTCTCTTACTACATCGAAGTTGTGGCATAAATTTCATTACAGTTTGATTAAGAGCCTCATATTCAATCTACGCACACACCTTTAGAATTCATACGTAGTACCACATTTTTAAAGCTTCTATTTTCTTGTTCGCTGGACTTTGTGTAATACATGTATCACAAAATTTGAGTTACGTCCCAACCAAATACACCTAGAAGATGTAGCAGAATACACACAGTTTGAGACCTTGCGTAGTGACTACCTTCATTAAACCTGCAAACGTTAACTAATTCCTCACAAGCTATACCGACTCCAACAGTCGTCGTACAAGCACTCCAACTGTTAACGCGCGTTAACTGCGAATAATGCACTTCGCTACTTCGCACAGTTAGCAGCTCCTATCTTTGTAACGCGGTTTTTAGCCACCAGGAATGAAACAGCTGGGCACACCAGAACTATGCGCTGCGAAACTGCCCGTGCTTTTTTTCTGTTGGTTTCATGGCAAATAAAAAAGAAAAAATAATCCTGTAGCATTATTTGATATTAGATTCTCTCTGGCATAGTTCGGGCGACAAATGATAGTCTTGCTGTTTTCCGCCATTTCGGCCACTTTTACGTCAATGACGACGAGTAAAATGATGAGAAGGACAAACACATCCAGTTTCCAAGTGAAGAAAAGCTGCTATCGAACCCAGGACCGCCCGCATCTCGTGGTCGTGCGGTAGCGTTCTCGCTTCCCACGCCCGGGTTCCCGGGTTCGATTCCCGGCGGGGTCAGGGATTTTCTCTGCCTCGTGATGGCTGCGTGTTGTGTGCTGTCCTTAGGTTAGTTAGGTTTAAGTAGTTCTAAGTTCTAGGGGACTGATGACCATAGATGTTAAGTCCCATAGTGCTCAGAGCCATTTTTGAACACAGGACCCAGATATCTAGGGGCAGTGACGCTAAGCATTAGACCAAGAACTATGGATGATTTGATAGCAACAGAGGGGAGTTTCTCATGCAGAGTTTATCAGTGAAAAGATACGTTTTAATACATCTATCTCACAATAAATTATTATGTTAGGCTCTGGACGGTTTTAACATCTTATGATCAACATTTTGCACTTTTAGAACAAATAATAATTCTTTATATGAGGATCGGAACTTAAATAGTGACAACTATTTATTCACAACCGACACAAAAGAGTTACATGTTTGCACCTGTTACTGTCCTTCAAAGTAGTCACTAGCGCTGTGTAGAACCCGTTGCCAGCGATGTGGAAGGCGTAGTATACCGTTAGCTGAGCCTGTTCTGTTGATGGTGCGAATGGAGCGGTCTAAAGTTATGGTGATTATCGTGTACCACTGTGATGGTGTTATCCTAACGCGTTACCTTCCTCCATGACAGACCGTCAATGCACAGTATTACTTTTCGTTTTTGGAGCATCACCTCCAACCAGTTCTGCGAAAGAAGCGGCGACAGTTTCTGCGCAACCCACCAATCATTTTGCACGACAATGCGTGGACGCATAGAGCGCAAACTATGGCTGCTCTGTTCGATCGATGGAACTGGGAAGTACTGTTCCATCCTCCATACTCCCCGGACTTAAGTCCTTGTGACTGAGTTGATCCGAAGATGAAGGAACCAATTCGTGGCATTCTTCAGAACTGTTCCAGAGATTCGACAGGCAGTAGACCGCTCCATTCGCACCATCAACAGAACAGGCTCTACTAACGGTATACTACGCCTTCCACATCGCTGGCTACGGGTTCTAAACAACGCTGGTGGCTACTTTTGAAGGCCAGCAATTGCCACTATTTAAGTGCCAACCGTCGTATGTAGGCTAACTTCAGTCCAATACATAAGCCCAACTTACCGAAAAAAATGACTTCAAAAGCTAAATCAGAGATAATTCCGATTTTTACAACAAAAGCTGGAGCTACTGACGACACAAGGATGCATGCTTAACTGCTTGTGTTCAAGAGAGTCTTTCACCAGTGTGCAAGCTGTCCGTCACGCCATTCGCTCAGTAATTCGTCTAAACTGGTCGTCTGAAGTGTCCTTCGCCGCTTTATCAGCATCAATCGCATACCCTACCGTCGCACATGTGGCTGATGGTAAAGATATCCAGAACCTAAACTGAAAGTAGATTATGTTTACCAAGTTATTTCTATTTTTGTTATTTATTGCTCCCTTTATTTTGTGAGCTACACTCATCTGTACGGGCACTGGTTCGACACAACTGTCCGTGTTAGTTTATCTCGTCCAAATCTTTCCGCATCTGATCAACTATTCCACTCTTCCACTTGTTTACTATTGTGAAGATCTGAGGCCCCTCCTCAATTTTTACTGCCCCATTCCCATTTTCCCTCCACACTCAAGTTAACTATTCCTTAACCTCTCAGGAAGCATACAGTCAACCTACACCATTTATCACTCAGATCCTCCCATAAAGGTCTTCTCCCCTTAGGTCGATAGTGTACTTTTTCATTAGTTACTCGAACTACTTATGTAAACTTCTGCATTCTTCTGTAGCACCATATTTTGAAAGATTCGAGCCTCTTTTTCTCTATTATTTATCGTTCGGTCTCCGATATAAAGCCACACTAAAAACAAAATCTTTCGGAAAATACTTCCTAACACATAAATTCGTATTCTATGATATGAATGCGTGTTTTCTGTTCCTTAATACATGCTCGAAAGCACAGACACCAAGAGAAATCCGCACCTGTGATAAATACTATGTAGACTGAAGGTGGAAGGTGAAAGGCACGGTACTGATGACATCAGCTTCATCGGAACTATGTGCGGAATCAGCGGCACCAAGTGAAAATGCGTGCTGGACCGGGTCTCGAACCCTGGATCTCCTGCTTACTAGGCACTAGCATTATCCACTGCATTAGCTGGACACAGCGTTTATCGCAAATGTACAGACTATCTCGGCAGGCTCCCCGGCCTACTCACTTTCCCACCTAACGCCACCTATCTGCGCACGTGCTCAATGCTCGCTAATTTTAAATCCTTGCTGGAGGTCGAATGATTCTACAGCCTTCAGTGTGAATGCACACTTAGTTTCAATGTACAGCAGGTATGTAGAATTAGCGAGCAAGGAGGACGTAGACAATTACTGCGGGCAGATGGTGCTAGCTGGGAATGCGATTCGTCCAGAGAGCTTGCTGACAAGGGAAACTCCCCATCGCACTCCCTTTCAGATTTAGTGGTGAGAGGGCCAAGTGGACAGCTCGTCAAAAACTGAACGCAGATCAAGATGAAAACAGGAAGAATGTGTACTGGTCTGTGAAAAAAATGCAATACAAAAACAGTGAACGGTCCAAGAACTAGAAGTGCAATGAACAGCAGATTGAAGAAACAACGGCGTCGTGGGTAAGCGGTCACGGTGTTGCACTGTTGCGAGCCGTGACCAAGACTCCCTCGTGCCATCTACGTTATTTTTTTGTTTTTCCACGGCATTATGAACTGTCACTTCGGTCATTGATATGTTTTTTCTCTGTCTGTTGTCTTGGAAACTGCCATATTATACGTTCCCTGCTCTTCCATCTGAGCCACCCAAGCATGACTCACGCCCCGTCCTCACAGCTTTACTTCCACCAGTACCTTGTCTCCTACTTTCCACATTTCACAGAAGCTCTCCTGCGAACCTTGCAGAACTAGCACTCCTGGAGGAAAGGATATTGCGGAGACATGGCCTAGCCACAGCCTGGAGGATGTTTACAGAATGAGATTTTCACCCTGCAGCGAAGCGTGCGCTGATATTAAACTTCAGGGCTGATTAAAACTTTGTGCCGGACCGAGACGCGAACTCCGGACCTTAACCTTTCGCCGGCAAATGCTCTACACTTGGTAGAGCACTTGCCCGCGAAAAGCAAAAGTCCGGAGTTCGAGTCTCGATCCGGCACATAGTTTTAATCTGCCAGGAAGTTTCATATTATACGTTGGTTGTAGAATATGAATCATGTTGTAATAATACATTAACGTTGCAAGTAAATGTCATGAATTGAGACAGCTGGCTGGATACCACATAAAAGTCTCACAGAAAAGAAAAAAAAACAAATAAACAGGCGTGAAGTATGTTAAAACGAAGGAATTCAAGAGTCGAGACTTCGACATCGGAACGCAACAGAAAACAGAGAAACTGTGTGATCGTGAAACCTTTGCTTTCATTTGTTGCAGCTTATGTGACAAACTATTACGTTTTCATCACTTACTTGAGAACAATCACATTCGCATTCATACGAATAGCTATATCGGTCAATGAGGTATATCTCACTCACTTACCAGTTTTAAGAATTACATGTGTCGATAAGAGATTCCTATCATATGACACACATACTGTCACTAATACCATGCATGACACATCAGACGGTGAAGAATTGGGTTGACGTGTCGCCTTATCATCAAACATTTGCGGTTCCCATTCGAAAGAAACTTCCTTTCGGCTCCAGTAGTAGTGCAGAATCAACTGTCGTAGGTCCTTACCTTACATCTCGCTGTGGCAAATGGACGTTACACCACGACACAGACATAAATGTGAATAAAGGGAAAAAAAATGGTACGAGAGAGGTTTTCAACTTGGCTCGCCCTCTTGGCAATCCAACGCCCTAACCACTTAATAACGACTCCATTTCTCTTATCGGATGCTCTGTATTGCGCTCGGTTTCCTTGGACCGCTGAGTGTTCCTATATTGCATTTTTTTTTCGTAATCCAGTACATCTTCTTCCTTTTTTCATGCTTGATCTGTGTTCAGCTTTTGACGAGCTCTCTACTGCGTCCTCTTACTATTAAATGTGAGCAGGATGCGATGGGTAGTCTCCGTTTGGAGGTAATCGGCACATTTGTGATAAACCCTGTCTCCAGGCAGCGCAACTGCCCAGTAACTGCCTACATAGCAGGAGGTCCCAGCTTCGAGTCGCAGTCCAGCACGCAATTTCACTCGCAGCTGAATCTGCACGAAGGCCCGATGAAGCTGATGTCATGAGTTCTTTCTCGACCCTCCACTAATTATTTATATAAATTCATACTCGAAGTTGTCATATTTACCCTTTCCAGACAGATTTTCTTGCTTTTGCCGTTGTAAATCGTTTTTGTTTCTGCCGTCGTCAATTACTTTACTGCCAAAACTCGTCTCCTGTTTACAGCTCCCTATTCGCTAACGTAATTGCCTCAGCATCGCGTGTCAATTGACTTACGGCTAGTGGAATAGTTCTTGAAACGCGGTGCCGATAGCCAAGAACTTTTGACATTGTTGACAATGATAACGAAACCCGAAGCTCTAATGAAATTCTGAGTAACTTACGAAGATATGTTAGAACCATAGCGTAAGTTGATCCCTCATTATCTTTGGACATCGAATACTTGATGTATCCGCTGTCAGCAATCGATGTCGACCGGAAAGAGGACCAGTGCGTCACGCGCAGCCGGAGGCCGGCCACGGCAAACGGTGTCGCGCCGACCGACGGCCGCCATCCATTATCGCCTTAAAAGCGGATATCGTAAAATGGCGCGGCGGACGCGCGGCCGTGGCTCGCGCCTGCTTTATTGCTCTTATTATGGCCCCCGCATAATGGAATAGAAACAATTGCGCTGAATGGACTGCGAAAAGCCCAGCCCGGCCCGTACCCTGCCCGTTCCCGACACAATACGCGCGCGCGGAACAAAGGCCGACAGTCCGTGAAAATATTTGAATGACTCGGCAATCAATTGCTCGCTGCGGCAAATGATTTGGAGCGGGCCGGATCGCTTCCCGCGAGTGACAGCGCGCCCGCGTGGCTGGCATTCCGCTGCGAATCGCGCGGTCGGTGGCGGATCGGCGGCAGCCATACCTGCATAGCTGCCCGGATCCGTCACGGGCTCCTTAATTGCTGACCCGCATAGCCGAGATGCCCGGCAATTAGCGGTAGCTAATAGCTTGTTCTTGGCCCAAATTCCAGAATAGTACGCCATCTGCTCTGGTGGTTTGTACAGTTGCAAGCAACTATACCACTGTCGTCAGTGGTATTGGTCAATTTTTTTCTACCACTTGCTATTACTTATTCTTACAGACGCGGCTAACACAGTCACAATAAGAGCTCTGTTTTCATCCTCACTCATATTATAAAAAGAAGAAAAGTACCGTATTGAGATTACTGGTTGGTGTGTCCTTGTCCAAATACGAGTTTTCCATACGTTATTTCTATTTCACGTATGTTAGATAATTCAAGTAAACAAGACAGTTACATAAATCCGCTTATCTTTCTAATTACCTCTGTAAGTCTTACAACTTTAAAATCTCAATTAATAAAATGAGAATTATAGCCTTTAGAGTGTAATGATCCTCTATCCTCCACTATCATTTATATTACTTCTCAAGTCAACATCCCTTTTTTCAGTAGGTACTAATCGTACAGAGATGATTGAGGTATCGTCAGAAAGATTTTTTAACCGGTTTCTGACATTGCAATCGTATTTAGCGCTTAGATCTACCATTTGTGGAAAATTTTAACATAAAAGAGACTTTTGACTCTTGTAGCAAAGGTGTAACATGCTGGCCCAGCTTCATACCTGTGTTCCACGACGCTAACTTATTAATCACGAATAAGAGATTATATTCTCATTTTATTACAAATACCACTTTATTTGTTTTAAAGCACTTATTAACCGAATTATTTATGTACAGCTTTGTCATAGATAGGAACGGCGACCACTGCGGAAGTCCACTATCTCTGCCCCTCGTACAAGATTTTCTAAATGAATGTACTCTCCGTAACAACAAACATATTTGTCACTGTCACCTAGAATTGTAATTTACTAATTACTACTAGGGCCTCGCTTTCTTACGTTAAGTTCAAAGTGCAGTTAAAATGTCAAAATACAAAGTTATTGCGACCTTGTGATACACCAGTTAAGAAGCGAACAATACGTTCTAACCTATACATTCCTCGCATACTTACTTCCTTGTGTTTTATGTACTTCTCATTAGACTTTTCTTGAACAACAGATAAACGTAAATATTATGGTCAAAACTTAGTTATTACAAGCAAGTGATGAAAGCCAAATATGTTGTGAACAGTAAAATACATTTCTTTATTTCATTTATTTTGTGTTTGGATTTCCTCATTACTTATTGACTTTTGTCAATAAGAGAGTGGTGTAAATACTACCGTCATAATATATGAGGAGTTTACGATGCCAAGGGAAATAACGTTAGAGGCTGTCTGTAAGAAGCATCACTCATACAGGGTGGCTGCAGCTCAAACACCTTCTTGGAGAGAGTTGCGTCATTCCCACAGCTACCATTACCCCAACGACTACTTTTATTCCGAATACTATCATTGTTTCAAACTATAAATCTGTGAAAGTTTCGCAAGCGTACGCTGCTGGATAGTTCTTTCAAAATTATTCGTGATAGTGAATTATACTCGAGGGAAAAGATACATCACATTTTCAATAAGAAAAGCAAGCATGTAATCATAAAATTGTCAAGAAAGTGTAGGTAGACGCAGTTCTTTCTTATGGCATGTGATTCTAGCTTCAGGCCAATCAGACGTCGTTGCAAAGTAGCGAGCTTGCTGGTGGAAAATCGAGTTGTTAATCATTATTTCAAAAAATTAGTTTTGCATAATAATCACATTCGGAATTTGTTGATAACGTAAACTGCAGGTTCGACCTACAAATACTGAAATGAGAAGACAATAGTGCGCTTATCGTGCACAATCGTTGCGTCACCGAACTGACTTATTCCACCTAATTTACAAGTCAAGCGTTTAACAAAGTAAACTCCATCAGTAAAGGAATTCATGGTTTTCTTCTACGCTACCAAAATAAAGAGGAAATAATTGGAATTGCATTGCTTTTTAACATGAATTATATGTTACAAGAATGACAAATTTCTAGTAGCGAAATCGAAGAAGAATTAAAAAAAAAGGGAGTATCCCTTCGTTTAACAAGAAAACGAACATATGTTTCATAGCTAGTGAGTATACAAAGACAAGATCGAATTTCTGAGATCCAATCTTATGCCTAATGCCAAAATGTCAATTTCAGCCAGGGTATCTGCATGTTTTGCTGTCAGAGGAAAGGTTCGAGTCAGATCAAAAATTATGCTAGGAAAAACATTGCGGAAGAAGTATTGAATTTTAAATATCTTGACTGTCACATAAGATCTCATAATGACAAGGTTATTGTGCAAAAAGATGTATGTTGGACAATTTAAGAAAAGGACTTTTAAAAACAAATTTAGGAAAGTAATGAAAATGAAATTTTATGATGTAATGGAATTACACATATTGATTTACCACAGGTGAGCTTGGGTGCTGACAGGTGTGAAAATCGTCGAACTATCAGTTTAATAAGTCATGGTTCCAAAATATTAACACGAATTCCTTGCAGAAGAATGGAGGAAGTGGGAGAGACAGAAATGTAGGAACGCGCGAGGCAATATTGACCCTACGAATTCTCATACAAGATAGGCTAAGTAAAGACAAATCTACGTTTATAGCATATGTAGATTTACAGAAAGTGTGTGATAATGTTTGCTGGAATACAGTCTTTGAAATTCTGAAGGAAGCAGGGATAAAACACGGGGAGAGAAAGACTATTTACAACTTGTACAGATATCAGACGCAGTCGAGGTGTATGAAAGGGAAACGGTGGATGAGAAAGGAATGAGACAGGGTTGTAGCCTACCCCCGACGTCATTCAGTCTTCAGGCTGTATTGAAGAAGCAGTAAAAAACTAAAGTTCAAGGAGAACAAATAAAATCTTTAAGTTTAGCCGACGACATTGTAATTCTGTTAGAGACAGCAAAGGTCTTGGAAGAGCAGTTGAACGGAAAGGGCAGTATCTTTGAAGGAAAATATAAGACGAACATCAACAGAAGCAAACAAAAAGAATAATGGAATGAAGTCAAATTAAAATCTGGGGATGCTAGGAGAATTAAATTAGGAAACTAAACACTTAAAGCAGTAGGTGAGTTTTGCTATTTGGGCAACAAAATAACTGCTGACTGCCGAAGTAGAGAGGATATAAAACTCAGACCTCCAATGGCAAGAAAGGCATTTCTAAAGAAGAGAAATTTATTAACATCGAATATAGATTTAAGGGTTAGGAAGCCTTTTCTGAAGGTAACTGCATTGAGTGTTGCCATGTATGCAAGATAAACATGGACGATAAATATCTTAGGCAAAAAGAGAACAGAAGGTTTGGAAATGTGATGCTACACAAGAACATTGAAAATTAGATGGGTTGATCACGTAACTAATGAGGAGGTACTGAGCTGAATTGAGGAGACAAGAAATTTGTGGCATAACATGACAAAAATAAGGGATCGGTGGAGAGCACACATTCTGAGATATCAAGGGATCACCAATTTAGTACTGGAAGGAAGTGTGGGTATCTAGAAAATCTCACACATGGAGACCAAGAGATGAATATAGTAAGGAGACTCTGAAGGATGTGGGCTGCAGTAGTTATCACACAGCATAGAGTATCATGGAGAGCTGCATCCAATCAGTCTTCGGACTGAAGACCACAACGACAACAACAAGTTTGGATGCCGACTCAGAAGCAAGTGTGTAAAATGCAATCGACAGAAATGAGATTTTCAAGCAGTGTTAAACGATGATTGAGGATACTAAATGAAGATATTAGGAAATAAGTATACATCAGTACATAAAAAACGTTAAAAAGTACTACTGGCCCAACAACTTTCAATTAATGGAAGATTTTAAAACGAAGAGGAGATCGAGGACTATCCAGGACGTCCTGGAGAAAAATGCGATTCCGGAACGGGTAAGAGTGCCTAATCCATGAAGTCAAGGAAAAAAGAAGATGATGTTTGAGTTGCAACGGGTTCAAAGACCGAAATTACTTCTTTGAGTGACAATATTCTGCCACACTGGCTGTCGTAACTGAGATCATAATATCCATCTATTTCGTCTTTTTGTTTACTACACAGTTTCGAGTGGTACAACCCGTTAAACGTACATATTTCGCTTACAGTCAAAACGTACTTGGTCTGTTAGAAAAAGTCATTCTTTGTGACAGCCTCAGATTTGGCACTTGTTCATATGAACTAACGTTCTGGTAAGCCAGGCCGCGTGCTCTTGATCGACAAACTGGGTAGTCAGAGAGACCAAAGTGCTGGACAATACGGAAGGTGGTGTAAGACTATCCGTTTCAACGTTTCAAGGTTTGATTTGATGGGTTTTCGTGACATGGAGTCGAGAACTGCCATGCTGCAATATCATCTTTTCATGTCTATCGCTGCATTTTGACTGTTTGTCTTTCAGTGCTTGGCTGAAACGCATCAACTGCTTTTGATAACGCTCTCCCGTGATTGTTTCCGTCGGTTTCAATAGCTGGGAAAACCTTCTCTTGCCAATTACCACCGTTCCTGATGCGTTTAAACCATTCTTTGCGTGTTCTTTCACTACGAGGTGCCACACCGTGAGTCTTGCACAGAATTTTTGAGCCTCAGCCGCATGTCTCCTTATGCTAAAGAAGAAAATTAAAGTTTGCCACAAATGATAGGAATCGGGCTCGTAAGACGATATATTCAGTGGAGAGTAACTTTATGATGCAATCAAAAATCGGCTAATATTTTAATTACGTTGTCTTTAAAAATGCCTACAGATATTGTGTGACACGACGTACCACCCGCACCACCATTTGACGTCACTGCCGTCTGTTTCAAAACGACGGAAGCAAAGTTGTGGGCGTAATGCAATCGAATTAGCTGGACACATGACATTGCCCAATAGGTATTTAAGATATATTAACTTATTGCAAGAGAAAAGCCTAAATAATAAATTTCCTTTCGTAATAATTCCCGGTGGTTTGGCTAAAAGTTGACAAAGATTCTAAGGTAGCATTCCCAGTTTGTTGTAAATACTCATAGATCAAATATGCAAAATAAACTAGTAAAAATAGTGATGCATTGGCACAAGCACCTGCATCAACGGATAACAATATCAATATGGTAAGGATATAATTCCTTTACTAGCTCATTCTAGTTCAAGCAATCAAAAAAATCCATGATAAATTTTGAAGAGAGCTCACTGGAGGCATAAAGCATTCAGTGTTACAACAGAAATTCAAATTTAAAGTAGATGGCTCAAATGGCTCTGAGCACTATGCGACTTAACTTCTGAGGTCATCAGTCGCCTAGAACTTAGAACTAATTAAACCTAACTAACCTAAGGACATCACACACATCCATGCCAGAGGCAGGATTCGAACCTGCGACCGTAGCAGTCGCGCGGTTCCGGACTGAGCGCCTAGAACCGCTAGACCAGCGCGGCCGGCTAAAGTAGATGTTTGGTCTTTCACAGTCGGAGGTTACTGAACATTTCAAACAGTCTAGATTCCTTCGAAAAATCTATCTCCATATGCTTATAATCCTGGCGTGTGCTCTGTGTCTGATGATCTGGTCATCGATGAGACTTCAGGTTGCTGTCCCTCCGCTCTTTCCTACATAACATTTGCTACCATGATATTTGATGCTACGAAGAGCGTTGAGGAATATAACGGTATCACTTCTCACCAGATTCTCTTTCCCTTTTTGTTCTTCATGTTGTATGCGATCCACACGAAAACACGCCTTTGAAGAATGTAGCAAATCAGTAATTATTTCTTATATATATGAAGATGGTATCTGTTCTTTCGGGCATGTCCGAAAACACATATACATATAAAGTTAAGGCTCTTCTGTGCGGATGCATAAACAGTGTCCGAACTCTTATGGGAATCGGCAGTAAAGCCACGAGTAATGTGTATAATGGGCAGGGGCAGTATGAATATAGTGCGGGACGATAAGTTGCTAATGTGGGTCTCACAGGCGGCGTGCCAGAGATAAGTCCCAGCAGTCGCACTATCCTTTGTGTCCTCGGTGCTTCAGATGGATAGAGCGTCTGCTATGTAAGCAGGAGATCCCGGGTTCGAGTCCCGGTCGGGGTACACATTTTCAACTGTCCCCGTTGACTTATATCAACGCCTGTATTCAACTTGGGACATTCACTTCATTGCAAAGTAATTATTTCTGTTGTGTTTTCATGTAGTCTAGACAATATGAGGTCAAATGTAGCAGAACAGACTACGTAATCCGGAATAAATCACTACTGGATGTCACTAGAGGCGGAGCAACACGTAAATGGCGGGGGAGTGAGGGGGAGGATTGGAGTATTGTGTTGTCAGCAGAGTAACAGTTAGAAGCGTATTGGATTGGTTAGAAGAGCTCAGTGACTTACGATGTGGACTACTCGTGCTATGTTATCTACCTAACAAATTCATTAAAGACCTTTCAACTCTTCTAAAGCTGCCCAAATCGACTGCTGCTGATGTAATTGTGAAACGGAAAAGTGAAGAAACAACCGCAGCTAAACAAAGACCAGGCCGACTTCGTGTACTGACGGACAATAACAGCTGTGCGTTGAGAAGGGTGGTTCTGCGAAATCGCATGAAATCACTGGAAGGAGACATTTGCGAGTGCGAAACTGCTGCAAGCATTTCAGCTAGCAGAACGGTTGCATGTAGCGACTGAAAAGAATTTCGTACAGTAGTACCAAACATTTATATTCTCAATTCTAAGCGACGACACTGGACAGTAGATAACCTCTCCGTTGAGCGCCCGTTAGCTCCAATACACAACTGGAGAACAATTATTGTGACTCATGAATCACGCCATATCGTACGATAATCAGAAGCAATGGTTGGGTTTGGTGAATCCCGGCAAAATGGTACCAGTCATAAATTATAATGCCAGCAGTGGACGTGATGTTACAGTATGAAGCTGTTTTTCGTGGCTAGAGTGTGGCTCCTTATTGCACTTCATAAAATGCTAAATTCGCAAGAATATTAAGACATTTTTTGTCATTGGGTATTCCGCGCAATAGACGAACCCTACGAAGATGATGATTATATCAGCATGACAAAGCACCATGTCGTAAAGCAGTATCTGTTAGGGAATGATTTGTGGACTACAATGTTCCTGAATGGACTGTCCTGCTCAGAAATCCGAACTGAACCCAGATGGCCAAAGCTGGGATGAGTTAAAATGTCGTCTCACTACAGACGCCAGCGTCAAACATCCGCCTTGTCTAGTTCAGGCTCTTGAGAAATAATTGCCTTTCGAACTTCCACGGCCATTCAGACACCTCACTGAAAGTCTTCCCCGCAGTTTAAAACGCCAAAAAGGCAAAGCGTGAACACTCCACATATTCATGTTCACTAAGAGACGCCCACATACTTTTCATCAGAGATTTTTTAAGAGATTCATGCTTTTCGTAACTATTTTCATTATCTTCTGCCTCAGAAAACACGCACAAATAGCTTAACATAGCACTACACTTTGTGCCGATACTTTTATAACGTCTGAAAACGCGAAATTGGTTAATGAAGATGTATTATATGTCGCTTCCAAATTTTTTACAAGGAATTCTTAGCAGTACTTATGAAGATCAGGAAAGACTCACTTTTCTCACTGTAATCCTCTGTGCTAAGATAGTATACTGCTGCATAGAAGGGACCAGTAAACATGACACCGTAGAGAAGTAGCTTTCAAGAAAAGTAAACGAGTGAGAGCAACAGAAGACGGCACGAGAGCAGGCTGGGGCCCGGACGAGACGAATGTCGCTTTTTGTCCGCCTTTTCTGTCGAAACAGGCCTAATTAGCTTCTCGGAATTGCGTCACTTAATTACAACGGGGTTTCCAATTGTCGCGCGTTCCGCCGGCTGGGAAATTATTTCCAGGCGGTGGCCGTTTCCTGCGCCTCGCAGTTCCTTCTCTCTGGTAGACGGGGAGCTCCGTTTCACGGCAAAGACTGGGAGACGGAAGCCAGCAAGAACGAGCAAACACCTGTGGGGAGACTTTAACAAAAGACGGCGCGGCCACGCGAGCGCCGAAAGTAAGTTGTCCGTGGCGCGAGCAGACAGAGAGGGAGAGAGAGGGTCGGGCGCAGCGCACTCGAGGGGAAACTGCGCTGCTTTCTGGATAGTGGGCTTCCCAGCAGGAACGCTCCCCTACGGCTGCAATAAGCACTCTGTGGAAAAAGTTCTACGTGGTTGTAGAGCTATGTGATCGATAATACTTTAGACGACCACCAAAATTTTGAGATTGTGTATGGGCTGATCAAGCTGCTCTCGCGATGGGTTTAATGCAGCCCGCAGTGCGTTCTAATTCCACAAACAAGATTCTCATATTCCCTCGCTCACTATGCATAAACTATTATATCTCCAGGAAATATGAACAGGACATTCCTTTTGCATATTTAATGTAGTTAAAATTTGTACGAGGACACCTCGGTAGGTTTCCTGCACTTAACGTATGGTCCACTTAGCAACTAATAAATACACGAAACCCTCCGTTGCCAAATTTACCTTTATTGTGCTTTTAATTAACGTGGAAGCTATAAAAACACCAAACATGGAGGCAAAACGTACGCATCTGAAGGCTATTTAAAAAGGAATAGAATCACTTAAATTTGTTTCCACAAGAGGAGAATACAACGTCCCAATTCGGAACTTTTACTGCCATTAAACATAAAAAGATAAATAATCATACATGTGACGAGAACAAGTGCATAACACTATCAGTCTTTAAATATGAGAATACGACTATATCCACGAAGGTTCGCGCACTGGCAAGGAAGATACTTAACTTCAACACGTAAGGTGATTTCAGTAAGCCCTAATTCCACTCGACAGACATAGTAACGATATAAGAGACAAATCTGCCGTAGTAAAAAGGGCCACTATCAATCCCGTCAGGACGAGACCCCCTGAACACGTGTTTCAGCTACCTGCAACATATACATATTCATTTGTAGCTTATTAAAAACAATTAACATGAAAAGGCTCAACGCGTAACACATTAATATAATATAAACGACTACTTCACAGAACTAGCTCATCTTTAGACAAAGCACACAGCAGAATATTAATAACACGTAAAATACTTCTAACCTATAAAAAACTAAGGTACCACGTAATAGAATGTCGTCTTGAGCTCATAGAATACTCAGTTTGACTTGCCTGTTTATAAGTCTTACAATTCAACAGTGTCAGCTTAAGCAAACCCGCGAATACAAAACTCGAAATATGACAGGAATAATTATTGAAGCCAGACAATAGTAATTTACACTGGCACGCGGCCGACCTTACATCTCTAATTTAGTATAATCAGAATAAACAATTTTGTGTATAATAATTACTTACAGTACCATGACAACCTTCGAATAACACTTACTACCCAAGGTAGGTGCTGGTATCGAAAAGCACCTTTAATAATACAGAGTTCGAGTGTATTCACTTATTGGAAGGGTTTCAACTTTACATACCTTTCCACATAGCTCTCTGTTTACACGCTTCTATAACTTCTGCAACAAAAGAAGGACATATAAATGAACATATAACTGACACAGATTTAAGCAGAATAAAACTGTACCTTAGTATGGCGCAAATGGCTTCATTGCTTTACACGTGGGAAATCTTCACCACTCTGTAATGCCGAAATATATTCAACAACGCGTGAGAGCAAGACGTCACCGTGGTATCAGCTATTTACTTCACATAATTTCCTGCACAGACACAAGGCAGACGAAGCGTTTTCACATGTAACAGAGGGGAGAATCACACATTTCCTCCGTCACGCCATAGACACATCTCAATTTCAGTGGCCAGTAACAAGAACCTATACATGCCCTCGCAGCAGAAAAGCCCCAAAATACAACAGTGCACCACCGCGGTCCCATCAAGTCACTGCCGAGATCTCTCGCTGACCCTGCCCATAGCGTACAGGCGTCGTACCACAGGCCCCACGGTAAACGTCAACAAGACACCTCCGACCCTGCGAATATCCACTCCGCTGTCTCATTACTCTCTCCGTTGACCACCTGCCTGAATCGCGGAAGGCAAAGATGGTGACCCTATAATCGATAGCAGCGATGCCATTGTAAGAGCGAAAACACTGGCGCCAGCCGCGCCACGGCTCACACCCTTTTGCTACAAGCCATAGTTTTCGAATTATTCAAGAAGAACGTACAGAAATGACCTTCAAATGCGTTTCGCTTCAATAACTCGAAATCTGTGATCTCCAGCGAAAACGTATGCTAGTGCAAAATTTAACTACATTAAATTTCCTACAAAATGGTCCTTTTCAGTTTTTCTGTAGCACAAACAATTCACATGTTGTGAGTGAGGGAATATGAAAATCTCACACATGGTTTTTGAAGGCGTTGTGGGATGCATTAAACCCATTGGTAGAAGCTGCTGTATCGCCCTGTATATAAATAGGCCAATACAGGGATAATTCCTTGGCTAGTTTTCACAGATAATATCATCAAGTTCCACCTAACAGGTGTGTTCACATTTCACTGGCCTGGTCTGTACATAATTTGAAGACAGTGGAGCAGATGTGACGACACCGAGATAACATGTTCCTTATCTGCTCCCTTAGTGCTCTACACATATTTCAACAAATGTATGCAGCACAAAACGTTGTACTGAATATTGAAGATAAACTATTCTTGCTACAGCAGCATGAGAAGGTGCTCTTATCTGCTAGTCACCTGGCTACGTGGGAATAAAGGGAAGCAAACATACTGAGTTAACATCCAAGGAGTCTTTTAGGGATTCCAAACAAAGGGCCATTCTTTTACCGGCTGTGGAAAACAGCAAATAACGTTTTTAATGTTTCTTTTTATGTCTTTACCTTTAGTTACTGAGAAGAAAATACGTATTAACACTGTACTCATTCATGGTTATTTTGATTCCGTAAACGTCCATATGATATTTTAGTGGAACGGAGAAAATTTGGAAATCTCCATCTAAAACAAATAAAAATAATCTTTTTACAGTAGAGGAATTTAGAAGGATATTTCTGTAATAAATCTTTTAGCTGGTCTGATGTGGTGAACTACCAACCCGAACTTCTTCATCTCCGTATAGAGTAGCACTCGCACTTTACGCCCTCAGTTATTTGTTGGATACATTCCAATTTCTGTCTTCCCCGACAGCGTTTACACTCTAGACCTCTCTCAGGTAACGTAGCAGTTACTCATTGGTGTTTTATCACTTTTCCTATTATCCTGTCAATGTTTTCAAGTTCCTCCTCGGAAATAATGTGGCGAATCTCTTCATTACTTACCTTATCATTTTTGAACTCATAAGCGTAACGTAGCAATCTTGCATCGTAGTGTAACAGTCTAGATCACAAGTGCTATGTACTTTAGTAGTATGGAAAACGGTTTAAGTCGTAAATAGAACCAGTAATGTCTCATCTGATGATGCGTGGAATCGATGTGCGCCTACAATACGTGCTTCTTGGACTTACACGGGCTCTGCGAATCGACTCTAAGCTACCAGTGGAGACATTACTGGTCTGAAGATGGCGTACCTGCTACTAAAACTGGTTTCCATGTTAGAAAAATAAACAGCATTTGTGATCAACACCGATTGGTTTTTGAAAGTAATTATCAACATCCTTCATCAGCGTCGCATTTCACAAGCTTCGATTCTCTTATTTTCCGGTTTCTCCACAGTCCATGATTCACTTCCATATAACACAGATTTCCAACCTATACGGCTGGTCCCGGCGGAGGTTCGAGTTGTCCCTCGGGCATGGGGTGTGTGTTTGTCCATAGGATAATTTAGGTTAAGTAGTGTGTAAGCTTAGGGACTGATGACCTTAGCAGTTAAGTCCCATAAGATTTCACAAACATTTGAACATTTTTTCAACCTACATTGTCAGAAATTTCTACCTCAAATTAAGGCCGTAATGCAAAATGGAAGGATGGCAGAAATAGGAAACTGCAGACAAGGAAATAACGTCTTGTGAAGACCCGTTATTAAAACAGCAGGTCATACAAAAAAAAAATTCCCTGCCGTAGTAGCAAAAGAGCCGAAACAAAAGAAATGGGATAAGAAACGCAGGTAAGATACGAGCGACACGCCAACGTCAAGATTAATGGAGACTGTTGAGTTTCAGATCGGAACGAAATTAGGAAGCATTTAAAATGTGCTGCATTTAAAATGTGCTGCTTACAAGCTGCAGACGAAGGAGAAAATACACAAGAAGAAAGTAGAGGATACCTGTTGAATGGAAATAGAAAATATTCTAAGTGCCATACCTAACGTTTTCCAGGAGAATGAAAAGGCAATTAATCTCTGTTTCATCTCTGTTTCCACATGAATGACTTATATCTAAAAAACGGAGTAGGCATTCTTCTGCTCATAGCCTCGCTGTGAAAAATAATGAAAAAAATTATAAAGTAAGTACTTTATTAAGAAGTTTCTATGTGCTATACCAGGAAACAGGTGAGTTCTAGGTCCCAATACGGCAGTTTCTAAAAGCTGATTCCTGTAAAGAAGAAGGCAGCAACCAATCATTGGTAGTAACGCTATTTACATGTTCATTTGTTGTCGTTTACATTAATTGCTGGCTATTTTTTCCAAGGACTAATGTAAACAACAACAAATGTAATGTAAACGTGAACAGGAGTCTCTAGACGAACCTGTCGATTCAAAACCGTTTAAGCCGCAATTTGTATAAATAAATAGTATAATTGACAATGGTTGGTTATTGTTTTCTTCTCTGCAAGATCAACTTGTATTTTGTACACAGTCATGTTCTCAGAATTTTGTTGCAAGTTCCGTTAACACTGAGACACTGCATTTTATTTCTGATAATACAAATACATGAATACATCAATAGATTTTTTACTAATAGAACTAATTGGCTCTCCTATCATTTAAGTTTTTGACCTCCAGAAGGAAGTACAACTTGGCACAAATACCTTGCACAATCTTCTTACGCATGTCTCCATGGTTGCCACATGGGTCTAGCCTAGAGATATGCAGCGGAGTACCGAGAACACAGTAGCACTGAAAACACGTTTTGTGGAAAAATGTCATTTGGAATGGTTTCCATTTATAGTCCTCAATTAATGCGTTAAGTACTCAAAAAGGAGAAAACCAAAGCTGATTAGCACGATGAGCGGGTTGATATCTAATAACCCAAAAGAGGTATGGATACGTGTCTACAAAACATTATTAAGATCAGTCCTTGTGTCTATTGATTTACAAAATGAAATGATAAATGACGAATAATATGAGATGACCTGCGCTAGATTCCCCTTTCACTCATCGTATTATGGTGAAAATAATTGCTGACAGTCAACCTAAATTTATTTATTGCGGACTCTATTATTAATAGAAAATATCTGGCGATGGCGGTGGACAACATTTTGTCTGTACAGCGCCACAATATGTAACTAGAATGTATAAGGTGAGATACAACGGGCTCAGTATTCATAGTTGACAGCATGTAAGATGTTAGAAGAAATTCTTGCTATGCTAACAGCCCCGCAGATAGCTGACCACGTGTAAGCTATCCCACTAATGATCGACACCGCCGCGTGAGTGTTCGAGCAAACAGAGCGGCCACATCAGGCTAAATGCGTGTAGGCACTGTGGCCGCCGCTGATCGACCTGTATCGGCAAATACCATTACAGACCCAGGCACGAGCCCTGCTAACACGATAGGCGCCTGGCATTGTGAATAACGGCATCCTAGAAACATGCGAATACTTCTGGATAAACCTTTCACTCGTCACGTTGTCGGCAGGCACCATCACGCTTTATCGACTACAGCGTGGAACGCTAAGCGTGTTCGTTTTGAAACGCGCGTGGGTGGCGGATGACTGAAAACTAGTGGCGCCTTCCATGGTATGGAACGTTTTTGCCACAAATTTTAAATACGTTAGTTAACTCTTAATCCCAATGTGAGGCATGTGGCAAAGTATCGGCACGGTGCTGCATATAATTTCTTGCAGTTTTGAGTCAGCTGAAAATTTTTTACGCAAGATTAAGTTAGTTGTGTGACTGGATGAACATATTTTTCGTTACACAATAGAAACGAGACAGAATAATGGGTAGTACATGAACGGGTAATGCAATCGGCCATGTCCTAATGAAGGCATATGCCCGGGTATTCGATTTAGACGTTTAAGGAAACCATTGAAAACTTGAACATGGTTCGCCAGACTGGAATTTGAGTCTTGCAACTCCAGAATGATTATTTATTGTACTAACTACTGAATCAGGGTACTCTGTCGGCGACTTGCATTCGGCGAAGGCATAAAGAAAAATGAAATTTAGACAAGCAAATGGAAGTTGAGTAGACTGAACAACAAGAACAACTAACCAGACAACTAGTTGGCTGAAATAGACTGCACACACAGTAAAGACTGAGATTAAAGTTAAAAGTTAAAAGAAAACTTTGACGACTGACGCGAAAGGCAGCAGAAAACACAAACTTTAAAGTAATAGTGTGCAAAATAGCAGATACGAAGTAATTTGGTTTTCTAGGACAAAAAGTTTCTGGTATCAAGTTAAGCAAGATATTGAGCATAAATTGGCGATGCAGAAGAGACGTTTCTGCTATATGGGAGCTAAATAGTTGTGAAACATCGATACAGAATTGAGAAAGAATTTCCTCACACTCCATGGTTGGTGCCTCAGAGCATGCAGATAATAGGTGGACTAGAGAGAAAGTGGAAGTACTTAAAGTTTCGTGCTGCATGAAAATGTAAAAAACTATGGTAGAGAATGAAACTAAAAGTACATAAACAGAGGCGACAAACCTCACTGAAAAGCGATGTGCACATACGCAGATGACGGTAGTATCGCGTACATGAAGTGTACAAGAGCAGTGCATGGGCGATTCATGTGAAAAGGCTTCTGACGTGATTGTGGCTGCACCACAGGAAATAACAAACACTGATAGTTGACTGGTAGTTGGGAAATTCAATATTGCGAGATCGACAGTTTCAAGAGTGTGCCGAGAATACCAAATTTCAGTCATTATTACTCACCACGGACAACGCAGTCACTTACGGCCTCCACCTAACGACCGAGAGCAGCGGCCTTTGCGTAGAGTTGTCAGTGCTAACAGACAAGCAACATTGAGTGAAGTAACCACAGAAATCGATGTGGGGCGTACGACAAATGTATCTGTTACGATAGTGTGGCCGAATCTAGCGTTAATGGTCTATGCCAGCAAAAAATGAACGCTAGTACGTTTGCTAACAGCACATCACCGTCAGCATTTCTCCTGGGCTCATGACCACATCAGTTGGCCTTAGATGACTGGAAAACAGTGGCCTGGTGAGATGAGTCCCAATTACAGTTGGTAATAGCTGATAGTAGTGTTCGATTGTGGCAGAGAATCTACAAAGCCATTGATCCAAGGCACTCTGCAAGATGGCGGTGGCTCCATAATGGTGTGGGTGGTGTGAGGAGGGTGGGGCCATTCAAAATCATTTGGCTAAATTTAAATGTGATCTGAACCAGAAAAGGATTATTGGAATTTTTCACTGCTCCTGTTTCACACCCTCCTGTGAGTGATCAAGGAAGGGTGCAAATGTGACACATACATGAATACTATAGTAAAGGGTCCCAATAAGACCCTGGAGTTTGAAAATAACCTTGGTGGCAACTGCCCTCATTTATTGATAGTTTTAAAAATGTGGTACAGAGAAAACCTATGAATTTGGCCTATGCACCTGCTGTCAAGCAACTGTCACAGGTGTGGTGTCAAGTGGTTGCCTATTTACAGGGGCTTAGAACTACTTTGTACATTTTCTCTGTAAAGGCTCATTTTTAAAACTCTCTATAAATGTGAGTGGATTCCACCAAAAGTGTTGCCAAACTGTGGAGGAGAGTGGGAGTACTAGAGGGACCCTTTGTCATTTTATTCACACGCATGTAAATGTCACACCCCTCTGTGATCACACCACAGGAAGTCGTGAAACAGGAACACAGAAAAAGTCCATGCACCTTCATCTGCTTTGGATCATGTTCATATTTCGTCAAATGGTTGTGAATGGTCCCTAGTAGTTCCAGTCTCCAGACAAGGCGAAAACTGCGGGTCACACTGCATTCCAAAGAAGTGAGATCACGTTCAGTTGTGCGGCTTCTTGACTCCCTCCAAGTACAATTGAAAAGCCCAAGAGATGTCAACCATGTCAAAGAAGCCAAAAAAGCCATTGTGTGGCTCCTGAAACACCCAACAGCGAACTGTCGCCCTTTATGCCACACCTGAGGCTTTTCGTGTCGATTCTGAGCGGCAGTGTGTCTAAAATATTTCCCATCGACACTTATTTATAATGAATCAGAATGATTTCAATGCTGGGCGTCGCGGTACTGACCTCCCTCCCAGAGGTGTCAGAAGAAGGGGTTAAATCTGGGTAAGAGTGGCTGTGACGACCTTCCCAACATATGACACGTCCATAGTTGCGATGAAATTTGGTGCCAATGCGACAACATTGAGCCATATTTGAACTCTGTCCTTGTTTTGGCGTGCGTCGACATCTTGATGTTAGAAGTCTCATCAAGCCCGTGGGTGACGACTCAACGGCTTCACGCTTTTGCGTCATTACAGACGAAGATTGTAAGCACCTTTGAGCCAAATTTTAAAATTATGCGCCTAAATGGAACTATGGGGTTCAGAAAAAGTGATCTCGTAATTCTTTGCGCTGTGTATGTGAAGCCGGAGCATGGGTACATGCTGATAACAGGCTAAGAATCCTCCTAAAACACCACGAGAGAGTTACGTAATAAAGGAACAAGATAAATATGAGTTTTTCTCTAGATCTTGGCTACAGTTAACTCACAATGGGTACTTTACAGATCTGTTTGGAAACTGAGCGAGACGACCACGCGTTAAGGAATTGCCTTGCGATGGTAGGTGCCAATCTACTACCAAAATAGTTAGCCAGCAAGCAAAAGCCAACGGCCTTGCCTCGTTGAATAGACTGGTTCTCGCAAGGTCACTGACGTTATTGACTTCCTTTGACGTGGTTGACTTCTCCTGGGCATTTCAATTGTTCTCAAAGGTCATAACGAAGCTGCACTACAACTTATTGTGGTCCCAACCCTTTGGAATGCAGCGTGACCAGCAGCTTTCGCCTTGTCTGAAGAGTGGAACTACTAGGGTCTATTCAGAACCATTCGACGAAATCTGAACGTGATCCAAAGCAGATAAAGGTGCATGGACTTTTTCCGTGTTCCTGTTTCATGACTTCCTGTGGTATGATCACAGAGGGGTGTGACATTTACATGCGTGTGAATAAAATGACAAAGGGTCCCTCTAGTACTCCCACTCTACTCCACATTTCGGCAATACTTTTGGTGGAACCCGCCCAGATTTATAGAGATTTTTAAAAATGTGCCTTTACAGAGAAAATGTACAAAGTATTTCTAAGCGCCTGTAAGTAGGCAACCACTTGACACAGCTCCTGTGCCAGTAGCTTGCCAGCAGGTGCCTAGGCCAATGTCATAGGTTTTCTCTGTACCACAGTTTTAAAACCCTCAATAAATGAGGGCAGTTGCCACCTGGGTTATTTTCAAACTCCAGGGTCTTATCAGGACCCTTTACCATAGTATTCATGTATGCGTTTGCACCCTTGCTTGATCACTCACAGGAGGGTGTGAAACAGGGGTACTGAAAAATTCCAATAATCCATTTCTGCTTCAGATCACATTTAAATTTTGCCAAATGATTTAGAAAGGCCCCATCCTCCTCACACCACCCACACCATTTTGGAGCCACCGCCATCTTGCAGAGTGCCTTGGATCAATGCCTTCATAGATTCTCCATCACAGTCTAACACTAACATCAGCTTTTACCAACTGTAATTGGGACTCACTCGAGCAGGCCACTGGTTACCATTCATGTAAGTCAACTGATGTGGTCATGAGCCCAGCAGAGGTGCTAGTTGAACAGACTAGTTCTCGTGGGAAGGCCGAAGTTAAGCAATGTGGTCGTGGTCAGAATTTCGACGGGTGACCGCCCGGATACCCCACGTGCTGTAGGCTACTATCTGTTTGCCTTTGGGGTAAGGGGAGGAGGGGTGTCAGTGTAAAGTCCCTGATCACCAGTCTTTGCGCCAGTGCACTGGATTAAATACCAAACCTATCCACTGTGTCTTACGAAGTGAGGGCTTGTGACATTGTCGGTGTAAAATGTCCGTTGGATGGGGACATTAAGCTCGACAGCCTCCTTGGTACTATTCCAGAAAAAAATGGCTCTGAGCACTATGGGACTCAACTGCTGTGGTCATAAGTCCCCTAGAACTTAGAACTACTTAAACCTAACTAACCTAAGGACAGCACACAACACCCAGCCATCACGAGGCAGAGAAAATCCCTGACACCGCCGGGAATCGAACCCGGGAACCCGGGCGTGGGAAGCGAGAACGCTACCGCACGACCACGAGATGCGGGCGGTACTATTCCAGAGGAGTCGGCTATGTGGTGGAACAAGGTTTCATGATCTCCCTTCTCACATCTTCATACAACATGACACTACACGACAACACACATTACAATCACCTACACTTCCCAGATATAAACACTTAACATTCTCAGACACACAGTGCTCACACTTTGCGGAAGAAAGGCACCTGTGTACGCAAAGGATACGAAACACGTTCGAATAAGGCATTTTAACCCCTCCTTCTGGGTCTCCAGCCAACCATGCCATAAGACTTTACTTACTAATAGGCAAAATAAAAGCTGCAACTAAATACTAAACTAAATAATTTTTTAACTGAAAATGGCTACTGTAGAGGTAATACACGGCGTTCGGAAATGCCCATTACAGACGTCTAGGACTAGGACAGAAGACTGATTAGGTACTATTTTGAATTCGAACCAATGTCCCGGAAACGAACCATTTCCGTGTTACAAGTATTTGAAAACATGGTGGTAACGCGACAACTTTTATATGTAATTGATTATGCGTGACCCAGTTCATCACTTCTTTTACAGTTTCATTCATGAGTAGTCAGAGACATTGCTCGTGTACTCGTTAACGTGTACGGATACGGTACGATTTCTTCCAATTCGGGTGTGCGGCGTCTCTTTAGTGTACCACAGACAAGGCTGTTGATGGTGAAAGTATCATTTCTTGAAGCCGTTGCGGTATTGTGGAGAAAATTGTGTCCGATGGAGTCGGATGTTATGGAGACCGATGTTCATAAAGGTGACGAGCGGCTCTTCCATTACCATGAGTTTCGTCATTCAGAAGGATCATGTCAGTGTATTCTGCAAACGTGTACTCACCAATGTTGCTCTAACACTCACAGACACGTGAAGAGAGGCAGGATAGGCATCCAATGACATCAGCCGATCCGACGTAACCACACCCCGCTATGCTGTTATATATCTAACTAGCGAATTTTTTTTCTGTTGTCTCTATACGTAGCGAGTATGTTTTCGAACGGGTGTGGCACGAAGACGGTAGGTTTTCGAACATTCGCTCATACTGAAAATATTTTTCACACCCCCTTGTAAATCCTAGAAGTTTGTAACGAGAATTTTCGGATGCTCTCTGAATAGTAGACAGACTGGCGAAAGCAAGAGAAGCGTTTCCGAAAAAGTGAAATATTTTAATATAAAAAAACGTTAACTCCACTCTCGGATTAGACCCGTTCTGATTGGACGATCGCTGCTTACAGAACAGTTTAGGAAGCGATCTATGATTGTGGGACATGTGATCAGCATGCCTCGAATTCCCTCCAGCCGTTATTGCCAGTAGATGACGCCGCTGCGTCTTCATCCAGGCAGACCCTCATTTGGCGCTACAAGGGCTGTGGACCTCGTACGAGACCTATATAAAAAATCTGAGGAACAGCCTTCCTTTAGGCCTCCTTACCTTATTTTAGCACCTCTTTCAAGTCCATTTTCTTTAAAAAAAAGTTCGGAACAAATGATGCAAGTTTTCGAGATTTGAAAGTGTCATAGTCTGATCATAACTACAATATGTCTCCTTACCGGTGTGGTAGATTTATCATAAAAAGTAAAAACTGCTTTTTATTCGTGAAAAACAAAATATTCTTCTGTTCCGTTGGTACAGCGGAGGTCATTTAGATCATATGAACGAGAAAAATGTCGTTCCATTGATGCAGGCGGTTTTTTGCTTCGCACGGTGTCATATTTCTTCCACGCTTTTGCAGACTAATCTGTACTTTTCAGCTTCTGTTAAATTACATGAGGAACACATCTATGAATCCAATAAACGTAAGCTGTGCAGCTTTATGCTCGTAGCAATTTTCCTGCTAATCGCGAAATACCAGGTGGATTTGACTCTAGATGGTGGGTCACAATTGTTGATGTATTTCCAGATCGACATCCAACCAGAATATGGGTATTAATGCTCAATTATGTTTCAATCCTTGCCTTCTATTGAATTCATATATATATCTTTCACTTTGCTCCTCGCCTTTTCTGAAGTTGTTAGGTCAACGGAGCTGTATCCTGTTAATAGGTGTCTGAGTAAAAACAGTGCTTTGGTTATACATTGACCGTCAGCGAGAGTTAATACACTGTATGTAACTTCAAAATTATGTTTGTAGAATAAAAATCTTATTCAGCTGACAGTAATATTCTGAATTCCGCGACCAGCTTCGAAACATTAAATTTCATCTTCAGGAGTCACCAAGTACTTATGGGAACATAAATGTGTGGCGGTCGGACTAGACAGTCACTGTGGATCACAACCACGTCAAACAAACGCAGGGAACCTTAGGGCCAACAGCCACAGTGACCGCCTCCACAGTACGAGTGCCGACTTCCGTCTCGTGTTGTTACTCACCTAGGTTCCAAATGCGAGTTCATACTACTCGGCTAAAGAGATGGTCGAATAGTTGTAACATTTAGTATACGTTTAGATACCAAAGTTCATTCTGAATGTACTTCTGTTGTCTGTACCATTGAATTGAAGTGAAACGAGAGTGATAAATATTGTTGACAATAAAAAATTAGTAGCTTTTTAAAAAGTGCACCACAGAAGAATCTCAATGATTAAATGAGAAGATGAAATTTGGAATGAAGTGGTACTCTATCGAATTGCGGAGCAAAGAACTTAATTGCACCTTTTAATTTGAGGAAGGGATCGCTTAATAGGATACAGCCTCGACCCTCAAGAGGTAGTGTAGTAATGGAGGTAAGTGTAGTGATTGGGGGTGGGGTGGGGGTGAGGGAGGGTGTTGCTGGCTGAAAACTGTATAGAGACTCCAAGGCTTTATTGCAGTGAGTACTTTCAAATTGCTGTAGATTACGGGAGCTATGCGTAGATGAATAAAATTGTACAGGACAGACTACACCAAGAAGAGCTGTATCAAACAAATCTACTAATAGGTGACCTCATGGAAAATGTTCGTAGTGAATAGATGCTGTGAAACATGGAGCAGATGAAAAAACAAGGTAGAACCATGTAGCCAATAGGACCGGTATAACGTGTTCGAGGAGAGCGTAGTTTTGGCAGTGGAAAACATAGTAGAGCAGAGAGAACGTTAGAGCAAGATAAGCCAAATAGTGAGAATACTGCGTGTGGTAAGAATGCAGAGATGAAAATATCAGTATAAGACGGGAAAAAATCGAGGACACTTTGGAAAATTGCTTATAATTTTGCGCGGTACACCAGCTCCATTTACATCTAACATCTACATAGATACTCCACAAACCACTGTATGGTGCGTGGCGGTGGGAACCCTGTACCACTCCCAGTCACTGCCCTTTCTGTTTCATGCGCGAATAGATCGAGGGGAAAGCGACTGTCTGTATACCTCCGTATGAGCCCTAAATTCTCGTATCGCATCTTCGTGCTCCTAACACGCAATGTATGTTGGCAGTAGTAGAATCGTGCGGCAGTCAGCATCAAATGCCCGTTATCTAAATTTTCTCAACAGTGTTCCTCTAAAAGAACATCGTCTTCCCTCCAGGCATTCCCATTTCAGTTCCCGAAGTATTTCCGTAACACCTGCGCGTTGTTCAAATCTATCGGTAACAATCTAACAGCCCGCCTCTGAATTGCTTCGATGCCTTCCTTCAGTATGATCTGGTACGGATCCCAAATACTCGAGCAGTACTCAAAAGTAGACCTCAACAGCGTCCTATATGTGGTCACGTTTACCACACTTTTCTAAAATTCTCCCTATAAACAGATGTCGACCATTCGCCTTCTCTACCATAGTTCTCACACCCTCGTTCCATTTCATCTCGCTTTGCAACGTTACGTCCAGATATTTAAACGAGTGGACTATGTCAAGCAGGGCACTAGTAATACTCTGTCCTAACATTACAGGTTTATTCTTCCTACTTATTCTTCTTAATTTAGATTTTTCCACATTTAGCGCTAGCTGCTATTCATAAAACCAACTAGATGTTTTTTTCTGTCCTGTATCTTCCTATAGCCACTCAACTTCGACATCTTACCGTACACCACAGCATCATCAGCAAACAACCGCAGACTGCTGCCCACCCTGTGTGCCAAATTATTCATGTGTACAGAGAACAACAGGGGCCCCTTCACATTTCCCTTTTTTTGTGGTTTTAGGGCGCAAAACTTCTATGGTCATTAGCGCCCAGTTCACATTTCCCTGTGGCACTACTGACGATCGCCTTGTCTCTGATGAACACTCACAGTTTCTGTTACTTACGAAGTCTTCGAGCCACTCACACATCAGCATTTGAAGCTGACTGGCAAGCGATTCTACTATCGAGAACATACATTTCACGTAAAGATACGATACGAGAGGGTTGGGTTGTTTTGTGGGAGGAGACCAGACAGCGAGGTCATCGATCTCATCGGATTAGGAAAGGATATCGGCCGTGCCCTTTCGAAGGCACCATCCCGGCATTTTCCTGGAGCGATTTAGGGAAATCACGGGAAACCTAAATCAGGATGGCCGGACATGGAATTGAACCGTCGCCCTCCCGAATGCGAGTCCAGTGTGTCCACCTCGCCCGGTTATACGACATGAGAAATTAGGGCTTATACGGAGGCATATAAACAGTCGTTTTTCCCTCGCTCTACACTCCTGGAAATGGAAAAAAGAACACATTGACACCGGTGTGTCAGACCCACCATACTTGCTCCGGACACTGCGAGAGGGCTGTACAAGCAATGATCACACGCACGGCACAGCGGACACACCAGGAACCGCGGTGTTGGCCGTCGAATGGCGCTAGCTGCGCAGCATTTGTGCACCGCCGCCGTCAGTGTCAGCCAGTTTGCCGTGGCATACGGAGCTCCATCGCAGTCTTTAACACTGGTAGCATGCCGCGACAGCGTGGACGTGAACCGTATGTGCAGTTGACGGACTTTGAGCGAGGGCGTATAGTGGGCATGTGGGAGGCCGGGTGGACGTACCGCCGAATTGCTCAACTCGTGGGGCGTGAGGTCTCCACAGTACATCGATGTTGTCGCCAGTGGTCGGCGGAAGGTGCACGTGCCCGTCGACTTGGGACCGGACCGCAGCGACGCACGGATGCACGCCAAGACCGTAGGATCCTACGCAGTGCCGTAGGGGACCGCACCGCCACTTCCCAGCAAATTAGGGACACTGTTGCTCCTGGGGTATCGGCGAGGACCATTCGCAACCGTCTCCATGAAGCTGGGCTACGGTCCCGCACACCGTTAGGCCGTCTTCCGCTCACGCCCCAACATCGTGCAGCCCGCCTCCAGTGGTGTCGCGACAGGCGTGAATGGAGGGACGAATGGAGACGTGTCGTCTTCAGCGATGAGAGTCGCTTCTGCCTTGGTGCCAATGATGGTCGTATGCGTGTTTGGCGCCGTGCAGGTGAGCGCCACAATCAGGACTGCATACGACCGAGGCACACAGGGCCAACACCCGGCATCATGGTGTGGGGAGCGATCTCCTACACTGGCCGTACACCACTGGTGATCGTCGAGGGGACACTGAATAGTGCACGGTACATCCAAACCGTCATCGAACCCATCGTTCTACCATTCCTAGACCGGCAAGGGAACGTGCTGTTCCAACAGGACAATGCACGTCCGCATGTATCCCGTGCCACCCAACGTGCTCTAGAAGGTGTAAGTCAACTGCCCTGGCCAGCAAGATCTCCGGATCTGTCCCCCATTGAGCATGTTTGGGACTGGATGAAGCGTCGTCTCACGCGGCCTGCACGTCCAGCACGAACGCTGGTCCAACTGAGGCGCCAGGTGGAAATGGCATGGCAAGCCGTTCCACAGGACTACATCCAGCATCTCTACGATCGTCTCCATGGGAGAATAGCAGCCTGCATTGCTGCGAAAGGTGGATATACACTGTACTAGTGCCGACATTGTGCATGCTCTGTTGCCTGTGTCTATGTGCCTGTGGTTCTGTCAGTGTGATCATGTGATGTATCTGACCCCAGGAATGTGTCAATAAAGTTTCCCCTTCCTGGGACAATGAATCACGGTGTTCTTATTTCAATTTCCAGGAGTGTATTTGCTGGCGGTACAGGAAAGGAAACGACTGGTAGTAGTGCAGGATGCCCTTCGCCATGCACCATAAGGTGACTTGTGGAATACGTATGGAGATGTAGAATAATTATCAGATTATTTAGGTTTTTCTGAAAGTGTGATTTTCTTTATTACTTTCTGAATCATCAATTTTCCTTTTAATAAAGTGCTCGACGTTGCTTGCATCTCACCAGTTTAGTTCGTAGTATGCTTTCTTAGTACATCTTGCAGCATAATGCCATTAAAGCGAGATACGGAAACAACTGAAGGGCTTCATTTTTACAAGCAGTTCGACTTCTGGTAAAGGGCTACCGCAGAATTCGCATCACTCTTGAGCCGATTACGTTTTCAGAAATACTTATTCACGACCACTAATCGCCTTTACTGAATACTGCTCTGCTTCAAATGGCTCGGTTACGAATTTTCTCATTCTGCGGCGAAATGGCGGAAGACTAACTCCCCAGTTCGTCTATTGTGCTTTTTCAGTGCGCTTATTCTTTTCGCCGAGCTGCGCAACGTACACTCGAGGCCTGAAAACCAATGTTCTCTTTTCCGCAACTCGCTGCGTTGGGGGGGAAGTTCTCAGCAAGAGATGAATGAGCTGCCTGCGAAGATAATACCTTTGCGGGGGATTATACGGATCTCTTCGCCTCATTAAAAGCGCCGCGGTGAGGCACGGTAGCGGCAGCGACGCGCCTCGTCTTTGTGTAATGCTGTAGCCAGGCGCCGCAGCGTCATCTATCTGTTGTCACAGACGGCTGCGGACTTTGGCGCTGCATTCACGCGCTAATGAGAGGTATTAGGTAGATTGCCTTGCCCTTTGTGTCTCGGCGCAACACACAACCACGCAGTTTGTAACCCGCCTTGTGACGGGATCTCCCGCTGCCATTCGCGAGGAATGAAATGCCGGCACAATTTTTTTTCATTTTATTAGCGTGATTAGCGTTTATTTTGCTGAGACCGGTAAAGTTTACGACTTCCGTGCAAACGGCACCTTCGTAGGGTAGTACAATATCTTCTTAAAGGTGTTCAAAGTACAAGTCTCCTATATTTAGTGGCTGTATGGCGTGTAATTTCGTCGTCTATTGTATCTTCCGTAACTTTCAGATAGAAATATTGCATTTTTTCATCGTCATCGAAGAGACAAATATTTCCCTTGCGTTAAGCCCTGTTAGAGGAGGCGGCGCTATTGTTAAATGACTAAACCGGAATACCGGAGAAATGGCATTCAAGGACAGCTCGATCAGTTTAGTTTTAGGTTGAAATGCGGCTGGTAGCGCCGTGTCACAAGCACGCGTTTACTGGTGTGAAGCATTTCCAAAGATGCGCGTGGGAGGCGATCCCAGCCTTCCTTGTGCTTCTCTCTTTAGGCCGTATGTTTAAACATTTTAAGTTAAAAGATATCTCGTGATATCTCTAAATGTCTTCTGGAAAATTTTAGGGTGACATCTCCAAAATGCTGTTGCTGATTTCCTTCCTCATCTTTTCTTAAAGTAGCTTCTATTCTGTCTCTAAAGAACTCAACGTATATTGGACGTAAGCTCAGCCTGTTATCAAGGAACGAAATGTGTACTAAATTTCTTCACTAAGTAATATGGTCTCATGACAGACATAGCGACTATTCTTGGTAAAGCCGGGACAGCGAAATGAATGGAAAGCTTCACAATAAGTTCCGTGGCCGGCCGAAGTGGCCGTGCGGTTAAAGGCGCTGCAGTCTGGAACCGCAAGACCGCTACGGTCGCAGGTTCGAATCCTGCCTCGGGCATGGATGTTTGTGATGTCCTTAGGTTATTTAGGTTTAACTAGTTCTAAGTTCTAGGGGACTAATGACCTCAGCAGTTGAGTCCCATAATGCTCAGAGCCATTTGAACCAATAAGTTCCGTCAAAGACTTTTCAATAGTTCATTTTATTAGCTAATGCACCCAATCCTGTTTGAAACGAGTTGGCTTGCTCAATATGTCATATGTGCCGTGCAACGAATAGTACTAATTGCTGCGGTTCATCTCAGCCTACAACAAAAGTAGACAATATTACCATTTACTTTGAAGTTTGGTTATGTTAAATTCAATCAAATATTATGCTAAAGATCTCGAACAGGTTAGTTCTTTTATTATGTGTTAGGAACCAAATTATTCATGCAGTATATTCATTCAAAATGTTTCATTACGGTGTCATATTCAGTAGTGGTCAACGGAACTGGAATACGTTCTACGATGTTAACAAATTCCGCCTAGGAGTTCCGTAATTTTGCACATTTTCTACTAAGTTTATGAATGTGAATTGAATCTGCACTATACACTATATGATAAAAAGTATTCGGACACATTTCTGAAAAAGACTTACGAGTTCATGTGGCCCTCCATCGGAAATGCTGGAATTCAATTTGGTCTTAGACAATCCTGAGCCTTGTAGACAGCTTCCACTCTCGCCGGCATACGTTAAATTAGGTGCTAGAAGGTTTCTTGGGGAATGGCAGCCCGTTCTTCACATAGTGCTGCAGTGAGAAGAGGTATCGATGTCGGTCGGCGAGGCCTGGCACGAAGTCGGCGTTCTAAACATCCCAGAGGTTTTCTATAGGATTCAGGTCAGGACTCTGTGCAGGCCAGTCCATTACAGGGATGTTACTGTCGTGCAACCACTCTCCCACAGGTCGTGCATAACGAACAGGTGCTCGATTGTGTTGGAAGATGCAATCGCCGTTCCCGAATTGGTCTTCCACAGTGGGAAGCAAGAAGGTGCTTAAAACATCAATGTATGCCTTTGCTGTGTTAGTGCCACGCAAAACAACAAGTGGTGGAAGTCCCCTCCGTGAAAAACACGACCACACCATAACACCACAGCCTCCAAATTTTACTCTCGGCAGTACACACACTGGCAGATCACGTTCACCGGGCATTCGCCATGCTCACTCCCTACCATCAGATCGCCATAATGTGTACTGTGATCGTCACTCCACACAATGTTTCTCCACTGTTCAATCGTCCAATACTTACGCTCCTTACACCAAGCGATGCTTCGTTTGGCATTTACCGGCGTCATGTGTATCTTATGAGCAGCCGCTCGACTACGAAATTCAAGTTTTCTCATCTCACTCTTTCCCCAAAAATTTCTTGTTCATGTATAAATTTATTGAGAGTAAAAGTAGTGGTCGTACCATAATTTCCTTCATTTTTCTAAATTGTGCATCCTTGGTGTCTTCTTGGTATACACAGGGTCTTACTCACCTTCTTCACTTTATAGGTACCCGCTAGCGCAAGTTTAAAGTAGCGTATCACGTTTACGGCGAAGTTTTCGGTGTCAGATATGTTACAGTTCAGTCTTCCGTCCAGATGTAGGTTAATTTTGAATATTTTTGGAGAGAGTGCGTTGTGAGAAATTAATTTTCGAGAAGATGGTGTCCGAGACTTAAACTGAAGACGTCTTTCTGTGGTATGTGCCCGTATATTGCAAAGAAGTTCCCATTGAGTGACCACGTGTATTCGCAAATAAATTGCAGATATACGGAATTCTGTGTTCATACGTAAATTCGCTGTATCTATCTTGGAAATTAACTGAAATGAGGTACAAAGCCGAGAAAGAACCTTCGTCAGGTTTTGGATAGCATAGGCTATACTACTGGATTTATCCACGAGCAAACACTATTCATATTTTCTGTAAATCGTAAATAGACTGTTGTTTTAAAATTTAATAAGAACACGTGTTTTATGGCAATAACTCTCATATTTTGCTGTACAGGTAACGAAAATCCTTCCTAATCTGCCGAACGGCACTAGGCGTAGATGGTAATGGCATTATTGTGATTGTGTGCTTTGGAATGAATAAGAAATTAAAGACAGTAAGCTTCGGAAGAGCAAAATGGCTCGCCTTCATGTGCGTCTGCCTGCAACCCGCTCAACATACAGAACCAGAACGAGCAAACAGCTGTGCCACAGTTCCGCGTGCCTAATTTATGCTAATGCAGCGCCGTCTTGTCCCGAGTGCCTCTTAGGTACTTTAATGCCACATATATGTCGACTGACGTGTAAAATAACCCTTTATACTGCCGCTATGCACAATATGTTGGCCGCACAAATTATGTGACTGAAACGTAAATGGTAACTATAATGTACTTTCGACTTCTACCCTGGGTTCCACGCTATTCTCTTAAATTAGTGAGTAATATAAAACAAGAACCAGTAAATTACACACAAGACCACTTCAGCAAGAAAATCTACTTGGTAGCGAACAGATAACAGTTTCATTCTTACGATAACTGCGACGTGTTGGGATATTGTATCCGCGAGACAGCAAAAAGGGTAGGTAAGTGCTGTTATCAAAGACCGCTCTGTCATCGGCCAAAACTAACAAAGCACTTTTTACCGAAAAGAGAAGAAATGCCGATGTTGGAATCATACAAATCGCATCATATACTTTCATGTTTCTGAAATCTGTAAGAAGTGCGGAAACTAGGTTATCTGAGATTGTGTAAAAAATTAATTGTGGTCACTGTAACAGCTTGGCTTTTCATACAGACCTGTTTGCCAAGATCTTACACCGTTCTCATGTTTAAATTAGTATATTAAACAGTGTTAAGTTTCCGTTATTACTCACATTCTTCTCCATACTTCGTTTCTAACGCTCTTCTACATATTAATATTTGATTATAGTACCCTGCACTTCACTGACGAGAAATATATTTATCTTGACCTTACACCTTCTATAATTTGTATTGGTGTTTTGAAATACGATTGTCTTTTTATTTTGTTTTTGTGGCTGTGGAAGCGTGTGCAGATCTTCTATGTGCGTTTCAATCTCTGGGTACCGAAATTATTCCCTTGCTGTAGCTATTTTAATGTGATATTGTGGTGGATGATCACGAGTAGGTATGTAGCCTATTTTATGTGACACTGTTTATGGGGGTGGTAGAGAGTTTGTTATTTTTCTACTATGTGTTTCATTTGCTTAAATAACGATTGGTGGCCAATGTTTGTCTGATCCTTTAGCTTGCATTTCCTTCCTGTGATTATCTTTTGCATTCTAAAGCTTTATTGTACGGTTAGATATTTTCTGTTATTTAATGTTATTAGTTTCACGTCTGTTTCTGTTATGTTAAGTTGGTGGTAAATTATGGGCAAATACACTGTTTTTTAATGGGAAGTAAACGCTGTAATCTGTCTACGTTCCGGATTTTGTTAGTATGATAAGTATTAATATACTTCAGGTTAGAGTATTAAAAAAAACAGTTTCTTTGAAATATGCTTGCATTAAAATAGAAATGTGATTGGGGAGGGGGGATGAAAAATGAACACAATTTACACAGAACTGAAGGAAAAGTAGACTATAAGAACTACAGCTTAATTGTAGGAGACGAAAGCTATGTGTATGTAAGTGTGTGTGTGTGTGTGTGTGTGTGTCTGTGTGTGTGTGTGTGTGAGAGAGAGAGAGAGAGAGAGAGAGAGAGAGGGAGGGAGGGAGGGAGGGAGGGAAAGAGAAGAGTCTGTATGTGTGATGGTGAAGATCTGTGTGGGTGGGCGGCAGGGAAGACGTATGATCAGCACTTTTTCCGAAAAGAGAAGAAATGCCGATGTTGGTTTGCATAACATTGTGCTTTATGAGCAAGGATCTTTGAATGTGTCTCCAGTCTCACAAACTGCCTCACACAGACACGCGGGAGTGGAATTAGAACTACAATGACCATTATCATTTTTCTTATCGCCGGAAATGAAAGTAATTTAGATACATAGAAAGAAAGTAGAGGAAAATATAGATACCTGAACAAAGCCACAAAGCCACAAAGCCATCAATAAAGTCCATAAATGAAAAAGGAAATTGCAAGTGCTATACGTGTAACGCACCCTTTATTCGATGTGCATAAAGACTACACTTTATAATCGTTCGAAATCCTATTGATATTTTTTTTCTAAATCCATTATTTTAAAACGGTAATAGATATCTAGTATTCAAATTACATTAAAAAGAGACTCGTAAACAGATGATTGTAGACAGATTTATTTAGAATGAAATTACCGAGTCTCATCATACCTGAGTAAGAAATTAAATATAGCTCGGATTTGTAACTAACTGCCCATTATGGCTATAATCGAGTGACACTGGATATGAACCTAGTTACACCGCTGTTTTTGTGACAAATAATTGTTCAAAAGAATTTGTAAATCACCAGTAATTACAATTCATTGAATTACTTTCAGAATTGCACATGCGTTCATTAAAATATGAAATTAAAACTGTTGAGTCTAAAATAAGCCACAGTTAAATACTTGGCTCAAAAATTACTGTGTTTATATACCCATATGAAATTAAACTGATGTTTCTTACTTGTGAATACGTGCGTGATTTGTTTTCAAAGTCTGAGTTACGTTCCTAGGTGACATGTTAGAAGACTGTCATATAATGCGTCCACTTCTGTCATCAACAATTAAGGACGTGCGACCACAGCTCCACCCTGGAGTATTATTTTATTTTTTATTTTGAAATTCCTTCATTGAATATTCCAGTCACCTCTAGGGTCTGAAGACATTAGAACATTTATACAGTTCTCTGTCATCACAATGATATTAGCTATATATTTCAGATAATGTAAATCAAGTTTAGGATGGCAAAAATTAGGAAGACTTGTAATTGAACTTAATTGTAAATTATAGGCGATAAAATATACTGGAGAAACAGCAGCAAAAGTAAAAGAAAAGAAGCATGTCGGCATTTACGTCTCATCGACTACGGTGTCATCGTAGATGTAACATACGCTCTTCGAATAGATGGGTAAGGAATTTAGCAGCCTGTTTGAAAGCTACTATACTGAAATTTTCCTTAATCGGCTTAGTCAAATTACATGAAGCCTCAATGTGTATAATCGTGCAGGGAACTGAACTCTGCTCATATGGAAAAAGGGTCTCAGCAGAAGGAACAGGTTAATATGATATTGTGATCCAGGTTTTGAAAGTAGAAAGTGCAGATAGAAACCGAAACATGCAGATTAATTGTCGACCATAATGGGTTAGCAAATATATAGAAATGAAAATATTAATACAGGATTACGAGCAGTATCAAACCAGTCGCAAGGCTACTGCCGAAAATAGAAGGTAGCTGCTCAGTGTGTTATCGTTCTTAAATTCTGTGAGTTGAAAAGCACAACCGTGTGTTTCAGAGTTTAAGAAGGATCATTGACCTGTCCGAAGCACCGTACTGTCGAAGTACTCAGGCAGTAGTTATCCTCTGGTCGCAGACCGGAAAAAACAACTTCTGGTAGCCGCGGAACACCATTTCCTGCTGTCTTGCGTTCCATCGATCTCATTCGTCGTCCCTGTTTTTCGTGACTCTATAGCAATATTCTTCTTGACGTTCTCAGCATAGATTTTGTTGAAAGCGCGACTTACCACTATTTCATCTATTTTTCACTAACGAAAATTATAATCTCGATGATTGCAGTGGTTATTTTCGATAATCAGTTACAATCCGATAGAAATATCGTCTACAGATCTAGGACTACAAGAAGCAGTTTGTCCAGTACAGGAATACTACTATACACTCATAACCCAATTTCACACACTGCGTCGTACTGTAACTCCTGCTTGAACAAAATGCTTCTTATACTACTATATCTCATGACCTGTCAGATTTAAATCGTTTCAACAAACAAACGTTGTAATCATGACGGTGATTTTCTCCAATGAGTCAATAATACTCATTCCCGTCCAAGACATCAGATCTTTCCAACCATAAAGGAACGTTGTTAAATGGTTCAAACCTCCGGTTGATAACAACTGCGTAGATACTACGCCGGAATTTACGTTCATTTTATCCCCACTACGTTTCAAATAGGCAGCAAATAAATAAAAATTGAGAAACTTAGTTGAGTAGAGACAAAGAGTCAGGCTGATGCCGTGTTCCTTGATTTCAGTAAGGCATTTGACACCGTCCTGCTTGGCAGTTTAATGAAAAAGAATACGAGCTTACGGGGCATCGGAGCAGATCTGCGATTGGATTCAAGACTTTCTTGCAGACAAAACTCAACAAGTCGCTCTTAACGGAACTGAAGCGATAGATGAAAAGGCAATATCCTGAGTACCATAAGGAAGTATGATAGGACCGTTGCTGTTCATAATATATACAGGGTTATTACAAATGATTGAAGCGATTTCACAGCTCTACAATAACTTTATTATTTGAGATATTTGCACAATGCTTTGTACACACATACAAAAACTCAAAAAGTTTTTTTAGGCATTCACAAATGTTCGATATGTGCCCCTTTAGTGATTCGGCAGACGTCAAGCCGATAATCAACTTCCTCCCACACTCGGCGCAGCATGTCCCCCTCAATGAGTTCGAAAGCATCGTTGATGCGAGCTCGCAGTTCTGGCACGTTTCGTGGTAGAGGAGGTTTAAACACTGAATCTTTCACATAACCCCACAGAAAGAAATCGCATGGGGATAAGTCGGGAGAGCGTGGAGGCCATGACATGAATTGCTGATCATGATCTCCACCACGACCGATCCATCGGTTTTCCAATCTCCTGTTTAAGAAATGCCGAACATCATGATGGAAGTGCGGTGGAGCACCATCCTGTTGAAAGATGAAGTCGGCGCTGTCGGTTTCCAGTTCTGGCATGAGCCAATTTTCCGCGGGCTACGCGCGAAACTTGCCCGCACGCGTTCAACCGTTTCTTCGCTCACTGCAGGCCGACCCGTTGATTTCCCCTTACAGAGGCATCCAGAAGCTTTAAACTGCGCATACCATCGCCGAATGGAGTTAGCAGTTGGTGGATCTTTGTTGAACTTCGTCCTGAAGTGTCGTTGCACTGTTATGACTGACTCATGTGAGTGCATTTCAAGCACGACATACACTTTCTTGGCTCCTATCGCCATTTTGTCTCACTGCGCTCTCGAGCGCTCTGACGGCAGAAACCTGAAGTGCGGCTTCAGCCGAACAAAACTTTATGAGTTTTTGTACGTATCTGTAGTGTGTCGTGACCATATGTCAATGAATGGAGCTACAGTGAATTTATGAAATCGCTTCAATCATTTGTAATAGCCCTGTATAAATGATGTAGTAGAAAGCACCGAATGCCCTTTTAAGCTATTCGCAGATGATGCAGTCGTTTATACCAAAGTAGCAACGCCAGAAGACAGTGAGAATTTGCAGAACGACCTGCAGAGAATTGATGAACGGTACAGACTGTGGTAGTTGACCCTTAACGTAAATAAATGTAACATATTGCGCATGCATAGGGAAAGAAATCCATACCTGTACAACTACATCGTTGACTACAAACAGCTGCAGATAGCGTCTGCCGTAAAATATCTAGGCGTAACTACACAGAGCGAACTTAAGTGGAATGACAATATAAAACAGATAGTGGGAAAAGCATACACAAGACTCAGATTCATAGGAAGAATCTTAAGGAAATGTAACTAATCCACGAAAGAAGTGGCTTATAAGGCGCTTGCTCGAATGATTCTTGAGTACTGTTCATCTATCTGGGATTCCTATCAGGTAGGACTGATAGAGGAGATAGAGAAGATCAAACCAAGTTCGGCGCGTTTCGTCACGGGTTCATTTAGCTGGCAAGAGAGCGTTACGGAGAGGCTAAGCAAACTCCACTGGCAGACGTTACAAGAGACACGTTGTGCATCACGGAGAGATTTTCTACTGAAATCTCGCTACAGCACTTTTCAGGAGGAGTCAGACGACATATTACCTCACCTCAAATACATCTCACGTATTGACCATGAGGAGAAAATTCGAGAAATTAGAGCCAATACAGAGGCTTACCGACAATCATAATTCCCACGCACTATTCGCGAGTGGAACAGTGTTGGAGGGATTTGGTAGTGGTACCAAAAGTACCCTAGACCACACACCATGGGTAGATTGCGGAGTATGATGTAGATGTAGATCTAGATGTAAGAGTAGTATTAGACTTGGTCCTGTGGAACTGAGTTGAGAATAGAGTGTACCAGAAGAGAATAACATAAAATAAAGTAGTATTTGGAAACTTTGAAGCAACGGCTAGTGGTTGGTTGGTTGTTTTGGGGAAGAAGCCCAGACAGCGTGGTCATCGGTCTCATCGGATTAGGGATGGATGGGGAAGGAAGTCGGCCGTGCCCTGTCAGAGGAACCATCCCGGCATTTGCCTGGAGTGATTTAGGGAAATTACGCAACGGCTAGTGCTTACATGTGGCTCTTTACTCCACGAGGCACTCTAAGATTAATGACAGATTATTTTCATATTTTGTTGCTTGTTGTTACTTATCTCGGACCAGGATGACCCCTTAGATGCATTCGCTCTGGCTTTCCTTAGCCAAATTGTTTCTGTACTTCAGCAGCGAGAACAATATGTTTGGCGGAGAGCGAAGTTCATTAGCCAGAATAAGTAGCACAGTTCTAGTAAGTAACAAAAAACTCTATTCACCATTTTTGACGCTCAAATATGTGACTATTCTGTTGACGCGATGGAGGAACTAAATTTTCATCATAAACTACTGCACTGTACGTGAAAAGTATTTTTCACTTAATGGTTTATTTGTTTCTCGTTATTACCAATGATTTATATCTGTATAATAACAGCATGTGTCTAAATCTACATCTACATCCACATTTATACTCCGCAAGCCACCCAACGGTGTGTGGCGGAGGGCACTTTGCATGCCACTGTCATTACCTCCTTTTCCTGTTCCAGTCGCGTATGGTTCGCGGGAAGAACGACTGCCGGAAAGCCTCCGTGCGCGCTCGAATCTCTCTAATTTTACATTCGTGATCTCCTCGGGAGGTATAAGTAGGGGGAAGCAACATATTCGATACCTCATCCAGAAACGCACCCTCTCGAAACCTGGCGAGCAAGCTACACCGCGATGCAGTTCGCCTTTCTTGCAGAGTCTGCCACTTGAGTTTGCTAAACATCTCCGTAACGCTATCACGCTTACCAAGTAACCTTGTGACGAAACGCGCCGCTCTTCTTTGGATCTTCTCTATCTCCTCCGTCAACCCGATCTGGTACGGATCCCACACTGATGAGCAATTCTCAAGTATAGGTCGAACGAGTGTTTTGTAAGCCACCTCCTTTGTGGATGGACTACATTTTCTAAGGACTCTCCCAATGAATCTCAACCTGGTACCCGCCTTACCAACAATTAATTTTATATGATCATTCCACTTCAAATCGTTCCGCACGCATACTCCCAGATATTTTACAGAAGTAACTGCTACCAGTGTTTGTTCCGCTATCGTATAATCATACAATAAAGGATGTGTTGTGGGATATACTAAATAAGTGGATTAATCATACAATATAGGATGTTGTTGTGTCCGCCGCTCGTGGTCTCGCGGTAGCGTTCTCGCTTCCCGAGCACGGGGTCCCGGGTTCGATTTCCGGCGGGGTCAGGGATTTTCACCTGCCTCGAGATGACTGGGTGTTTGTGTTGTCCTCATCATTTCATCATCATCCAGGAAAGTGGCGAAATTGGACTGAGCAAAGATTGGGTAATTGTACGGGCGCTGATAACCACGCAGTTGAGCGCCCCACAAACCAAACATCATCATCATCATCATCATCCTCAATAAAGGATGTGTTGTGGGATAAACTAAGTAAGTGGATTAAAATTCTAAAAGTAATCCTCATTTCTGGTGAAATGACTGTAGGGCCATGATAATAGCACCATGGAATTGTGTAAGAGGTGCAGGCATTATTATGAGAAGAAATGCAGGCAACACAATAAGACACTGTGAACAACGCAAAGACTGTGTTCTTCTACTCGTGTTCTTAATTACATCAAACCTCTTTGACAATTCTAATTTTACATTATTTTCTATGAACTTGCATCCTTGGTACCAACACTTGACAGCTTCATTGACCACTTGAAATTTTGTTCCATTTTACTCGTAGCCTATTAGACGTACAAGTGGAACAATAGTAGCGGTAACCTGCTCGTTCTCCTTACTCATAGTATATAGATTTAACACCTATATTTACATACATACTCCGCTAGCAACTATACGGTACATGGAGGAGGGCTCTGTTACTCATTCCTTTTCCCGTTCCATTCGCAAACGGAGATATGGAAAAGCGACTATCTATAAATTAGGCTTCGGAACGAGCCCTGACTTCACTTGTCTTGTTTTCGCAATCCTGACGCGAGATTTACTTTGGTGACAGTTGAATCTTTCAGGAATCTATCACAAATGTAAGTTCTCCAAACCTTCTCAGCAGTGTTTTGTGAAAAGAATGTGTTCTTCCCTTCAGGTACCCGTCCTCATTTAAGTTCACGGGGTATTTCCTTAGTGCTGGAATGTTGATCGAAAATTCTGGTAGTAACTCCAGCAGAACACCTCTGAATTTCTTCGTTGTAGAGCTTTAATCTGACCTCCTGGGTATTTCGAACACTTGGGCAGTACTCAAGCAGGGACTTACATGAAGTGTGTACGCTGTCTTCTTTACATATGAGGCAATACTGTCCTACAGGTCTCTCAATAAATCGAAGTTTATCGTTCGCCTTACCTACAAACGACTGTACGTACTCGTTGCACTTCATGTGATTTTGTAGCGTTACATTAAGACACATAATCGGGGTGAATGAGTCGAACAGCAAACCACTAATACTGTACGAGAGGATCAGAGAACTGTTTTTGTCACTCATCTTCATTAAATTTTTACGCATTGAGAACAAGATACCATTCGTCAAACCAAGAATAAATTCTGCCCAAGTCATCTTGCACCCTCTTACAGCTACTCAGACGATGCTTCCCTGTACAGTACAGCCTTTTCGGCAAACAGGGTCAGATTGCTGCTAACCTTACCCATCAGATCGTTTACGTATGTAGACAATAAGAGCGGTTCTATCACATTCCTCTGAAGAAATTATAACGGTTCGATTGTTTTCTAATGACTTCTTCGTTGGCCCCCCAAAATTCAGCAGAATGTATGACTGTTAGATTTTGTAAACTTTATTTCTCATTTCCACGATACCAGCACCTGGAACAGGGCATCTGGCATTTATTTCTCGCCGGGAATTATGGCTGCCTGCTGCTAGCGCTATCTGTTACGCCTGTAGTCCGGAAGCCGTGGCTGCCCTTGCGGTCGAGCGTGCGATTTGCGGGCGCAGGTTGCGCCGGGGAAACAGCCAACAAATCACGTCTCCCGGAAGGCGTAGGGGCTGAAGCCGGAGGGAAAGAAGCCGAGGGCAGCCCTGCGCGGGCATAAATCCAGCGAGCGCGGTGAGGGACAATCAGCAGATGACCGCGCAGATAGGCGCGCGCGGTTAGCGCGCAACAGTTGGCAGCCACTCCAGTGCCGGGGCATCCCCTAGCACAGTGCTACCGAGGCGTAAGACCACACATGTGGCGTGGGCCATTCCTGCCAGTGAACGCAACCTTTAGTACAGTTCTAGTCTCCAGAATTATCTGTCGAAATAGTGGAGTTCCAGCGTATTCCCAACGCTAATCTCGAACAATTGTTGGTAGAATTAATATTACGCACAACAGCGTCATATAGCTTACGAAAGCCTTTGTCATCTAGCCAAAATAATCTCTTAATATTTTATTCTATTTAAAATATACAGCAACTGTTAGTGAGTTCAAGTTGTTTATTTTCTCCAATAACAGCTGCAAAATAATTAAGACATGCATAACCACTTCAGACGATGGGCGAAATCTTCAAATGAACTAAAATGATAAGATGAATATGCAAGACAATATGTAGAGGAGGAATAATGGAAAATTCAGTACTCAAGGGGACAGATCTAGTGACAGAGACAACATTAAATATATTTCTTTAAGCAACCAGGTTTCGGAAATGCATATTTAGTGAGTACGGAGAATTCAAGAGGTCACTGGGTATGACTGAGAATAAATCAATGTTAAATGTTTTTCATTCCATTATTGATGTGATAAATTTTACAACAAAGGTTCAAAATGAACACTACTAACTACAGCACACAGTCGTTACCGACGTAGCAGGCTGTCTCGTGTTCTATGGAAATTGTGTGATATGTTCTGTTTGTGTGCGCCAGCTGCAAGAATTTTTACAACTAATTCCTCCCCTGAGTTCACATGGGGAGAATGCACTTATGTTTTCGTGTAGCCCAAGAGAAAGTAGTCAATGTGGGTCACTTCTGAGAACCTCGCGGTCCTCCCCAGCCAGTCTACCGATTACGTGGGGTTAACTCTCAGCGTACGGGTTCTGCGAAGTGCGCAAGGACCCCAGCTTGATACACCCGCATCCTACCTGTGATACATAGGGTACTCTCTCCAGTAACGTAAATAGGTACTCTTGAAAGAACACTCTGTAGGTTGGTCGCCGGAATTGTGGAGGTAACCTGTAGGGATCAAGAAAGTAGTCGCTCACGATGCGGGCCCACAAGTTTACCGCAGGTTTTTTCTGACGACCTTGCAAAGGTGTTGCAGTGAATTTTTATACTCCCATTGACTTTGGTGTAGCTATAATTTTAGGACGTACTTTTTGTTTACCTCCCTCAGCACGGGCGTACTTGCGCATGATTAGTGCTCGCGCGGTCTGCGTTTGCCACACCTGGTTAATCAACGATATACAGGGTGCGTCAAAAAATGTATACACACTTTGAAGAGCCATAGAAAATTTATTTCCCGTTATACAAAGTTAAATTTATGGAAATGGAAAGCTTAAAGTCCAATTGGAAAAATAAATGTACTTTCCAAATGTGATTAATGTTCAAACTGGTGGCCTTCAGCATCAATACATTTCTGAGTACGAGTCACCACTGATTCCGTACATCGTACCAAAGTGTCCAATGAGATTTCTGCGCACGCCGCCTGAATCTCATTCCAAAGTGTGTCCAGGTTACGTGGTTTACGTTTGTATACCTCATCTTTTACTGTGCCCCATAAGAAGAAATCCAGCGGCGTGAGGTCTTGAGTGCGTGCAGGAAACTCGATTGGTCCCCTGCGTCCTATCCACTGGCGTGGCACATTGTGATCCAGGTATGCTCGTACGTCCCTATGATAGTGCGGCGGGGAGCTATTTGGTTGGAAATAAAACTCATCGTTACCGTATAATGCACGAATGGCAGGGAATATGGAGTCAGCAAGCATTGTTAGGTACGTTTCTCCAGTAACAGTACCTTCAAAGCGGAAAGGCCCAATGAGTCTCCTTGCAGAGAAACCACACCACACATTTACACCAGGCAAATTCACAGCCTTTTCAACTGTAATGTGAGGATTATCTTCAGCCCAGTACACACAATTTTGCCTATTGACAGTTCCATTGAGTTTGAATTGGGCTTCATCCGACCAAATTATGCTACCCATAAATCCCGGTTCACGTCTCACCATCTCCTGAACCCATTCACAAAATTTTTGATTCTCTATTAAATGTACAGGAATTGGAAAAAAATTTGGTATCACAGAGAGAAATGGATATTTGAATACAAATGCAGATGATAGTAATACTTTAAGGGTGCACTGTTGTATTTCACAACAAAAGCACCTGTATACAATGCAAGTGTCGCTCGTGCGTAGAACAATGTTCTGTAAGCTGAGTGACGGGCGCTGTGGCCGAGCGGTTCTATTCGCTTCAGTGCCGAACCACACTGCTGCTATGGTCGCAGGTTCGAATCCTGCCTCGGGCATGGATGTGTGTGTTGTCCTTAGGTTAGCTAGGTTTAAGTCGTTCTAAGTCTAGGGGACTGAAGACCTCAGATGTTAAGTCCCATAGTGCTTGGAGCCAGTTTTTGTGAAGTTGTGAGTGCATTATGTCGGAGCTGAGTGAGTTCGAACTTGGGAAAATTGTTTGTGCTCTTTTGGCAGGTGCTTCCGTAGTCAAGGTAGCTGAGGTGTTTGGTGTATCAAGACACCATATCGAAGATTTACATCGCATACAGGGAAAGCGGAGAAACATCATCCGCTAAGTCACAGTGGGGACGACAAAAAATAAGAGGATGATTCCTACAAAAATTGCTGCAGAACTGAATGCCGACCCGCGAGTCCTGAAAGTGCCACAACAACAAGAAGGAGCCCCATAAGAAGGGCAGGGCAGGGTGAACTCGAATTCGTAGCTATTCATCACTGATGCAATTGCTCGAAATAGGAAACGTGGTGCCGAAGCCATAAAACCTGGACTATGTAGCAGTGGAAGAAAGTAATTTGGTCGGATGAGTCTTGTCTCCAACTGCGGCCGAGTTTATGTCCCAAGAGTGAAATATAGTGGGTATTTGGTGATTATTTGGGCAGCTATATCGTGGTACTCCATGAGACCCATAGTAAGTCTACAGTGTCACGTACTGCCACGGATTACATGACCGTTTTGGCTGATCAGGTCCACCCCATGGTACAACGTTTGTTCCCATTAGTGATATTTTGCAAGATGACAGAATGCATCGCCCAGGACTGGTCGCACCTTACCTCGCCACAATATTCACAATAGCTCAATATTATTGATCCCTTTGGTCTACTTTCGAGAGAAGGGTGCATGACCGCCATGAATAGCCGGCATGGTTACCTGGGTATGCTACTATTTCGCAGGAAGAATGCCATAAGATTCCTTTGAACACCAATCATAACCTGTATTTATTCATTTCCAGACGACTGCGAGATTTATTGAGTACCAACAGGTTTCCTGCGCCGTATTAGACGTGAAAATATGTTGTGGTTTCGTGTTACCATATATTTATCTAACCTCTGTCGCTCATAACATGCTGGTCATAGTTAATCAAATGTAGAATATCTGTTTGGATGTTAGAGAGGGACTGTGCCCCTAACCTTACCAATTCAAATAAATAAATATATAAACAGGGGAAATTTGAGGAAGATTTGAAGGATTCTTAATCGGCAGGTTTTCATTTCCCGTTCATTTGAACAAACTAGGACTACATTTCATTCTGAAGTAATTTTCTGATAACAAAACATTCGCTATTACCTCGCAAACCACTCGTTTTGAGAAACATTTTAATAGCACGCCTTTGTTTGCTTTATTTGTTCATGAGACCCAGAAAATATTAGATACAGGCTCCCAGGTAGATGCTATTTTCCTTGACTTCCGGAAGGCGTTCGATACAGTTCCGCACTGTTGCCTGATAAACAAAGTAAAAGCCTACGGAATATAAGACCAGCTTTGTGGCTGGATTAAAGAGTTTTTAGTAAACGGAACACAGCATGTTGTTATCAATGGAGAGACGTCTACAGACGTTAAAGTAACCTCTGGCGTGCCACAGGGGAATTTTATGGGACCATTGCTTTTCACAATATATATAAATGAAATAGTAGATAGTGTCTGAAGTTCCATTCGGCTTTTCGCGGATGATGCTGTAGAATACAGAGAAGTTGCAGCATTAGAAAATTGTAGCGAAATGCAGGAAGATCTGCAGCGGATAGGCACTTGGTGCTGGGAGTGGCAACTGACCCTTAGCATAGACAAATGCGAATACATAGAAAGAAAGATCCTTTATTTTATGATTATATGATAGCGGAACAAACACTGGTAGCAGTTACTTCTGTAAAATATCTGAGAGTATGCGTGCGGAACGATTTGAAGTGGAATGATCATATAAAATTACTTGTTGGTAAGGCGGGTACCAGGTTGAGATTCATTGGGAGAGTCCTTAGAAAATGTAGTCCATCAACAAAGGAGGTGGCTTGCAAAACACTCGTTCGACCTATACTTGAGTATTGCTCATCAGTGTGGGATCCGTACCAGGTCGGGTTGACGGTCGAGATAGAGAAGATCCAAAGAAGAGCGGCGCGTTTCGTCACAGGGTTACTTTGTAAGCGTGATAGTCTTACGGAGATGTTTAGCAAACTCAAGTGGCAGACTCTGCAAGAGAGACGCTCTGCATCGCGATGTAGCTTGCTGTCCAGGTTTCGAGAGGGTGCGTTTCTGGATGAGGTATCGAATATATTGCTTCCCCCTACTTATATCTCCCGAGGAGATCACGAATGTAAAATTAGAGAGATTCGAGCGCTCACGGAGGCTTTCCGGCAGTCGTTCTTACCGCGAACCATACGCGACTGGAACAGGAAAGGGAGGTAATGACAGTGGCACGTAAAGTGCCCTCCGCCACACACCGTTGGGTGGCTTGCGGAGTATAAATGTAGATGTAGATGTAATATCGTATATTTTCATCCGTGTTAGTTTCGGCTGTTAATTGTAATACACCCCGTGTGAATCAGAACACCATACCGGTGTTCGATAATATAGGGAAAAACGAATGTAATCAGGATTGGAAACAAAGTGTAGCCAACCGTTTCGCCAGTGCTCTGCCGTCAAAGGGAATATGTCTGACGCCAGTCATCCCGTGTGCGCAACAGCTAGGGGCCTAGACGTCCGGCCGCCTTTCATCCGCGACTCTTGTTTGGAGGCCGGTCAATAACCGCAGAGCGCTGAGTTGTGGCGGACGAGGCTTCACGTGCAACAGTTGGCAGCAAATATTAATTATCCGCCGAGCGGCCGGTGGCTGGCGTATGATAAAGCGAAGTCGTCGCTGTGCGCTGTGGCCGGCCGGCCGTGTAACGCACGGCTTGTCACACGGGACAATCGCCGACACGGGACGCGGCCAGCGGCAAGGGGCGGGGGACTTCGACATGCAACAGTTGGCCATCCTGACCGAACACTGTCGGAACACGCGTCTGCGATATCATTAACCGTCACTGCAGCCGAGGTATGCATGTCGCTCGTCACTGAGCGAACTAGATGCCTTTGGTGGTTTGGCTTCAGAATCGCGATACACACCTGATGTAGTTTCCTGATAATATCACAGTAAAACGAAGGTAGGTTACTTTAAAATCTATGTAATGCTAATAACAGAAAATAATGAGAGACAAGAGGAGCTTTCCGCAAGGCCTAATGTTGTTTGGAGCAAGAGAACGTAGTCACGCATTGCCAAAACTGACTTACTCTGTTGTGTCGCCCTTTATGTATAAAAACACCTGTATCTGTTACACTGTTCGCTAATGCTGTTATTATGTCCCTACGATATCTAACCTTGAATCACTCTTTTTGCATTTCACTCCACTAATGACTTTAAGTGTATCGCATCGTTTTTTAGATTGATTTCTTCACTACATTAAAGTTTCTGTAATACTCTACGCAATATTTCTTGGAATCCCGTAATTTTTCACCATATTCATTCGAACGATTGTGCAGAACATTTTCTCAACAAATCACCATCGTGAGTATTTACTCTTTTAATCAGACATCCTCCATTGCGTTCTACACCATCCAACTGTCGACTGTTATTAATTCTACATTTAGGCAGAGAGTTACACTTTAAGTAGGTTTCCTCCTGAACTTCTCCATCTTTTGTAGAGATAGGGAGACAGATTTCATTTTATCTGAGTTTAATGAGACTGGAATGAATTTCAGTAGGATCATCGGATTAGAAACGTACTTCCAGGAACTTAGGGATCTATCAATTCCTTGGTTATTTCTGTCGCTAATGAGAAATGATATATCTCATCACTTAACATGATTAGTGTCTTTAGGCCCTCTCTTATATTTAGCCAAAGTCTTAAAAACAGAAGAAGTCCGGCATCTCAGGTACTTAAATTTTATTAATAATTTTAATATGCTAAATAATAACTTAGTGACAGTATTTGCATTAAAAATTATTTGAAGCAAGATTTGAATGTATGTTATGTCATATACCACATTAGTACTGAGCCGGCCGGCGTGGCCGTGCGGTTCTACGCGCTACATTCTAGAGCCGAGCGACAGCTACGGTCGCAGGTTCGAATCCTGCCTCGGGCATGGATGTGTGTGATGTCCTTAGGTTAGTTAGGTTTAAGTAGTTCTAAGTTCTAGGTGACTGATGACTTCAGAAGTTAAGTCGCATAGTCCTCAGAGCCATTTGAACCATATTCGTACTGAGCAGGTACTGTTAGCAATAACACTATCGATAACATCACTTTCTTGAATGTTAACCGTAATACTAATGTAATAATAGTATAATAATAATAATAACTAAAATACAAGATAGAAGACCGAATTTATTGGTGAGATTTTATGAAACAGTGGGATATGAGGGAGAGACACACTGAACCGACTAGGGTGTCTGGCAAATGAAGATTGTCTGTTGAGTAAGAAGGGTACAGAGCTTCATCGGTACTGGGTGTGCGCGCAGGACAAAGCAAGATGTTAACGTTGATTTCGTGTAAGTTCTATTAGGCGTCTTTTGATAGTGGAGGTGTCATTCAGTGGTCTGATATAGTGAGAAAGATCATTTCAAAAGGGTATTCCTGTTACTGAAAAGAGCTTAGAGAAGACAGCTGAATGACATAGTGGCACAGAAAGGATTCCTTCTGATTGGAACAAGAGTTTGTACTGTGTTTTTCTCATAAGCATGGATCTGGGAGAGACGTGAAGGACAGTATACGTTGACAAGACAGTGAACGAGGCAGGAGTGTGAAACTACGTGCGCTTGGCCGCACGTTGCCATGATAGCTGTGCACGATATGGTGAAATATTATCGAAAAGTCGAACGTCACAGGTATATCCTACGCTGGCGTTCATCACCAGCTACAAGTGCTATTAGCTTTCATGAGAGACCCTTTGCAACATAAAATCGCTGTAATCAAGAGTTGGAAGTACGAACATGAAAAGCATGGATAGTATAGCGAGATGCTAATTCGTTCTTGCGAACTGTAGCTATATCCTGTGCCCTGTTTTCATCTACTCTCTTTGCTGAAGGAGAGAAATTTATATTTGTCTCACATACGATTGAAGATGGTACGTATTCCCTCCGCCACACACCGTTGGGTGGCTTGCGGAGTATAAATGTAGATGTAGATGTAGCTTTAACACAGCGGAAAGTGTTCATATTGAAAGTGCACACAGGTTAAAACTGGTATTCTCGATTGATATCCTTAGATTGATAGTTTCGTACGCAGGTGTTATGGAGTTGATCAGCATACATGTCGTATTTATAATGTTAGGCCACTGATAATATGACAAGTGTAAGTGGTAAGAGCCCACATCGCCGTGTCGACACGTTGTTTGAGCGTAATGCGCCCTATCTGTCGCCACTGAAATATTGTATTTCACGTCGAAGCTACTATTGTCTGTGACAGAGGTGGCACACTTCACTTCAGATGACAAAGATCAGTCTAAATTATAACAACCAAAAGCAGTCACGATTGCACTAAGCACCTTTTAGTTGTAACTGAAATAACACTGACAGTTCTTAATTAATTAAAAATAACTGTAAGCTGTAACTTGCTGCCGTTTTGAAAGCTAAGAATGCTCTTAAATAATACACTTTAGGTACAGCAGTTATCGCAGCATCGTGAATCTCATTATGAATTGAGTATGAAACTTACATTTCGAGGTTTCAAATTCTGAGTTGTTTTGCAGCGTTTTTTGAGGTCACCAACATCATATTTGAGTCTGAGACTTAGCATTCAGCGTAGTGGGTGGCTGATCAATGTTGAAATAGATGTTGCATTCTGCTAAACTTCTACCGACTTCCCCAGTTCTGAAGGGATGCCAACGAGAGTCTTTACTAGAAATCCGAGGAAAGGGGGAGGGGAACTGCACTTACGTGCGGAGGTGACACTGAGTTTTTCGAGGTGGTCTTGAACGACCTTCAAAGCCGAGGCTCATGAGCGAGAACCGAGAAGTAGGAACGAAGGGTTATTACAGGCCTCTATCGCCACGTTTTCACCTATAGGTTCGATTCCCCAATATGGCGTAAGTTTTGGTTTTAAATATACCGTTACTATGTTCACCTGAACATGCTCTATAATTACTGCAGGAATCTGATTACATGTGCCAGTGTTCTTGAAAATTATTAGGAATATGCAGTGCTACACTGGAACAGTCAGGAGTAAAGCTTACCTGCGGGAAGGCTTTTGAGAGTTCTAGACTGCTTGTAACATTTCTGCGTGGCGTAGCGTGAGAACGGCAATTAAAAAATAAAAACTGAAGTCGTACTGTTTTCAGTATTTCATGTGGATTGAATACCGACGTCAGTCTAACGTATGAACTTGCAGCAAGCTACTTCTAATCGAGATGCAAGCATATGATTATAGTCTCACTCTTGTGACTGGATTCACGATTATCTGGTAGAAAGATCACAGTTCGTAGTAACTGACGGGAGGTAATATAGTGAAGCTTAAGCGGTATCTTTATTTTCCGGTGGAAGAGTTATAGGCACTCTGGTTTATATAGGAGTTCTAAGAGGCAATGTAAGCCGTCCTCATACGTCGTTTGGAGATGATACTATCGTGTACACTTTAATTGTGTCCCCTCAAGATTAAAATCAGTTGCAAAATAAGTTAAAGAAGATACCTATGTTCCTGCCTGCTTAGCTGGGTGGTAACGTGCCTGCCTCCCATGCAAGCGGGCCCGGCTTCGATTCCCGGCCGCGCTGGAGATTTTCTCCGCTCGTGGACTGGGTGTTGTGTTGTCCTCATCATCATTTCATCCTCATCAAGTCGCCCAATGTGGCGTCGAATGAAATAAGACTTGCACTTGGGGGCCGAACTTCCCCAAATAGGGGCCTCCCGGCCAACGATGCCATACGCTCATTACCATTTTACCTATGTTCCGCGAAAATTAATAACTGAACATAATCAACTAAAAAGATCCCGTAAATTTTGGTTACACGGTAAAGCACACGGATGTAATGGTTGTCGATTCAGTTAATTTTCTACGGATGTATGTTACGAACAACTGGAACTGGAGCAATTACACAGAAAATGTAGCGAGGAAGGCGAAAAAAGAGAGCGTTTTTTTTTTCGGAACACGGATTCAACAAATCCAATGGTACTTCGTACTCTAAAACTTCGAGTCCTCTTTTGGAGTCAATTCGTTCTGTGTTATTGCGAATATAGGAAAGTAGTCTCACGGATATGATACAAACAGCATGGATAAAGCACGCAGCAGACTTCACTTTATTGATAGAATACTGGGGGAAAATATAAGAGTGCAAAGGTGAATCCTGACACTCGTGCGGCCCTTTCTACAATATTGTTCAAGTGCGTGGGGACCGTAACAAATAGGACGAACAGGGGTATTGTACGTCTACGGAATTGGTGAGCAGGAATGGTCACAGGTTTTTTTGCCCCTACGGAGAATGTCACAGAAATGTTAAAAGAACTGATTTGGCAGACTATTGAAGACAGACGGAAACAACTACTAGAAAGTCTACTAAGAAAAATTAAAACAATCATTTTTCCCTCGCTCCATAAGTGAATGGAACGGAGAAAAAGCCCTCTGCAATGCACACCATAGTGGTTCGTAGAGCGTAGATGTCTAGATGAATATAGCTGTAGAACTAGCAGTGACAGTAATAAATTCAGATGCTTTGTCTTTCGTTTTCTTCTCTGAACTGAATGAAGAATATTGTTGCACTGTGATGGTCTAGTGACTTCTCACAATCCTGCCCCCTCCCCCCCCCCCCCACCCCCACACGGATATCTGACTGGGGGACTTGAAGCTCCGGATAATTTAGAATTGAGCAAAACCATGGGGTTCTCATGGGAAAAGTATCAACGGTGGTTTCCCGTTGCCTTTCACTGACCTCCAATTCCTGTCTGCTCACCGACTCAGTTTCCCGCTGGGGTTGGCTACCCAACCTTCCTCTGAGTGTCTCGGCTCAACAGGGGTATCAGGTATATATAGGAAGTTGGAGAACTGAGGTGACAGAGGCTAAGAGAACTCTCTTGCTGAGTTCTTGTAATCTATTATTAACCCCATTGTTTTGCCAGAGTCTCAAGGTGTTCGCAGGGACTCCCCCAGGTCATCTCCTGGTCCTTATTATATTGGAATGAAAATATAGAGATAGATGAATGTTCTACAAAGTTCAAATGGGCGTAACAAATATGGAAGCTCAATAAATGGAGTAAGGCAAAGTTGCCGCTTACCATCACTGTTGTTATGTTTGTGTGTTAGACAAGCAATAATGGAAGTGCAGGAAAATTTCAGAACAAGAAAAAAGTTCATGAGGAACAGATATCAGTGCTAAAGTTCACATGCAATATAGCCCATTAGATATAAAGAAGTCTCTTTGAAAGGAGCGGAATTCACCTCAAGGATAAACAAATCAAAGGTGATGGAGAAGAAGAAACAACAACTCACTTGACATCGAAATTGGGAAGCATGCGGTAGTGAAGGTGAAAGAATTCTCCTATCTAGGAAGCAATAATACAATGGATGGTCGAAGCAAGGAAGATATTGGACATAAATTGTCACAGCTTTCTAGAGTGAAGCACTTCTATAGATATTGATATGGAACTTAGGAACAAGTCTTGAGAGTGTATGTCTGGAGCACAGCATTAGATGGAGGTGAAATGAGAACAATCACAAATCTGGATAAGTTGAAACGATAACATTTGAAATGTGATGTTATTGGAGAATGTTGAAAATTAAGTGGGCAGAAAGGAGCATCGAAAGAAAATAGTACATATCAGACCTCACAATGACATCTTTTGATATTCGTTTTCCTCATATGCTATTGGGAACTTGAACGGTCGAGAATAGTCTGAAAGTGGTTCTGTGAACCCTTTGCTAATGACTTGAGTGTGAATTGGAGTTGTCATGTAGATATAGCAGGCGATTAACGCAATACTTAAGTTTTCGAGAAATATGATTAGTACTATGCAAAAGACGGAGGAAATTCTGCTTTCACTTATGGGAAAATACATGAATGAAGATGGACAAAAACGCAAAATTATATTTTCAACTTAAGAAGAAGGAATAACCCGTACCTACCCTCACAGGAGCAAGAAGGATGAGAAGTACATGACTGAACGTAAATGTATATTTATTACTGAACGAAGAAAGTCATGACATAAAGAAAGATGTGCCGGCGAGAATGAATAGTAACCGTCTTATTCCAAACCACAATCGTCTCGAGACCACCGTAAAGGCCGGGGGCACTTTTCCGGAGGGTGCTTGGTAGGAGGAGGAGGAGGAGTAGAGATTTCTGAAGCGCCCTTTTAGACGCTCGCTGCTGCATTGAGGAGGACTCAATCGGCCAAGGCGGTAACGCTTCAGAAACAGAGGGGTGGGATTTTCGGAAGCCGCGGGTCACGCCCAACTTCTTTGAAAGTTTTAATGAGGTTCAGACAGGAAAGACGAGCCGAGAAATGAAGCGCGTAATCGCCTCAGAAGTGGAGTGGAGAAACCGCGACAAAACACTCATCCCTGCGGCTCCCTACCCGGCTGCGGCGAAAACGCGAGACTTCTATACGCGCACGCCAGCATCGCTAGCTGTGGCACATGTACACTGTATCTTTTTGTCAGTACAAACACGCATATGAGAGAAAACATTTGTATAAAGGACTCAACTTGGTGCTTCTGTCACATTTCAAAACAATATTTAATTCAACATGATGGATTTTGGTAGTATGGTGCCATCGTTAGTTGTACATTTATGAGTTAAAGACTGTTTTGTATGATTATCCACGCCATAGGTATGAAGTACCAGGAAGGTCAGGCAGCGAAGTTATACCGAGATGCTTACGGTGCCTTAGGATCGAACAATATTTTATTTCAATATCGTTCACTTTCATTGAAATAACCTATTAGTTACGAATATACATTCCACTTCGTGGCACAAAGAAAACTCAACAAAAGCAATATGATCGCTTACAGTTTCACATAGCTACGTATATACCTGGTGATCAAAAAGTCAGTATAAATTTGAAAACTGAATAATCATGGAATAATGTACACTCCTGGAAATTGAAATAAGAACACCGTGAATTCATTGTCCCAGGAAGGGGAAACTTTATTGACACATTCCTGGGGTCAGATACATCACATGATCACACTGACAGAACCACAGGCACATAGACACAGGCAACAGAGCATGCGCAATGTCGGCACTAGTACAGTGTATATCCACCTTTCGCAGCAATGCAGGCTGCTATTCTCCCATGGAGACGATCGTAGAGATGCTGGATGTAGTCCTGTGGAACGGCTTGCCATGCCATTTCCACCTCGCGCTTAGTTGGACCAGCGTTCGTGCTGGACGTGCAGACCGCGTGAGACGACGCTTCATCCAGTCCCAAACATGCTCAATGGGGGACAGATCCGGAGATCTTGCTGGCCAGGGTAGTTGACTTACACCTTCTAGAGCACATTGGGTGGCACGGGATACATGCGGACGTGCATTGTCCTGTTGGAACAGCAAGTTCCCTTGCCGGTCTAGGAATGGTAGAACGATGGGTTCGATGACGGTTTGGATGTACCGTGCACTATTCAGTGTCCCTTCGACGATCACCAGTGGTGTACGGCCGGTGTAGGAGATCGCTCCCCACACCATGATGCCGGGTGTTGGCCCTGTGTGCCTCGGTCGTATGCAGTCCTGATTGTGGCGCTCACCTGCACGGCGCCAAACACGCATACGACCATCATTGGCACCAAGGCAGAAGCGACTCTCATCGCTGAAGACGACACGTCTCCATTCGTCCCTCCATTCACGCCTGTCGCGACACCACTGGAGGCGGGCTGCACGATGTTGGGGCGTGAGGGGAAGACGGCCTAACGGTGTGCGGGACCATAGCCCAGCTTCATGGAGACGGTTGCGAATGGTCCTCGCCGATACCCCAGGAGCAACAGTGTCCCTAATTTGCTGGGAAGTGGCGGTGCGGTCCCCTACGGCACTGCGTAGGATCCTACGGTCTTGGCGTGCATCCGTGCGTCGCTGCGGTCCGGTCCCAGGTCGACGGGCACGTGCACCTTCCGCCGACCACTGGCGACAACATCGATGTACTGTGGAGACCTCACGCCCCACGTGTTGAGCAATTCGGCGGTACGTCCACCCGGCCTCCCGCATGCCCACTATACGCCCTCGCTCAAAGTCCGTCAACTGCACGTACGGTTCATGTCCACGCTGTCGCGGCATGCTACCAGTGTTAAAGACTGCGATGGAGCTCCGTATGCCACGGCAAACTGGCTGACACTGACGGCGGCGGTGCACAAATGCTGCGCAGCTAGCGCCATTCGACGGCCAACACCGCGGTTCCTGGTGTGTCTGCTGTGCCGTGTGTGTGATCATTGCTTGTACAGCCCTCTCGCAGTGTCCGGAGCAAGTATGGTGGGTCTGACACACCGGTGTCAATGTGTTCTTTTTTCCATTTCCAGGAGTGTATTTAGAGAGGTACAGATTGAAAAACATGCTTGGCATGACATTGAGTTTTATTAGAACCGAAAATATACAAAAGTTCAAAATGTGTCCGACAGATGGCGCTTCATGTAATCAGAACAGCAATAATTAGCATAACAAAGTAAGACAAAGCAAGGATGATGTTCTGTACAGGAAATGCTCAATATGTCCACCATCATTCCTCAACAATAGCTGTAGTCGAGGAATAATGTTATGAACAGCACTGTAAAGCATATCCGGAGTTATGGTGAGGCATTGGCGTCGGATGTCGTCTTTCAGCATCCCTAGAGATGTCGGTCGATCACGATACGCTTGCGACTTCAGGTAACCCCAAAGCCAATAATCGCACGGACTGAGGTCTGGTGACCTGGGAGGCGAAGCATAACGAAAGTGGCGGCACACGATCATCACCAAACGACGCGCGCAAGAGATCTATCACGCGTCTAGCAATATGGGGTGAAGCGCCATCCTGCATAAAGATCGTACTTTCTTGCAGGTGTTTATCAGCCAGGCAGGGGATGATGCGATTCTGTAACATATCGGCGTACCTCTCACCCGTCACGATAGCAGTTACAAAACCACAATCACGCATCTCCTCGATGAAAAAAGGCCCGATAACGGGATATGTGGTAAATCCAACCCATACCGTGACTTTCTCGTCGTGCAATGGAGTTTCCACGACAGTTCTAGGATTTTCGGTAGCCCAAATTCTGCAGTTGTGGGCGTTGACAGACTTTCGGAGCATGAAATGAGCCTCGTCGGTCCACAACATGTTACTCAACCAATCGTCATCTTCCGCCATCTTTTGAAATGCCCACACCACAAATGCCCTCCGCTTCACTAAATCGCCAGGTAACAGTTCATGATGCCGATGGATTTTGTACGGATAGCATCAGAGGGTACGCTTCAGTGCCAACCTAACAGTAGTGTATGAAATGCCGGTGCGACGTACGACTACACGAGCGCTGACTTCCCCGTGCATAGAAAACCCGCTACAGTCTCCATTTCTTCCTCAACTGTCTCAGCAGCATTACGCCTAGCGCTCGGAAGGGCCACTACGGGGTCTATCGTCTAAACAGCACGTGGCTTCGAACTTCGAAATCATTCTCGCCACAGCTGCATTTGTCAACGGACTTTTACCCGTTATAATCCCCTTCCTATGGCGATAGGATCGTAACGCTGAACTAGCACATTCCCCGTTCTGATAATACAGCTTCACTAAAAGTGCCTTTTCAGGTAACGTCAATATGCGACTGCTGGCGCATCTGATTCTCTCTCTCATTACAGCTCCTTTTATACACGATTGTCATGCGCAGTCACTGACGTTTTGCTGTCCAGCGCCATCTGTGGGACATTTTGTGAAATTTTTTTAGGGTCTAATAAAACCCCATGTCATTGCAAGCATGTGAGTCAATTTTTACCTCTCTATCTACATTATTGCGTGGTTTATTAAGTTTTCAAATATATACTGACTTTTTGATCACCCGGTACTGCAGTCAAAGATACCTTACCTGGTAATATACTGGACACGGATATTATTACATATGAATTGCACTACCAAGGGGACCTTACAGGCTAGCTCTCCTAGAATTTCATCATACTTACAGGATGTAGGTCACTACGTGGACATCAGTTTCCTGAAACAGTACGATGCAGTCCTCGAGAAGACAGGGAGACTTTTGACAATAGCTAACAAAAATATCCGGACACCCCACGTAGTGGTCAACTGATCACTAGATGTCACTAGAGACAGGTCTACCAACGTAAAAGGAGACAGTGACTATTGTGTTGTCAGTGGAGAAGTGTTCACAGCAGAATGTGTCGGTGGGGCGAGCTCAGTGACTTAGAACGTGGACTGGGTGTCAACTGACCAGCAAATCCGTCAGGGAATAACGGTCAATCTAACTAACCCCAGCCCATAAAGAGAAACATTACCTGAAGATCTTCGCACCTTTCAACCTTTACAAAATAAATATATAAAGTTCATCATTCTCTTCATTTACGCTGACTTGACAGAAGTCATGAGGTACCTCCTAACATCGTATCGGACCTCCTTTCATCAGGTGTAGTGCGGCAACCCGACGTGACAGGGCTCAACAAGTATTTGGAAGTCCCCTACAGAAATATTAAGCTATGCTGCCTCTATAACGTAACTAACCTAACTCCTCCCGAACAGGCGATGAAGGCCCAACGGTTCCAACAGGCTACCGTATCATCCTCAGCCCACAGTCGTCACTGGATGCGGATGTGGAGGGGCATGTGGTCAGCACACCTCTCTCCCCGCCGTATGTCAGTTTCCAGGACCGGAGCCCCTACTTCTCAATCAAGTAGCTCCTCAGTTTTCCTCACAGAGGCAGAATGCACCCCGCTCGGCAGACCGGATGATCACCCATCCAAGTGCTAGCCAAGCCCGGCAGCGCTTAACTTCGGTGATCTGACAGGAACCGGTGTTAACCACGGCGTCAAGGCCGTTGGCATGCTGTCTCTATAGCCCTCCATAATTTCAAAAATGTTTGTGCACAAGCTGACCTCTCCATTACATCCCATAAATCTTCGACGGGATTCATGTCGGGCGATCCGGATGGCCAAGTCACTCCCTCGGATACTCCAGAATGTTCTTCAAACCAGCCGCCGGCGATATGGCCCATTGTCATCCATAAAAATTCCGTCGTTGTCTAGGAACATAAAGTCCATCGATGGGTGCAAATGATCTCGACGTAGCCGAACATAACCACTTCCAGTCAATGATCAGTTCATTCCATGTAAACACAGCTCAAGTCTTTATGAACCTACCATCAGCATGCACAGTGTATTGTTGATAATTTGGGTTCATGGCTTCGTGGGGTCTGCGCCGCACTCAGACCGTACCATCAGCTCTTACCAAATGAAATCGGAACTCATCTGACGAGGAGATGATTTTCCAGGGTCCAACCGAAATGGTCGCGAGCCTTTGCAGGCCACGTCTTGGTGCTACCAAAGTCACTCGCGTCAGTCATCTGCCGCCACAGCCCATTAACGTGACAATTTCGCCTCACTGTAAAAACGGATACGTTTGTTGTACGTCCCACAGTGATTTCTGCGGTTATTTCACGTGGTGTCGCTTATCTGTTACTACTAAGCCGGCCGCGGTGGTCTCGCGGTTCTAGGCGCGCAGTCCGGAACCGTGCGACTGCTACGGTCGCAGGTTCGAATCCTGCCTCGGGCATGGATGTGTGTGATGTCCTTAGGTTAGTTAGGTTTAAGTAATTCTAAGTTCTAGGGGACTGATGACCACAGCTGTTAAGTCCCATTGTGCTCAGAGCCATTTGAACCATTTTTTTGTTACCACTAACAACTCTATGCGAATGCCGAAACTCTCAGTCGTGAAGCGACTGCCGCCGTCCACTGCGCTGTCTGTGGCGAGATGCAATGCTTGAAATGTGCCGTTCTCGGCACACTCTTGACACAGTGGATCTCAGAATATTCGGTTCCCTAACGATATCTGAAATGGTATGTCCCACGCGTCTAGTTCCAACTATCATACCACGTTCAATGTCGTAACGACAGATCTACCAACGCACTGCGCGTTTATACCTCTTGTAAGCGATGCTACAGCCATCTGTATAAGTGCATATGCATCTCCCATCATTTTCTTGCGCCTCAGCGTAAAGCTGCCCGACTGTTGGTCATGTGATTTTGAAGTGGAAACGCAAACAAATATCCGCCGCTAAGTGAAGATCAGACATAATCTACTGACGGCCGTGGACCGTCGAGCACATCGGAGGACAGTTGTAGAATACGCATGAAATCAGCGAGAGGAAAGACGCGTAAGTCCGCAAGTGCTACCAGGAGTTCAGCTACCACGACGTCTGAGCGTAGGGAGTGGGGTGTCCACATCCACTCGCGACGATACTGTATCGGTAGACAAACATGTATGCTGGGGTGTTATCACGTTGGCTGCCACGTGGTCCCCGGCATACATAGCAGAGCCGGCAGACTCGTGACAATCAGCGTGTTTACATAGATACTGATAGCTGATTGCACAACGTGCATATCAAGTAACCATAAAGTTTGTATCTCGTCGACCACCACGTTTTCCATTTACATTTATTGAAACTATATTTTTATTAACAAATGAAACAAATTAATTAGGTAATATTGGACCGTTATCTCTGGTAAAGCTTCAGAGAATTTGATCCGGTTTTCGCTAATATATACGCTGATTCATGAAGAAGGTTCTTTCATATAATACGTAAGTATTTAGTGTAAATTGTCTGAGTTATAATGAATTAAAGTTAATTCGTGAAAAGGATGCTATTGCCACCTCGCGAACAGCCGCCATAACTTAAGAGCGCAGCAGTAAATTCTAAAACTCAGTGAGTGACTCCAGACTCACATATATGCAATTCTTCTCACTCTGCCTTTTAACGTAGCACAAACGTCTGAATGATGTGGAGTTACACATTTCAAAACATGACGACAATTTAAGACTGCGTATTTGTGATTCCTTCAGAACAGCAATAAAAATTCGCAAATCCTTCAAAAAGACGCAGTGAGTTATTCTGCTTTGAAGTATCGTAATAAATATGATCAGTAATATCAAGGGAACCACCTCGTGATCTGCCTGTAATGTGAGACCAACATTTTGAAATAATTAAATATTTTTAACCAATATTTTCCCTGCAATCGTTTGAGAACAGCTACAGGGTTATTACAAATGATTGAAGCGATTTCACAGCTCTACAATAACTTTATTATTTGAGATATTTTCACAATGCTTTGCACACACATACAAAAACTCAAAAAGTTTTTTTAGGCGTTCACAAATGTTCGATATGTGCCCCTTTAGTGATTCGGCAGACATCAAGCCGATAATCAAGTTCCTCCCACACTCGGCGCAGCATGTCCCCATCAATGAGTTCGAAAGCTCGCAGTTCTGGCACGTTTCTTGGTAGAGGAGGTTTAAACACTGAATCTTTCACATAAACCCATAGAAAGAAATCGCATGGGGTTAAGTCGGGAGAGCGTGGAGGCCATGACATGAATTGCTGATCATGATCTCCACCACGACCGATCCATCGGTTTTCCAATCTCCTGTTTAAGAAATGCCGAACATCATGATAGACGTGCGGTGGAGCATCGTCCTGTTGAAAGATGAAGTCGGCGCTGTCTCCAGTTGTGGCATGAGCCAATTTTCCAGCATGTCCAGATACACATGTCCTGTAACGTTTTTTTCGCAGAAGAAAAAGGGGCCGTAAACCTTAAACCGTGAGATTGCACAAAACACGTTAACTTTTGGTGAATTGCGAATAAGCTGCACGAATGCGTGAGGATTCTCTACCGCCCAGATTCGCACATTGTGTCTGTTCACTTCACCATTCAGGAAAAATGTTGCTTCATCACTGAAAACAAGTTTCGCACTGAACGCATCCTCTTTCACGAGCTGTTGCAGCCGCGCCGAAAATTCAAAGCGTTTGACTTTGTCATCGGGGGTCAGGGCTTGTAGCAATTGTAACGGTAAGGCTGCTTTAGCCTTTTCCGTAAGATTTTCCAAACAGTCGGCTGTGGTACGTTTAGCTCCCTGCTTGCTTTATTCGTCGACTTCCGCGGGCTACGCGTGAAACTTGCCCGCACGCGTTCAACCGTTTCTTCGCTCACTGCAGGCCGACCCGTTGATTTCCCCTTACAGAGGCATCCAGAAGCTTTAAACTGCGCATACCATAGCCGAATGGAGTTAGCAGTTAGTGGATTTTTGTTGAACTTCGTCCTGAAGTGTCGTTGCACTGTTATGACTAACAGATGTGAGTGCATTTCAAGCACGACATACGCTTTCTCGGCTCCTGTCGCCATTTTGTCTCACTGCGCTCTCGAGCGCACTGGCGGCAGAAACCTGAAGTGCGGCTTCAGCGGAACAAAACTTTATGATTTTTTCTACGTATCTGTAGTGTATCGTGACCATGTGTCAATGAATGGAGCTACAGTGAATTTATGAAATCGCTTCAATCATTTGTAATAGCCCTGTACATAGCGAAAAAACACGCAAATCCGAAATGTGTGGTGTTTAATTTTTACGCTACAAGAAAAACATTTTCTGAAGAACTACTTCAGCAACTATGGTTCGTTTTACGTGCAGTGCGTTCTTTCAGCAGAGCAGCAGAAGGCTTAGCTTCCAGCCTCTGCCTGTCTTTAATCAAATCTAGATGCCGCAATTCTTCATGTGGCACGGCGGAGAAGTGTGCGATAAAGAGCCCACGACAAATAACGGCGGCAATGAGTCTCAACAACGCCACAGTGCAGACTGCCAATTTCTGCTTTCTTCACACTGCCAATAAAAATTCCCACTCTTCATTCACTGCGAATTTCTTACATGAAGAGTGCCGTAACACGGGCTAAATACGTACGTCATGTATGAATTGTATAATTTTTTAATTTATTTATGACGCCTCAACAAGGCTCAGATACATACTGAATCACTCACTCGCACATGGACCCATGATTCAGATGGAACATTTACATTTGTTGTAAACGTATTTCTTGCATCACGATGTGCTCCCATCATTGCCATGAGATGTCACTCCAATCGCCAATTCTACGTGAAACTTTCATGCATCTACACAACTTTCCTGCCATGCGCTGTATATGTCGCTACTTAGTTACTTAACATCGTTCTCTGGAACTTATTCGTAACTCTACACAGTGGCCCGCAAACAAAATACGCTATGCCATGCAAATCGTCCGGCCGCAGGTTCTTAATGCCACCCATGTGAAGCCGGCAGTCGTTAGTTTTTAATTAAAAATGACATCTTCCCTGTTATAATTACTAATTGCATGACAATGCATGAATTAATAATGAATTAAAATTTCGTTCAAAACTGCGAAACGACGAATAGAAAATGAAATATTTTCTTATTTGTAGAGATTAAACATGATGTAGATGACCATAACGTTTCCATTTCACAATAAACTTTTTCACATATCTATGAGATTTTAATTTATTTTCGTGCGATGAGTAATTAAAAATTGAAAGGTGTAATCTTTACTAAAAATTATGATTCAGTATTTGTTGTCCGAATTCGTTACTGAGTGGGTAGCAAAGCTGCCTGCAATCATGAGAACCCGGATCCGAGTGTCGACATGGCCAGGAATTTTTCCTTGGTGGAGCGACTAAACGAAATTCCTTTCAGCCTCGTCATGCCAGCTGAGGAGCTGCTTCAGTGGGAAGTAGCGGCTCTCAGATCAGGAGAACGGTGTGGCGACCCGACGCTCCTCCACAGCTCATGTGAATGACGCCATTGTTTGAGGATGCGGCGGTCGATCGGTGCCGATTGCGCAGAACTGTGGGGCTTTGCTTTTTAAACTAAGAATATTTTTGAATCATTATTTCCAAATCTCAGTAAATATGGAATTTTAATAAATGTAAAACAAAAAGTGCTTATCCATGAGGTACGAACCAACGACTATATCACTACCCGACTTCTGCTCTGCGCATTCATTTTACTGGCAGCTATCTTAAAACTCTCAAAATGTCTTGTAGTTAGCAGATTTCGGAAATCTAATTTTGAGAGTCACTGTTTTCGAGTTTCTTGGTAACTGTGTAACACACCTCCATAAAACTGATGTCTAGGTGCTGACTTTCAAGTGCTGCTAGTGTGAAGAGACTCGAAGAGGAACAGACTGCAAGATCCATCACCACAGAAGCATCATTTCTCTTTCATTAATCACCGAACGTATTGCATACCGGTATATTCATTCACATTTAAGTTTGTTCAGGAAATGTACAGAAATTATAAAGATGTTTATGGTGGTATTGAAAAGGGCATTCATCTGCAGTAAAGTTTTTGAAAAGATTCGCGTTATTACTTTCTAGCTCGTGATGGAGCAACTTGCTTCCATAGTCTGCGCCATTTGATAACCTTTGTTCATTTTATAAACGAATTTCAACCAAACGAGACGAAGCTACCAATATTCGTTGTAAAATTCAGAAGACAGTCACAGGACTCTCTCATATTCATTTAATCGGGCTACATTTAAGACGTTCGTTTCTACTTTTAATATTTAGGTGAATTTCAGTTTCGGTAACGAAAATTTGAAGTATCTTCGATTCTGAAAACCGTTAAAGGATTCTTTCCTGTACTCTGAAACGTTACTAATCGCAGATTTTCGGTTCTAACGCGAGTGCACCTAAATAAGAGATTTTCCCGTGATGTTTCAGTTCATCGATAGATTTACCCTCATTCGAAAGCTGTACTGTAGTTAAATATCTTGCAAGATTCGGTTTAGCCAGTAGAAACTACTATTCACTATGTGCGATGAATTTCAAACTTTATTTTATATTCTGAAATTGTTCATTATGGTGAAAGGTATGCTGTAACCAATCACAATGTTGTACCTCGGTAGTTCAGAATCAGTTATATTGAATTTTTTCTGAACTATAGAATACGCAGATTCTTAATTGGTCTGATGAAAGCCAATTCCGACAGGGGCTGGAACAGCTACAATCCTGCACAGTATAAAACTGAGAAAAATTTCATTAAATCATGATACTATCCTTCGAACGTGTTATATAGGCATGAGTGAGCAGGAGGGTAAGTAAGGCATCACTGTCTCTTTTTTTCCGGGGAGGCATTATACAAATATACGGCGCCGACACTAATGTTCGTCTACACTCTCAGAAATGGTGGGGTGTTCTGTGAACAGTTTGTTGAGAATGTGACCAACGTAGAAGTATATACATTAAATAATGGCCTGTGATTAAATTCCTGAGTACCGAAGCATTTTTCGCCGATGCTATAGTGGGTATGCGAGCAGCGTATGGTTCTGTTCCTCTCATTTTACTTAATACACAATCCCGTTTATAATATAACAATCCCTACGGGTTTTACCATACACTGGCCATCTTCAGATTTAGCATTTAATCAGTGGCATTTGGTTTCAAATAAAAAAGTGGGTAATGCGTGAAACACACCCCTTCAAGCACAGAATGTAGTTATCTTCCCAGCGAGTGAAACAGCCGTCAACATCTCAGCAGTTTGACAGCCTTCATGGTACCTGAATAGCCTTGTGGACTTGAGGGCTTTCTTCCTCGCGAATTTACGCCATTATCAAACCCAGAGGCAGTGTTACACTGTGGATGCGTAATATGTTCTGGGAGCGAATAATTTATGGTCCGGTGTGCTTATTTGAGTCATAACATACAGTGTCTCATAATAAATGTATTAGAACGTTGCTTTGTAGCTCAAAGGTATAGTGCCTGTCTGCTAATCCGTATGTATCAGATTCATAGTTGGTGAGTTAATTTTTGTTTTTAAGTTACGGCTTATTTCACCTCTGATAGTGATTTTTTAATGCAAAAGGTTTGATTCCCGTCTTGCGGCGTACGTCTGGAGTAATACATCATATTTGCAGGCCACATATGCTATAATTGCTGACTGGTCATATTCATAGTGAAAGTTATTGATAATCAGAAATGAAGGGCAAGGAATAACGCATATGGGGCCCTTAAAAAGTTTCCTTTATAAGGCTTTAGAGTCCATTAACGTTATTCCAATGAGGCAAAACTGCCGTGAGCGTTGAGGCAATCATCCCATCGTCGCATCAGGATGAAGACAGCCGTTTATTAATCACCGTGTCTTTCTGTATGAAGAAGTCCGTAACTCCCTGCTCCACATCCTCGTCGACCCCTCTAGGCCTTTCTTAAAGTACCGAAGACGTGATAATCGCATGGGGAGAGACCACGACTATATGGGGAATGCTTGAGTGTCTCCCACTAGAGTGGGCGTAGCTTTCGCCTTACGACATTTGCGACATTGAGACGTGATTTATCACGAAGCAGCACCACCCGTCGTCGCGTACCATTCCACAACGGAGGTTTTCGACTGATTTGTTGCCCGATACATATTCTACATTTACCGGTAGTTGTCTACACGCATTTGTCCTTCGGCGACCAAAATTAGGGATAACAGTACGTTGGTCCTGTATGGACGCATTTGGTAAAAACTTCGCCGTATTTAATGTTTCGGCATTGACCGCACACACGTTGGGAAGAAACGAATGTCACTCTAATCTCTTGCCTACACGTCGGTGCTTATATACAAGCATCGTAATCGCGATACGTTGAATATACACTGCAACAACGCTCCCAAACGGAAACTCTTTGATCTCTCCTTATAAATCTTGCAAGTGTATGTACGAGGTGCATTCAAGTTCTAAGGCCCCCGATTTTTTTTTCTAATTAACTACTCACCCGAAATTGATCAAACTGGCGTTACTTCTCGACGTAATCGCCCTGCAGACGTACACATTTTTCACAACGCTGACGCCATGATTCCATGGCAGCGGCGAAGACTTCTTTAGGAGTCTGTTTTGACCACTGGAAAATCGCTGAGGCAATAGCAGCACGGCTGGTGAATGTGCGGCCACGGAGAGTGTCTTTCATTGTTGGAAAAAGCCAAAAGTCACTAGGAGCCAGGTCAGGTGAGTAGGGAGCATGAGGAATCATTTCAAAGTTGTTATCACGAAGAAACTGTTGCGTAACGTTAGCTCGATGTGCGGGTACGTTGTCTTGGTGAAACAGCACACGCGCAGCCCTTCCCGGACGTTTTTGTTGCAGTGCAGGAAGGAATTTGTTCTTCAAAACATTTTTGTAGGATGCACCTGTTACCGTAGTGCCCTTTGGAACGCAATGGGTAAGGCTTACGCCCTGGCTGTCCCAGAACATGTACACCATCATTTTTTCAGCACTGGCGGTTACCCGAAATTTTTTTGGTGGCGGTGAATCTGTGTGCTTCCATTGAGCTGACTGCCGCTTTGTTTCTGGATTGAAAAATGGCATCCACGTCTCATCCATTGTCACAACCGACGAAAAGAAAGTCCCATTCATGCTGTTGTTCGCGTCAACATTGCTTGGCAACATGCCACACGGGCAGCCATGTTGTCGTCCGTCAGCATTCGTGGCACACACCTGGATGACACTTTTCGCATTTTCAGGTCTTCATGCAGGATTGTGTGCACAGAACCCACAGAAATGCCAACTCTGGAGACGATCTGTTCAACAGTCATTCGGCGATCCCCCAAACCAATTCTCTGCACTTTCTCGATCATGTCGTCAGACCGGCTTGTGTGAGCCCGAGGTTGTTTCGGTTTGTTGTCACACGATGTTCTGCCTTCATTAAACTGTCGCACCCACGAACGCACTTTCGACACATCCATAACTCCATCACCACATGTCTCCTTCAACTGTCGATGAATTTCAATTGGTTTCACACCACGCAAATTCAGAAAACGAATGATTGCACGCTGTTCAAGTAAGGAAAACGTTGCCATTTTAAGTATTTAAAACAGTTCTCATTCTCGCCGCTGGCGGTAAAATTCCATCTGCCGTACGGTGTTGCCATCTCTGGGACGTATTGACAATGAACGCAGCCTCATTTTAAAACAATGCGCATGTTTCTATTTCTTTCCAGTCCGGAGGAAATAAATCGGAGGCCTTAGAACTTGAATGCACCTCGTAATTCAGGTAACCAATTACCTGCATTAATACATCAGTGTAAGTCTAAGGGGAATAAACGTTTCGTCCTCGAAAACCAGTGTGTCATTGTTTTCCAATTATCTTGATTTTAGATTTTCTAAATCTGATTGCAGGAATACGTTTTCCGGATTTCCCCAGTAAAAGAGGAAGTTACTAAATTCGCAGCGGCTCGTTCAAAAAAGAAGGGAGTATAATGGCTCGGTCATCGAAATTCAGCTGGTGTGAAGTTGTTTTCCATTTATGCTCTACAGCTTCTAAATGTCAGTGCAGAAGTAAGTTTTGAGGTTTTCCCCTTTATATGAGAAAGTTATTAGAGCCACAACGGTTCGTTCAAACAATATTATGTAGGAACGAAACGAAATACATTTAAATCTTAGAGGTTACTAACTTCAGCGATGAACATCCCAGCATAAAAGAAACAGAAATAGCTTTAGAACATCCATACAACTTATAAAAAATCTAAAATGTATGTATACAGGGTGTCCCATTTATCTTGATCACCCAAAATACTTTCTGATGCGTTCCATGAAAAACTGTTTCAGCCAACGTTTGTCAACATCATTGTGTAGTCTTTGCTGAGCGTATACGTTTCATGTACCCTCACAGATGTAGGAGATACGGCGTAGAGGTTAAATTTTTTAGATGGAACCATGTACATTTTATCCAATAATACACTCAACCTCTGCAAGATCTATTCAAAAGGGTATCACACTTTACCATTTTATCAACGAAAATAGTAGTAATTGAAACTGTAAATAATACCTAACCTTTCTAATTTAAATACCACTTGAGTGAATTCCATTAACTAAATCACGTAACCTCTTCAACGTGCGTTTGAACACTTTACAAATTAACAATAAACATTGAATACAGCAGTACCGCACTTACAGTAACAGGATTTTTTTTGTTGTACGGTACCGAATTACATTACTTATAACAACGCAGAAGTAACGTGTTCCTTTGTAATATGTTTTACCGTGATGCCACTACTACGTGAAAAACAGAGGGTTTACATCACATGCTCAAAATGGTGACTATTGCCATTCATACATAGGGTAACTCTACGGATGAAGGAAGCCCTACATCGTGCTACCACTTCGTATGTGATGGCTGTACAGGAATCTAAAATGCGTTGCTGAATGGTGTTTTTGCAGAATTTTGATAGACATCATCCTTGACTGGTCCACACAGAAAAGAAGTCCAACGGCACAGGGTCCGGAGATCGGGCAGGCCGGCTAACTGGCCCATCACGTCCAGTTCACCTACCAGTGATTTTCGTTCAAGGATTCATCGTACTCGTAAGGCTTGGTGCGCAGAGTATCCATCATGGTGATACCACACGACCATCCTCGCTTTCAGAGATATGGCGTTCAAGAGAACAGGAACAGGGTGTCCTAAAAATCGGGTATATTGCATGCCATTTTGCTTGCCATTTACAAAGAAAGGCCCGATAGTGGTACTCCAGTAATTCCACAACAAACATTTACGTTCCATGGACACGGATGGTCTACCTGTCAGTGCGATCTTGGATTGTTGATGGACCAATAATACATATTTCTCACATTGACAATTCCTTTGTTGAAGAATAACGCCTCGTAGGTGAAAAGAACACCTGAGAAGAAACTAGGATTAGTCAAAAATGGTTCAAATGGCTCTGAGCACTATGGGTCTTAACTTCTCAGGTCATCACTCCCCTGGAACTTAGAACTACTTAAACCTAAGTAACCTAAGGACATCACACACATCCATGACCGAGGCAGGATTCTAACCTGCGACCGTAGCGGTCGCGCGGTTCCAGACTGTAGCGCCTAGAACCGCTTGGCCACCCCGGTGGGCCAGGATTAGTCAGAAGTTGTTGCTGAGCCCACTGACAAAATTGAAACCTATTGCTGAACTCGTTTCCATGAAGTTCTTTGCGTAAATGAACGTCGTAAGGATGGAATTTAAAACGTTGCAGAATGCGATGTGTACATGTTTTCGAGACACCAACTTTATGTTGAATTCGTCGAGTGTTGACTCGCGGATTCACGGCTACGGCAACGGGCACACCGACCTCAGTAGCTTCGTCTTTTCGAGTTCTACGACGATTTCAAGGTCTTGCATTTAAATTTACCATTTCACGTAGACAAAAAATAAGACGACCAAACATCCAGCGAGAAGACGATAACTTTGTCAGGAAATCGTCTGATGTACAGTGTGTGTCTGAACAGAATGTACAGTAGAGTACAGGACAGAGATAATAACATAATAATCATAATGTTCTGTAACAATACTGAACATAAAAATGCAAGTTACTAAATTATTTCCCGTCACCAAACGAAGATCAGCGGCATTTCTGTCTTATCGTCAGGCGTATACATCATAAATCTTTACAAAACAAAAACTGTAATCACAATGTGTACCATCGCCAGGCAGTTAATAAATTACTCTGATGCACGACTACACCGGTATGTAGCGTACTGAACGCTAAAGCAACAACAAATGAGGTGCGCGGGGGAGACATCTGTACCTGTGTTTACATGAGTCGGAAATCATAAACAAAACCGACATCTCCACTACAGCACTACACTGGGTACATAATGTGTACAAGCAGGACAGTAAACATCTGTTTCTTCACAACCTGTGTACTCATTATCGTTTGCACATCTACGTTTTATTGACAAAAATGGCACCGTGTGATACATTTTTAATAGCTTTTGGAGAGGGTAAGTGTATTGTTATATTAAAATATACATGGTTCCATTTAAAAAAATTTACTCTCTACCCCGTATCTCCTACATCAGTTGTGATACTAAAACGTATACCATCATCAAGAACTACACGATGATGTTAAAAAACATAGAATGGAACAATTTTTCATTTAAAGCACAAGAAAAAAGTTATTTTGAAGGAGCAATATAAATGGGACACCGTGTATATATATATTTGTATATATGTACATATGTATGTTACACATCTCCAACTGGACCGATTTCCTCCATTTACTGTCTAAAAAGAATCAATGTAGGGGTAATAATCGCCCAACTATCAAAGGGGTGGAGATGAAAAAGCAGTGTAGCCAACAATGCGAGTATAATGTTTTAATTTATCATTTATTTGCTAATAACTCTGTTCGCAATAAATTTCGCAGACAGTATCCACATATGCCGTTAAATGTACTTATAAATACACATTATCGTATGACACATAGTTCAGGAGATACCACGTGAAATACTGAGATGCGTGAAAAACTGGCATGTCTTGCACGATGTTTTAATTTATTACTACCTTGCTGCTTACACGGTTCGTAATACATTTTGCAGACAGCGTCCACACATACCGCTCAATGTACCTAGAAAAATATATCATGTTACGACACATAGTTCTGGAGATATGACGCTGTGAACACTGAGATCTGTGAGAAACTGTCGCATCATGCATGACGATTTAATTTATTACCTCTTTACTACAACCTCTATACACAACACATATTGCAGATAGCAAAATTATACCACTGTATAGCAAATAGCTCAGGAGATGCGACATCACAAACATTGAGACGTGTGAAAATCAAACTGCAGGAGGTAATTCATTAGACATAGAGACGAAGTATCCACACAAGTACACGTGAAATATGATAAATACGAGTAAAATACATCTGGAACGATTCGTATACATGTTAGCTATAATCTGGAATGAAATACTGTAGCGATAAGAACCATTAGTATCTTACTGTCATGAGTGTGATAATGTGGGGAGAGTAGGGAGGACAAGGAAATGGACAGACAGAGAGGGGGAGGAAGGAGACACGCACAGATAGAAGGAGGAGGATGTGGACAGAGATAGGGGCGAGGGAAAAGGAAGGGCAGAGGGGAGAGGAAAAGATGGACTGAAAAAGGAAAGAGTACTTTATGGGCAGAGACAGGGGAAGGAGAAGACAGGCGGAAAGATGGGGAGAAGTAGATGAAGGAATAGAGGAGGGGGACGAAATGGACAGAGAAAGGGAAGTGGAGAAAATGGAGAGAGAGAAGGGAGAGGAGGGCATAGACACAGAATGGAAGCAGGAGGAGATGAACAGGCAGTGGGGAAGGAGGTGATGGACAGAGAGGGGGTGAAGAGGAGATGGTCAGAGAGAGAGGGAGAAGGAGATTAACAGAGTGGGAAGAAGAGATGGAATTATGGTGCTGGACAGAGGAGGAAGGAGCAGATGGGCAGTGAGGGAAAAGAGGAGGAGATAGACTGAGAGAGGTGCAGGACGAGATGGAGAGAGACTGGGTGTGGAGGATAGAGAGAGGGAGGGATGGAAGTGATGGACAAGGACAGGGGTGGGGGGGGGCATAAATAGAGACAGGAGGGAACATTAGTGGATAAAGAGAGAGGGAATGGGTAGAGAGAGTGGGGACGAGTAGGTGGGTAGAAAGAGAAGGGAGGAAGAGACGAATTAATAGAAGATTGGAAACCGAAAATAAATACCTGGTCAACGCCGTGTTTCTCAGTTAAAATGAGACAAAACAAAAGAAACTTTGAAACTTTCTGGCAGATTAAAACTGTGTGACGGACCGTGACTCGAACTCGGGACCTTTGCCTTTCGCAGGCAAGTATTCTACTAACTGAGCTACCCAAGCACGACTCACGCCCTCTCCTCACAGCTGTACTTCTGCCAATACCTCGTCTCCTACCTTCCAAAGTTAACAGAAGCTCTCCCGCGAAACTTGCAGAACTAGCTCTCCTGAAAGAAAGGATATTGCCGAGACATGGCTTAACCACAGCCTGGGGGATGTTTCCAGAGTGAGATTTTCACTCTGCAGCGGAGTGTGTGCTGATATGAAACTTCCTGGCAGATTAAAACTGTGTGCCGGACCGAGACTCGAACTCCGAACCTCTGCCTTTCGCGGGCAAGTGCTCTACCACTTGCGTGCCAAAGGCAAAGATCCGGAGTTCGAGTCTCGGTCCGGCACACAGTTTTAATCAGCCAGGAAGTTTCATATCAGTGCACTTTCCGCTGCAGAGTGAAAATCTCATTCTGAAAAGAAATTTTATCTGATCGATCACCATTATTTCCAGATGGTTGAGAATACTATAATAAGTGGCTAATATTTTAGTCATTTTGACGTTCATCCGAAATATTCTCTGTTTTGCACTAGGTTATTAGCTTAACTTCGCATTAAAGGTATATTCATAAAGGATTGGTATTCGCTCTAGCCGCGTACCGAAGAACACGCAGAAGTGGTTTCACTAGTCAGATCGATGTCTTATTATAGACGATAGGCGACTATATTGCACTTTCCACCCTACGTCCACCGCGCGTTGGAACGAAACTTGGTGGCCATCTGCCGACTGGCCACTCTCTGTTTACAGAGCCTTTCTAGTTCCAGTAACGCCGGCAACGGCACGATACAAAGTGGTTGGTTGGACAACCTCTCAGATGCTACCTTCGTATTTTTCGAGTAGTGAGAGCCACAGTGCCTGTGTCGTTGAGTGAGAGCGACTCCCCTCTGCGACCTCGCCGTGTCTGATGTCTGCGTCAGCGTTTTGCCACCGCTGTTAACTGAGCCGGCGGTGCTCCTCGCGAGTTCGCCGGCTAACGAGCACTTGTCGCCTGCTGCCGCTCCGGGATTTCGTGCAGGCCAATTTGTTACACCTAATGGTCTGGCCCGGCAAATTAAATTTCTGCACTCGGGCTGCTTGCCGCCTCAGCCAGTTGACCGGTCTGCTAGCGCCGTCGCCACACGTCGGGAGCCGTTCTCAGAATATACTGCTCTCTCTCTCCGTCTCCCCACTTCTTTCCGTCCCTTCGCATCTCCCTCTCTCACTCACACACTCTTCGTCCTTTCATCTACTATTGCCATCCACCACTACAGCGCCTGGCAACTGAATGGGACTTGTTAGAGCAAAGAGCAAATAGAGCGCGGAGAGGACAGATATATATGCTCTCTTAGAGCTGAATGGAAATAATAATTACAGTCCCAATGAGAGTGGAAACTGGCCCGGATTAACAAGCGCGGACTAAAGCGGGACAAGTCTTACTCTCTTAGAGGAGTCCATAGTTCTGACTCAGAGCTGAGGGGGTAAAAGCCGCAGGGTGCAGAATGAGACGACTACTACAGTGATGAAAAGCTGGCAACGACTTCGCTGCTGCTTAATCCTCCTCCTTGCAGTGCAAACTCTTTTGAGACCTCGCAGCTGCCGAGACAGTGACGGCAACAGACGACAACGGAGGTCCCGCCAAGATTATCATGTGATGAATACGTCTCTGCATTCCTCCTCAACCATAATTACCAGTATTCGTAACGAAAAGCTTTGGTGAGTCTACGACCACTGGTTGTGAGACTGAGCATGGTTTGGGTCATGTTTGGCTGTAGAATACATAGCAGTGTGTCTAATATTTCGGTGTATGTGAGAGAGAAATAACATCATTTTTTATGACACAGTGACTACTTCTAAAGTACTGAAAAAGACCACCACTGCCTGGGTCACATCCTTTTTTATTCAGCTAAGTCCTAGCTCTGGTGATGAACTGCTATTTAAAGTAGTTAAATTTGCACATGAAGATGACCTCTGGTAAAAGTCTAATTCAATAATTAGAATAAACATAAAATGTCACCCAAACGTAGCATCTCTTCCGCTATAAAAATAACTTTTTCTCCGTATATCCATAATTGAAATGGACGATTTGGGACGTCAGATAGTATAATATATGTTAAAAAATGACGAAAATCCTCCAGCTGTATTAAGGTGTTGCTTTTATCGGCGACTAGTTTCGATGTTGACACAACACCATCTTCAGGCCCATACTTGTTGACTACCTGTCATCGGCATGGAACTCGCCTATATCACCACTGACTACTAGTGTTAGACACATACGGGTTGCTGTCAACAAGTATGGGCCTGAAGATGGTGTTGTAACAACATCGAAACTAGTCGCCAATAAAACCAAAACCTTAATACAGCTGGAGGAATTTCGTCATTTTTTAACATATAAAAATAACTCATCTAACAAAAACAATTTCCCCACAGTATCAATTATGAACAGACATCCGTCGCCAATTATGTGGTTGTTTTAAGTTTATTCTCAAGCCGGTTTCTTTCCCTGTTGCCGCAAATCGAGTAATCCAGTGGAGGAGAGTTGTCTGTGCCGCCTGGTTGTGACATTTTCTGTGTGGGAATTCATATTTTTAATGGTTCAAATGGCTCTGAGCACTATGGGACTTAACTTCTGAGGTCATCAGTTCCCTAGAACTTAGAACTACTTAAACCTAATTAACCTAAGGACATCACACACATCCATGCCCGAAGCATGATTCGAACCTGCGACCGTAGCGGTCTCATATTTTTAATGTTTTATATTTTTATGTGGTATAAATGACGTGATTGTCTATTCTTTTGCCTAATGTGAGAAACTGCACAAGATCCATACTCTAGTCTCGTCTTACTCTTTTATAATTTAGGAAGTAGAGGTGTGAATAGGTGTTTCCTTAACATCAAAATTGCCACCGTATCAAGAAGAATTACTTTACCTAGGTAGTTAGCAGATGTAAGCTGCCACGGGTAGGTTGGTGCAAGGAGACCACACCTCGACATTGTGTTCTACTGGTGTTAAATATACCTGAACTTATCACTGGTTGGTGGAAAAACGCGCGTAAATGGCTTGGCTTCAACTTAGTCAGTTTTCCGAGAAAGAATCTTAAACTTCGCAGTGGAGTGTGTGTTGATTCAAAAATGTTTGACCTATTAAAATTCTATGTGTGTCCGGAACTGGAATCCGGAACCCTACCTTTCAGTGGCATCGTCTGAAGAGTGTTTCATCATCATCATTATCGATTAATCATGCGCCACTGCATCCAAAGCTCTAGCAATTTCTCTACACATTATAATTTGAAAATTCTACCCTCCAAGTTCGTTCTGCTTGTTTCTTTATGTCGACATTCACCTACCATTACGTAATCCAGCGCAGAATCTCTTGTGTCAGTACCCCTTCATTTCACAAATTTTTGCTGCTGTGATATCACAACTGTTGTATCTAATGTTCGTGATTAAGCATCCTGTGCAGTTGTACACTTATTTGTATTTAGTCAGTAAATATCTATAAAACTGTTGTGGATGTTTTCGTCACAGACGTCGAATCATATCGTTTGATTATAGACCGATCCACCTCTTTTTTGTCACTAGAACATCATCAGCTCTCGTCTTTTTCCAGTTATTTGTTTTTGTGATCCTTCTTGTTATGGCCGAAGTGAAAATTTCCAATGTTCACTGGGCAAATTTCCAGTTGTGAAGTGTTTGAGCTTTTAAAAGTCCATATTTTACTTCGAAATTTATTGAGTTTGACAGTTCAACTGCAAACTATTTTTATCCTGATCTTTGTTTCTTTAAATATCTATCTATGTCTATTTTTCAGTTTACTCAAGTATACAAGCTGGTCAGTGTTTTTCATAACTTCGTTATTAATATTGTCCGCCCCCGGTAGCTGAGTGGTCAGCGCGACGGAATGTCATACCTAACGGCCCGGGTTCGATTCGCGGCTGGGCCGGAGATTTATCCACTCAGGATCTGGGTGTCGTGGTGGTGTCCTTGTCTTCACCATTTCATCCCCATCGACAACGCAAGTCGCCGAAGTGGTGTCAACTCGCACCAGGCGAACGGTCTACCCGACGAGAGGCCCAAGACACACGGCTTTTCCATTTATCATTAATATTTACGACTCCCCTATTAATTGCACATCGTTTTTGTCTTACTGCAGTTGACATTTACAGCTACTACCATACTTGCTCTGTTCAAATCCCTCATTATTTACTGAAATTATTCTGAGTACAAAGCAAAGAAAGACATTTTAGGCTCAGATATTAGATGGTTAAGATCCGTTTATCCATATTCCTTACTGCTCAAAGCTCACTGATTTCAAGGCGTCATCTAAGGATGCAGAAAATTCTTTAGTGGATTGAATCCATTTTGCCTGACTGCTTTCACGTTTCTGAACCTTTTCATTCTCTTTTTGTAATCAGGTGGAAGCTGTTGCTTTGTTGTATGTACTCTTCGAGGAACAGGTTTGGGTAGTTCCTATTTCTTATTACTCAAGTGCTGCCAGTATTGACTGTCCTGTGATAGGAGCAAACATATGTTAGTCAATAAACTGTGATGTAATCCAACACGTCATGCTATATGGTTGAAACTAACCATGATGCTTGTATGCAGTATGTCTGCAAAATTAGTCTATTTGGATATGTTAATTCGTCATACGTCCAATTAGAAGGACTGTGGCCAGTTACATTTTAGAAATATAGTACGCTATGTCTACTTCACCAGTCCTCGGCGTGCATACTCCCCTGTGTCTCAGTTTCGAGATCTATTACCTAATCTCTTCATATTCGGGACTCAAGGTCTCTCTTGGACACAATACAGTGGAGCCATGTTGGATTTAAGAAAAGGCTGAAATTCTTCATTGTATCAACATCATACTGTCTTTCCTAGAAAATGAACAAACATGGCGCGTTTCTCTCTTTCAAAAACGAAAGTACGTGTCTCCATCTTCCGTCGTCAGATATGCATCGCATTCTTTCCGTTTCTCAATGATTCACACCAGTTTCTTTCTCCCTCTCTTCATTACCTGTATTTCTACCACGTTCCCATTTCCCGCTGCCTCCGATTGCTTCCCTGATGTCCACTGCTGGCAGTATTCTCAACTGCAGTATATCTGACTGTAATCTTTGTTGTTCTATTTTTCGTGGGCTAATAAAAGGCAGATTAAACGGAAGTGGCCTAGAAAATATTTCGCGCACAGGAAACACAACTTACATTATCCGCAATTGTGGCGGGTGGTGTAAGCCGGGCTTACTATCTTAATGCGCATGCAATACTCTGCCCGACAAAAATAAAGCGGCAAGAAAAAGAGGAGGAAACGAAATGAAACTTTATTGGTTCAGAGGGTTTGCCGTACCTCGATATCATGCACACATTTCACCGAAACAAGTGCTGGGAGAATGGGACAGTGAGCATTATCCTATTGAAACTGGCACTACGATATTGTCACAGGAGAGGTAACACATGTGGACGCAAGATGTCCGTGACGGGTTGTATGCAATGCCTGACGAAAGAGCGACTGATGGCTCCTATCCAAGCAGGATAAATAAATAAATTAAGTAAATACCACATAAAGCAGTAGCTCATAGCCAGCAGTTGTTCCTACAAATTGGAAATCGTTGAGGGCCTATATTTGGGAAACTGTATTGTACCCGCTTGTAAAGCTAACTTGGAATATATATATATATATATATATATATATATATATATATATATATATATATATATATATATATATAAAGGCTTTTCTCTAGAATGATAGTAAGGATTCTGTAAAACAAAAAACTGTATACGACTGACTAATAATGGATCTTTAGTTCTCCACAGGTTCCTGCTGCCTCCCGTGTGAATTACATTAGTTACAGCAACGTGCAAACTGTCTGGTACCATCTACGTTCGCAAACTTCTGCAGTACTCCTATGAACGCAGATTCCATTTGAGATCTGGCAATAGCGTACAGTAATCCGAAGAAATTACCTGAGCGCCACACTGATTTCAATGGGAGTGCATTACTCAACGCACGTTTGTCGTGGAATACGAATGAGAGCATCTAATAAATCGCGACGGAGAACACATTCGAATCTGTGAGATATAATTCGCGAGCAGAGTCGCTGAGAACGGTTAGTTATTAAATAACTTTGTTCATTAGAGCAGTTAATGAGCGGCAATTTCCCGCCGGTTGTCGGGGTTCGCTGTACACAGGCCGCGCGTGCACTGGCGCCCCCTCTGTAGTAAAGGAAGTTCCTCCTGCCTCTCCTTGCCGTGCCTCTGCTTAATTAACGAGACATAAAAGCCAGCCGCCAAGGAACGAAAGATCGTGTGCACGTCGCTGATAATCGCCTTCAGCCGCCTATCGCTTCCTGGGAAAGTGTTCGCCAAGAACAAGCCAACTTGTCGTGACTCCTCCTGGTCACGTAGGAGATCAAGCCTGTTTTATAAATAAGGCACTCTAGCAAAACAGTGGACTTCAAGGAAGTACTAGTTGCAAGCCAATTTTCGTGATATTACTTTGTATGTCACTTCTTCGTGTTACAAAATTTGATGTCTGATGATGGGCCATACCCTGATGACGACACCTAGAATGATTCACAAATCGTTGGTATGTTCACTTCTAATAGATCTGACGCTCTAAGAACCATAAGCGCCCAAAGAACTCAAACAAAGTTCTGAGAAAAATAGATGTTTGTGAAAATCAAATTTATAGACATGTCTCCAGTCACGTACTTATTGTGTGTCCACCCTTTTGACGGATGGTTTGCGGGTCTGTGACCGTTTACTTACGTAATAAAATGAAATACCTGCAGCCGTCGATCTCACATTATTTTATTATACTGTATTGTAACCAGTTTCGATGACTCAGTACACTTTCTTAACTGACGCTGAGGTGGTGAACTCCATCAGTGGCCAAGATCTATGAACTTCCTTCCGTAAAGCACTGAAACAGCGATGTGTCTGCAACCATCAACCACCAGCTGAGGCGTTGGTAGCGTCCCAGTTTGGATCTCAGTTCGGAAAAAAATTTCGTTATCGTCTTCCCATTATACGTTTCATAGTTGTTTGTGTTACATTTCACGTAATAATCGCAAGTTGGTTGGTTGGTTTAAAGATTAAAGTGACCAAACTGCAAAGGTCATCGGTCCCTTGTTTCATAAACACACAGAGCATATTTAAACCACCCACGAGACAGGCTGAGCACTACAAAAAATAATTCCGGGGGAAGAACAGCCCCAAGGTCATCGGTAAGGCAACATGGAAAATGGAGCACAGCGACAAAAACAACAGATAGAAGAAAGGCAGAAAGAATTAGAACTGTACAGCAGAGAACCGTGGCTGGCTGATCACGAAAATAAACGGATGAGCCAGCCACTCTGCAACACGTTAAACCCTGCAGCCTAAAAGATAAGGGTAGAGTCGAATTACACCACAAACTAAGTAAAATATACAGCACAAAAGAGGGTGACGCAATAAAATTAGATGGGCCTATAAAAGCCGCTTGCGCGAATAAAACTTAAAACCCGATCTGTCATAGAGACATTGTAACCTAAAAGAGATGATAAATCACCTAGGCGGTCAAAAGAGGACATTCCAACAACATATGGGCCACCGTCATGTTGGCACCACAGCGACAATTAGGGGGTCCTCTCGACGCAGTAGATGGCCATGCGTCAGCCAAGAGTGACCAATGCGGAGCCTACAGAGAACAACAGAATCCCTGCGAGAGGCCCGCATGGAGGACCCCCACACAGTCGTGGTCTCCATTACCCGCCGCAGCTTGTTGGGTGCAGACAGAGCGCGCCATTCGTCTCCCCACATCCCAAAGTCCCGACGGCACAACACCGATTGGAGATCAGTTACCGGTAGGCCGATCTCCAGTGGCAGTTTGCGGGTAGCCTCTTTGGCTAACTTGACGGCGAGTTCGTTTCCCGCTAACCCAACGTATCCCAGGGTCCATATGATCACCACTGAACGTCCACGTTGTTCAAGAGAGTGGCAACAACAATGGGATGGCGTGGGTAGCACTGGTCAAGAGCCTGCAGACTACTGAGAGAGTCACTGCAAATGACGAAGGACTCTCCAGTGCTGGTACGAATACGCTCAATGGCACGAAAAAATAATCGTAAGTAGTTAAGGAAATATCCAGATAGAATAGCTCATTTCTGCCACCCTATCACGTCTAAATGTCTGCCTGCCTTCATGTGATGATTCCGCACAACTGTCTGACACATACACACTACTTCACTGCCATGACTTCTTGACAGCGTAGAAGATCACGAAATCATCTTTTTAACCTCCTCTCTATTTTTTGATTCCAGGTCACATGCGCATACATATCCTAAAACATATCCTGAATAAACTGTCCTATACATAGATTAGACCTATCAAATAATATGAAGGCTGTTCATTTATTAAGCTCCGATCGAACGCGAAATGAAAAGCACGGCAAAAATCCGACTAAGATTTGCACAGGGATGTAGGGAGGTCTCTGTAGTATGCCTGTTGATGGTGTCAGGTTACTCTTTTCAGTTCTAAGCGCACAATTAGGAAGTAATGATGCTAGAAAATAGCGTCTCCCACCAAGTATGAGTGCCTGTTGAGAAATTTCGCCTGATTTCAGGCAGCCCACATAACGTAACTGTCACGCTTTCCTTCTTCCTAATAAAATTTTAGGTCATGAACTGCAGGGGCAATGAAGACGCTCCTGCAGCATAGGTAGTGGTTGATCGCCCACTGTACAACCTGGACTTGGCTCCCTCTGGGTCATCTTTGCTCACATGGACCGCTGGCTATGAAGACAACACTTTGGTGCAGAGAAAGAGCTGCAGAAAAATGTAGAGAATTGTCGGAAAGTTTAGGATACTTAAAGTTGGTACAGCGCTACAACAAAAGCAAAGGCCATGTAGAGACTATGTAGAAAAGCAGGTGGTACCTACATGTTACAAATAAAACATTTTTTATTTCCACTGTGGTTTCCATTCAGCGACCGTTCGGACCATAATAAAAAGCAGCCCTCGTATAGTAAAGGTACCGGACTTCACTTTTGAAAAGAATAGGACAAGAGAAGAAAATGAATTGGCACTTTGTGTAATTTAATAATTGTAGACATAAATACACACTTGATTGAAATTATAATTAATCGAAACCCTCAGCTGCCAACAGATGTTGTTGATATACATCAATGGGGACAGCTGAAAATGTGTGCCCCGACTGAGACTAAAACCCGGGATCTCTTGCATACATGGCAGACACTCTATCCATCTTTTTTTTTAATCTCATTTTGTTCGCTTTCGTTCGTTGCATCTGCTCGGGGCGGACGTCGTTAGGCATCCGTTTAAGTTCGTTATTTATCGGTTAAATCAGTTGTTTTATCCCATAAGGCTGCTAACCCTCTGATTGAACACACTCAGCTACCGTGCCTGCTCCGTCTGAGCCACCGAAGGCATAGAGGATAGCACAACTGCAGGGACTTATCCCTTGCACGTTTCCCGTGAGACCCACATTCCCATTTGTCCACAATGTAGCAGCCCATGGGAGCTAATTTGGGAGATATTTTTGTTTTTTCAACGCCGAGAGGCGCTGTAGGTGTTACAACAACCTACATTCGTAATGTTCCTAAAGGATATTTGCCCATTCACTCATTACTCGCGCCAACTAAGGTGACGATTCCCGTAAGAGTTCGGGCAAAGATTGCGCATTCGCACAGAAGGAGGTAAATGGCAGGGTAGCCTTTAACTGTATGAAGACTGTAACTGTTCCGAAAGAACAGATACCAATGATGACCATGCAGCTTCTCCAGTTCGCGGCACACATTTTCAGCTGTCCCCATTGACTTACATTAACACCTGTATGCAGCTGAGGGTTTCGATCAATTATCATTTCTCTTTAGAGAAGCTGCATGGTCATCATTGGTTCAAAATGGTTCAAATGGCTCTGAGCACTATGGGACTTAACATCTATGGTCATCAGTCCCCTAGAACTTAGAGCTACTTAAACCTAACTAACCGAAGGACATCACACAACACCCAGTCATCACGAGGCAGAGAAAATCCCTGACCCCGCCGGGAATCGAACCCGGCACCCCGGGTGGTCATCATTGGTATCTGTTCTTTCGGAACAGTTACTATCTTCATACACTTGATTGAATTATGTGAACGAACTAACATTAACATCGTAACCCTACTTGTAGCTTAGCTACATACCGTGACTCTGCCTTGGCCCAGAGAGCTTGTAGTTTTTTTTCCCAAAGGAATAGGATAGGAACATTATTAATTTCTATAATAATGAGTCAGATCACCTACAAGATGAACATTGTTAGAGTTCTCTGAGCCATTAGCCAAAACACAAACAGACTCTTATTCACCTACTTTACAGTGATTATTAGTCCTTAGAACAAGAGGCATTGTAGAAATTAAATAGGACGACCACATATCTCTGTTAAACACTTCAGCTATATGAAATGTACGATAGGCAATAATGTCTCTACCACTAAAAGCCTCAAGTCCTTCAACTTTGGATACTTTGTCCCCTGGGTACCATACAATCCTGAAATTCTAAACCACAAGTGAATCACAACGTACATAAGGCCATGACAACTGGCATCTCTGCTGAAGGCAAGAAGAGTACATTATGTAAGATAGCTCGATGCCAATTGCAAAGTGCACATTCAGTCGTAAACATTGCATTCTAAAGTAGTGGGAAGGAATCACAAATAAACTTTAGAATCTTTGTATATAAAATATGATACTGTATTTAAACCATGATTATGACCACGACGACGCACATAGCCTCCATACGTGTGACGCCTATAACAATGGATCAATGTAAGTGAAATATTTAAAGAAAGAGAATTATATATGCGTCAGAAGATACTGAAAAGAACTCACTAAACGGGAATGTGATGAATTCAAATGCCCTAATACTCGGATGGACTAACGTAAACCCGATTCTGTACCGTGCTCCACAACTCTGATACGCAGAATGTGATGTATTTCGTTTTGAACACGGACAGACAAGCTGTTAACCAGGTATTGATAATGCTTTTGTAGAGTCTTGTACCACAAGGAAACAAGGGAGAGGATGTTGTTATGGCTGGCCGGTATGCTCTTTCTACAACGCATATGCCCACGTGTAGTAATACTGTTCTTTGCGTACACGAACTGGATACATAACTTTAATAGAGTCCATGTGCTGTGGTACAAACTCATCAGTAATAGTCTTCTTACAGACAATATCGGTAATCTTGCTATAGTCACTAATCCGGTCGCTATGTAATGTCATAGCCTGTGACCCACTCTGCGAATATCTGACAGATGTCAGACTAGAAGAGAGCGGTCGAGAGGGCACTGGCGGCGTGTTCCGTCCCATCCTCTGTTATGCCAGTCCTGCCTGGATATCTGCCCCCCCCCCCCTCAAATTCTATAAGTCCCTCCAGATCCTTGAGCGTCATGCACTCCGCCTCGCCTTCCATATCCGCCTCCCGTCCCCCACGCGGATCCTCTATGATCTCATTCCTTTCCCCCATCTGCCCCTATTCCTCGAACATATCCGCATCCTCTACACCTCCCGCCGTCTTGAACCCCCTCACCCCCTGGTTGCTCCTCTCCTCTCCCATCCCCGCCCCCTGCCCCGTCTCCACCATTGTGTCCCCCTACCCTCCATCTCTACACCCTACATCTCCTTTCCCAAGGTGGCTTCCATCAACTCCCCCTCCCGGACGATGCCCTCTCTCCCTCCATTTATCCTTCCTATCAACTCTGATCCTCACTCCCCCTCCTTTCCTCTGTCCTTTCCCTGGGCTCCCTCTCCCCCCCCCTTCCGTCCTGTTTTCTCCCCACTAAACCTCTCCCTACCTCCCTTCTCCCCCCCCCCCAAGTCCTTATGTATTCCCCTCCTCTGCCTACCCCACTCCCTGTCGCGTCTGTCCCCCACCCCTCTTTTGGGTCCTCATCCTCCATCAGCTCATTTCCCGGTTCCCCCCTTCGCTTTTACTCTCCTTTCCCCCCTTTTTTGTTTTCCCATCTTCTGTCCTGTTTCCCCCCTCCTGCTCTCGACTGTGGTATGTCACATTTGCCAACTTTTTAGTGCAGTGTTCCAGTGACTATTCAGTGTTGTTTCTCTTTCTCGTGTTGCGAACAGAAACCATGCTATCGCTAGGTGTGCATTTTATGCCTTTTGCGAACAGAATCCAGACTGTCGCCGTGTTTTTTAATTGTCTGTCTATTGTTTTCCCTGTCTGCTTCGTATGTATTTTATTAGCATCATCATCCCTCTGTTGTTTGTTTTAAGTTCCACGATTTCTTTTCGCCATGTTACTCTTTAAGTCTCCGATTTTATCGCCTGTTTTTTTATTATTTACTCTCTTGATCTTTCTCACAAAGTCTGTAGGCTGAAGAGCGGCATACTAAGCTGCTGGCAAAGCAATAAAGCAATAAAGAAAAAAAAAAGCGGCGTGTTGCTTGCGGGTGTGTCACTGGCCACTCTCGTGACAGGCGCGCTTGATCCAGCACCTACTATCGATCTTCGTGGTACATCTTTGCCAGTCGGTGTACTGGCGGCAGCTTACGCCAGCACAGTTTCGGCTCATCAGTCTATAGCAATAACAAACCTAAAATATTTCAGGTCATTTTGAGTGGTTGTAACAGTTAGGATAAACTGGAGACGAAATGAACCGGTGTAACCGAAAACTTCAGCGATAACCGCCATACCTGTTCTTCCGCCGAGCCTGTCGGAATGCAGTAAGTGGTGGCAGCTGGCAAAGTGAGCTCGGCGAGCAAAAAGAAGAGGTCGGAGACTCGCCCTGCCGACCTCCCCCGGTGCTGTCTGGTCGGACACCGGTAATACCGATCGCCGTTCCTGGGGCTGGGCGGGGGCGTGGAACTGGGCGCAGATTCCGCCCCGCCCCTAGCCACGGAGCCGGCCGCCGTAATCAGAATTCCCGGGACGCGCTTTAATTACGAGCTCCTTGCGGTCCGGGCCGGCCTAGCGGCGCTCATATTCGGCGGTGGCCAGGAGAGGCCGGCCTGTGGGGGTGGTTAGGTGGGGAGGGGGAGGCGGCGCCAGGCGTGGCTTATCGGCTGGCCCCCCTACTTATTGACCCCACAGCCCGCCGACGGTCGTAACTTTTCGCGTCTAATTCCCGGCCTGCTGGCTTCTGCCCGCTTGATCCCACCACGTCCCGAAACCTCTGCGGGAGGGCTTACCACGAGCTGTCTGACGGCCGATGAAGTTGCAGACTCACGTCTCACACCGTTTAATAACGAAAGCTTGTTCACGCTGGCGATGGTTCAGACTATCGAATCCAGTTTGGAAGGCCATTCTTGTATTTAGATTTGTAAAGGATTTCTTCACTTTCTATGGCCTATCCGTTTGTCGATAAACGTCATAACGAGATAAATTTTGCTTATTCGGAAAAGTTCGTCGCCCATGTGTGATTTCCATTCACTCAAGTTCTTAGGCAAAGAGACCTTCTTCCTCGTCTGCTTTCACCAGGTATCTTTCCTTGAAGAATGTTATGCAGCAATTTATACCAGTTTCCATTCCTTATTCCATGTCCAAGACATTTTGGTTTTGTGCATTGTACGGTATACGATATATAGGTCTTCTTTTCCTTTCATAGTTCCGTGTACAATGTCGTTGCTGGTGATTTTCTCTGTCGATGGCAGTCTTAGAACTCTGCTGTACAGGCACCTCTCAAATTCTAGCAGTCGTTGCTCTTCGTCTCTGTCGAAGTCCAGGAGTCATCACCATACAAAAGGGTGGGAAATGTGTATCAAAGTAGAAGTCTTTAATTTTGTTTAGATTTAGAGGTGATGGCTCTTCAACACATTAGAAATTTTACAGATCACGGGTTTGGCTTTTTCATCAGGGACTTATGTCCGTACGAGTTATCCCATCGCTTTTTAATGTTAGTTCCCGGTTGCGTATGTTGTTTATAGTTCATTAAGTTTACCATAATGTTGGATGACAGTTTGGTATGTCTTTCTTGCAGATGACAATTATTTTACTTATATTAATTTCTAAGCCATAACGCTCACTACTCCGCGATACAAGGTTTTGAAGATTACTTAAGCTATCAACAGATATTACCTTGTCATGAGGACAGTGGATATTGTTCAGCTTTCTCAATTTAAGACGATTCTTTCTTAGACATTTTCGAGCGAGTCTTTTAGATATATTCCAAATAAACACTAAAGATCAGTGGCGACAGATACAGCCATGTCTCACTCCTTGGCAAATCATTAATGTCTCAGATTTCTGATGTTTTACTATCAGAAGACTATTGATTTCCACATGCGCGAAACAATTCTTAACTAAATGAAAGCAGTGTCTGAGTTAAACAAGTTTGAAAACCCAGTTAGAGAAAACATAAAAAATTATACGTATAACACAAGAAAGAATACTTTAGTTAAATAAAATACTTATCGATGTAAAAGTGCTAAGGTCGGAAAAAATCAAAACATAAAATACTTCTAGAATTATTCTTATACTCCGTAGCAAAGTTTGTTCTATTCTCAATTTTTTGGGGAGTCTAAAACTGAGTGGATGTCCGGAGACTTGAACCCAGAGCGTAGAAGTAATACCTAGGTACTTGCGGACGTAAGGCTGTGAGGGGGGCACGTCTGCATAGCTCAGTCGTTAAGCTCATTCTTCGTTTCCCAGATCAGCATACAGATTTGATTTTCCAGAAACGTTTTTTCCAAAGATTTCTTTCTAAAGATTTTTTCTGGGAGTAGCTTGAGTGTCGCAACCGCGGGTATCTGTTATATTTGTTGTAACATGAGGAGATTCCTATTATCTGTTACATCAAGAGACATATATCTCAGAACAAAACGGAGAATATTTGGCCCTCCAATGGTCCAACGACTGTCTGGGTTTCATTACCGAGTGCAGTATACTGCTCAGGTGTTGGTTTTCCTCTAAACTCTAACTTCGAGCTAACGAAGGGAAAGTAGAGGTCCTGAATTAACGATGTGTGTTAACCATGCAGAATATCAGTTAGCTATATCCGTGCTTATTTATCGTGAGCATGTACACCACCTTTTGCTTGCCCAACTGTGTGAGCCTACAGCGTGTTGATGACGTAGTAATGTAGAGGGTACAGAAATTACTTAGTTCAATAGTTGATACGTTTGGTAAACCGCACATTTTTTCATGAATTGCAAGCCCCAATTCATGTATCAATAGGAGGCCTACATTAACGTTGTGGTACCTACAAACAATGCAGCAAACACATTGTAAGAAAAGCAGCAGAACAAGACAGGGGCCAGTTCATCTCATGAGACGTTTTTTATTCTACAATGAGATCCCAAGACTGGGGGCATTCACCAACTACTACTGGCGTCAAACATAAATGTGGAAGGCCGAAAACTCCTTATCGTTGGTAGTAGTTGGTATTATTGGGGTGGCGTCCTTGCACGAAGAAACTCTGCTGCGTCATAGGGCGAAATAGTTGAGACTTAAGTGAGTGATGACTGTCCAACTAACGGTTGAAACACTGTGAATGGAGGCGTGTGTCACCTTATATCAGCGGCTTGGTAGAGGGATCGTTTCTTGGCAACAATTTTTATGACGTTAGGCAGAAGTACAGTGTAGTCCGTGTTGTGTACGCCCTCTACGGCGTCTGACCACAACTGCGTCTCTTTTTGTGCGTGATTTCGTACCGCCTCTTCAGGTGGACACACCATGTACCTAACATAAGTTCTGACAAAGTTAATGTGTATTTTGTTACGTTGTATCACACTGAAAAATAGGCGACAGTGTTATTTTCATGAAGTGTGTGACTTGAGAGATTGCTTGAGGTACATCATCCAATTAAGGTGGATAAAACAGTTCTTGAGAACTTCCAAAAAACACTGGAAATCTGAAGACAAAGTAAGTTTGATATGGCATTATTGGCGCGCTCATCCCGAGGGTGCATCCTAGATTCGCCAGCCATAACAAACATAGTGACATAACAGACATTGAACGGAAAGATTTGAACTGCAGTTCTCGAGGTGCAGCATAAACGCTCTCAAGTTAGATAAGACCCCGAGATTATATTGTTATTGAAGTTTCAACAATATGTAATATACGACTGCTACCTACTTGCTCTCGCTAAAGAATTTGCATTTCGTGCTGTGGTGCGCAGTGTGCTGCAGTGGAGCCTAGAAGATAGGGGATCGGCTGCTCCTGCAGCCGCTCGGCGGCTTAAAAGCGAGTGGTGGCGGTTTGTAGGTATGCAACGCAACTCACCGCTCAGCCCCGGGCAGGGTGGATAAAACTAGCGCCAGGAATTTTTATACTCCCGCTGCGAGCCTGGCGTTCTTTCAGCAGCTACCCCCACGGCTGCAGTCCCTAGATGCTGCCCCGGCAAAGCGTGTCATGGCCACGTACCACGTTTCCCATCGTGCTGCGGCATCGTGAGCGATGGGTGCAGATGTTGCTATTATGTATCAAAGGTAATTTTCCAGAATTCGTTTTCATTCTCAGCACAGTGTGCCGTCTTTCCGGAAGATTAAAACTGCGTTCAGGACGGGGACTGATTCAGGACTTTTGCTGGGGCAAACAGCTGGGGCAATAGCTCAGTCGATACACAATTTGCCAGTAAATGATCGATTCTTGAACTATCAGACACTGTTAATCTACAGTGAAGTTTCAATACTTACTTTGCTTCAGTCACTAGTGCCATGAGTAACTGCTGGACGTCGCTTGGATCGGGTGACGTCTGCACCTCCAAGCTGTAGGATGCATTGTCCGTCTTTCTACTTCTCCCAGTATGAATTGATAAAAGCCATCGTTTCTCGCAAAGTCTGAACTTTTCAGCGCTGGAGGCCTACTCTAGAATTTGTCTTCTGTTCTTCGCTTGAAGACTGCGAATGCCAAAATTGGCAGTTGTTTCGTGGAGAGTGTATTGAAATAAAAGGCAAATATAGTTCGTGTATAAAATGAAGAGCGAGCATCTTTATTGTTGGTAGAAGTGGTCTTGCGAGGCCGTTCAAATGCCTCTGAGCGCTATGGGACTTAACTGCTGCGGTCATCAGTCCCCTAGAACTTAGAACTACTTAAACCTAACTAACCTGAGGACATCACACACATCCATGCCCGAGGCAGGATTCAAACCTTCGACCGTAGCGGTCGCGCGGTTCCATACGGAAGCGCCTAGAACTACTCGGGCACAACGGCCGGCTGCGAGGCCGTAAAATATGGCAAAGAATCATTTTAAGTTCAAAAATTCCACTGCTACAGCATACGGTGGTATATGTTGTTTCTGAATGTACCTTTCTTCCATATGTCACATTAGTTACAGATCATTCAGTCTCTATACTGCTCGTAAACCTTCCAGGATGTGAGGTCGTGGTCCAAGAAACTCTTCTGTTGCTGACGTTCCGTAAAGGACGACACTGGACATCTTCAAAAGCTCTCCTCCGCTGATTCTTGCTGACTGAGTAGTCGGACGTCCGAGAGCGACATATAATACTTTAGGAAAGGGAGCGTGTTCGTAGTAGTTATCAAAAACAGACGCTTGAGAGAAAACTCCAAATTCTCTCATCGCCGTCACCAGTAACTGATAGGAAAAGTGTTGTTATGGCAGTTATCTTGACCTCAGGAATTACCGATAAGGCTGACGGGTTCGAATTACCGAACACCCACAATCAGAAATAAAGAACAGAAAAGACACAAGCCAACGGTTACCGTAATATATGAAACAAAAGCGTGTACATTATGGAAAAAACAGATGTGTAAAAAATGAAATGACAGTAGATATCATAATAGAAAAGTCATAAATCATAAACTATAATCCAAAGCATATTGTTCTTAGCAGAGGAAATGTGAGGCTAGTAAAAATGATGTTACATGCAATTGCAGTACATGCTAATCAGAACGATATACATAAAGAAAGGCATTACAACTGTAAGAGCATAAGTGGATGCAAATAAGAAGAGTCTTTGAAATAATAAAATATCCGAAATAGCTTTGTAGGAGGCAACATGTAGAATTTAACACACGATGAAGGGTTAGTTTGGTGGGCTACAGATGACGTCATTTATGAAGTGGTCTTTTGTTTACTCATTACTTAGTCCAGCGTATGGCGGAGTCTCGAAGAGGCCGGCTGATGCCTGCACCAAATCGCACAACTTGCCACGAAGGAAAAGCTAACATCTCTGCTACGCGTCCCAGGGACCACGCACGATTGCCGCACACACTTCGTCAAAATGCCGAATTTCACAAACACAATTAAGACAGAGCTCTAATACTTGCCGATAGTTTACTTTTCATTGAGACGACTACAGACAACCTTCGTGGTATGTCGATCTACAAATACACATGAGACGTTCATCCTTTCAGTATTTTAATGATTTTTGGAAAATCGTCCGAAACATACTGATTACTTTCTTGATTGAGATGCCACTAGCAACCTATCAAAGCAGGTACTCAACACAAAAGCACTCCTAAGCAGTCGAGTATTTCTGCCATAGCATACCGCAAGTTGGATGCCTTTGTCAGCAAGTCGTAGAGTTGGACCACTCCCTTGCCCTCCACACACCCCTCAGTTATGTCTGTAGAGCTGTGCTAAGCCGACAATTTGCCGGATGCTTATTGTTAACGATAATGTGTCGTCCCAAGAGTCAGTTGTAGAAGATGTACGCGCTATGCCTCTTATATTGGTACGTGTTCATAGCTCACTGTAGCGTGTGGATGATGTCTGGAACTTCAAGACGTTGGATATTTTGAGACACTTCTTTTGAACCAGTCAGAAGAAGCGAAAAATTATAAGCTAATGAGCCAAAGGATATCAAGGCCAAGATAATTGGAAGTATTTAAAATATAGAGGCATTGATAAATGCTGAAGTTTAAACATGCAGTTAAGATACGACACGACAAGAGAAAAACGGTCGAGGTTAACGGGGAATCTAGGACGTCATTCAGGTGTAAATAATTTTGGTAGTAAAATCTCTTGAGTCGTTAGGTTGCGTCATATTTTTCTTCAGTGCTCGACGTTTCGATCCCTCTGTTTGCATGGTCTTCGGGCTTTTGATAGGTGTTCCTCGATGGCTGAAAGCTGTCGAAAGACAATGTGACGTTCACTCACTAAAGTCAATATTCCCGCGCCTTTTTTTGGAAAAGTGGAGCTCTTTGTTAAAATCTTTCAGGCTGCTGCTGGTTTACCATCGTTAAATGTGTAGATACTGAAAGGGAGCGGTAATACGAAGCATTATTGTTAACTGTTTGCAAGATATGAAGCGAACCACTGCTCAGCTTTCCCCTTAATACCATAAATAAATTCTAAAGTGGGACTAACAACGCCACATAGTTTTGTAGAATCCAAGAGCGATAGCAAAATGCGAAGCCCAAACCGGATCAGTCGTCCGAAAACTAGGATCTACAACTTCACTGTAACCGAAAGAAACTACCACTAACGTTAGCTACATTTCATTTGCTTCGAAATATACTGACTACGAACGACAGAGTAAATTTCTGGAACCAACTGCAGTATTATTTTCAATCTAACGTGGGAACGCATTAATATGTATTCCGCCGGGAGCGCGAAGCACTTTGCACGGAGAGTCAGGAAAAATAAAATCAGATACAAACGCAAAAGCCAGGCAGCAGTTTACAACGGCACGCTGAAATATTGAGTGCGTGGCACGTCGCCGCTGCTACCGAACAGACGGACAGGTGTGGCGCGCGTACAAATCTCCACTTGCGCCGCGGAGCCGGCGACGGAAACGCAGTCGCGGAATATGTAATTTCAGGAAAAACATGGTTCCGTACCGACGCCGTCATTTGTTTTTCTGGGAGGACCGCGCGGCGCGGAAAGCGGGGCGCGGCGTTATTTAGAGCGACGGTGGCGCCGGCAGGCGGGCACGCCGTGAATCATCGCGTCAGTCCGCCGCTCCGCCGTGGCGTGCAGCCAGCCAGCATTGACGTTAATCAATTTACTGCGCCCGACTAACGAAATTTATGTTCGGGCACAGACAGAGCTCCCCGGACAGATTTGTAACACCGCCAGCTGCGAATCACACATCTGGCCCGCCAGAGGCAAAACCGAGTGTCGAGGTGCTCGCGTCTTGCAGGTGAAACACCTAGCGAAATAGGAGTCATTAATTTTGTATGCTCTCAATCGGAACAAAATTTAAACTTCCACCTCTACACAATTCCATTTATCATGTCCGCGCTGTTTCATCTTTTTTCCACATTACAGACACCGAATAGGCATCTACTGTGCACTAGCCGACATAGAACGTTGCGGTCCAAGGCTCTTTCGAAAGAAGAAGTGGTGCAACATAAATGAAAGTTTGTAGGCTTGTTTCTACATCCAAAAGGCGATGCATATTCAAATCCCGCAATAGTCGCAAAAGAGTGGCTCGAGAATCTGACAAAGATGCCATTATTAACACCTTGCAGAATTTGAACGAGGTAGTTTCCTTGAGACAGAGAAGTTGCTGTCCATGCATCAGCACGACTTTAGAAAGCATCGCCCCTGCGAAACGCAACTCGCCATTTTTTCACATGATATCTTGCGGACCATGGATAAAGGGTATCAGACGGATGCCATATTCATCGACTTCCGGAAACCGTTTCACTCGGTGCTCCACTGCAAACTCCTAACTAAGGAACGAGCATATGGGATTGGTTCCCAAGTATATGAGTGGATCGCAGTCTTCTTAAGTAATAGAACCCAGTACGTTGTCCTCGATGGTGAGTGTTCATCGGAGTTGAGGGTATCATCTGGAGTGCCCCAGTGAAGTGTGGTAGGTCCGTTGTTGTTTTCTATCTACATAAATGATCTTTTGGGTAGGTTGGATAGCAATGTGCGGCTGTTTGCTGATGATGCTGTGGTGTACGGGAAGGTGTCGTCGTTGAGTGACTGTAGGAGGATACAAGATGACTTGGACAGGATTTGTGATTGGTGTAAAGAATGGCAGCTAACTATAAATATAGATAAATGTAAATTAATGCAGATGAATAGTAAAAAGAATCCTGTAATGTTCGTATACTCCATTGGTAGTGTAGCGCTTGACACAGTCGCATCTATTAAATATTTGGGCGTAACATTGCAGAGCTATATGAAGTGGGACAAGCATGTAATGGCAGTTGTGGGGAAGGCGGATAGTCGTCTTCGGTTCGTTGGTAGAATTTTGGAAAGATATGGTTCATCTGTGAAGGAGATCGCTTATAAAACACTAATACGACTTATTCCTGAGTACTGATCGAGCGTTTGGGATCCCTATCAGGTCGGATTGAGGGAGAACATAAAGCAATTCAGAGGCGGGCTGCTAGATTTGTTACTGGTAGGTTTGATCATCACGCGACTTTTACGGAAATGCTCCAGAGGAGTCTCTAGAGGAAAGGAGGCGTTCTTTTCGTGAATCGCTACTGAGGAAATTTAGAGAACCAGCATTTGAAGCTGACTGCAGTACAATTTTGCTGCCGCCAACTTACACTTCGCGGGAAGACCACAAAGATAAGAGAGATTAGGGCTCGTACAGAGGCATATAGGCAGTCATTTTTCCCTCGTTCTGTTTGGGAGTGGAACAGGGAGAAAAGATGCTTGTTGTGGTACGAGGTACCCTCCGCCACGCACCGTATGGTGGACTGCGGATTATGTATGTAGATGTAGATGTAGATGTAGTGTAAGAGGGCTACGACAATCTGGATGTTCCTTCCGCGATACTGCACAAAGACTTGGCAGGAACGTAGCCACTATACATTATTACTTGCAGTGGCGGTCACGAGAACGTGAGGTCGTGCAAAGACCAAGCTCGAGATGGCCACGTGGCACTACCGAGAGAGATAACTATCGTGCTCAGCATGTGGCTCTGGCGCATCGTACTGCATCTGCAGCAGCAATTTGAGCAGCATTTGGCACCATAGAGACATAAGGAACTGTTACAAATCGGTTGCTCCAAGGAAAGCTCCAAGCCAGACGCTTGACCTCAAACCACCACCATTTGTGACATCAGTTGTGTCAAGCAAGAGCTCATTGGGGACAGGGTGTAGGGCTGTTGTGTTTTCTGGTCAAAGTTGGTTCTGCCTCGGTGCCAGTGGTGAACGTGTGTTGGTTAGGAGGAGGTCAGTTGAGAACCTGCAACCAGTGTCTGCGTGCTAGATACATTAGACCCAATCACGAGTTACGGTCTGAGATGCGATTTCGTACAACAGAAGGAGCACTGTCGTGGTTATCCCAAGCATCCTGGCCGCAAAACTGTACGTCAGTCTGGTAATTCCAACTGTTGTGCTGCCATTCCTGAACAGCACTCCAAGGGTGCTCGTCTACATGCTACTGTTGTAACCCAAAATGCTCTGCAGAGCATCGACATGTTGGCTTGGTTTGGTTGATCAACAGATCATCTCAAATTGAGGACATATGAGACATCATCGGACAACTTCAGCATCATCCACAAGTAGCATTAACAGTACTGACCAAGAGCAACAGGTGTGGAACTCCATCCCACAAACTGACATCCGACACCCGTACAAAGCAGGCCGGTGTGGCCGAGCGGTTCTAGGCGCTTCAGTCTGGAACCGCACGACCGCTACGGTCGCAGGTTAGAATCCTGCCTCGGGCGTGGATGTGTGTGATGTCCTTAGGTTAGTTAAGTTTAAATAGTTCTAAGTTCTAGGGGACTGATGATCCTCCGATGTTGTCCCATAGTGCTCAGAGCCATTTGAACCTTAAAATTGTTCTGTGAAACAACAAATTGTTTTCAACATGCAACAAGGTAGTTCACAATGTCTTGGTTCCACACTCATACATATCTCTGTGTGCACCCATAATGGCACGGATTACGTCCTGTGGGTCCCAAGGTACAGAAGTGTGAAGTGATTATATCGAACTACTCGCAAATGCCTGCCGCACATTGCCTACGTTGGTGTCTGAAAAATACTGGCGACCCTTCCCTGTTTGTGGAGAACGGAACCTGTTTCTGTAACTATGCCAGGCCCGAATAATTCTTCATGACTGTGATCCCCATCCATATTACGTACGAAAGTCTCGTTGTACTTGATGTTGGTTTGCATTTACCTTGCGCCTTCATCTATATCAACGAGGCTACACAGTAAGCTTCCTCTATGTTCTCCATGTTCTTCATCAAATCTTCGGCACCTGGAAAATAATAAAAATATCGTTATCTTGTTTCTTTTTGATCATCTATGTCACTTTTTAATACAGTTTCGTAAATGTTAAAGTCTAAAGCTGAGTAGGTAATTTATGGACAGACTGTACATTCAGATGATGAAGAAAATAGGGAAGACATGTGCCAGTCAAATGCAAGAAAATGTAATTCTTATTTATGCAATGAATAAACTGACATTTTATGAACATAACTTTGCATAACTGAACTACGTCTGGGAACAACGTTAATGCCTTTCAGAGGTGTGTTGGGGTATATGGGTTCAATAGATTGTGTTGCGATGCCTCCTTATAAGGTTGTAAATATAGCCGCTGTCGTAGGTTCTGCAAGTAGCAAATATTACAAAAAATGTATCAGAAGCCCAACGGTTAATTTTAAAATCAGCACACTGAAAACTTTCGACGCCCATGTTTCTGGACTTCACTTTGCTATTTCTGATTTATATACGTGTCCTTCTCCGTCATTCCTGAATGATTGTGTGATAGTCTGCCTATCTAATCCACTCCTATTTCGTAACTATTGACTAAACCTTTCAATCTTTCATAGCCAATCAACCAAAACACAGACTAAACCTCAACCGTAAAAGAATATGGAGACGTCTAATAACGAGTATATAAACAGAAAGTTCACATTAGATTAAAACTACTGATTTTAAGAGCTTTAGAATTTAATGGCGATTTATGAAGCTCTGTATGAATGTCACCTACATTATGTCTCCCCAGAAGTTGTATTACGCCATAAAAATGCAAACCACAAAAAGCACTTCTGCTTGATTCCCTAACAAGAACCATCTACCGACTTAACAAACCACCTATCCACTCAGTTGAATTCCCACATGTGTTTCGCATGCCTTTCATATTCCTCTCTAACAACTTTTCTTTCCTTTTTATTCACTCCTGCACACAATACTGTTTCTCAACTACCACAATCATTAAAGCGTGAACTCTTCCCGACCTTCACACCTTCTAACTAACTTGATTCATTCTTCTAATAATCCCCTTGCTTCTTCCCCTTTTCTTCCATCGTACACATTCTCTCGTATTCACCAATTCGCTCTCCTAATTCACGAATTCCTCTTAACATTTATGCCTTCTGTAAGTCCTGCTCAATCCTCATCTTCTTTTCCTACATCAAGTTTCCTTTCATCACTTTCTCTCTGTTTCCTTCTGCCTCAGCATAACTTCCATGCTACTTACTCTCAACTAGGATACTACAATAAAAACTTCGAATTTATATGACAACACACCTCCTGTACCACTCACACTTCACATTGCAACAGTTCCAATCCACCTTTACTTCCTGAAGTAATTCATTGTTGATATATTCTTCCCTGTTTACTGCAGTACAGCATCGCATTTTACAGTTTTACTGTTTCAACAGCAGTGTCTCTAAGAGAGAGTAACGATTGGTTTCTTATTTATACGATCGAAGTTGACCATTCTCTTCCAATACAAAACAGTAGATATTTTGTACTATATTACTTTAATGCCAACAATTGTACCGCTCCTAAACAACCTGGCAAGCAATAACAATAACCAGAATTCCAGCAAATTAGCTGAGGGCACGCAGAGTCAAAAATCTTAAACGGAATTTCACCGTGCTCTCCTCAATGTCCAAGTGTTGTTAAACAATGGATATTAACTGTTTTCTTCATATTTGAAAGGTTTAATCGCAATTCCCTCATAACGTACTTCCAAACACTAACTAATCCACAAAGATATGTGTGATATTAGCAGGTATCAAGTTAGAAAATTACTGTGATATACAAAGACAATTTTGAGGCATCCAAAGATTTATTTCGAACACAAACATCAATTTTCGTGCACCATCCCTATTTATTCTTACTTATGTAACTACCTAGCCAGCAATAAAAATTGCAAGAAGTTAGATAAAAAGTCCCACAAGCAACTGAAGCTTCAAACCTGAACATCGGGACAGGTAACCAGAAACAGCCGTACATCACCTCAGTCTGGTTGTGGTCTATTTTATTTTATTTTATTGAGTCATCAATCTTCTTACTAGTTTGATGCCTGCCACGAATTTATCTCCTGTGCCAGTTTCTTCATCTTAGATTAGAAATTGCAAGCTGCATCCTCAATTATTTGCTGGATGTATCACAGTCTCTCTCTCTTTTTCTACAGTTTTATCCTCTACAGTTCCCTCTAGTACCACGGAAGTTATTCCCTGATGTCCTATCAACTGTCTCTTTTTCTAGTCAATGTATCCGTGTATTCCTTTCCTCTCGGATTTTCCGGAGAATTTCTTCATTCCTTACCTTACCAGCCTACAAATTTTCAACATTCTTTTGTAGCACCACATCTCAAATGCTTTGATTCTCTTCTTTTCCGCTTTTTCCACAGTCGATATTTCGCTACTACACAATGTTGTGCTCCAAACGTAGCTTCTCAAAAATTTCTTCTTCGAATTAAGGTCTATGTTTGATACAACTAAACTTCTCTTGGCTAGGAGTGTTCTTTTGGCCAATGCTAGTCTGCTTTTTCTGTCCACATTGCTTTGTCCGTCATCGATTATTTTGCTGTCTAGGTAGTAGAATTCTGAAAAGTCATCTACGTCGTGATCAACTAATCCTGATGTTAAGTTTCTATTTGTACTCGTAGCTGCAACTTCTCATTACTTTCGTATTTCCTTGATTTATTCTCAACACACATTCTGTATTCTTTAAACTTTTCGCTCCATTCAACAGATCCCGTAATTCTTCCTCACTTTCACTGAGGATAGCAATGTCAGCAGCGTATCTTATCTTTGATACCGTTTCACCTTGAATTTTAATTCCACTCTTGAACCCATCTTTTATTTCCGTCGTTGCTTCTTCGATGCATTAACGGAACAGTATGGTGAAAGACTACATTCCTGTCTTATACCCTTTGTAATCCGAGAACTTCGTGCTTGGTCATCCACTGTTTTTTTTCCCTTTCAGTTCTTGTACATATTGCATATTACCCGTCTTTTCCTATAGCTTACCCCTATTTTTCTCATAATTTCTAACATCATCCACCGTATGACATTGTCTAACTCTTTTTGCAGGTCAACAAATCCTATGAACATGTCTCGATTTTTCTATAGTCTTGCTTCCACTATCAGACGCAATGTCAGAACTTCTTTTCTGCTGCCTTTACATTTTCTAAAGCCAAACTGAACGTTACGTGACACATTCTCAGTATTCTTCTGTATATTACTCTCGCCAGCAACTTGGATGCTTGAGATGTTAATCTGACTGTGCGATAATCCTGGCATTTGTTGACTCTTGCAATCTTCGTAACTGTGTGTGTGTGATGTTTTCCCGAAAGTCAGATGGTATATCGCTAGACTTATACATTTTACAGACCAATGTGAATAATCGTTTCGATGCCGCTTCCCCAATGATTTTAGGAACTCTGGTGGAAAGTTATATTTCCCTTCTGTCTTACATGATCTTAAGTCTTCTAAAGCTCTTTTAAATACTGATTCTAATAGTGGATCCCCCATCTCTTCTATAGCGACCCCTGCTTCTTCTCTTATCAATTCATCAGACAACTCTTCCTCTCATAGAGGCCGTCAATGAACTCTTTCCACTGATCGGTTCTCTCCTCTGGATTTAACACTGAACTTTCCATTCTCACTCTTAGTGTTCTCACACTTCTTTTTAATTTGTCCCAAGGTTGTTTTGACTTTTCTACATGCTGAGTCAGTCCTTGTGACAATTATTTATTTTTCGGTTCCTGCAGATTTTTATACAACCATTTAGCCTTCGGTACACCGTTCTTCCTATTTATTTTATTCCTAAATTACTTTTATTTCTGTATCCCAGTATTTGGCTGAACATTTTGGTATTTCTTTCTATCATGGATCAGCTGAAATATTTATTCAGTCATCCATGACTCTTCACTGTTACCTTCTTGGTGTCTATATTCTTCTTTACTACTTGAGTGATTGCCCTATTCAGAGATGTCCATTCCTCTTCAGCTGAACTGCCCACTGAGCTATTCCTTATCGCATTATCTGTAGCCTCAGAGAAATTTACGCCTATCTCTTCATTCCTTAGTACATCCGCATCCCACTTCATTGAACATTGGTTCTTCCTCACTAGTCTCTCACACACCAGCCTGCTGCTCATCAATAATAAATTGTGATCTGAGTATATATCTGCTTCTGGGTGCGCCTTACAATCCTGTATTTGATTTCGGAATTTCTGCCTGACCAAGACGTAATGTAACTGAATTTATCCCGGGCCTCTCGGCCTTTTCCATGTATACCTCCTCCACTTGTGGTTCTTGAACATAGTATTTGGTATTACTAGCAGAAATCTTTATACAGAACTCCGTTTTTCTCATCTCGCACTCCTAATATCAAGCCCATATTCTCCTGTAACACTATTTTCTACTACTTCCCTTACAACCGCATTCCAATCCCCCATGACTATTTGACTTTTATCTCCCTTTACATACTGAATTACCAGTTCAGTATCCTCTTATACCTTCCCTATCCTTTTACTTTCGGCGTGAGACGTCGGCATATGTACTTGAACTACCGTTGTCGATGTTCGTTTACTGTCGATTGTAACGACCACTAAACTGTTTACATTAACTTACTCTCTGCCCTACCTTCCTAAATAATCCTATTCCTGTTATACCATTTTCTGCTACCTTTGATATTACCCTAACGTCAACTGACCAGAAATCCTTGTCTTCTTTCCATTTCACTTCACTGACCGACAGTACATCTAGATTTCGCCTCAGCGTTTTCCTCTTCAGAATTTCTAACTTCCCTGCCACGTTCAAACTTACATCCAGTACGAAATATAAAACAAAAATTTGGTCAAATGCAGAAAGGATATGACCTACAAGGTCAGAAGATGATTTCAGTTGCAACAACAGGAAAATTACTTACGTTGAAAAATAAATCGGCAGCCAACAAGACGACAATTTCTGGTGCCTTTTGCTGAAAATGTTCCACATAATGCGTTTAATAGTTAGTGTGTTAATGGACGGTACTTTTTTCAAAAAAACATCTGTAAACTGCTTTAGTAGCTTTTGACTGTGTGTATTTGCAATATAGTAGCTACCCCATTCTAATAACTTTCTAATATTTTATGGCAAAGATGTTACTCCTTAGTGTTTATGATGACAACGAATGTTGCTATCGTAGAATAGTTAAGTAGGTTACAAAACAATATTGCTACGAGATGTACCACTGGTCTTACCTTCATCCTGGCTATCAGAGTAATATCTTTGTAGTCTTTGATCTCTGAATTGTTTACTGTAAGTTCTGGACATGTAATGACAGCGTGTTGGTTCTCTTCAGTTAGGTCACACAATGTTCAAAATGAACGATACTTTTATATCTTTGACATTTAGGATTGGCTGTAGATTAATTTTTCTATTGTTAAAACTGAACTAAACTTGTAACCTTGTAGGACATTTCCTTTCTGCAATTATGATTTTTTCCTTTTTTTTTAATTGCGTACAGGGCTGTGAACATGGGTTTCCAACAAAACCGGTCGGAATAAAATGTAAATAAAGTCAGCATTTGTTTGCGATGCACTTAATAATTTACAAGCTGGTAACTGCCTCAACAAGATGTTTGATATTTTGTTAGTTGCCAGGCACTGGTCTGGAGTCCGTGCAGAGACTGAAATCCCCGCACCAAATACCGCAACATGACGTTAGAGGGACTAAAACAAAATGACTCCTCTAGCGTCGCGCTAAGTTACTGCGATATGCTAATTAAAACCTCATGATTAACCATCGTAGATGGTTAAGTGATCACCGAATGATGACAGCTGTCTTTCCAGTGGCGATATTTATTCAGTAGGGTCTGTATGATTGACGAATTGATTGCCTTGAAACGTAGACCGGCTTTCAGCACTCACTATCGCATGAGGTGTGGGAGTGGGCAGCCCCACCTCCTCCACGTCTCCCGCTGCTCCCATAAAACGCTAGTAGTGTTGCGCTTCGCACTGCCTCGCCGACACGTCATAGTTCGATACGTCGATAATCGCAGCCGCCAACCTGTATGTCAACTGTGACATGAGCCCACACATGCGGAGTGGCGTCTTTTCCGCGCAATTGGAGATGCAGAGTGGATGCCAAGGTTCCCAGCGAAAGTGTTGACTACTTCCAACCGGGAGTTTTATTTCTCCAGGAGGGATACGCGAGTTCCCTCGGTAGGTCGTGCCATTACTTTGACGTCACTCTATCCTCTGTCCTTCGGTCCAAGAGTTCTACTGGCAGTTCACTTTGCGTTTGTGAGCACCGTACAACGTTAATTAGTTACATTACTTGTGTGGATGATATGTCAACATGCTCAACTGTCAGCTTTTCTATGTACACAGTTGCTATGCTCCTTCCTTTTTCCGTATTTAGATGGAAGGAACTTTGTGGTTTTTCTACAATATGCTAATCTCCTTTGAGTCTCTCCAAACTTTTCGGTCTGCAAGATTTCATAAATTGAGAGAATATTCAGATGCTGAGTTTTTCTTGTTTATTATTTGGTCTTGCATGATGGTTTAGTAACCAACAGCAAATGCAGTGATCTAGTATTGGCACCCCAATCGTCATTAGAAATTTGCTTGTAACTTACAGCTTCTTTCAAATCCGGCAATGCATGGTTAATGTTGCATTGCAGTTCGAAAGCACACTATAGGCCCCTCTGGAGCTGTCAAGGTACAGCACTTCGAAGATCGGAGGAAGGCAAAGGAGACTTTTTTAAACCACATCACATCCAAATTGAACCAATGAGGTGCTCAACTCAACCTATATGTGGAAAACCAGTTGTCCTTACCAGTTACTTTTCTTGCTGATTCAAGGCATGCTGCTTCGGCATTGCAGGTCAGCAACTGTGTGACTCTTTTTTTTAGTCATCAGCCTTCCGGCTGTTTTGATGCGGCCCGCGACGAGTCCTTCTGCTATACCAAACTCTTCATCTGAGAAAAGCACTTGCAGCCTACCTCCTCAATTATTTGCTGGATGTATTCCTGGCTCTCTCTTCCCCTACAGCTTTTACCCTCTACCGCTCCCTCTAGTACCATCAAAGTTATTCCGTGATATCTTAACCGACGTCCTACCAGCCTGTTCCTTCATCTTGTCAGTGTTTTCCATATATTCCTTTTCTCTCCGATTCTCTGGGGAACTTCCATATTCCTTGCCTTATCAGATCACCTAATTTTCAACATTCTAATGTAGCACCACATCTCAGATGCTTTGATTCTCTTCTTTGCCGATTTTTCCATAGTTCATGTCCCACTACCATAAAATGCTGTTCTCCAAATGCACATGCTCAGAAATTTCCTCCTCGAATTAAGGCCTATGTTTGATACTAGTGGACTCCTCTTGACCAGGATTGGTCCTCTTTCTATTTGTCCCCCTTGCCCCTTCTGTTATGGTTTTTTCCCTGTCTATGTATTCCTTAAATTCATCTATTTCGTGGTCAGCAATCCACATGTTAAGTTTGTAGCTATTCTCAGTTCCGCTACCTATCATTGCTTTCGTCTTCCTTGGATTAACTCTCGATCTATATTCTTTACTCACTGAACTGTTCATGCTATTCAGTGTTTCTTCACTTTCACTGAGGATAGCAAAATCATCAGCATATATTATCATTGATATCCTCCACCAAGATTTTAATTCCACTCCTGAACGTTTCTTTTTATTTCCTCTACCCGCTTCTTCGATGTGTGGATTAAACAGTAAGTGAGAAAGACTACAGCCTTGTGTTGCACCCTTTTTAATTCGAGCACTTCGTTCTTGATGTGTATAATACTGAAGAAAATTTGATTATTTTTTATTTGTACATATCAGTTGCACAAATATTCAGTTTATGCTATAGCGTTGAAAACAGCTTTTGCTTGCGAATTACTTTTCATGCTTATTCAAGCCATGCTGCTTCGGCGTGACATGTCCACAACTTATAATATTCAGGATATTTTTTATTTGTCCGTCTCAGTTCCATAATATACAATTTATTGCTACAGTGGTAAACGCGTTTGGGCTTACTCGCCCATTCTCAAACCACACATATCATTATTAACTGTAAGTAGCTATACAACATAGTGCCAAAAGATACGAATAGCTTTGTACAAGAAAATCAAAACTGTGAGCAAAAAATACTCTCACTGATAAGACAGCCTGTGTATCTACTGCTACACCTGAACGACGCTGGTAACACAAAACATCTATGTCGCTCAGCGGTAACAGTAGATACGCAAGGTCTCTTATCAGTGACAGTATTTATTGCTTACAGTTTGCCTTTCTTGTACAAAACTCTTCGTGCCTTTTGGCATCATGCTGTATATTAAGCTAATAGAGATTAATAAGAAGGCATGTGGTTTGAGAGGTTTCTGAATGGGCGAGTCAGTAAGAAACCGGTAACCATTGCAACAATAAATTGTATATACCTGCAACTGAGACTGGCAAACTAAAAAACATTAATCAAATTTTCCTCCATTACTTTTCTTCTTGTACATGCTTAACTACTTATGCGTCGCTTAGGCGAAACTGGTCATATAGTTACACGGCACGTTTCTATATTTTGAGAAAATGGTGCCACTGCAGCTAGTTAAAACTTTAAAAAAATATATTTTAGCATTAAAATATGCTTCTGAATAGTCCTTTATTGCAACTGTTTTCAGTCCTCCTCATCAGGTATACTGTGTACTAAGGGAGAGCAAAGGTGAAATGCTTTTTATATTTATGCTGTTATTTGCTAGCAATTTTTGTTGATTGAGCCATAGTTTAGTGTAATAATTCTCACACATTGTGGTTAATACTATGATGATGATGTCTCATACTCAGAGGAGCATAGGGGACGATGCAGGAAGCCCGCACCGCCGTACTAGGCAAGGTCCTAGCGGAGGTGATTTGTCATTGCCTTACTCCGACCGTAGTGGGGACGAATGATGACGATGAAGACGAGACTACAACACCCAGGCAAAATCACTGACCCCACCGGGAATCGAACCCGGGACCCCGTGCGCGGGAAGCGAGAACATTTTGTCAGTCCACCCATTACAGCTTCAGTATGACTAATACATCAGTTACTGAATTTGAAACTGACTGTTACATTTACATACATTTAAATATACTTGGGTTCACTCCATTTACATTAAAACTGGAATGTGTTGTATCCTTCAAATGCCGCTGTGAACTATAAGCAATTTGCATCCAAAACATGAGACAGAATCATTTCACATAGACTACAGTGCGTAAGTGAAAGCCTCTACTCATTTTCTCACAATTGCTACCAGTATAAATGTTGTTGTGATACACGTTTTATGCTACTGCATGCAACGTATAGATCGTAAAGCTTTTAAATACGAATCTCATAAAAGCTCATAGTTACATATGACACACATGTATAATCGTAAAAACATTGGTCACTACAACCATAGTGTACACATTTATGCATGCAGGCTATTTATATCATCTTTCGTTTGTATTGTAAACCCTAACTAAACTGCAGTTTGCCTTGAAAATGGCGGGGTTTTCTCCCGCCGAAATAGCGGCGGTCGCTGAAAGTGTTACCTGGCTGAATTCCCGCAGTTTGCCTTGAAAATGGCGGGGTGTTCTCCCGCCGAAATATCGGCGGTCGCTGAAAGTGTTACCTGGCTGAATTCCCGCAGTTTGCCTTGAAAATGGCGGGGTGTTCTCCCGCCGAAATATCGGCGGTCGCTGAAAGTGTTACCTGGCTGAATTCCCGGAAGTTATTTGAAAGGACAATAGAATTGGCTGCCACCTCTGGAGCCAATTCGCAGAAAGCCTACCAACGGGGAGATGAAGGTCAATAGCCAACTGGCCATCAGCTATGCTTTTGTAATCCCACGCCAGGGCCATCTTTGCACTGATCTAACAGAGACATGATCTCCCATGACACAGACTCCTGGAAAAAACGTTTTACAACCTGGAAGTCGACTGAGAAGGTTTACATTTCAGTAGAAGGAACTATTGTGCTCAAATTTAGAAGGTTGACTTTTTCTCCAGAGAGCACCGAAACTGAGGTAAGCACCTCAAAAACCTAGTGGGTCTCGCTGTTTTGGACCTTTGAAAACGTAAGACACTGCTAAATATAATGACTCAGCAAAAAGTAAATGTTGACACAATGAAAGCACCGCCAGCATCGGCTAACGTAAATAAACTGCAGGTTAGAGAGACAAACAAGACAGTAACAATGAATACCACCTCCTGTTTTATGCGGAAGACGGTAGGATGAAATTTTCTATTGGTTAACCAGTTAGATGAAGGGGACTGGAGTTCTATAAGGAGTATTTGTACTAGTCGACACTCAGAAGATCGAGAGTCAAGCAAGTCTTAATTTAATAAGAGATGCATATGGTGGCTATGCAAGGTTTCCTTTTAATTAACATTCGATCGGAAATCACTATTTCATCTTCGTGAGTCTATGTCGCCAGGCTTCCGCTCTTAGATCCGCCATCGGTTCCTCCATCCTGCCACGCCACCGGAACTGGTTTATAGAAAAATTTCTGCTTATCTGCAGTTAGCTGCTGGCGAGGGTCGTTGATTCCACCAGTTATTGGTTCTCCAGCCACTTCAGCCTCCATTTGCAATACTACGGTGAGATCGAGCCGCAATTGTGAGGTGATATGTAGGTGCATCAAAGTGATTTTATAGCAATTCCATTTCTTCAAGCTCACTCTGAATAAATTTATTTTAATGCCAGTAAACAGTCCACATGCAATACAGACCGTAGACGTGATGTATTCCCTTCTGTAGTGCTATCTGTTTTCAAATAACATCACAAACATTATTGGGCGCTTTGTGATTACAATTAATTCACTTGCACAATCACTAGCATCCTTCGCCGTAATATCTACGTCAGACATTCCAAGGTCTTATATCACTGTTTATCATTTGTTTTGTCGCTAATTTTATCGGAATGTATCAAAGTAATTGCTATTTATGTCTCGTTCAATAGTCAAAGATCCTCCTATTCATTATTTCAGAAAGCACATTCATATAATTGCGACACCTGTTAGGTTTATCTTTTAGTTGCAAAACCTAGCCTCATTGCAGTAGGGATGAGATTGAGGAGTTGCGCAGTAATATTGTGCATAAGAAAATTTTTGAAATCTATTGCGCTGAGTGGAAATACTGCTCTATTTGTGACAATATTTGTAATATCCTAGCCAGTATCTTGCTTGCAGCAGTTTATGCATATCTCTGTGCATGGTGTTAATTATTACTGATGTTTTGAAAAAAAAGACAAGACGAAAAACCGTTCTCATTAGAATGCATCGAAATGTACATGTAAACCATTGCCGGTATTTTGGGATGTTAGGGCATATGAGTACGAAAAGAGAAGTGTTTAGAATGGATTGTATATTTGTTGCTCAGAAAATAAAAGGAAAGTTATCCTACAGCCACGAAGAAAGACGTCTTAAAAGAAATTAATTAATGCAAAGTTATGTATAAAAGAGGATATAGGCTAGGTATTTATGTATGTGGATTTATTATATGCATACACATGATATACAACTCTTTAATGCATGTGTGAATGTTACTGCTTGAAATGTTTCCATAATTATGTCTCAAATAATTTGAGGTAAAATTGAACTTGTACACTTAAAGTATTCGAAAGAACTGTCAGTAACAAGGAATGATAGCATAATAGATAAGCGATGACTTTGTGAAATAGCGTCCCTCGTCCTATTTTGATCTTGAGGATTTGCGCGGCTGCAGAAATGTACACTCCTGGAAATGGAAAAAAGAACACATTGACACCGGTGTGTCAGACCCACCATACTTGCTCCGGACACTGCGAGAGGGCTGTACAAGCAATGATCACACGCACGGCACAGCGGACACACCAGGAACCGCGGTGTTGGCCGTCGAATGGCGCTAGCTGCGCAGCATTTATGCACCGCCGCCGTCAGTGTCAGCCAGTTTGCCGTGGCATACGGAGCTCCATCGCAGTCTTTAACACTGGTAGCATGCCGCGACAGCGTGGACGTGAACCGTATGTGCAGTTGACGGACTTTGAGCGAGGGCGTATAGTGGACATGCGGGAGGCCGGGTGGACGTACCGCCGAATTGCTCAACACGTGGGGCGTGAGGTCTCCACAGTACATCGATGTTGTCACCAGTGGTCGGCGGAAGGTGCACGTGCCCGTCGACCTGGGAACGGACCGCAGCGACGCACGGATGCACGCCAAGACCGTAGGATCCTACGCAGTGCCGTAGGGGACCGCACCGCCACTTCCCAGCAAATTAGGGACACTGTTGCTCCTGGGGTATCGGCGAGGACCATTCGCAACCGTCTCCATGAAGCTCGGCTACGGTCCCGCACACCGTTAGGCCGTCTTCCGCTCACGCCCCAACATCGTGCAGCCCGCCTCCAGTGGTGTCGCGACAGGCGTGAATGGAGGGACGAATGGAGACGTGTCGTCTTCAGCGATGAGAGTCGCTTCTGCCTTGGTGCCAATGATGGTCGTATGCGTGTTTGGCGCCGTGCAGGTGAGCGCCACAATCAGGACTGCATACGACCGAGGCACACAGGGCCAACACCCGGCACCATGGTGTGGGGAGCGATCTCCTACACTGGCCGTACACCACTGGTGATCGTCGACGGGACACTGAATAGTGCACGGTACATCCAAACCGTCATCGAACCCATCTTTCTACCATTCCTAGACCGGCAAGGGCTTGCTGTTCCAACAGGACAATGCACGTCCGCATGTATCCCGTGCCACCCAACGTGCTCTAGAAGGTGTAAGTCAACTACCCTGGCCAGCAAGATCTCCGGATCTGTCCCCCATTGAGCATGTTTGGGACTGGATGAAGCGTCGTCTCACACGGTCTGCACGTCCAGCACGAACGCTGGTCCAGCTGAGGCGCCAGGTGGAAATGGCATGGCAAGCCGTTCCACAGGACTACATCCAGCATCTCTACGATCGTCTCCATGGGAGAATAGCAGCCTGCATTGCTGCGAAAGGTGGATATACACTGCACTAGTGCCGACATTGTGCATGCTCTGTTGCCTGTGTCTATGTGCCTGTGGTTCTGTCAGTGTGATCATGTGATGTATCTGACCCCAGGAATGTGTCAATAAAGTTTCCCCTTCCTGGGACAATGAATTCACGGTGTTCTTATTTCAATTTCCAGGAGTGTATATACAGAGGTAGAGACAAAATCGCAAAACTGCCATTATAACATCAATGAGTTCGTATGTTTTGAGATGTCATGCCGGAGAACTAAATTTTATAGGTGGTGCGAAAAATGTATATCCCAGTGAATTGATGGTTATCACTCGGTAGCTGTTATAGGTACATTACTTTGATACTTAAAACCATAGAAGAAACGTTAGTTAAACTGTAACTGCAAAAGCTATGGTACTGTCTCCCTACGATAAGCCATATAGCTAAAAGAGATGGGACTTCATTTCTAGAAGCGCATGAAAATGTTGTAATGAATAAAATCTTTGTACTTCAAATGCCCCGGGGGAGGGGGGTAGGGGGGGTCACCTCATGCCTGTGTATGGGGACCACCACTTCCAGTGATATATCTGTTGCTACACCTTCAATACACAGAAAGTAATGATAATCCGTTTACCTGTTCAACCTCAGTTCTCTCGATAGGTATGATCCTCTTTGACCAATTTTTCATCTACTTTGTTTGTACTTGAAGTGAAGTAGCACATTCCGAGCCACGATAGTATTGACTAGTCTATGGAAAACGTCGATAATATTACATAATACTGTTGTGTCATAATATTGCCCTTCTAGGGGTCCTTAAGCAGCGAGAGAGAGTGAGGAAAGCGCGTCTACGTGACCGGTGACATATAAGCTGGGGTGGTAGGAGGCCAGCTCGCCCGGGCGGTACGTTACGCGTGCGTGTTGCGTCATCCGAGCCTATATAAGCGGCTCGGCCGGACCTTCTGAGAAGCCCGACAATAGTTCGTCTCATACAAAGGACCTCAGTTATTCTGCCTTCGGTACGTGACTGCGTTTCTCGCAGTACTCAGCTGCACAGGAATAATACAGGATTGGAAAACATAACGAACATAGTCAGTGTGCTAGTGCCTCGTATGATTCCGCATCCTACATAAGTGTTCGGTCTCATTTATTTGTCAGAGTTCTTTGTCCTTTTCCTCCGAGCTTCCTACTTCGAAATATTTCTACTTGTAATTTCAGGCACCTGGACTTTGGGCGTGCGTACTCCACAACTGCAAATTACGAACAGTGAGCTCTAATCCTGACCTGCTCGCAGGACGTTACGAGTGCGACAAAATTTTACACATAACTTCAAGCAGTTTCGAAACTTTCTCTTTGTGGCAGCCTCCAAAACTTACTATATTTTCGCCGTTCATACAGTAAAATTTCACCATCAGGAATATCTTTATAATTTTTACTTCCTTACTATTCACTTTATTCGCAGTACATTTGCTGACAGAATCCACACACCACAAAATGTAAACGCCTAATTATATCATTATAAAACGCGAATATCAGGATATATGACGTTGTAGACAATGAGATGCGTGAAAAAGTTTTTACATGCTAAACAAAGTCAAGCATCTAAATAATGTACGAATCTATCAAGAACTGGAGGTGGGTGTGGTGAAAGTGAGGGTGGGGGGTGGGGTGGGAGTGATTTACTGGTCCACTCCAATGTATCTTCCGCTTCTCTTCAGAAACATAAATTATACGGGGTACTGGTTTGTAGTGTACACTATAACAATACGGGGCCTGTTGTCTAACTAACTCCTCCGTGATGCGTAGAAAAATGCGAAAGTGGTGGAATCAGCTGTAGTGCAGAAGTAGTCGCGTGATTAAAGATTTGTGTTTGCATATATATACATCACATGAATGCCCAGTTACGCAATACCAGTATCATAGTTATCATGGCTTGTTGTATTTTAGTCCCAGTCTGAGTCAAACTTTTAGAAAATTGGCTCACATATAGCAACAACAAAAAATTAATAATCATGATGTGTCGCTTCGATTGTACTCGTATAGCCGTGTCTAGACGATATCAGAACAAAAGGTAAGGACTGCGTTACACTTCCTTGCTTAAAATCTCAAATCACAATTAACACAGATCTCTCTTTCCTTATAGTTAAAATATACAACATTCGTTTTACTACTAATTAGAATCGCATTTTTACAATAAATCAATTTCTTACATTAATTCAGATAATTTATTTGTGCATTTACTTTTGTTTGAATAAGCCCATTTCGGCTAAAATTTCGATCTGCCCGGAATTATTGGAACTCTGTGCTTGCCTCTCACAGGATTAATGTGACTTCTTGGTGCCTATTCTAACTGTACCACATCTCCGCCGTCAGCTATGCATGGGTCCGTGTCTTCCATGTTTGATTCCGCGTCATATAATAGAAACAAACGCTTGTCTAAGCCGACACTTTTACTTGTAAGTGAAATGGATGAAATGTGTCCTTTCAACGGCTCATTCGTGCAAACCATCTCCTTCCGTCGAGATAACACACATTTTCATAAATATTCATTCGGCAGGTGACTTTGATATTCGTTGCGATCCCTACAAGAATTAGACCAATTTTTACAAAAGACTGTGCTTTTGGAGGAAAACTGATTATGAGAGGTTAAAGACAAAACAAGCGAATAAACCAGGTATTTCTAGTTCGTACACATGGATTATGTCTCTTTATTAACATAGATGATTTCTCTCGTGTTCAAGTGACGCGTCTGATGTCTTCATATTACAAAATTGTTATGGTTACAAGCCAATTCCGTCACAACGAAGTCTTGTCTAGCGCTATAAGACTATTTTACGAAGGTTGCCTTCAATATGATCATGTAATGTTACAAATAATGTTTCAAGCCCCTTCTGTGAAACTGGTAACAATCTCTACAAAAGATGATGAAGTGAGAAATTTTTACTTTTCGGTATCATTCTTTCTTCTAATTCACATACGGTAACCGATAAGATGAAAATCTCTGGGTATCGTTACTAGAAGAGCAGAAAGCTGAAAACACAATATAGAGAAGCAAATTCAAATTAGAAATAATGAGCACTAAAACAGGTTTATTAATCTTTCTTAACAAGGATATTGCTTTTCTCTTGTTTTCGGAATGATAAATTACATAGTGAATATGTCTCCGTCATGGAACAGAATACAGCCTTTGTGTTGTCTAATGGCGACGTAGCTTTTACACTCAACTTTTGAGTTGGTCTTTCTTCTCATTGATAAATTCAAATACACACAACAAATGCCACGACCTAAGTCTGCTGTGCGTAAATTCAATTTTCCTGCGACTACAATGTTTAATTGACATGTATATTTTTTGATGAGGTCTTATCCTGTGCTACACTGTATAATTTAAAGCTATGCTATCCTATTGAATACCCTAGGAGACCACTACTTCTCATCTGCAAAATAGAATGGTTTTTAAGTGTATGAGATGCGATTTTGAATTTCATCTATATTCTGGTCAAAGAACTTTCTCTGATTCCTGAGGGTAATATGTAAATCTGTTGCAGTTCTGTTGGTAACCAAGCGGTAATTTCTCTTTAAGACACTTTTCTGTATCTGTAAGGTAACAGTGCTTTTACATAAACGTAACATCTACCTTCATGTCTTCCAAATGATGCTGTCATGAATGATAACCGTAGTGCCACTTTCGCACGGTTTCTGTCTAGTAGAAAGCTGACTGTAACCTTGAAAACTGCACAATGTGATTTGTAGATCAGTATTAATGGTATGAATGGCTATTTGCAAATTGCATAATAACACCGGAATGTTAGATAGATAATTATATCCTTGGAGGAACTGTAAAAATCGTCAGCATACAACTGAGAGAACAGGACAATGTTTCCCATAAACTCCTACTTTTTACTCAAGTACTCTCAGTTTCCTCTTAAAATTTCATTACTCGTAGAAAAGGAATTACTGAGAAGCCCAGTTTCGTCTTCTAAACTGTATTGTGACTTTAAAAAAATTAATAGCTGTTGTTTCTGAGTCATACTCTCTTCTACACAGACTTTTGGAAATGAAGAGCATTTAGAGAGGAAGAAAGAGGATGGGTAATAATAAACCTGAGTAGATGAATGTGTGTGGGTGTTTAAATACGTGTATTCTTTCTTTTCCGAGTTAGCGAGCGAGAAAATTAACGACAGAAGGAGAGACAGGAAAACAAAGTTAAGAGGAGTGAGAGAGTGAGTGAGTTGGATGGAACGGGATAGAGGGTATTTTGAGAGGATCGGCTAAGAGATGAGAAGGAACTGCGAAAATAAGTAAACAGGAAAAGTAAGGGTACTAGTGGTGAGAGCAAGAGGCAGAATAAACAGTGAGACACAGAGAGAAGGAAAAGAGAATGAGAGAGAAGGAGAGAAAGAGAAGCAGTAATAGCAGCTCTAACCGACAGAGGACTGCCCTTTCAGCATTTCTCAGTACTGTTATTGCTCCTTCTTTTGCTGTCACTTATAAAAGGACCGAGTACAAATGACTTGATGAATTCCAGGCGGGAAGTAAATTAGTTCCGTATTCATCTGCAATCTGCAATAATAATGACGAAAACCATTTCATAGCGAAGTTAGAACACAGAAATGCTGCTCACGCGGCAGTAGGACTGCCTTTGAAATCATGCTTTTAAATAACTTCTCCGACCTAGTAGGTATATTCGATGACATGAGCTTGATACTACATACCGTCTAGATAGTTCAAGGAAATTACTACATACAACCTGCTTTGAAAGTGAGTTTTCATCTCTTCATCAGTGCATTACAAAAAAAATTACTCTTTTCATTATTTATCAGTATTCGAACCAATCGTGCTTTTGGACTAGTGCTGAACAATAGTTTCTGTGTAGCTGCAGTCCATGTGCCCATTAATGTAAACTCATCACAATATTTGAAACACTTAGTGTTACGGTTTAGCACTGTCCTGCTACAGCAGACATATGCATGACGAAGACTGTGTGAGTGTGTGTATGTGCGTGCGTGCGTATATGTGTGTGTGTGTGTGTGTGTGTGTGTGTGTGTGTGAGAGTATAATACCTAATAATCCCTGTGATAGTTGTCTCTCTAATTGTGTAGAATTAATCATATCATTTCAGTAGTTTTAATGAAGCAGTTGCAGTATCCACGTGTCGTCATTCTCAGTAACAGAACCTTTTCCTAAGGAAATTCTTCCGGAATTAGTGGAATAGGGTATCACGAAAGTTATTCAGATGAGAAACGAACACGTATCTCTGTGTAACTGCATCGCTGAATCTGTAAGGCATCTCACTCCATAATAGTCCTCGTTGTTTTTATTTTCCAAAAATCAAAGCAACATGCAAACGACATATTTCGATAAATCCTTAATACGCTACTGTTTGGCCGCGGTAGTTTCCTGGAACACATTTTAAACGCTTTTGTTTCCGGGGCAGTTTCTACTGGCAACCGCAGGAAGCAACCACAGCACAAATCCCTTGTTTATTTTAGGGGCCGGTATAAACGAGGGAGCGGCAGAATGAAACTTAATTTAAAGGTCACGCAAGATCTCACGGGATTAATGCTGTTAAAGGGATGGTTGCACTGCTCTCTGTGGACACGTTTGCATGTAAAATCAGAGCTTAAGTTAGACCGGAATTTATGTATCACGACTGCAAATTACGCCACTGCCGAGGGATATTTTCCCCTTTTTTGAACGATATTCTTTACGGTTTTTCTAAAATTATGAACTTTAGACACGTAAATTCTGCACACGATTTCACATGAAATTCAGCACGGAAATACATGGTACTCCCTCTTAAGCAAACGCAGATAACAACGCGCCAAAATTTTAATGATGGAGAGTTACTTACGGCCTACTTTAACTTCAGATGTTTTTCACATTCCGTTTTCAAGGAAATGCTTAATGTTAATATAATTTAATATCGATGATATACTGATGAAAGCAATAATTGTTTGTCTACTTAATATATTATTGAAATTTATTTTCTTTGAAAAACTGGTTCATGGTGTGGGTTCCTGTAGTCATGTCCTAGTTCATGAACCACGGGCAACGTATGAGTGGCCAAGTAAGTGGTCCCGACAGTCGGGATACCAGTTACTTTGGAATAAGGCTGGGTATCTCGGACATATTCTGAGTCGTGGTCACCTTTGTGCTCATACGGCAAAGACTACCAAATCCACTGGTTAGTCCCTCAGCCGTTAAGGGTAAAACCCAATGGGACTCGGGGCAAGTAAGGCTAGCAACCTGCTTCCCTAGTACTTTAAATACGATGCTGGCAACAATCAGAGCAAAATGCCTCGGACCTTTGGAGGTGACAGAGTCCCACCTCTAACTGACAAACCAGGGACTCCTAAGATACGACTTGGCAAACAAATGGTAATGAGATGGGGAGCTATTAATATCAATGGGGGCTACTCTGGGAAGAAGGTAGAGCTGGAAGAGGCTGCAAGTAAGCTGGGGCTGGACGTTTCAGCTGTTAGTGACATTCGGCTAAGGGATGAGAAAGAAGAGGAAGTGGGAGAATACAAGGTCTACCTGTCAGGAGTCATAGCAGGAATAGCACAATGGGGTGTAGGGCTTTACATCAGGAAAGAAATGGAACCCAGCGTAGTTGCAATAAAGTATTGAAACGTCCCCTTAGAAAAATTTATACAAGACTGTGCTTAAACTGACACACAATATTTTTAGCGCAACGCTATCTGACTTTCAATAATCTCTACAAAAGAATGGCCCTAACTAACATTAACCTGTACCTTTCACAAATCACTTACCTCACCAAAAATCTTCGTTACTCGAACTACTGCAATACAGCGAGCGCCACTACTGCCAGCTAAATAAAAGATTCAAATTACGGAAGTCACTAACTACTGATAGGGATAGTTAGCAAAAGAAAGATTTTAATAGAGAACAAACAATGTATTTACCTTAAAAATCATAATATACATAGCAGTTCAAATTACAAATTTCAAAACTCCGCCATCTCTCTCCCCACATCCACCACTGCTGGCGGCTCACCTCCAACTGCGCAACGCTACACGCTGTTCACATCCAGCTGCCGCTGCCCAACACTGCAATGGCAGACAACAATGCAAACTAGCCACAGACTGCACACAACACAGCCAGTGATTTTCGTACAGAGCGCTACGTAACGTTGCCAATAAGAAAACATAAACATCCTACTTACAGTATGTAAACGAATGACTGATGTGGATAGATTTGACAGTGTCTAGCAAGAAAATTAGGATTGTGTCAGTATATTCGCATTGTGAAGGGACAGATCAAGATAAGATGGATAGTTTTTATGAGGCACTCAGTGATGTAGTTGTTAGAGTAAAGGACAAGGACAGTGTTCTGCTCATGGGTGATTTTAACGCCAGGATTGTAAATCGAACAGAAGGGTATGAAAAGGTTATGGGTGAATTTGGAGAGGATATGGAGGTCAACAGGAACGGGAAATAACTCTTGGATTTCTGTGCCAGTATGGGCTTAGTAATCACAAACTCCTTTTTTAAACATAAGAACATTCACCGGTATACTTGGGAAGGCAGGGGAACCAGATCTGTCATTGACTATATAATAACAGATCAGGAATTCAGGAAAGCTGTGAGGGACACACGTGTATTCAGGGGATTCTTTGATGACACTGATCATTATTTTATCTGCAGCGAAATTGGGATTGTGAGGCCGAAAGTGCAGGAGGTCAGGTCCATATGTAGGAGGATAAGAGTGGGGAAACTTCAGGATAAGGAAATCAGGCACAAGTACATAACAGCGATCTCAGAAAGGTACCAGTTAGTTGAATGTAGTCAATTACAGTCATTGGAAAAGGAATGGACAAGGTACAGGGACACAGTACTAGAAGTGGCAAAAGAATGTCTTGGAACAGTAGTGTGTAAAAGTAGGATGAAGCAAACAGCTTGGTGGAATGATACAGTCAAGGCAGCCTGTAAAAGGAAAAGGAGGCGTATCAAAAATGGCTACATACCAGAACCCAGGTAGACAGAGAAAGTTATGTTGAAGAAATAAACAAAGCCAAACAGATAATTGCAGCATCTAAGAAGAAATCGTGGGAAGACTTAGGAAACAGGTTGGAGACTATGGGTCAAGCTGCTGGAAAACCATTCTGGAGTATAATTAGCAGTCTTCGAAAGGGAGGTAAGAAGGAAATGACAAGTATTTTGGACAGGTCAGGAAAACTGCTGGTGAATCCTGAGGATGCCTTGGGCAGATGGAGGGAATATTTTGAAGAGTTGCTCAATGTAGGTGAAAATGCGATCAGTAATGTTTCAGATTTTGAGGTAGAATGGGATAGGAATGATGATGGAAATAGGATCACATTTGAGGAAGTGGAAAAAATGGTCAATAGATTGCAGTGCAATAAAGCGGCTAGGTTGGATGAAATTAAGTCGGAACTCATCAAATACAGTGGAATGTCAGGTCTTAAATGGCTACACAGGATAATTGAAATGGCCTGGGAGTTGGGACAGGTTCCATCAGACTGGACAAAAGCAGTAATCACACCAATCTTTAAACATGGAAACAGAAAAGATTGTAACAACTACAGAGGTATCTCTTTAATCAGCGTTGTTGGTAAAATCTTCTCAGGTATTGTTGAAAGGAAAGTGCGAGTATTAGTCGAGGACCAATTGGATGAAAATCAGTGTGGGTTTAGGCCTCTTAGAGGTTGTCAGGAGCAGATCTTTAGCTTACGGCAAATAATGGAGAAGTGTTATGAGTGGAACAGGGAATTGTATCTATGCTTTATAGATCTAGAAAAGGCATATGACCGGGTTCCTAGGAGGAATTTATTGTCTGTTCTACAAGATTATGGAATAGGAGGCAAACTTTTGCAAGCAATTAAAGTTGTTTACACGGATAGTCAGGCAGCAGTTAGAGTTGACGGTAAGTTGAGTTCATGGTTCAGAGTAGTTTCAGGGGTAAGACAAGGCTGCAACCTGTCTCCACTGTTGTTCATATTATTTATGGACCATATGTTGAAAACAATAGACTGGCTGGGTGAGATTAAGATATGTGAACACAAAATAAGCAGTCTTGCATATGCGGACGACTTAGTTGTGATGGCAGATTCGATTGAAAATTTGGAAAGTAATATTTCAGAGCTAGATCAGAAATGTAAGGACTATGGTATGCAGATTAGCATCTCCAAAACGAAAGTAATGTCAGTGGGAAAGAAATATAAACGGATTGAGTGCCAAATAGGAGGAACAAAGTTAGAACAGGTGGACGGTTTCAAGTACTTAGGATGCATATTCTCATAGGATGGCAACATAGTGAAAGAACTGGAAGCGAGGTGTAGCAAAGCTAATGCAGTGAGTGCTCAGCTACGATCTACTCTCTTCTGCAAGAAGGAAGTCAGCACCAAGACTAAGTTATCTGTGCACCGTTCAATCTTTCAACCAACTTTGTTGTATGGGAGCGAAAGCTGGGTGGATTCAGGTTACCTTATGAAAACGGTTAAGGTTACGGATATGAAAGTAGCTAGGATGATTGCAGGTACTAGTAGAAGGGAACAATGGCAGGAGGATGTCCACAATGAGGAAATCAAAGAAAAACTGGGAATGAACTCTATAGATGTAGCAGTCAGGGCGAACAGGCTTAGATGGTGGGGTCATGTTACACGCATGGGAGAAGCAAGGTTACCCAAGAGACTCATGGATTCAGCAGTAGAGGGTAGGAGGAGTCGGGGCAGACCGAGGAGAAGGTACCTGGGTTCGGTTAAGAATGATTTTGAAGTAATAGGTATAACATCAGAAGAGGCACCAATGTTAACACTGAATAGGGGATCATGGAGGAACTGTATAAGGGGGGTTATGCTCCAGACTGAACGCTGAAAGGCATAATCAGTCTTAAATGATGATGATGATGATGATTCAAAACTGAAAACTATAGCACACGTCAAGAAGCTCCACATGTATAGCGAATACTTATGTATGTAATACTCTATGCATCAGATTTTGAAATCACCTGACGGCACTTTGCGTTGCAGAGTGTCTGTTCCTACTACTGCCACTCCTACTCGGCACAACTTTCGTCAATTTTTTTCATTTTTCTGATACTGAAAAGGAATCTTCTTTTTCTCTTCTTTTGCATCCATTTATTTTTATATTTAGGTATTTGAGACAATTATCTACTGTCATTCAGAGAAATAACAGAAAACGGATTTTGGGACGCATCTCATTGTAGTTATATTCCTCAATTTCGTCAGACGATAGCTAGAAATTAACTAGAATTGTTAGTAACGGTAACTGGTCTTTCACTAAGGGTCGATCAGTTGCGACGTTTTACTAAAGTCCTTGTTTGCAATTGGCTGAAGAAACATTTTCACAGTTCCTTCAGTGTGCTTTTAGTTTTAAAAACACATTCATTCAACTGTCTCTAACCTTGCATTCACTGCATGCTTTCAGTTCAATTTTGATTCTGTTTAAAAGAGTTGAAAAGCAACTGAAACTGCTGTAATTTCAACAATTCCCTCTTTTATAATATGCGAATTATAGAAGCGGAAATCGGTGACAGTTGTTTTTGCCATAGTGTTCTCAGCTGCATCCAGTATGTGGCTCCTGTTGGCGTTGCGTCCGTAGCCTCCGTAATATAAGTGAACAAGCGTGTCCGCGCCATTTCACGCAATCTCTCTTCTGATTCAACAGGATGAAATAAAAACAATTTTCGTGTGAAAAATACATTCTCTTCAAGTACAGTGTTACGACGTTGCGGTAAGTGCGCTATGGGCAAGGAAGTATATTTATTGTTAGGGTATACAAGAAGGAGAAACATGTTCCTAAGAATAGTATCTCGTCTCAGCCGGTCGGTGTCTGAGTGGAAACTAGCATGGTCTGACCCAACTGTCAATGGTTACAGAAGGCTTTTTTTATCTTGTTACGTTTCTGAGCTATCTAGGCTAAGATAATACCGTATATCCCTTTGCACCAAAGTAAAATCCCCAGCCCGAAGGTTAGCAATCATTCATGAATTGAGAAGATCGTCCTCTTTCTCCATTATCTGTTAGGTTTTCGTATGAGGTATAACGAATTGTTATGATCCTAGCAGCAGTTATCTGTATTTATTCAATGAGTGGGATCATGCCTATTTGATAGCTGCTCCAGTTATTGGAACTGCCCTAAAATGTGTAATTTACCTTACATGTTCTCCATTCTTTCCCAGAATCCACTTGACTGATCCAAGTACTAGAATCAACTTCCTCAATGTGAATTTCATTTATTCGTCTCATTTCATACATGTAAGAATTATTGATCATAGATATTTAAACGATGGTAAAAGTCTTATAGCCTGATACTACTGGATTCTTTATCTTTGTTATGAGCATGTACTCGCATTTATCCACATTTAATGATAAAATTAATTCAGAATTCCTAGTAGGAATATTGTCTGTTAATAGTAACGTTCGCGAAGCTTTTAGTGCTTTTGGTCGTATCTGGCAGAAAATAAGCGATAGCTGGAAACTGACCAGAGCTGGCAGCAGCAGCACTCCGTCTTATGCGAAGAGTCGGTATGGGGCGACGTTTTGCGGTCCCTTTGCATCCTCATGTAGTAAACGATTTCGGAATTAATCAAACCTGTTTCGCTTCATGACACCAGGATGTGATATGTCGAATCTCTCACAGCCATGAGTAATTTCACACTATTGTCCTATATTTTTCGTCTGGAAGATTACTGAAACGTTAATTCCGACTTGTGGACACATGAACATTAGCGGAGAGTCTCAGACGGTGGCTAATATGATGTTGTAATCACAGACCACGCCAACTGTAAGGTATTTCCGAATGATTGACGGAAGTGAGAATCTCATACAGCTTTGAGTTTACTTGATAGGCCCCGAGTAATACTGAGTTACTGCATTCCAATTACAGTTTCAGAAACAGTTCGAAAGTATTGTAACCTATTCCTAACATGCATGCCCTACGACGGAGGCTTGGGACAGCGTGATAGTATTAGCTAGTAATGGTTAATTTCGTAAGAGATCCCAAGGGTCTTTTTTGTACGTGACACATCGCTTTCCTATACACACCTGTTTCTCCATATCCCAACAATTTCCTATGTCTTCCTTGCATAGTTCTTCTGAACTTCCTTTAGAAAATCATAGGGTGTTTGTAAAGGGGTCAGACTAACATATTTTTCCTGGAAAGAGGCAGTAGCCTCTTCTGCAGTTTCTCGGACCTTGCAACGTTAGGCAATAAGGCCTTCCTCTGTCAGTACTGTGAAAGGCTATGAGCAAGGGAAAACTACAGCCTTATTTAATATCTTGACCATAACGGTATCCTCTTGGACAACACAGTCCAGAGGTGAAACTGTACGCCATGCGGATGTCCGGGTGGAAACTAGTCAGGAGGATATCGTCACCAGAAAACACAAAACTACCGTTAAGCCTGTCGGAACGTGGAGTGTTAGGGCCGTTAATCGGGTGAAGGAATTTAGAAATGGGAGTGAGTGGGTTGAAATTGGACATAGTGGGGATTAGTGAAGAGCGGTGGCAGGAAGATCAGGACTTCTGTTCGGGTTAGTACAAGAGTTTCAGTACAAACTCATATAGGGGTAATGCAGCAGTAGGTTTAATAAAGAAGAAGAAAACAGGAATGCAGCTAAGCTGCTATAAAAACAAAGTGAAGGCGTTTCCTTTAACAAATCATAGGGTGTTTGTAGAGAGGGAATATGACGTTCATTTCACGGAAAGCTATTGAAAAAATTTAGAGGAGTACCATTTGAAGCTGACTGCAGAACAATTCTACAGCCGCCAAAGTATATTTCGTGTAAGGATCACAAAGATGACATAGGATAAATTAGTGTGCGTACGGAGGCATGTAAATAGTCCTTTTTCCGTCGAACTATTTGCGAGTAGGAAAGGAAATCATTGTGACTGGTGGTGGCTCAGCCCCCGCTCCCTTTCCCCGCTGCTAATCGTACGATGCTTTACGGAGTATGTGTGTAGATGAAGATGTAAATTAGATGTAGCCCTCCTCCAAACGCAGGTCTTCTTCCGAATGACAATGTCATTACAGAATAAGAAATTTATAGCACCACTCAAGCACGTATATTCACATAAAGCAAAATAATTACAAAATTATTTCGGCAAAGCTGGTATGAAGAAAATACATATCACTAATGAAATGCAGAGTCTTGAAATAGCAAGATTACTATTTGTAACAATTATTTACACAATTTACCATAAAGTTAATATTTAATTTTAAAACTACTAACGGCTGTGTGTGTCCGCAACTATAAATTCGCTACTGTACTCTCATCTGGCCAGCTCATTAGTGAATCAATGTGTCAGTTTGACTTTAGAATTCTAATACACACTTCGTGACTACTATAATCCATAAGTGCACGATCTAAGCGAATACATGTTTATATCTGAGACCAAGAACAAAGGTAACGTAGGAAAACGTTACGGAATCTATTACCACAAGCACGAGCTCCATTGCCACATTACAAAGAGTTCCACATGATACTAGTTTCGAATTTCGGACAGAAAATGTCATAGCATCAAGTAATCATTAATTACATGCTAATTCTCATCCAAAAAATGAGCTAGGAACGACCATGATTGTCGCAGTAACAGATTATCCAAAGTTAGTCAGTGTCAAGGCTACGTTAACGTTTTAAAAGCATGTTTCTCTTTTTTTCCTTCTTTTAAGTCATTTAAGGAGAAATTATGACATGTTGTGAATACAAAAGTAATACATTGTGGCAATGCATGACTTGTGCATACGTTCGATTTCGTAGCACGCAGATTTACAGATGACGCGAAAAAATTGTCCCATAAAAAAGTAATTGAGTGACATGGATAAAAGTTAGTAGGTGTTTTTATACATCAGAAAGATGATATCTATTCAAATTTCGCACCAGCCGTATAAGAGTGGCCTTAATAGGGTCACTATGAGGATGCAAATCTGGTTTGCTTCAAATACAAGCTGCATCTTTAGTGAGAATTAGTTTGACAGAGGAGGTGGTGAGCTGATATTAGTCAAGGATTCCTTTGAGGCGACAAAGTTTCCATTATCAACACCTCACTCAGTTTTAATGGGGTCGTATAATAGGGCTACGAAAAGCTGGACGTTGTTTCTGCGATCTTCTGCGATATTGCAGAAAGACTTGGCAGGAATGTAGCCGTTGCTGGCAGCGGTGGTCACGAGAATGTACGGACGCAAGAAGACCGAGCTCCAGATGACCATGTGGCACTACCGAGGGGGAAGATCATCGTGTTCGGCATGTGGTTCTGGCGCATCGTACTGCATCTGCAGAAGCAATTTCAGCAGCATTTGGCACCGTAGTGACACAACGAACTCTCACAAATCAGTTACGTCAAGGACAGCTCCGAGCCAGACGACCTGTGTCATGATTTCCATTGCATTCCAGGGGTTGTTTTCCAATAGGATAACGCTCGCCCACATACCACTGTTGTAGCCCAAGATGCTGTACAGAGTGTTGACATGTTGCCTTGGCCTGCTCGATCATCAGATCTGTATACAACTGAGCACATATGGGACTTTATAGGATGACCAGTGTCGTCCAATGACAGCATTAACGGTCCCTGTAGTGACGGATCAAGTGCATCAGCCATTGTACTCCATCCCACAAAAAACTGACATCCGGAAATTGTGAAACACAATGCATGCACGTTTGCATGCTTGCATTAAACATTCTGGGGGTTACACCGATTATTATAGTACCAAAATTTCACACTGCAATGACATACCTCGCGCTTACAGTAACCTGTGGTCTTGCAATGTGTGTTACCTGCGCAAAAATATTCCCAAACCTCATTACTCTGCATTAATTACTTTTTGCGTTGAGATTTTTTTCTGTCACTATATGAGGTTCGGGAAATGGAGAGGGAAGATTGTATCCGGTCAACAGCGAATACATGAAACTCTTCATGTTTTGCAATAATACGTAAGAAACATGTAATATCATTTAAATAACCGTTGGCGTTCTAAGAATTCCGCAGCTGCGTCCGTTTTGTACGAAAATGATTACAAATATTTAAACGGAATCCTTCGGCTGGCGTGCTTTGTAACAATATCAGCCAAAAATTCTTTGTCTACATCAAGGTGGTTTAACATTCGCTTCAGAGCCTTATTCCCTGAAAATATCTGTAGTAGGCCTCACTCGCTGATGAAAAATGAAAGCATTCCCGCGATACCTGTTTGTTCCCGAATAGATGTCATCGGTTCCGCTGAATAAGGCCCAGCTGCGTTGTGAATGCTGACAAAAGCGATTTCGAAACAAAAGCGGACAGAATTTATGAGCACCGAAATTGGCCGTGCAATGTTAATTAAATTACGTAATTAAGCAGAAATTCGAACACAATTAGCGCTGGCACGACGCTGGTCCGCTGTTGTTGAAACAACAGTGTTGTACCGTAGAAATATTCACAGCGTGCCGACTAACAGCTTCGTGAGACACTAATCTTAAAGCTGCTGTAGTTTGATTTCTCTTCATTAAATAACCGACAGTGTGAAAACCTGGGCCGTGGAATCCGTGTAGATAAACAGCCGACCCTTCTCGAACCATCGCAAAAAGAAAACTCGGAGTTACGTCCACACGAACTTGTTCCATATCACGCAGGATTGCTTTAGTAAGTAATTCGAGTTTTGTTGGAAATATCGTAGCGGCAACTGCATGCCTCTAATTTTCCTCCACTGGAGGGCTAAATCTGCCAAGTGATGCTGATGAACATTAACTATGCTACCAGGAAGGTGCCAACAATTACACTGGTACTATGTCCCCACATTTTAGGAGCGGTGTGATGTATGAGTTACATGTGGGCCATAATACAACATATAAAATAAATGGACACGGAACAAAGACGAGCGAGATTACTACTCCTGAACTTAACAGCAAAGTCCAAATGATTGCATTACTTTACATTCTTATTCGTAGTAACGAAGAAAAAACTGAAATAAAAGTACGGGTAAGTAATCACGTCTGAATTGACGGACAAAAGGACGGTATTGTAGTTAGAAAAAATAAAAATCACCAGGCACTCTAGATATCAACATGGAAATAATGAAATTTCATATCATACAGTCTGTTACAGAGGGTTCAAAACTTTCTGAAATCCTCTTGGTGGACGGGGTAAGTACCAGTAGACTGTGAGATAAAGAAATAAGTTACGATGTACAAATTACAGAACAGTAAGCCTCCCTAATACCTGTCATAATATATGCTCTCACAATTATCGATGCACTAATGTCAGATGCTCAACATTGCTACAGAGCGGGAAGATCATGATCAGGCAATATTTGCACGCGTAAATACATAAGCAAAAGAAGAAGTGAGTGTCATTTACCCATTTGTTACGTGCTGATCAACTACGAGAAGGTATATGAGAGAGTAAACTAAACTTTCATGAGATGCCAAGAAAATATTGTAATTCCAGAGCCTTTAATCTCGGCTGTTAGAAATCTGCACTAGAATGATTAGATAGAGATTCGTCTATGAAACTTGAATAAACATCAGCTATAAGTAAGAGAAGGGTGTTCACTTTCACTCACACATTCTAATGACTGACGTGATAATAAAAATTAGATATAAAACAGTAAACGACACTTTATTAGAGGCGATGTAAATTATGGTGTTTGCTGACGATTAGACCATAAAAGGCAATGTCCAAATGAAATACGGACAGCAGCACATCACCTGAGCTAGGTTGCTTCCGCATATGGTAAAACAATTTCCACAGTTAATACTAAAGTAATGGCATTTGCAGAATTAGTAGAAAGATTGCAAAAACTGTAACTTACGAGCAAATAATCGAACAAGTATCGTGGTTCCCATCTTTTATAATCGTATAAAAGTGAGGTGTATGTTTTCAGATTCGTAGATTTCTATATGACAAAAATTAGTGTTCGAAAGTAAACTTTAGCCAAATTAAACAATAGTATATCTGTCCCCTTATTGTTCTACGGATGTGAAAGGTAGACTTCAACTCCTGATTCAATTAGACAAATTGAGTTGCTTGGGCAGGCCGGTGTGGCCGAATGGTTCTAGGCGCTTCAGTCTGAAACCGCGCGACCGCTACGGTCGCAGGTTCGAATCCTGTCTCGGGCATGGATGTGTGTGATGTCCTCAGGTTAGTTAGGTTTAAGTAGTTCTAAGTTCTAGGGTACTGATGAGCTCAAATGTTAAGTCCCATAGTGCTCAGAGCCATTTTTTTCAGTTGCTTGGAAGGAGTTTTCTCCACTGTAGTGCAGTTTTCCTTAAACTTCTTATTTTGTATAGTTGTAAAAACTGATTTTCCCTGTTTCTTAATGGTTGACTCCGTTTGCTGCAGTAAATAGTGTACGCATAAGTTGGGGCTTAGTATGTAAAAACATATTTACTATCCGGCTTCAGCCAGTCTATATTTCTCAGTGTTCTTTTTTCCTTTTTTCCAAGTGTACGTGTGTGCGTGACCTACAAAACATAAAAACATAAATACATTTCGTGTCAGTGACAGCACTGTGTATAAAAGTCCAACACATATGTGTAGAGGAAAGTTAAAAAACTGACCGCTGAAGATGCCTTACATCAAAGTGAAATGAGTCTTAATTAGACTAACAATTACAGTCGCAAAATACGGCATTAACCTAATATAACTTGTATTGCTGCGACTGCGGAAGAAGAGGCCGAAACACAAAGAAGATAACGCGAATACTGCATCTATCTGCATTGATCCAAGGCAACCAGGTTGTCATAAGAGCTCTATTTGATTTTTATATGACCGATATTTTCGGAGTACATGTACATTTTGCAATCTTCAGGCCCCATGAATTGCCGAAACCGGTTATCTTCAGAATAAAATAAAATAAAAGTTTACGGCTGTTGGTAAAGTTTATTGAATTGAAAAGTACGTACCAGCCGATGTTCCCTGGCCGTAATGGACCAACAGACAATCCTATCTACATTGGTATGTCAATGGCATAATTGTTTCTTTAATACAATGTCACATCAAGAAGAGGATAAAACAAAAACAAAAACAAAATCATCTCAATTTCATGCCCTCGTTTCACAGAAAAACTTCCCGCTCGCAACCAGCAGCAAGCCTTTTAATACTGGTCATGGGAAACGCTAAAAAAAAAAAAAAAAAAAAAAAAGTGCTTCAGGCTAACTGCCAACTCTGCAGCATCGTCTAAAACTGTAGTACGTCAGAACTGTTTTGGCATGTGTTTTTTAGAAAGCAAAGAGATGTTTACCTGCTGAAAACATTTTCCTTAACATGGTCAGAGTGCCTACGTCGTGCTGGCAGGGTTCCATCATCCAGAATGAATACTTTCACTTCAGCCATCCTAAGTCGAACTTCGCAGTAGTCCAGTGCTAGTACGATTCTGACTGAGGCGGCATTGCCCGAGACATGCGAGACCAGCTGTACCTTCCAGTCCGCTGACCGCAGTTCTAAGAATGGCTGCATCACTTCAGCTCACTGGGCGTCGTTTCACTGAGCCTCTCTAGGTGGTTTCTGGTATCTGCAGAGTTCCTCACTTCCAAAGCTCACCCAGAAAAGCGACTGGCATAGCCCACACCATGTTAGATTAAACAATGTTAAAAATAGGAAATCAAATCAGCACATCAATTACTGTTATCTCATTAAACCGTCTAAACCAGATCACCAACTCAACTCCCCTCCAGTCACATTATTATTCACATATCAATGGAGAGAGATTGGTCGAATAGCTTGCCATTTGTCTCTTATACTCTGTGAAGGGAATACGTCTATCATCTGCAAGAGATTAAACTATGCTTCACGAAGATCAGATATAAACAAGCTACTCGCTCTGTGGTTGCACACATCGTAAATTTTGATGTAAACACCAGACGTTGATTCGACGACGCTTTAAGCATTGCTGCCTGCGGCCCATTAAGGGGCTCCGGAAAGGCTCAAAATCATGAAAAGTTCAATTTTTACTTTTTTGCGTTTTCGGAATCTGCAGACTATTACCTTTTAATAGATACATAATTTATTCAATTCCGAAGACTACGAGTATTTTTAAATTTTTTTTTAAATGTGTTCTACATGGGCGTGACCGATTGTGGCGCTGTTAAACTGCTGTCAAATGGTGTTATTATTAACGTCCGTGTTCATCAGGTACATTTTAGTTCATCAGGTACATTTTATTGATGTGAGATAAAGTATGTGTTGTGGCTAACCTATTTTCAGAGACTTAGCAGCACCTGAACTGTTGAAAAAGTGTATTCACGGAAAAACTCAAAACCCCAATGTAAGTGTAAATAGTGTTATATGGTCGAGAATCCCCAAGACTGTATTTGTTGGAATAGAAACACTTCACTTTGGTGTGTATGATGCTGTTGCGACTTTCAATGATGGCAAAATTGTAAGGTGCAAGGTATTTAGAAATATGGGAATGAAGATAGGTTCTAACATGGTACGAGCGACGCTTGCTTTAGACTAGGAACGCCTTCGGGCTGCAGACAGGGCTGTAAAGAGTCTAGAAATACAAGCAAGAGTAAACAGGAGGAGGAACAAGAGGAAGCTGGAGGAGGAGTTTGCAGAGGATGAAGATAATCCATCCTATGGACCTGGAATGCACTAAAAAGTTAATCCAATCTTTGTCGCTCGATTCCCAAAACTTTTATTTTCTCATACTAATTACATGTTTTCTAAGGATCTTCCAAACATATTTGTTTCAAACTTTCAGTAAATATTACACAGTACCTTCTGCATAATTTAACACAGCCTTTTTCCAAAAAACTGTATATTTTTGAATATATAAATAAAAAATTGCAAAAAAATGTTGTGAATTTTCATTACAATTGAAAAAAAAATCATCTTTAATAACTCAAATAAAATTTTGTAAAATCCCTGTGTTAAGTTGTAGCCCATATTCCAATAAATAATCTGTAAAAAGTTCAACTTCCTACCTCAAATACTTTGTGAGGAAAGATGTAATTTATAAGCGTTATTTTAACATTGCAAGTATAGAGCGTTCCGGAGCCCCTTAACAGCCACACAAAAAGAGGCATGTCATACACTTTGCTGAGCGTCGTATGACACAGTATGATTAAATAATTTCAGAAGGACCAAGTTGTCGCTCTATCTGCGGCATTGCGTAAATACACTGCTACCTCCCGGCAGAGAGAAAATTGCTGGAGTGTCCTGGATCGGCTATCCAGACTGGAGCAGTCCTTTCCTCTGCTCGGCTCCCATCGAGGCGCGCCTGATGGCTCTCGCGCGCTGCTGTATCGGCTTTCACCCAAGTCTAAATAACGGCCCGACGCCGGCTGTCGAGGGCCCTCTGCATATAGAGTCGTCACTGTTGACGCTGTCTCGATCCGCTCTCACGTTTTCGAGTCGCTCTCGTCACGCCGATTGATGAATGGGATTTAGCCCATCGAATTCAACGTCGCGCACCATCGCGACATTAAAGCAGAGTTTGGTGTTTTTTGTGACAGTGGAACAATTTAGATAGCTCTGATCCTGGTTCCCATTTTAAGCGTGGTGCTCTCAAAACTGTGATTAGCAATCTGAATGACAGGTTTCTGTAATTCAAGTGAAGCACTGACCTGTCAGTGAGACTGTGTTAGGAAAAGCGTCATTCAAGTGCCTCGCTTTCCACAAAGAAATATAGGTATGTCAGAACACACTCTCATCTGTTAATATTTTTGCCACACCCAGTAACTGCATACGTATTTGTATATATGTGTACTGAGCCTTACGCGTTGCTAATATTCTTCCTATATCTTTTGGTATTTCTAGTCATCTTATGACATACTTATACAACCCACACCTGTAGTTCCTTTACTTAGACTTTTGGCAGTCTTCTGGAAACAATGCAGCCATAATTGGTTAGTAAGGTTAGTGAAGACAGTTAAATACTAAGCATACACCTATTTTATATTTATTTATATGTTTATATATTTGTTTGATTATTTAATCTGGTATGATTAGGCTCATAGGACACTCTCTTACATCAGACCCGGTTTTCACACGTACAGTACCTTTCTTACACCATACGTATCTGCGAAATAATAATTTTAATATGACAACTGATATTAAAATTGACTTGAATGTCTGAGCGTGAGTAAATTATACTGATTACGGAGTGATGAAGTCAGTACTGGTAGTACTCTTACTACTATTGTTATTAATAGCGATAATAGTAATAATAATAATAATAATAACAATAATGAAAATAACAATGATCATAACAATAAGAATAATCATAGTGTTAGATACAAGAAGAATTTATGGGTGTACAAAATACATGTTTTCTGAAATAGTGAGTTCTCAGGAAAGGGCCTGGAAGAGCAGCTGAACGGATTGGACAGTGTCTTGAAAGAAGAATATAAGATGAACATCAACAAAAGCAAGCAAGGGTAATGGAATGTAGTCGAATTAAATCGGGTGATGCTGCTGGAATTAGATTAGGAAATGAGACGCCTAAAGTAGTAAATGAGTTTTGCTATTTGGGGAGCAAAATAACTGATGATAGTCAAAGTAGAAAGGATAGAAAATGTAGACTGGCAATGGCAAGGAAAGCGTTTCTGAAGAAGAGAAATTTGTTAACATCGAGTATAAATTTAAGTGTCAGGAAGTCCTTTCTGAAAGTATTTGTATGCAGTGTAGCCATGTATGGAAGTGAAACATGGACGATAAATAGTTTGGATAGGAAGAGAATAGAAGCTTTCGAAATGTGGTGCTACAGAAGAATGCTGAAGATTAGATGGGTAGATCACATAACTAATAAGGAGGTATTGAATAGAATTGGGGAGAAGAGGAGTTTGTGGTACAACTTGATTAGAAGAAGGGATCGGTTGGTAGGGCATATTCTGAGGCATCCAGGGATCACCAGCGTGGAGGGTAAAAATCGTAGAGGGAGACCAAGAGATAAATATACTAAATAGATTCAGAAGGATATATGTTGCAGTAGGTACTGGGAGATGAAGAACCTTGCCGGCCGGGGTGGCCAAGCGGTTAAAGGCGCTACAGTCTGGAACCGCGTGACCGCTACGGTCGCAGGTTCGAATCCTGCCTCGGACATGGATGTGTGTGATGTCCTTAGGTTAGTTAGGTTTAAGTAGTTCTAAGTTCTAGGGGACTGATGACCTTAGAAGTTAGGTCCCATAGTGCTCAGAGCCATTTGAACCATGAAAAACCTTGCACGGGATAGAGTAGCATGGAGAGCTGCATCAAACCAGTGTCAGGACTGAAGACCGCAACAACAATAACGACAACAACAACATGGAAAGGAAATTTAAGGAGACTACATCGGCTTGAATACTGAAAAATGAGGAATATCAGGCTGTAAGGACGGATGACAAGGGTAACAACTGCATATGGGGACAATGGAAATCCTTATTGTTTGCTTTAGTAGATATGTCATTAACTGTCTTCTGAAGCGGGATATTGTATTCAGTTCTCTTATATAAAGCGGGAGGTTATTCCCGAGTCCGGTTCCTGTTACTGAGAAGGACGTCGTGGAAGTGGTTGGTGGATGGATTGGAAAATAATGGATTCGGTTGTGATGGGAACTGGTGCTTCTGCCAAGTTGTTCAGTCAACAGCGTTAAGGTCGAGAAGAGATATGAGGAATAGTGTTCAGTGACAATACACTAGAGAAGACAGAAGGTAAAGAAATCTCTGCACTTGTCCGCACGCATCCAAGGCTACTGAATGTATGACGGGGAAACATGATTCAAGAGTCGAACATCACACGTATAACGAACACAGACGTTCAAAACCAGTTTCAGGATTTCCTCAGAAAGGCCTTGTAAGACTACATCACTGTAATTTGTAACTGCAAGAGGACATCAAAAAGTAATTTACATGTGTTATCCTATGCTAAGACTACAGTGCAGCACGAGTGTGGCACTATCAGAAGTGAGTACAGCATAAGAAAAAGAGGGTTCAAAAAAGATGAAAAAACGGCCAAAGTGAATATGCAGTCAAGTCTCTTTCTACGTCAGTCTCCGCTAGAATTGAAGTGAGATGCAATGGTTTGCAGAATGTGTAAACATGATTTTAATTTCAAAAATATCAAAATGTAAAGGCATATTATATTTTTAAATTCCCAGAATGTGGGCAGAAAATATTTTGTACATAGAGCGAATAGTGTCGGTGGAAAATACTCTAATTGCAGTAACATTAAGATAAAAAAAATGGCATTATTTGATTATAGCCGCTTCTGCAGAAGATGGCCTTGCAAACAAACATATATAACTGTTTAACCCTCTGAAAGCGAATCCAGTAATTTAATAAACACGCCATGTTTTGAAACACGCTTTTCATCTCCTTTTTCTCGTTTCCGCTTTGTTTTTCCGCAATTATTTCATTTGATCCTGCGATTTCGAAAGCTCTGTTTACTGGAATAAAACCTCTTTTATCACCACATGATTGTCTATCGAAGCCACTGTGCTCCTCACTCTCTGAGGACTCTCTAAAGTCAACATGAAGTACATTATTTATTTTCAGTGTCTCATATTACGAATTAGGAGCACGTTGTAGTTCACTATTTAAGCATGTATTTGGTTTGCATAAAAGACAAACGATTCTGGGCATTTGTTGAAAATGGTAGTAAGTAGCGATAAATCTGTTGCACTATTCTCTCAGCAGATTTCTAGGGCTGTTACTTAGAAAGATATCTGTGACAAACGGTCACTTATTTTTCACTCCACAGCAGATACATTTTTCTCCATCGTTTTCTCCATGTCCAGATGAACGTCGTTTCCTCTACGTGTACACACATATTCCGCAAGCCACCGTAGGGTGTGTGGCGGGGAATACCCTGCACCACTCCTAGTGATTTCCTTTCCTGTGGAGGGAGGGAAAATCGACTGTCTATATGCCTCTGTATGAGCCCTAATTTCTCGAATCTTACCTTCGTGTTCCTTATGCGCAATGGGGTTGCGCAGTAGAATCGTTGAGCAGTCAGTTTCAAATGCCAGTTCTCTAAATTTTCTCAATAGCGTTTTTCGAAAAGAACGTCTCACTCCCTCTAGGGATTTTCATTAAGTCTCCGCAGCATTTCCGTAGTACTTACGTCTTGTTCGAGCCTAACTGTAATAAGTCTAGCAGCCAGACTCTGAATTGCTTCGATGCATTCCTTCAGTCCGACCTGATACGGGTCCCAAAAACTCGAGCAGTGCTCAATAGTTGCAGCAGCGACCTCTATGCGGTCTCCTTTGCAGGTGAACAACTCTTTCCTCAAATTCACCTAATAAACCGAAGTCGACCATTCACCTTCCCTACCATAGTTCTCATATGCTCGTTTCATTTTATATCGCTTTGCAACGTTCGTCCAGATATTTAACAAACTTGACTATGTCAAGCAGGACAGTAGCAATATTGTAATCAAACATTATAAGTTTCTTCTTCCTACTCATCCGCATTAACTTACATTTTTCCTCACTTGGGAGCTAGCCGCCATTCACCACATGAACCAGAAAATTTGTCTAAGTCGTCTTGTACGTTCCTGTCGTCACTCAGCTTCGAAACCTTAGTGTACACCGCAGTATCTTGACCAACTAACGGAAGATTGCTGCCCAACCTGTACTCCAAATCATTTATACATACATAGAAAATAGTTACGGTCCTACCACACTTCCCTGGGTGCTCCTGACGATATCCTTGTCTGTGATGAGCATTCACCGTCGAGGATTCCCTACTGGGTTCTTGTACTTAAGAAGTCTTCGAGCCACATACACACATCTGTGAACGTATTCCATACGCCTGTACCTCTGTTAACAGCCTGCAGTGTGGCACCGGAAATCTAGAAATATGGCCATCTGCCTGTAGCCCTCCGCCGGCCGGAGTGGCCGTGCGGTTCTAGGCGCTACAGTCTGGAACCGAGCGGCCGCTACGGTCGCAGGTTCGAATCCTGCCTCGGGCATGGATGTGTTTGATGTCCTTTGGTTAGTTAGGTGACTGATGACCTCAGAAGATAAGTCGCATAGTGCTCAGAGCAATTTGAACCATTTTTGTAGTCCTCCATCAGCAGTTCGCAGTATATCATGTGAGAAAAACAAAGTTTCAGACAAGCGATGCTTTCTAAAACATTCCTGGACATAAGCACCTCCGTCTCAAGAAAGTTTATTACATTCAAACTGAGAACATATTCAAGAATTCTGCAGAAAAACTATGTTCAAGGATATTGGTCTGCAATCAACGACTCGGTAGGAGTTCTACCAACACATGTTATAGTCACCATCGATAATCTATTAACGACTCTAATCGAGTTGTTTAGCTCGAAGATATGACATTACATCCTCATTGTCGCCGAATGGGACTGCAACGGCTCAAGTAGCTTTGTAGTGCTCCGTCTGTCAACCAGCCTTCGCAGGGGCCACGGCATTCAACGCGCCGGGCGCTGACTTTTTCACCATACTCCTGAAAGCTCAGAAGCAACCCCGCTTGTGCATACGGTGCATGTTTTATAACGTGGTATGTACGACTGCAGCGCGCGTCAGAGGTTATTATTCGCGGATACAGCTGATACATGCGAAATAAGCAGTGCACGAGAGTCCTCGAAACGGAAAACCCTGAAAAAGCGACGGCACCTCTCTCCCAAACTACACAGTTTGTTTAAGAAAATGGTCGGGCGTAAAATTCCTACGTTAACTCTATTAAAACGCATATGCTAGTCATGATGTGCTCTCTGTAGCTTACATGAATAAGCACTTCAGCATTGTTGAACGTGTTACAAGGCTAAAGGAAGTTCCATGTCCAGTCAGTAACAACACCAACTTGAAGAAGTTCCATTACAGATAATGCGAAACAAATTTACAGTACTCTTCCACATTAGATAAAAATTATTTCAACAATCTCATTTTTTGGTAAGATCATAAGATGAGTCTTACTTGATCCCTGTTTCTCTTCTGTTGCGGAACCTTTCGAACATGTGGAGTACAGATACGAAAGTGCAAAATATCTACCGCAAGCAGTGCAAGCTCTCTTGTGGAGAGTGCCAATTGAAGAGACTATCTCCTGAGAGCGCAGTTATATTTACATAACCTGTAATATCACAGAACATACTTAAATTAACACCGAAGTTTCATTACCTTTCAGGAAAAGTGAAGGTGACAAAGAAAAACGGAATTTAGTGAAACTGGGGCCAGCTCCATACCGGATACACCGCTTCATAATTCCTCATCTCTATTCGTTACAATACGCTGAATGGCTTGACGTACGACCGTGTGTTGTATGGTAACAATTCCTGAAGGCTTTAATCTTAGTTATCTTATTAATTAACATTTAATTACTGTGTAAAAAATCTTACGAAGACCAACGCGTTCTACGTGGATCGTCGGTGTTACGTTGTGTAAAACGGGTTACTTTAATAAGCTGTAATTCAGATATTCGTCAACCACCAATATGATGCTTCCGGTCATTTTATCACAACAAAACGTACCAATAACGACGCGCTTAAGAGTGATCCTCAATGTGCTGTTGGTTTGAGACAGCATATATTCACTGGACGTCAGTTACAATACAAAACCCACGAAATATGTGCTTCAGCTGAAATCCAAAACGGAGAATCTTAGCTCTAAACCGATGTGAGATATGGGCTGCCTGTGACGTAGGTGGCGATTTTCCATCTTACTAGTCTACGTTCCAATGCGCATTCAGAATACCTGACATGCTTTCTACGCACTTTGCTTTTTCCACAGTATGAAATCACAGACTTGGAACGCTCAAGTCGTCATTTGAATTCACGGTCCGTGTGATGAGAGTTTGTAGGCTACTACCTCAACGGGACGATACACTTTAACATTATTTTCTTCCTTAGTTAATGTCATTATGCTGTATAGCGTCCAGGAACTACTCAGTCCCTCTTAGATACACTGCTAAGGCGTACAGACTTCACTAGCACGGTTGTTACTTTCATAGGAGATTAAGTTTATTTCATTGGCCGAAACCAAATTTCTTCACTGTCGTTATGACAATCGTTTGATATGAATTTTACGCTTTCTTGCATGTGTTTTGGTATATACTGCTGATTGTTTAGATGTTCAGTATAACATTCGTAATACGTCGCCAAAAATAAAATACGCGCTTAGTTGCTTCAGCTGCTCATATTCAGCGAACTAACGCTTTGATTTAGATGTAAGTGTAGGATTTGAAAGGAAAGTTCTTCAAGTGGATGTCCCAACATCCTTTTTCTCGTGATTCCTCTAAATCACATGACAGCTATTGCTCGGTGTTTACGATCTTGCTTTCTACAGAAAGATTTAATTTTCCATTATTTCTTCTCGTTTCTTACCCACCAGTATACACCTCCTGACATTCATTATAGTATGTTTTAATTCGTAGATACCTTAAAAATTGTCATTTGAGGAATATTCTCACTTTCGATTGAAGTAGTGCTTGCAAAAAATGAAGCTAGCCTGTGTGTTTATTTATGTAGTTGTTCTTACACACTCATCTTGCAGTCATTTGTTCAAGCAGTTGCGAGTACTAACGACAATCTCTCAGAGCCGAGACTATTTTTCTGTTCTATCCGTTGGAGTAGGGAATGACAAGTACAAAAATGAAAAAATTAAAATATATACATTCGCTACTTGAGTTTGACAACGAGTGAGTTGTTTATAAACAAATATCAGAAATAGAAACTATATTAACTACCCTCCAGTGGTTCTAACATTTGGCGCAGAAGTCAGAAAAATTCACAGCTATGAAATTCTTTGACCATTTCCCGCGAAATAAAATTTGTAACAGAAAGCATAAATATTTTAACTGGAATTGAATGTGATTTCACCTTAACTGTATTTCTTTATCACAAAAATATTCACGAATTGGTAAGGAAAATTATCAGTTAAGAATTTTTAAATTTCCAGTTTGTAGCCACGAAGTGATAGTAACCCGTGGTCTAGGGGTAGCGTGTTTGATTCATAATCAAAACGTCTTAGGTCCCGGGTTCGATCCCCACCACTGCCTAAATTTTGATAAATAATCAGCATTGGTGGCCGAAGACTTCCGGCATAAGAAGTCAGCCTCATTCTGCCAACGGCCTCGTCAAAGAGGGCGGAGGAGCGGATAGAGGTTCAGGGCACTCTCTTGTCCTAGTTGTGGGAAATTGCCCCCAAAGGCGGAAGAATCAGCAATGATCAACGACATGAGGATGCAGAAGGCAATGGAAACCACTGCATTAAAGGCACGTAACTTGTATCCATAGGACATGTGGCCTGTAATTGAAGAAGTGTCATGATGATCTCTCCATTGGCAAAAGATTCCGGAATAGTCCCCCATTCCGATCTCCGGGAGGGGACTGCCAAGGGGGAGGTTACCATGAGAAAAAGATTGAATAATCAACGAAAGGATAACGTTCTACGAGTCGGGGCGTGGAAAGTCAGAAGCTTGAACGTGGTAGGGAAACTAGAAGATCTGAAAAGGGAAATGCAAAGGCTCAATCTAGATATAGTAGGGGTCAGTGAAGTGAAGTGGAAGGAAGACAAGGATTTCTGGTCAGATGAGTATCGGGTAATATCAACAGCAGCAGAAAATGGTATAACAGTTGTAGGATTCGTTATGAATAGGAAGGTAGGGCAGAGGGTGTGTTACTGTGAACAGTTCAGTGACCCGGTTGTTCTAATCAGAATCGACAGCAGACCAACACCGACAACGATAGTTCAGGTATACATGCCGACGTCGCAAGCTGAAGATGAACAGATAGAGAAAGTGTATGAGGATATTGAAAGGGTAATGCTGTATGTAAATTGGGACGAAAATCTAATAGTCATGGGCGACTGGAATGCAGTTGCAGGGGAAGGAGTAGAAGTAAAGGTTACAGGAGAATATGGGCTTAGGACAAGGAATGAAAGAGGAGAAAGACTAATTGAGTTCCGTAACAAGTTTCAGCTAGTAATAGCGAATACCCGGTTCAAGAATCACAAGAGGATGAGGTATACTTGGAAAAGGCCGGGAGATACTGGAAGATTTCAATTAGATTACAACATGGTCAGACAGAGATTCCGAAATCAGATACTGGATTGTAAGGCGTACCCAGGAGCAGATATAGACTCAGATCACAATATAGTGGTGATGAAGAGTAGGCTGAAGTTCAAGACATTAGTCAGGAAGAATCAATACTCAAAGAAGTGGGATACGGAAGTACTAAGGAATGACGAGATACGTTTGAAGTTCTCTAACGCTATAGATACAGCAATAAGGAATAGCGCAGTAGGCAGTACAGTTGAAGAGGAATGGACATCTCTAAAAAGGGCCATCACATAAGTTGGGAAGGAAAACATAGGTACAAAGAAGGTAGCTGCGAAGAAACCGTGGGTAACAGAAGAAATACTTCAGTTGATTGATGAAAGGAGGAAGTACAAACATGTTCCGGGAAAATCAGGAATACAGAAATACAAGTCGCTGAGGAATGAAATAAATAGGAAGTGCAGGGAAGCTAAGACGAAATGCCTGCAGGAAAAATGTGAAGACATCGAAAAAGATATGGTTGTCGGAAGGACAGACTCAGCATACAGGAAAGTCAAAACAATCTTTGATGACATTAAAAGTAACGGTGGTAACATTAAGAGGGCAACGGGAATTCCACTGTTAAATGCAGAGGAGAGAGCAGATAGTTGGAAAGAATACATTGAAAGCCTCTATGAGGGTGAAGATTTGTCTGATGTGATAGAAGAAGAAGAAGAAACAGGAGACGATTTAGAAGAGATAGGGGATCCAGTATTAGAATCGGAATTAAAAAGAGCTTTGGAGGACTTACGGTCAAATAAGGCAGAAGGGATAGATAACATTCCATCAGAATTTCTAAAATCATTGGGGGAAGTGGCAACAAAACGACTATTCACGTTGGTGTGTAGAATATATGAGTCTTGCGATATACCATCTGACTTTCGGAAAAGCATCATCCACATAATTCCGAAGACGGCAAGAGCTGACAAGTGCGAGAATTATCGCACAATCAGCTTAACAGCTCATGCTGCTTACAAGAAAAATATACAGAAGAATGGAAAAGAAAATTGAGAATGCGCTATGTGACGATCAGTTTGGCTTTAGGAAAAGTAAAGGGACGAGACAGCCAATTCTGACGTTACGGCTAATAATGGAAGCAAGGCTAAAGAAAAATCAAGACACTTTCATAGGATTTGTCGACCTGGAAAAAGCGTTCGACAATATAAAATGGTGCAAGCTGTTCGAGATTCTGAAAAAAGTAGGGGTAAGCTATAGGGAGAGACGGGTCATATACAATATGTACAACAACCAAGAGGGAATAATAAGAGTGCACGCTCAAGAACGAAGTGGTCGTATTAAGAAGGGTGTGAGACAAGGCTGTAGCCTTTCGCCCCTACTCTTCAATCTGTACATCGAGGAAACAATGATGGAAATAAAAGAAAGGTTCAGGACTGGAATTAAAATACAAGGTGAAAGGATATCAATGATACGATTCGCTGATGACATTGCTACCCTGAGTGAAAGTGAAGAAGAATTAAATGATCTGCTGAACGGAACAAACAGTCTAATGAGTACACAGTATGGTTTGAGAGTAAATCGGAGAAAGACGAAGGTAATATAAGAAGTAGTAGAAATGAGAACAGCGAGAAACTTAACATCAGGATTGATGGTCACGAAGTCAATGAAGTTAAGGAATTCCGCTACCTAGGCAGTAAAATAACCAATGACGGACGGAGTAAGGAGGACATCAAAAGCAGACTCGCTATGGCAAAAAAGGCATTTCTGGCCAAGAGAATTGGGTGGACTGATAAGGTAAGGAATGAGGAGGTTCTACGCAGAATCGGAGAGGAAAGGAATATGTGGAAAACACTGATAAGGAGAAGGGACAGGATGATAGGACATCTGCTAAGACATGAGGGAATGACTTCCATGGTACTAGAGGGAGCTGTATTGAGCAACAACTGTAGAGGAAGACAGAGATTGGATTACGTCAAGCAAATAATTGAGGACGTAGGTTGCAAGTGCTACTCTGATATGAAGAGATTAGTACAGGAAAGGAATTCGTGGCGGGCCGCATCAAACCAGTCAGTAGACTGCTGACAAAAGCCAGGAAAATATATTTGTGGAAGCTTCCGTGGGAACGTTTTTCATTTGACACTCCACAAATCATTATGTTTACAGTGGGCGTCATCGATTATCAGGAGACCTTTGTGCAATGTGAAAATGACCAGTGGATGCCGTGAGGGGCGGACCCACCAGTGCAAAAGGAAGATTGGAGTTTTATGTTATCGGGATTCTCTGACCACGCCACCGCTTTCCAGCCGTCTACGATCCAACCGATATGGTCACCAGCCTAAGAGATGCGCTGCAGTCGATGTCGTGGTGCTAGCAAAGGCCCTCACGTCGGCCATCTGCTGCCATAGCCCATTAACGCTAAATTTCGCCGCATTTTCCTAACGGATACGTTCGTCATTCGTCCTACATTGATTTCTGCGGTTATTTCACGCAGTGTTGCTTGTCTCATAGCACTGGAAACTCTAAGGAAAGGTCACTGTTCTCGGTCGTTAAGAGAAGGGCATCGGCCACTGCGTTGTCCGTGGAGAGAGGCAGTGCTTCATTTTTGGCACTCCTGGCAGACTTTTGACACTGTGCATCTCTGAATATTGAATTCCCTAACGATTTTCGAAATGGAATGTCCCATGAATCTGGCTCGAACTACGATTCCGCGTTCGTAGTCTGTTAGTTCCCGACGTGTGGCCCTTATCACGTCGGAAACAGTTTCGCATGAATCATCCAATAAATGATTGCTCTGCCAAAGCACTGTCCCTGTACACCTTGTGTGCGCGATACTACCGCCATCGGTACATATGGATATCGCTATCCCGTGTCTTTCGTAGCCTCAGTGCAGACCCACAAAGGAGTGTTACACGCCGAACAAAGCACAAAATGCCGTGTTATATACTATACTGCTACTGTACATTTTACAAGTGTTTAGTTATCTAAAATTAAGTAAGAGAATAAATCGCAAGAAATGACGTGCCTAGGAAACTTGTATGATGATACCCAAGAGAAGTGAAGCAGCCCAGTGCAGCTAATTTTTACGGTGTAAGTGCGAACTTTTGCGCTGGGCGGCGAATCTTCCGGCGATGTTACCTCACGGACGTGAAGCCTTCGCTAGCGTGTCTGAGTTTTGGGTGTGCGCCGCCATTTGCCAAAGTGCGTGTGTAAACACCGCGTTCAATTTTCTTGGCTTTTACGTATCGCGCGGCGTGCCGCGCTAGCACGCTTGTTGACTAAAAGAAACGACTCTGTTTTCATAGCTAAGTGCTCGCTTCTGCGCACAATTTCACATGCTCCCTCCCGTACGCCGGGCTGAAATTTTCATCCGTAATGGCCAGCTGAAGCGGTACGAAAGTCAACAATTACTACAGTTTATTTCTGGAACGTAAACTAATGTGCCATACGCATTTGAGGAACTACATTGAACAGAATGTCGAACGGCTGCAAGGGTTTGTTATTTATTATTCAGCAACCGATTTCGGTCTATACTGTATTATATAGATCTTAAGGGTCTCTGTATAACAAATTAAATAACATTACGGATAGTGCAAACACATGTGTCGATCTCTAAACAGATGGAAAGCAACTTTTACTAATACGCTAAACATGGTCACACAAAACGACCCTTACAATATCATCATTTAACAGTTTATTAAAAGGGCGGCGCATTGAGCAAGCAATGAGGCGAATCAGAAAGAAAGAGAGAATCGGACTTAACGTTCATGGAAAGCAAATTAAAATTTATATATTGTAAGGTGAATATCAACATAAGTAAAACAGAGTAATGCAAATGGAATTAGATTAGGAAATAAGATACTAAAACTAGATAAAATTTTTGTAACTTGTGCTAGAAAGTAACCGATGTTTGACATAGAAGAGGGGATGTAGTATGTAGATTGACAATAATAAGAATATCGTTTTCGAAACAAAGAATTTCGTTATTATCGAATAAAAATTTAAATCATAGGAAGTATCGTCTAAAGATATTTGTCAGTAGTGTGGCTTTGTACGGAAAAAAATTGTAGTTAATAATCAGACCAGAGAAAAAGAAAATCGAAGTTTTTGAAATGTGCTGCTAAAGATAAATGTCGAAAATTCGATAGACAGACCAGATTGGTGAGGCTGCTTGACTAAAAGTAGTGGTCGGTTAATGGAGGAAATTCAGATGCATAGAGGAATCGTCTGTTAGTTTGTGGAAGGAAGTGTGTGAATATGATTTGTAGAGGCGCACAAGAGCTTGGCTATAGCAAGCAGGTTGAAATGGATGTCGTAGTTTTGCAGAGATTGAGATACTTGCACAGGATAGACCAGCGTGGAGAGCTGTATCAGACTAACCTGGTGACTAGAGACACCAATAAGAGCAACAAAATCAGTACCAAGGGTGTCTGCAAAAGTTTATGAAAGATGGAGCCATATTTTAAAATTGTCATTTTCAATACTAGAAAATTCGAGCAATTCCTGTCGATTATTAACAAAATAACCAGGAAAAGTGCCGCCGATTAATACTCCTCAAAGTGAAAATACAAAAAATAAACTTAAAACCGCTTGTTGAACTTAGGCTAGGTATAACATTATTTGTGTGCCATGCTTCAGATCTGATCATGTTGGTGGATGTATTGCGCTGTTTTCACGCCCCGTATTGTTTAAAAGTGACTAGGACATGTTTCTAAAGTTACGTTTTTGGATTGTTTTGTTAATGTGTAACCCAGGAGAGCATTCGATGAGATGAATGTCGGGCACCTCTGAAAACAATCACAAATTGCCTGGTAGAATCGATTCTTTGCACCCTAGGACTGAAAACAAGATGAGAAAATGTTGTGTTCTCTTGTACATCACGGAGTTTGGAAAGATCCAATTTCTGTAAGTGCAGTTTTTTTCTGCCATGATTTTTCAAACATTTGTTGTCCTCCAGTTCGTCTGCCAACGTATTGGACACGTTCCTTTCTTGAGCTTCAGAAGGTGAGTATGAGGAAGAGGCAGAGAGTGAACTGGGAACTTTATTTTGGCAAAGTTCTGTAAATCTTTGAATCCGTCTTAAATGTTGCACAGCGCCAAAATCACGGCCGTGTCAAATTAGACGCATAATTTCCCCATGAACAGCGCATGTGAGAAGTCACATCAGATCCCAGAATAGGCAAGTTCCCTCTATTGCCCCACCCTTTCCTTTTATGAGCATTACTATGAACAGTACTGATAACCGGCTGATTTCATGTGATTGGATATTAGCATACCTTGACGTAACTCCTAGTTTTCCGCATACAGCGAAGTGACCAATTGGTACAGAAGCTACCGTTGGACCTAACCAGAGCTAAATTAAGCAATCCATTGCGAAAGAGAACTGTAATGGATCAATTCTGGGCCGTAATCGTCGGCGAAAGAAAGGGGCAACTGTGGCCTAAAGCTTCTGTTTCCCGACCTCCGAGGGACAGGAACTGTGCTCACGCCTGGAGCAAATTGGCTGATCTTTGCTTAATGAATTTCATGCGTATGGCAAGGCCCGACTGTGAGGTTTCCTAAGGCGAGTGTTTCCCCACAAAGAGGCCACCGTTTTCTAGTATCCTTTGGGAACAAACTATTAAAAGTGTTGCCATTCAGCAGTGCTTAACTGTTGTACTACGAGCGTTAGCAGGAAATTGCCAATAGAAATGTGTGCTTTCTGCTCTGAAGGTTGATTGATAGAACCGTCTGCCAGTGAAAAGAAGTTCGTGGAGCTGTGAGCACCTGGCAAAATCTACGAGTCGGTCGGTGGCCCTGGTAGCGTACCGGAGGCGAGTTGGAGCGCTCTAGGGGGGAGGTGTGTGAAGGTGTATTTTGGAAGTTCGTAATCAGGGATCAGTAAGGTTGTTCTCTATGTCTGGAATGTTCAGAGAGTGATCGTAAGTGCGTTCATACGTGCGTGTGATAAACGTCTTAGTCAGTAGCCTGATTTCGTGGTGGGTGTTACCGTTAACGCACACGGGCTTTGTAGGGAAAGGCTAGCTGGAGACGTTGTCAAGAGCGCTTGACGAAAGACATTGGAAGAAGATAGACTGCGTTTTGCTCCAAAGAAAACTTGAAAGAGCGGAGTTCTTGTGTACAATCTTACGCTCTTTAGTTTGTGATCCTGTGTAGTTTCCAGAGAAGAGGGTGGAAACTGGCTGTTGACAGTCCAGAAACTGATTGAGGTGTTGGTTGTCGAATAGGCGAAATTGAGAGTATTTTGAGAGTGGTCAGATTGCTGCAAGGCATGGTGCAGTGGTATAGTGGAAGTGGCTAAATTAACCTTGTAACGTTGATAGGAGCGTGGCTGACGACCCTTATTCACCTTGATAGGATATGTGTAGAAGAACACAGAAATTACTCGTCTCTGCCAACAAACATTTCAGAGGGAGTCTTAAAAGCAATACGTCACGAGATTAGTGTTGCACAAACTATTAAAAGTGTTGCCATTCAGCAGTGCTTAACTGTTGTACTACGAGCGTTAGCAGGAAATGGACAATAGAAATGTGTGCTTTCTGCTCTGAAGGTTGATTGATAGAACCGTCTGCCTGTGAAAAGAAGTTCGTGGAGCTGTGAGCAGCTGGCAAAATCTACGAGTCGGTCGGTGGCCCTGGTAGCGTACCGGAGGCGAGTTTGAGCCCTCGAGGGGGGAGGTGTGTGAAGGTGTATTTTGGAAGTTCGTAATCAGGGATCAGTAAAGTTGTTTGTTCTCTATGTCTGGAATGTTCAGAGAGTGATCGTAAGTGCGTTCATACGTGCGTGTGATAAACGTCTTAGTCAGTAGCCTGATTTCGTGGTGGGTGTTACTGTTAACGCACACGGGTTGTGTAGGGAAAGGCTAGCTGGAGACGTTGTCAAGAGCGCTTGACGAAAGACATTGGAAGAAGATAGACTGCGTTTTGCTCCAAAGAAAACTTGAAAGAGCGGAGTTCTTGTGTACGATCTTACGCTCCTTAGACTGTGATTCTGTGTAGTTTCCAGAGAAGAGGGTGGAAACTGGCTGTTGACAGTCCAGAGACTGATTGAGGTGTTGGTTGTCGAATATACTGGGCGAAGTTGAGAGTATTTTGAGAGTGGTCAGATTGCTGCAAGGCATGGTGCAGTGGTATAGCAGAAGTGGCTAAATTAACCTTGTATCGTTGGTAGGAGCGTGGCTGACGACCCTTATTCACCTTGATAGGAAGTGTGTAGAAGAACACAGAAATTACGCGTCTCTGCCAAGAAACATTTCAGAGGGAATCTTAAAAGCAATACGTCACGAGATTAGTGTTGCACGGGGCGGCGCGGCGCGAAGAGTTGGTACGCTCCGTCCGCGCCCGCGAGTGGACTACACCAGACGCTACAGGGGCTACGAGACAACGGATGAGGAGGAACGTTTCAGGACGATCAAATACGCTCGCCGTCAGTCACAGGTGTTTGAAGCTGAGAGTGATCCTGAGATGTGGCGGCCGGTTGTTGTTGCCAGGGGCCAGGAAGCGGGGAGCGTAGGCTAATAGCGGGGGTGGAAGCGGGGGCGGTCGCCTTAATCCCCAATTTATGTGCGGCGCTGAAGAGCGGCGGCCGGCCGCTGGCTGCCGTTTTATGGCTCGTAAAGCCGTAATGGCTGCCCTCCGGCAGTTGACGTCTGTCCGGCGGGCACGTGGCCCCTGGCCTAGCCCGCAGATAAGGCGCCCGTACCCCGTGTTCGATGCCAGACGAGGGCACTGCACTCGACAGTGTGCATTTAGATGCACTCTGCAAGTTTGCAGGCTCAGTGTGGGCCGTCAGTCTAGATACATCTTCCCGAACTGCTTGACGTAGGTAACGTTTCGATGCCACTATAAGAGAACTGCGCAAGGAACATTCCCTGGACCACGGAAAATATTGTTTTCTATTGATATGGAAAAGGATACAACTGAGATGAAACAAAAAGACAATATTGTAAGAAGGAAGAGAATGTTAGCAGGACCATTCGAAGGTTTTAAAACAGATCAGTACAAGGGAACAATGATCTCTATTGCCACTCATTATCTTCACACGCCAGTTGAGCATCGTAAACTTTTACCAGTAAATCATTGTAAATCATTGCTAATCTCTGTTGCCATCTACATTTACCATAGTTGTTGGCTAACGCAATTTAGACCTGTGTCTAATCTATATACAGGGTTTGTCAAACCTGTTTGTCAAACCTTTTTGGTCAAATTGAAAGAGGTTATGGTGGATGCACAACCGTATGTATTGAGATAGGATACTAGCGGTCGGAAATGCATATTCACTGTGTTATGGACATATAAAGCGACCATCGCCAGTTTCAATGCATGTACGAGGATTAAATACTGACAACTATTTATTCACAACCGATACAAACGAGTTACATGTTTTCACCTGTTATTGTCCTTCAACCAGTGTTGTGTTGAACACGTTGCCAGCGATGTGGAAGGCGTAGTATATCGGTAGCAGAGCCTGTTCTGTTGATGATGCGAATGGAGCGGCCCACTTGCTCTCGAATCAAGGGAATAGTTCTGAAGCGAATGCCATCGCCAGTGCACAGTATTACTGTGTCGTTTGTGGAGTGTCACCTGCGACCAACTTTGCGAGACAAACGGCGACACTTTCTGTGCAACTCACCCATCATTTTGCACGAGAATACGCGGGTGCATACAGCGCAAGCTGTGGCAGCTCTGTTCGGTCGATGGGACAGGGAAATACTGTACCATCCACCATACTCCCCGGACTTAAGTCCTTGTGACTTTGATTTGATTCCGAAGATGAAGCAACCACTTCGTGGCATTCGCTTCAGATCTGTTCCAGAGATTCGACAGGCAGTAGACCGCTCCATTCACTCCATCAACGGAACCGGTTCTGCTAACGGTATACTACGCCTTCCACATCTCTGACAACAGGTTCTACACAACGCTGATGACTGCTTTAACCCTTTGTTTCCTGACATAAGAAAAAAATTTACTTTTTAACATTTTCTTTGCAGAACTGATGCTATTGTGGCCTCAAATGACGGTAGGATTTTTTGTAAAATTTTATTTTATTTTTCACAACTTTTTTCTCTCCTGGTACTCAGAAGTACCGTCAGACTCCATGGACAGAATCACAATATGCGCAGAAAAATGCTCCAATTTTTATAACTTGTACTTTATTCCACATAAATATTAAATATTTTTACAATAGAAAATTAATTAACAGAAATATGATATTTCTGAATTTTTTTAAAAATTTCGCATAAATTTAGTCTAGAGCAACTTCACAATACATAGTAACTTAGCTATACATTTTTGACAGTATATACATATCACATATTTAGTGTTAGTGATACCTCATGAAATTGTAGGAAACAGTTCTTTTTCTCATTGTAGTACAAATACACTTTACATGTACTACATTGTGAATGTGGTGTCGACTGAATTTTATTTTTCGCACACATTTCGCATAGTCCTCTTTTACAACTGAACACTACAAAATGGTTTTCTCAGTTGCCAAGACGTACATTCTGCGGAACAGAAAAGTTATCCTTCCTTCTCTTTGGGGGAGTTATTTCATCTTTACCAGAGTTTCTCTTTTTGAGATTTGGCACTTGCTGTTCATTCATTACCCTAGTGCCAAAGCACTCCTGAATTCCAGCAGTGGCAGTGCCCCATGTAGATCACTGGAAATGACGTAAGCATTAACAAAAGCAATTTCTATTGCTCCCCAGAAGAGACGGTGCCACTGATTCTTTGATCGCCTGTCAAGACCATAAGTTGAACGTAATCTGTCTGCATGATCCACACCACCCATGTGTTTATTGTAATCACATACAATAACTGGTCATGGTATAGTCATACTAGTTCCAGCTTTCTGTTTTCTTGTCGCTACGCTCTGTTCAGTGCCATGGAAGTTTGACGCAAAATACACTACTTTATTTTCCCTCCATTGAAATACTGTCAGGTCTAAAGATGACTCTCTGTGATTAGATTCCCCACGGTTTAGACATTTTTCTTTAGGTAAATTCCCTGGCAAACCTTTCCTGTTTGTTCTAATTGTTCCACAGGCAAATGTATTTACGGATTTCTGTGTGAGAAAAAGTGGACAGAACAACTAGTGAGAGGTAACGTATTGTTGCTACAATAAACTGTTCGCACAACCTGACGGTACTAATAAGTCCGCCTTATATTTTCCACTTTATCTCATTCACTTGTAACGTAATGCTTCAAGCTATTATAAAAAAACAAAGAAGGTAAGTACGTACAATGGAAAACTCAACGGAAGTTTCAATAAACTGCACACAAATTCAGGCAACACCATGGAAACAAGCACATACAATCTTCTGTTTTCACAGCAGCCGAAAAACAATTTCAAGCTCTGACCACCAGAGAGGTCTATGTATTGCACAATAACATCTATGAAACAGTAGAGCAGAGTTACTGTTACGTACCGACAGGCTTTCAGATCACGAAACTGCACCACGAGAAAATAATGAGAGTCGAAACTTACTGGTACTTTTAAGTACCGTCAGGCAACAAAGGGTTAAAGGGCAGAACATGTAACTCTTTTGTATCGGTGGTGAATAAATAGGTGCCACTATTTTAAGTTCCAACCCTCGTATTTCAACGGTGCATGCTTTTCTGCCACACCCTCGCAAAGGTGCTGAGTTTCTGTTGTACAGAGGGACGAGCGGCGGGCAGCGTTCACCCCAGTCCACCAAACCGACATACCCTACACAATTTAGCTTACAGCACGTGTGCCATGTGACGGCCACATGATTGCACAAGCACCTTAACCTCTGTCGCACGCACACCACTGCCCATGGCGTCAGGTCTCCATTGCATCAGTCGGCTTGCGATGTGTCCATGGTGAGGAGTTTTACTGCATTCAGTGCATGATGCATATTCGAAGATGGAACGTCACAAGAGTTGGCAGATATGCATTTATTATACTGTATGGCAGGATGCAGTGCCCGTAAAGCAGCACTAATTTACAGGTAATTTTTCCCAAGAAGTTTCATCTTAAGTGGAAGAGGCAAATGTCTGTGGATACCAACATACAAGAGACGCCACACAGAGCCGGCCAAAGTTCCCTCCAAAGACACGTCCGAACACCAGACTTTGAGGACATGTTGGTGGATCACGTGGCCGACCACCCAGCAATAAGCTCACGTCAACTTGGCCGTGAAACGCACATTTAGATGGACACGGTATGGAGTGTACCGGTGGAACATATATTACACTCCTACCATAAAGAACGTGTGCAAGCACTGGAACCAAAAGATTTTGAGCCCTGCGTTCGCTTCTGTCAACGGATTATCCGCCGCAGTTCTGTAGTACCGCAGTACAGTTTGTAATGTTTCCTGATGAGGCCACAATCACCGGTGATGGTGTTTTCAACAGCCGTAACAGCCATGTCTGGAGTGAAAGCAATCCCCACCCCACACACATCAGTGGTCACCAGCTACAATTCTCTGTCAAGGTACGGGCGTTCATTTTCCAAGATTACATAGTAGGATCTTAGTTGCTACCTCCCAATTTAGTGGTCCACGTTACCTGGTGTTCCTATGAGATGTGTTGCCACAGTTCTTGGAGATTGTACTCCTTGTTGTCCGCGAGTGGTTTCAACATGACGGTACACCAGCCCACTTCGATGTTAATGTCCGCTAGAACCTGAACAATACATGCCCTCATCGTTGGATTGGAAAGGAATGACGTGTCACATGGCCAGCGCGAACGCCGTATGTCACATCTCTCGACTTTTCCTCTGTGGACGAAGACCTACTTGCTAGGGTCCAAGCTGACTGCCTTCTGGTACAAGAGACAATAGGGATCTTAGCGAGAGTGAAGCAGAATATCATGCTCCATTGGCTCGCATGCCTGGTGGTCGTCACTTTGAACAATTAATTTGAGCTACGTTTTTGTTATGCGATGTATGTTGCGTATGTCCGTAACGAAATAAATATGTATTTCCTACCATTAGTTCCCTGTGTCATAATAAAAGGGGACCCATATCATCTGTTTCAAAGGTTTGACACACCTATTAGTTTTGTGCAAGTGAACCTTCCCACACTATCTGTGTTCACGCATTTGCTTCCGGTCACCTTTCCATGTTTAATGCCAAGTGCATGTAGTGAATACAGTAAAATGAAACACTTACACTGGAGTTAGATGAATACATCGACGGGGATGAAATCGTTGAGGACGCAATGACACGAAATGATATCGATGCAAACCGTTCAGATACGCTGAATCTGTTACTTAATGAATCTGTACATAAGACTGAAAATTTGTGCCATACCAGTGTGGCAGGGTAAGTCACTGTCGTCCACTGCCTCCATTCCCACATATCCCATATCCCGTGGGAGAACCTCTGGTAGTAGTGTTTGGAAACAGTCGGTGCGAACTCCAGCGACAACACAGGTTTTTCTGGTCTGGAGACGTGTTCAGGTAGCATGGTGGTTCAAATGACTGCAAGAGATAAACAGAAAATCTGGAACAGAGTTCCGTCTGTTATTACAGATTTAAGTCGATGTACTTGGAAGAAATAAATGGTAACAGAGTTTAACCTTTGAATGACACGCACTATTCTGTCAAGTTGTGTAAGCAGTCTATTCCAGAGATACATATTCGACTCTATCTTTGCGCCAGAATCGAAACTTGACACATATCAATTTCTTATGTGAGCAGCAGCGGCTTAATCTATGCAAAACATTTTTAGACGGTTTTGTGGTTAAATATGGTAAAAAGTTGTAGAGTCTGCTTGTAGTTGCTTTCCTTGTTCATTGTGGAATCAACATACCACCGGTTTCGCGACAATCAGTCGCATCTTAACGTTAAATTTGGTTGGGTTATAGAACGTTGAGTGATCGTATTGGTTTAATCGATTAATAGAATCGAGCCATATTTAACATGAAGATGTGATTCGTTATCGCGAACAGGTTGTACCTTGATTCCACAATAAAAGAGGAGTAGCGACAGCCCAGCGGATTGTACAGAAAATTTTACCTTAGTTTTTTACATAATAACTCTACTTTTTCGTCGTAAGTAGCTTCAGTCTAGTAGAACAGATGTGTTTTTGCAGCCAGATGGCATAGCAGTCTCAGGATGTTTCGTCAGTCATATTAGATTGTAGCTTCGTTTGGAACTAGTTCTGGTGTACAAAAGTCACAAAGTAATCCCATTTGCGTCCCAGCGTAGGGACGTAACAGCACAGTCCTCAGTAATAACGGCCATTCATCTCGGCACTTGTATGGCTGTATGCTAAGGTTGTGGTCGGGCCTCCGCCATTGAGGTAATGCTGAAGCGGTTACAGAGGTGCCCATCTGCTGCGCGCGCAGTAGCCGTTAGTGTCCAAACGCTGATTAATTCTGGAGCTGTCCCACAGGCGCATAGGCACGATGTACTACCTGCGGGGCAGCGGGATGTCGGCCGAGATGCATACGAATGGGTAATTAGCAGAGCGCTTGATTCTAACTGTTTTTGCGTGGTGACAATCTTCTGCTGTCAAACCTTAGATTTAACAGTGGTTAATAATAACGATAATATCTTCACATTTACACTAACTCTGAAGTTAGCCTGCTGAACTCCACAGTGAATAGTGAAGCTGAAATTTGCATGTAAACTGATAGTATAATCTTCTAGCATCGAGTTTCCAATATATAGACAAAGTTGCTGTGTAACCTAGTTATTTCTCGAGTGTTTTGCAAGCTTTTATGATTTAGTGCCCGTGTCGCAGAAAAAACGTGTCCGATAGTCCCGAAAACTTTTCGATATTATTATTTTCATTTTTGACTATATAGAAGTGTGAGGGCTGGAATAGCACGGAGAGCTGCATGTAACTGGTCTTCGAGCTAAAGACTGTAGCAACAACGACAGAAATTTGTGACAGAATATGTTATCCTTGTGCATGCTTCCTATTAGGAGCTTTCGAGTTGCCTGTCGCATCCTCAGAAGCTGGTAAGTATGACACTCGTAAAAATGTCAGAATATCTCATACACCGCCGCCACACTGGAACGCCTAAGTCTTAAAATCTATACAGATCTTCATCGTATTCCACTATATGATGAGCCGACACATTATGACCTCTGGTCACCGAGAGACTGACTGTCGCTTAAGGTGTTGCCGGATCTTAACGCCGCAAGGAAAGTATACGGAGTGATACGGTGATGATGTTACAAACTTTCAGGGGCGATGGAGAAGGGCAATTGTACCAATTTCAGTTAAGTGACCCTAGACTGCTAATGACCGAGTCAAAAGGTATAAGCGACATTCTAACTTAGTTCCACTTTATCCCCGAGCAGCGCTCAAACTAAGAGCTCCAGCTTCCGAACCGAGATCGTGTCATACATAATTTTCACTAAATACTCCCGAAAACTCTCATCTAATTTTCCCTGTTAACAGAATGGTAACAGCTCAGGAAATTTCTCCTGTTAATGGAATAGTAACGGCACATGTAACTTAATGTAAGTGAAAAATATAAGTCTACGATACGGAAATAATGTATTCCATTTACACTGCACAAGTTTCACAAGCTGATACGTTTACAACAGTGGTTTCAAATGGAGTCCCCCACCGTCATCGTAGGCATGGCATTATCGCACAAAGTCCTGTCGTACCCGTTGTAATAGGTAGTCTGATCAGTGTCGTAGACAGTGAGTATTCTCGCTAGGAGATCGTCTTCAGTTGCACCAGGCATATCGTATACAATACGTTTCACGCAAACCCCTCGAAGAAATCAAATGGTGTCATATTAGGTGATCGTCCTGGCCATGAAAAAGGACTTCCTCCGACTATCCACTTTTCATGGAATGTCTCCAGGAGTTCACGGACCTCAGTCCAAAGCGAGGCAGAGCTCCATCAGTTTGGATGGAAGATGTGGGATACGTTCCAGGAATCAGGATAATACGTCTCTGATAAACACTCTGTACACTGGGGCATTTAAGCTGTGAAGAACAAGAAAACGGGCCTAGTACGTAACCATTGCCTATGCCTGTCAACATGTTGACTGATAATCTGCGTTGATGGCCTTTACAACTCTAACACGGGAACACTCTTCGGCCCAAGAACGAATGTTGTGATTGTATAGCAAACCGTCCTGGTTAAACACGCAGTAAAGTGAGGATCGACTGTGAGGCCCTGCAAGAACCATTGGCTGAGCACTGCACGATGTCTGAAATCAACAGTAGTCATAGCATGCACTTTCTGTATGTAATAGGTGCATAGCTGCATTTTCCGTAATACTTGCCATGCGGTATTCTTCTAAACATTCTTCTGACGTGCAGCTGATCGGGTGCAGACATCAGGAGTGTCAGTCACTCGAGCAACCACTGCGTCTTCTAAATCATGAGTCAGTACAGTTCTTCGAGCTCCTCGGTCGTTGGACTGTGGTAACAATTGCCTTGTTTCACTTAATATTTGGAACAGTCTTGGATACATTGTGTAATCCGGATGTCTACTGCGCGGATATTAGGTACTGTACAACATTTCCACTTCTGAAACTTCCTGGAAGATTAAAACGGTGTGCCGGATCGAGACTCGAACTCGGGATCTTTGTCTTGTTCGAGTCTCGGTCCGACACACAACTTTAATCTGCCAGGAAGTTTCATATCAGCGCACACTCCGCTGCAGAGTGAAAATCTCATTCTGGATTTCCACTTCTCTGCTGCTTTCAATTGCTTGCCCATACACGAAAATCGTATCTACAAGTTCCTTTATCGGGGAAAGTACCATGGAAATTTGAGGTAAGTTCCTATAGGACCAAACTGCTGAGGTCATCGGTACCTAGGCTCACACACTACTTAAAGTAACTTTAACTTACTCTAAGGTTAGCATACACAACCATGTCCGAGGGAGCACTCGAACCTCCGACGGGGGAAGCCGCGCGAACCGTGGCAAGACGCCTTAAACAACGCTGCTACCCCACACGGCCGGTAAAACTCCATGATCGACATTAATATTTCAGACTGGAAACACAGACGGCAGTCTACTACAGCCCAAACGTTGTACACCACGACTTTTCTAGTCAATACACAATACGTCATCTGCATTTTATTATTTCAGTTATTATTCCAAGATCTACACCTTAGTGCTTGAAGGGATTGTGTACCCTACAATCATAGCAACCATATTACCGACGCATGTACTTTACTGTCAGAGGTATTACAACGATTTTAGCTTGTAATATTCGATTCGGTCCTTTTCGGACCAGGATCCCTGACCTCATATTGATAACTTTACTCTTCTCCATCACCCTTGAAAGTTTGTAACTACATCACGCAATATAGGCCTAAGCGGATCAGAGATGAATGGGGAATTACTATAACGATGACATGGGCCGCAAATGCGAAATCCATTGACTTAAGCAAATTTGACAACGAGGAGATTGTTATTGTTCGGCGCCTCGGAACAAGCTTGTTGAAAGTGTCATGGGTGTCTACGGGAAATAGTTGAAGAACTTCCAACCGGGATGTAGGTGACGGGCTGTCGAACGTCCACACTTCATCACCGAAAGTGGAGATCGGAAGCTACTCCATCCTTAAAACTGGAAAACTGTGATCTGTGGTAGATCTTACCACATACTACACTCGTAGTACAATCAAAAGCGTTTCAGAGCACATTGTTCAGTTCATATTGTTCAGCAGGGGGTCTGCAGTAAATGACACCTAAGTTTTCCCATGTTGATCCAATGACATCGTCAATTACAACTGCTGTGGCCATGGTGTTATCAACACTGGACCGTGGATCAATGGAATTTGATCGCACAATCGAATGAGTCACGTTTCTACCTACAGCACCTCTACGGTTTCTTCGGCGAACGCCTGCTCGACACATGCATGTGTAGGCTGCTGGGGATAGTACTACGCTACGAGGGACAGTCACCTGGTCCTTCTCACAAATATCGTATCGGTTTCAGGAGCACGATAGGGAACTTAGGTTGTCGTCTTGATCACAAAGTCGCCTGATCGGAACAGTGGGACGCTATCGGATGCAAGTTCCGTGGCCACAAACCTATGGCTCGCAATTTACGGGAATTCAGTGAGCTGCACGTAAACATGACACCCATAATCACAGATGTACTGAGTTTCAGAGCTGTAGCAAAACGCTATGAAGCAGGACGTCATATAGACACATGTATAGTGCTTACGTATTAGTTTAAAATTACCCCATTATGCATCGTACATCGCTTAATGTTCAGCTATATGACTACATTGTTTTACAAATAGTAGTGAACCGCATCGTACCAGTAGAGCAGGAATTGCAATAGATTATAATTTTTAGCCTACCACATACCAGCCTCGCAAGAAGTAACTGCTTACTGCTCCGATAGTGCTTTAAACTGTCGTATTGAGCAGGATATCACTGCAGGATTATAGCTAGATAGAAGATACGGTACCATATTTAACTTATTTATTTTATACTGATCAGTGCACTGGGTATTGTTTGAACATTAAAATGAAAATGAAGAAGGCAGGTGAAACGTTGATAAAATATGCGAAATTTCAGTTTCTTCCGTCGTATGAAATCTTCAAATAACTTATGCGAACACTGCCGAGCGACGTCTTCGATATTTCGACAGGTGCACACTCCCTCATTTTCAAGGCACAAATGCAACGAAGCTGTGGAAGGACGCTATCTTGTCGGAAGCTGACACAATGCAAAATGTAGCTGTAGAGCAGTTATCAAATTATAATTTAAACATCAATCTGGCGTAAACTTATGAGAGGCATTTTTTCTTTTCTTTTTGTCATTCACAGAAACATTCATGAAATGATTTTAAATTTAATACAACACTAAATGTGGAAGAAAATTACTTGGTTTATGTTTCTATGCGACGATGTGTTTCTATATATGAGGTTCATGTCAAAAGTCAGCAGCCTGCGCATGCGTAACCGTTCCGGTGGCTCGAAAAATCTAAATTCATGTCAGCTGTGAGCGAGACTTTAGGCGTGCCGGTCGAATATGTGTTCATATGTGTTTTCTGGTTCGAGTGCTTGTGTTGTGAGTAATTAAGTTTTAAAATGGAAGCTAAAACCGAGCAGGGACGGATTACACGTAGTGGCCAGCGGTCCTACATGGAAATCGAATCCATACTTGCGAAGAACCCAACGGTTTGAGAGAGATGTGTGGGAATAGTATAGTGGATCGCAGCACGGTATCACGGTCTCCTGCTCATTACCGTGAAGATCGGGTAAGCACTGAGGTTAAGCCTAGAAGTGAAAGGAAATCAACTGGAACAGACTACAGCTCTCAGGTTACCGGTAATAACATTTTGATAGAGGATCGATGAAAAACATGCGACGGAATTGCATATGAGGCCAGAACGTCTGTCACTTCAGTTTACAGAATCGTAAATGAAAAGCTAATAATGAGAAACTTGCTTCCAGATAGATTGCGCATGATCTGAGTGAAGAGCAGAAAGCAGGCCGCAAAAATATCGCAAAGGAATTATTTCAACGTTGTGGAACACAGAGAGAACAGTTTCTGAAAATCATTGTTGCACTTGATGAAACCTGAGTGTATTATGTATGTGTTATGCCTTTTAAAGTTAATTCATTTTCGGATGTGCACTATGTGAGCGCCAATCAGTAAAACATATCACTATCTACAACGTAGAGTGAAACCTTTGATTCTATATTAAAACTCAGTTTTATCACTGTAACAGAAAACATACCTCACTGTGCTTTTGTACTATCCAAAGTGTCTGGCATCTGACGCCCTTGTTCAGCCGCTGATTCTGTACAGTGCTAACAAGACACCGTATCTCTTCTATAACAGCTGGTTAACCAGTATGAAAAAAATTAAAATAAAGAGTATTGTAGTTCCGTTAACCTTAGCATCCTTGGAGATGTAGATATTGTTACTCATGTGAAGCGGAGCCACGTTTTGTAAAACCTGAGCGTGTGTGCTACCATAAAAAATAGAATGTCGTGTGTCACAGCACTTTTCAGTGAATTAAACAGCACTCACATAGTTCACCTGCCAAAGTCTGTTAACTTTAAACTGCATAGCACAAATATAGGACTAATTCGTCGCACAGGAATACACTCAACATTTTTCGCTTTTTTCATGTTTTATTGATTTTAAAACAGTTTCATGGACGTTTGTGTGAAGGTTAAAAAGGAAAACTCCTATGTTTATGCTTGGTTGCTGTAAAAACTACAAACCTTATTGCTATGCAATGAAAATGAAAACGTCAGTATGCAGACCACATGCAGAAATGTTACACACACACAAGCAGTAAACATGATACAGAGAGAGGCGACCAACGTCAGAACAAATACATAGTGAATATTAATAATCAACGGGGGAGATAGGGTTAACTCTGTCCCTCAGTTTGACCAGGGACTGAGCAGGATTTCACACAGAATTTAAGCAAAGGCCTCCTCTTCTATTTACAGTTTATTTGCTGATCTAATTTCAACTAGTTCCGTAATAATGCTGTCCTAATAGCTGGAAGTACAGTGTAGTCATATTCAATACGATGGCCGGTGCCAAGGCAATATCCTGCAATAGTAGATTTGATCGGCGGTTGCCGGCGTAGTTGACGTTTATGCTCAGTCCTGATGATCCGACCCACACACACACACACACACACACACACACACACACGCACACTCACTCACTTCCAAGAGGCCAGATAACGAAGGTATGGTATAGATATCGGAAGAATAGAAACGCAGATTGTTGAACAGCTGACTCCAAGGCACGCACACGGTCTTTCACACAGAATTTGGCAATTGTACTTGAAAACGAACTCCCCATTGACATTCCACATGTCTGCTCACAGTACTGGCCAGTAACTAAATGAAAATCAACGCACGTCAAACTATTTCGTTAATTTGAAGACAGTTTAAACTCAATTAACTGTAAAGAATCAAGCAGAGGAACGTGGGTGAAGAGGGAGCCGACATCAAAAATTACTAAAACACTACTTACTGTAACGCACTGTCTCTAACCGACTTAAGAAACTGGCTGACTTCCTATTGTCATGCACGTGCTTCAACAGAGTAGCAAGGTATTTTGCTACACGGTATGACGAGGCACCAATGTTTTTGACTACAGTCCTAAGACAAGGCTGTCTTTCTTGTTCTTCGGAAGATCATATAATGTAGGTGACATAGCACATTAATAACTAAGACTCTTTCTAGTCTCCTGCGACAAGAATCTATTCTTCATGACCTTTTTAATCTCGCTGTGACCCAACCTTCGGAGAAAGATTTGGACGACGCAGCTTTATTTGTGCTAGGAAAAGGTTTAAATTTTGCAGCGACGCCTAAACGTTTACCATTTGTTGATTTTGCAAATGCTGTCGGCCAGGCTGTTTTTTAAACATCTTCCAGACGCTGCGGAGTAGTTCAGAAGGTAACCATGTACTTGGTTGACTGGGGCACTTTCGCCTAAGAGTAAAATAACAGCAACGGAATGAATGTTTTGCGTTCACCCAGGGTGGATCCGAATAGCGTTATTTTACCCTCAAATAAGATCTGTGGTACAGCTGTGTTGGACGAGCAGGATTACATTCAAAAGATGCAGTGTTTACTATCCGATGCAGTGTATCCCAAGATGGTTGCTGACCGTACACAAGGCGCTGAGAGCAGACTAGCTTGAAGAGAAGTTCCATGTTGCAGGAAACAATCATGAGTCCTAATTCTTATTGTGCTACCTTCCTTACATTACATGGCGTCCCAAACATCCTCATGAAAATGATTTCTCTTAGACTCATTGTCAGTATCATCTGAGCTCCCACACACCGTGGAGCGAAACATCTTGCTACTCTGCTGAGCCCATTTCTAGTAGGTCAGTGTGTGCGTCACATTAAGAACTCAGTCGATTTTTTAAGTCAGTCAGAGCGATCACGTTTGAATGACTGACATTTTAGTAAATTTTGATGTGGTCTCTATCTTCACTCGCTTTCCTCTGCCAAATTCTTTACGGTTAAGTGAGGTTATGTTTCGCATTGATCTAACTAAACTATTTTGATATATGTTGACAGACACATAATTTTATTCAATGACCAGTACTACGAACAGATTGATGGAGTTGCGATGGAGGCACGTTTACCACCTAATATTGTCAATATGTCTATGGAACTTGTAGAAGAACGTGCCTTGCATTCGTGGCATTGAAACCTACGAGTTTTTTTTTCAGATATGTAGACGATGCGTTTGTTGGTCTCATGGGAGTGAGAGTTTAAACGGCTTTTTAGAACATTTGAATCCAGCCCACCCGAATTTTCGCTAGGGTCCCTGTCATCCCAGAACAGGGGAGGTTGTCAGCAGAGTTAGCCCATCTCTGTCTCACTATTTGTGAGAATGGTTATAGTGAATGATAGGTCAGACGTGCGTTACGCTATAGGTGAACCTTGGATCGGGTGAATGATGATAATAACGACGTGACACCTACGTCTACGGCCTTTTTGCTTCATCATCATCATCATCATTTAAGACTGATTATGCCTTTCAGCGTTCAGTCTGGAGCATAGCCCCCCTTATACAGTTCCTCCATGATCCCCTATTCAGTGCTAACATTGGTGCCTCTTCTGATGTTAAACCTATTACTTCAAAATCCTTCTTAACCGAATCCAGGTACCTTCTCCTCGGTCTGCCCCGACTCCTCCTACCCTCTACTGCTGAATCCATGAGTCTCTTGGGTAACCTTGCTTCTCCCATGCGTGTAACATGACCCCACCATCTAAGCCTGTTCGCCCTGACTGCTACATCTATAGAGTTCATTCCCAGTTTTTCTTTGATTTCCTCATTGTGGACACCCTCCTGCCATTGTTCCCATCTACTAGTACCTGCAATCATTCTAGCTACTTTCATATCCGTAACCTCAACCTTGTTGATAAGGTAACCTGAATCCACCCAGCTTTCGCTCCCATACAACAAAGTTGGTCGAAAGATTGAACGGTGCACAGATAACTTAGTCTTGGTACTGACTTCCTTCTTGCAGAAGAGAGTAGATCGTAGCTGAGCGCTCACTGCATTAGCTTTGCTACACCTCGCTTCCAGTTCTTTCACTATGTTGCCATCCTGTGATAATATGCATCCTAAGTACTTGAAACTGTCCACCTGTTCTAACTTTGTTCCTCCTATTTGGCACTCAATCCGTTTATATTTCTTTCCCACTGACATTACTTTCGTTTTGGAGATGCTAATCTTCATACCATAGTCCTTACATTTCTGAATTAGCTCTGAAACATTACTTTGCAAACTTTCAATCGAATCTGCCATCACAACTAAGTCATCCGCATATGCAAGACTGCTTATTTTGTGTTCACATATCTTAATCTCACCCAGCCAGTCTATTGTTTTCAACATATGATCCATAAGTAATATGAACAACAGTGGAGACAGGTTGCAGCCTTGTCTTACCCCTGAAACTACTCTGAACCATGAACTCAATTTACCGTCAACTCTAACTGCTGCCTGACTATCCATGTAGAGACCTTTAATTGCTTGCAAAAGTTTGCCTCCTATTCCATAATCTTGTAGAACAGACAATAACTTCCTCCTAGGAATCCGGTCATATGCCTTTTCTAGATCTATAAAGCATAGATACAATTCCCTGTTCCACTCATAACACTTCTCCATTATTTGCCGTAAGCTAAAGATCTGCTCCTGACAACCTCTAAGAGGCCTAAACCCACACTGATTTTCATCCAATTGCTCCTCAACTAATACTCGCACTTTCCTTTCAACAATACCTGAGAAGATTTTACCAACAACGCTGATTAAAGAGATACCTCTGTAGTTGTTACAATCTTTTCTGTTTCCATGTTTAAAGATTGGTGTGATTACTGCTTTTGTCCAGTCTGATGGAACCTGTCCCGACTCCCAGGCCATTTCAATTATCCTGTGTAGCCATTTAAGACCTGACATTCCACTGTATTTGATGAGTTCCGACTTAATTTCATCCACCCCAGCCGCTTTATTGCACTGCAATCTATTGCCCATTTTTTCCACTTCCTCAAATGTGATCCTATTTCCATCATCATTCCAATCCCATTCTACCTCGAAATCTGAAACATTACTGATCGCATTTTCACCTACATTGAGCAACTCTTCAAAATATTCCCTCCATCTGCCCAAGGCATCCACAGGATTCACCAGCAGTTTTCCTGACCTGTCCAAAATACTTGTCATTTCCTTCTTACCTCCCTTTCGAAGACTGCTAATTACACTCCAGAATGGTTTTCCAGCAGCTTGACCCATAGTCTCCAACCTGTTTCCAAAGTCTTCCCATGATTTCTTCTTGGATGCTGCAATTATCTGTTTGGCTTTGTTTCTTTCTTCAACATAACTTTCTCTGTCTACCTGGGTTCTGGTATGTAGCCATTTTTTGATACGCCTTCTTTTTCCTTTTACAGGCTGCCTTGACTGTATCATTCCACCAAGCTGTTTGCTTCATCCTACTTTTACACACTGCTGTTCCAAGACATTCTTTTGCCACTTCTAGTACTGTGTCCCTGTACCTTGTCCATTCCTTTTCCAATGACTGTAATTGACTACATTCAACTAACTGGTACCTTTCTGAGATCGCTGTTATGTACTTGTGCCTGATTTCCTTATCCTGAAGTTTCTCCACTCTTATCCTCCTACATATGTACCTGACCTCCTGCACTTTCGGCCTCACAATCCCAATTTCACTGCAAATTAAATAATGATCAGTGTCATCAAAGAATCCCCTGAATACACGTGTGTCCCTCACAGCCTTCCTGAATTCCTGATCTGTTATTATATAGTCAATGACAGATCTGGTTCCCCTGCCTTCCCAGGTATACCGATGAATGTTCTTATGTTTAAAAAAGGAGTTTGTGATTACTAAGCCCATACTGGCACAGAAATCCAAGAGTTGTTTCCCGATCCTGTTGGCCTCCATATCATCTCCAAATTTACCCATAACCTTTTCATACCCTTCTGTTCGATTTCCAATCCTGGCGTTAAAATCACCCATGAGCAGAACACTGTCCTTGTCCTTTAGTCTAACAACTACATCACTGAGTGCCTCATAGAAACTATCCATCTTATCTTGATCTGTCCCTTCACAATGCGAATATACTGACACAATGCTAATTTTCTTGCTAGACACTGTCAAATCTATCCACATCAGTCGTTCGTTTACATACCTTATTGCAACTACGCTGGGTTCCATTTCTTTCCTGATGTAAAGCCCTACACCACATTGTGCTATTCCTGCTTTGACTCCTGACAGGTAGACCTTGTATTCTCCCACTTCCTCTTTTTTCTCACCCCTTCCCCGAATGTCACTAACAGCTAAAACGTCCAGCCCCATCTTACTTGCAGCCTCTGCCAGCTCTACCTTCTTCCCAGAGTAGCCCCCATTGATATTAATAGCTCCCATCTCATTACCATTTGTTTGCCAAGTCGTATCTTAGGAGTCCTTGGTTTGTCAGTTAGAGGTGGGACTCCGTCACCTCCAAAGGTCCGAGGCATTTTGCTCTGATTTTTGCTAGCATCATATTTAAAGTACCAGGGAAGCAGGTTGCTAGCCTTACTTGCCCCGAGTCCCATTGGGTTTTACCATGAACCACCTTTTTGCTTTACGGAGAATATATTTATAACAGGGTAGTAGTATTCTGCGAAAATATCATGTGATATGTTTTTCGATTATCTAAGGTTAAGGCCGTTTTAGGATCCGACAGGATGATCTCGGCTTGCGTAAGGCAGGTGTTTGTCAAATACGTTGCAGCTATGGTGTATCATGGATTGGTCAGATAATCAGCCCGTGGAGGATAGATCTATCGAACATGGCTTACAACATCCGAGCAAATGTGCTGTTGCGGAACTTTCCTTGGCACCGATCATCCTATGGATTATAACAACACTTGACCTCCGTCTATTGCGATAGTGTTATTAAAGAAGCAGATGACATCGTATATGGAGATGGATAGTTTACTCAAATTCTGTGTGAACTGTACTTCCTCCCTGGTCAAATAACAGACGATCAGAGCAAATGGTACGTCATCCGTTGGTTATTAATATCCACATCGATAGCTTCTGATGTCAGCCATCTTTGTTTGTGTAGTGGTGGTAGCGTATAGATGTTGTGTGAACATATAGTCCGAATCTCTCTTGCTCTCCACAGTCTTTCAATACCTTGTACAGTCCATGATAACATCGAAGCTTGAAGATTTTCTGCTTGGGACAAATACCTTTCCTTATTTTCCGCTATACCGTTGCGAAAATATTTGATATATGGGGCAATGGAAGTCGGACACATTTCATCGGACTTTCTACTTTCTACTCATTCAACTCTAAATATGAGATAAATAATGAGATAGCACCATGTGACCTTTGAACGTGAGAAAATGTTAGATACGGAGAGAAAACTGCTTCTAATTTCTGTCCTACACTTGCCATGTACAGGCGTGTATCACGCCGGTATACAATTCTTGACATTCTTCTGCTTGTTTTGTGTTTAATCAGAATTAGGATATTTAAATTTGATAAAAGTTTTCCTGTCTATTAAACTAAATAAGGATAACGTTACAACAGTTTCCCTAGAAAGATTCCTGTGACTCCTTAAACTCTTTCTTAACTCACTAATCTACCAGTAATGCTATCTGGGGAAATTTTTTATATCGAAGGCAGTTAAACTTGTTAAGATATATGAAGGGGTGACGTTATTAGGACGACATAAGATCTGTAATATAACGCTATAAATATCTCTAGACTGTAGAATAAACAAGCAGTTAGACAAACGGTTTCACTTGTTGTATAACCATCTTCATATTCTAGCTCCTAATACAGCTACCATCACACAGCACATGGCGTGTTGTAATCAATCAGGGTGCATTGCAAACAGAAAATTTTCAATGCGCTCGTAATGTCACTAACGCACTACCAAGATGGTAGATGGCCACCACAAGACAATAATATCTGAGGGCCCTTTTGTCGAGAAAAGAAGGGTTGTCGATTAGTTAGTTCTAAACTGTTCCATGATTTTTTCGGATATAAATCCTTATAATACTTACTCAAATATAATATCAGTAATTAATCGATTACTGAGATATTCTATAGCTGTTTACGTCAGTAATTTTTTCGAAAATACAATGCAGAATCATTTTTGCTATTACTAAACGTTAGTACGTATTTTCATAACACGTTCTATGGGTACCTCGTGATGATTGCGGATAAATAAGACATAAATAAAACTTCCACTGTATGAGAAAAAGTCAGCGCAGTTTAAAGATCGATTGAAAGAATGCATGATGTCTTGAAAAGTGGTTGTGAGATGCGTCTGGAGAAAAATCAAAGAAAGGTACTGGAAAGTTGTTTAAGTAAATCAAGCGATGTTGAGGGAATTAGATTAGGAACGGGATACTACAAGAAGTAGACGCGTTTTTCTATTTGGAACGCTAAATAACTTACAAAGCCAGAAACAAAGGAAATATCAAATGCATACTGGCAATAGCAAGAAAAACGTTTCTCAAAAGTGGAAGTTGTTGACATGCGACATAAACTTGAACATTAAGAAGTACATATTGAAAATATTATAGTGATTTGTACCCTCTGGTGAATTGATTGTGAACGATAAATGCTACTGAAAACATGCAAGTAAATCACGTGAGTAGATCGAGCCATCAACGAAGAGTCTCTGAACACAATGAAGAAGGTACAGTTCCATCTCACAACATGACCAAAAGAAGGCATGAACTGATGGGACACATTTGAGGCATCGAGAAATTGTGGATGTGGTGAGCTACAGAAGCGTGACAGCTATAAATTGCACAACATGACCAAAAGAAGGCATGAACTGATGGGACACATTTGAGGCATCGAGGAATTGTGGATGTGGTGAGCTACAGAAGCGTGACAGCTATAAATTGCATCTATAGACCAAGGCTTGATTACTGTGAACGAGTCGAAATGGATGTAAGTTGCTGTTGACTAAGATACACAGAAAAGACTAATTTTCCGGCTGGAGACCACGTCAATAACGAGAATAATTCACCTATTAAACTGATTACGAAAAAGCTGTATTCGTTATTTTGTTGGACTGCAGCGACTGGACTGACAGTTACAATTTACACTCAATTACAATTTGTGAACGTGTTCTTTTACTGAAACTGTTGCATCCTTTGTTTGTAGTGGCATAAAATGTTAACTCATACTCGCGTTTAGCACTGGTGCGCGCTTTCTGCATTGGCTGATAACGCCTCAGTTTATTCCGTGTCCGCCGCTACGAATGTATCAGTTCTATTCAAGGACGTGACTCCATTCTATCTGACAGTTACGACCTCTGGCGCTGTTTTATTTGCGAACCGTTTAAAGCCCACGGACGTGACCCAAATGCTCAGCGATTCAAAAGCCTGAATCCGGGCGTCGGCTACACAACACAGCCGAGCGATCAGCGTGCTCGTAGAGAGCCGATATATGTAAAAGACGTTGGCTAAATTGGTAACTCGAAAAATTCGCTCGAATGCCTGCTGAAACAGAAACAGTGGGTCCCGTTGGACCTTCCCTAATATGAACAGCTGAGGGCTCGAATAATTCGAGACACCCTCAACTGCTTCTTCAAAATTCCATCAGTGACTGCTGTAGTGACTCCCCTAAATTATTCCGTCATCTCTGTACCTCATCTCTTTCGTTTCACCTCACTGACCTCGTTCGCTGACTGTGTTATTATATCGTCCGCTACTGGATTTCATCACTTCATAGCTTATATTGGATGAACGGCGAATCACCTCAACAACACAAATTGGTATTGTTTGATCTTCTACAGAGCAGTTTGGTATATCGAGATAAATTTATCCATTTCCATAATTAAGCTTCCAGTCTGCAGTGAAGTGTCCACTGTAGTGAAACGTGTGGTAGATAAAAACCTGTGCCGGAACGGGACTCAAACCAGGATTTATTTTACCAGGAATTTTTACTCTGCTCTTTTATTGCAAGATTAACATAATGTGTCTCAGGTGTTTGAACAGATACTGTAAGGCTTTAAAATATGTTCAGACAGATACAAGCCGGTCGATATGGCCGAGCGGTTCTAGGCGCTTCAGTCTAGAACCACGCTGCTGCTATGGTCGCAGCATCGAATCCTGTTTCGGGCATGGATTTGTGTGATGTCCTCAGGTTAGTTAGGTTTAACTAGTTCTACGTCAAGGGAACTGATGACCTTAGATGTTAAATCTCATAGTGCTTAGAGCCATTTGAACCATTTGAACAGACAAAGTAAATACTGTGATTATTGCCTCTAATCCCCAATAATTTCGCAGTAGATGCTATGGCCACTCAAAGTACTTTTAGTGTAATTCGCCGGCCCAGTTAGCCTTTGCATCGGGTAGTTCATTCTGATCTAAGTAATTTATACAGCTCATTCGATACGTATACACTATGGGGAACAATATGATTATTAGGACTCTCCAAACGTGCTTGAAAAAACAGTGTTCTTTTAGGCAGCTCTAATTTTATTTAAACTTAGATAACACAGATTAACATTATCAAATCTGAAGAGGTGCTTATCATTCACAAATAAGTTTGTTTGGAACGCTATTATACAGCGTAAAATATTTGCACACGAAACTGTGAAGTAGTGATAGATAGTAAAACAGTTCGGCGGCTGCAAAGTCCAGGCTTCATTAAGTTGTGCCACGTTGTCTACATAATAAAGCGGAATTACCTCCGCACAGTGCAGCCAGGGCGATAGAACGACAACTTAAAATCATGATAATCTATGCTTGTTTTATTTACAACACTGTAATAGGTCAGTTTACTTGGATTATTCACTAATATTATTAGGACTACAGCTAATTCTAGTTAACTAGTTTCAGGTGTTAACTGTTAGGACTGACTTAATTGTTGCAGCAGCTAAAGTGCTATTGCGCTTTCATCTACGGATCTCGTGATGGTCAACGGAGTCTATCCTCATCAGTGCCAATGTGTATCTCATGTTATCTGTTTTTCTGTAGGTATCAATTTTTTTGTTTTTAGTATCAGCTGACAATGGGCTCAGAGATGGCTCTCGAACAGAATGCATGTGCACGGACGCGTCTAATTAACAATGTACATGTTGCCCAAACTATACTAAATCTCCTCTCCAGTTATGTTTTCAATGTTCATGAAAATTTTGAATACAGATGTCGTGCCTTACATTTTATAGTATAAGTCAAACATCTGAAACAATCGAATTTGATTACAAATTCAAAAAGATCATAACAGACTTCCATAAGATGACCATCAGCTGTTTCTTTTCCTCCTTCGGAGTACGACGTCCCAAAATAGCATCGTGAGCTGCTAGATGGACTGTAAGGGAGGTTATTTGAGACTGAACCTCTCCAGATCGACTATAGATAATAAAGTTTTCCTTGGTTGTAACTGCAACGCTGTTAGGATAGGAAACGTACATGTGGAGTTGCTAGAACACCTGGGTGTAGGAGGTAGCGAGCAGCTGAACCAGATGTTCATCATTCCGAAGTTCTGGAGACAGTTAAGTTCTGGAGAGAGTAAGTTCTGGAGACAGTAAGTTCGGGAGACAGTAAGTTCGGGAGACAGTCTCCTGTTATCGCTGTGGTCAATCCCGCTAAATCGCCAGACGACCTTGAAAATTTAAGGACAATATCTTCACTCTACTTTCTATGAAACTATTAGGATCTTTCGATCCTGCACACTCCACCCATCGAAGATAAGCTCTTTAGAGAGCAAGCCGGTTTCCGACCTGGGCCGTCCTGTGCAGGACACGTTCTGAATCTTATCCACCATGTGCAGAACGGTTTCGAGGAAGGTGTTGCCTTTATTGACTTGAGAGCGGCATACGACACAGTATATGTTAGAATACTTCTCCCAAAAATATGCAGCACTAAAACAGATCATGGCTTTATGAAAATCCCTGTAGAGCTGCTCAGCAATAGAAAATTCTATATCAGCCTTCAAAACGCCGAAGCCGTTGGCGAAAAACTGACAATAGTATTACCCAAGTAAGCGTTCTTGCTCTCACACTTACCTCCACCAACGACCAACCACGTATTTATGCCGGCAATATGGACCTCAGGACCCAGGAAGAGACTTTTGAAGGCGTAGAAATGTAGCTTTTGTCTTCTCTTCACTATTTTGGAGAGTGGCACGGAGCAACCAGCCGGAAGCCAATTTCTTGCAAAGCAGTGGTCAGTGATTTCCCGCTCTGCAACAAACACGCCTACTACAAGTTAAAAGTCTCATTGCTGGTAACTCTTCTCAGTCGCAGCTCTACCGCCAAGCACCTCGAGGTTATTCTTGATAGAAATCTTTCGCGGAGTGATCTCGCAGTGTGAGAATGAAGGTCGCAGCAAGAAACAATATCTCAACAAAACTCAAAGGCACAAGTCCGGGAGCAAGCCTGCGTGTGCTTCGGACGTCGGTTTTAGCCTTGAGTTACTCGGCAGAAGAATATGCTTCCTGTGTTCTGTACAAATCTGGGTTCCAGAATCAGGTTCACATTGCTCTTCGCCAGGTGATAGGATGCTTGATACCAGCCCCAGTCGTGAAGGTAGAAATTCTCGCCAGAATAGCACCATCGAACATCAAGTGGACAGTAATAGCTAACTCAGAAATATGAAAAGTCAACACTGTTGACAGACGGCCACATGATGTACATGAACCTGTTGACCAACGTCTTCGTTGCAGATCTAGCTTGATCTCAAGCACCGTTCCCCCAGTGATGGAAAAGGCAGAAGAGAGACTTCATCGTATGCATAACAGAGATAAATGTGACTGCATATCACCACAAGAGGAGCTACCCACAGGAAAGAGCCTGCGTTGGCCAACATGATGGTCCCATGACCGTATTCGTGATGGAATTGGCCGACGTAAATCTGGCATATTGAATCGGGCTTTCTGCCATAAGGAAGAGCGTCGTGCGTGTGTGGTGCTAAGCAGACTAAGAGCTATTACTTTCACTCTCCATTTTACACCACCTCTGCAGGCATCGTGACACAATATAAACTGCTTTCACACTGAGAGATCACTCCGGGAAAGATTTCCATCAAGAATAACCTCGAGATGCATAGCGGTAGAGCTGCGACTGAGAAGAGTTACCAGCAATGAGACTTTTGCGTTGCATTTTGCTGAGGTGCTACATGTCATTAAAACCCCGGACAAATTGTTTGTCACTGAGAAGCTAAGAAGAAAAAGACGTCTGGAGACGATGTTGTTTGGGAGAAATCAGTTTCATAACTCCTTCAGATGTAGGGTTTATGCATATTAGCGTAACAGAATATACATTTGTTGCAGACATTATAATTGAAGTTTAGACTTTCTCCACAAGGTATCTCTAGTGAGAGTGCGTGAAGTTTTCTTGGTGTGATATGAACCATTCAGTTCTTTCAGCTGAGAATCCGTTTAGTTCTTGCGTTAGAACCCTGGTTGCCGTTCTTTGGTAATTATTCTATTGACATATCTGAATATATGTGACATTAGTTGTTTACACACAACCGTTGCAACCATCACGGTTTTGGAAGTAACACGGTAAACCACTCCCGAAGACTATAGTTACAGGACATTCGAGTGACTAAAATCAATTTCGTGCGACAAAACTCCACTGATGGAGTAATAAGCAGGTCATGGTTACCCATACTCCGAAGAATATAATGCCGTGAACTAGCCTGACATGAACCAGGTGTCGATAAGACGGCTGAGGCTGAACAAAATCTCGAAATGAGCTGGGAAGCCGAAGGAAATTGGCTACGTCCTTTTCAAACGAACTATCGCGAGATTTCCCTTAAGCAACGTAGGGAAACCGCGGGATAATTAAATACAGATGGACGAACGAGATACTTGACTGCAGCGTACTACCCGGTCTGGTAATGGAGTGTTGTATGCAGCGATCGAATGCTACCAGCTACATGCTGCTTACTCTTCTCGTTTGAAGAAATACTACCTGGCTGTGGATATCATCCGGCGTCTTTATGGGTAGGACGCCACCGATGACTGTCGATTTCTATAGAAATACTTAAGATGCTTGTTTTCATAAATGCACATTATAATAGATGAAGTGACCAGCTGGAAGTGTAGCGAAGGGAAATGAAAAATGATGTCCGAGAAACTCAGGTATTTATAAATGCAAAAAGTTTTTCAAGACTGTGAATAACGTATTATATTAGATAACGCGTCGTCTAATACGCCAGTCTACAGCAAGAGGATATTTTGTCAATGAACAGTTGACTTTATTCAATAATAAACCGTCCCCATATAGTCGTAGCCTATTTTTAATACTACATCTGAATGAAAAAGCATCCTGTGTTAGTGAAGCTAAATTGCAAACACCTCGCCAGCATTATAGGTCGAAAACTGAAGAGGGAGTACCGCTTGTGGTTGGCAAAATTGCCTTTCGCGAAAGAATACTATAAATTCAGCGCAGGATGACTAAGAAACTACACACTTAAAAAAAAATTTCCATCACCTCGAATCCCGGAGTTCCGGAACCAGTATAGAAAACTAGAATAGAGATCAACATAAACATCATTTCCGTCCTTTTTATTGTTCCTGAAAACCACAAATTGCATGTTGTACCACCATTCAGCGAGACATTCAGTGGTGGCGATCAAGACTGCTATTTCATCATCATTCATAAAGGTGACAAGATTGGACTGAGCAAAGGTTGGGAATTTGTAAGGGCGCTGATAACCGCGCAGTTGAGTGCCCCACAATCTAAACATCATCATCGTCATCCAGATTGCTGTACACACCGGTACCTCTAATATCCAGTAGCAAGTCCTCTGGCATTTATGCTTGCCTGGATTCGTCGTGGAATACTACCCACAAGTTCATCAAGGCACTGTAGGTCCACGTTGTCCCACTTCTCAACGGCAATTCGTTGTATGTCCCTTAGAACAGTTGGTGGGTCATGTCGTCCGTAAACAGCCCTTTTCAATCTATCCCAGACATGATGTCTGGAGAACATGCTGACCACTCTATTCGGGCGATGTTATCCTGAAGGAAGTCATTCACCAGATGTGCAGGATGGGGGCGCGAACTGTCGTCCATGACCACAAATGCCTCGCGTATATGCCGCCGATATGGTTGCAATGTCAGTCGGAGCATGGCATTCACGTATCGTACAGCCGTTACGGCGCCTCCGAAGACCACCAGCGGCGTATGTCTGCCTCACATAATGCCACTCCAAAACAGAAGGGAACCTAAACGTTACTGCACTCGCTGGACAGTGTGTCTAAGGCGTTCAGACTGACCGGGTTGCCTCCAAACACGTCTCCAACAACTGTCTGGTTGAATGCATATGCAATACTCATCGGTGGAGAGAACGTGATGTCAATCCTGAGCGGTCCATTCGGCATGTTGCTGGGCCCATCGTGTACCGCGTTTCATGGTGTCGTGGTCATGGCTGCAAAGACATAGTTCGCCATGGACGTCGGGAGTGAAGTTGCGCATCATGCAGCCTATTGCGCACAGTTGGAGTAGTAACACGACGTCCTGTGGCCGCACAAAAAGCATTATTCAACATGGTGGCTTGGCTGTCAGGGTTCCTCCGAGCCGTAATCCACAGGTAGCGGTCATACGCTGCAGTAGTGGCCTTTGGGCAGTCTGAGAGAGGCACGTCACCGACAGTTCCTGTCTCTCTCTGTATCTCATCCATGTCCGAACAACATCGCTTTCGGTCACTCCGAGACGCCTGGACACCTCCCTTGTTGAGAACCCTTCGTGGCACAAAGTAACAATTCCGACGCAATCGAACCGCGGTACTGACGGTCCAGGCATGGCTGAACTACAGACAACACGAGCCGTGTACCTCCTTCCTGGTGTAATGACTGGAAGTGATCGGCTGTCGGACCCCCACCGTCTAATAGGCGCTGCTCATACACGGTTGTTTGCATCTTTGGGCGGATTTAGTGACATCTCTGAACAATCAAAGGGATTGTGTCTGTGATACAATATCCACAGTGAACGTCTATCTTCAGTAGTTCTGGGATGCAAAACTAGTTTTGATGTCTGTATCTTCCATACAGGAGTGTAGAGGAGTTTGCATTGATTTTCGGATATTCGATTCATGTGTGTTTCTTCCGTTAGTTAGGGATATAAATCAATTGTTTGTGTGCTCCGCACAATGTTAACGGGCTTTTAGGAAAATAATAGCTAAAAGGACGTACCTGCACACTGAATTACCACTGATTTATTATTTAATCTGGGTCTGCAAAGATATGGTATAATCTTGTGAAACAGCCTGTACGTGCTCCTTCTGGATGGTTGGGTGTACATAACAGGGATTCGCCTGCTCTCTCTTTACTGTGCTGATTACACCCCTCACAAAGTTGCTTCACGCCCGTCTGGTGTTCCACCAACGAGCGCCCTTACCCACACCCATTTCTGCGGTTTTATACAGGGTTATTACAAATGATTGAAGCGATTTCACAGCTCTACAATATCTTTATTATTTGAGGTATTTTCACAATGCTTTGCACACACATACAAAAACTCAAAAAGTTTTTTTAGGCATTCACAAATGTTCGATATGTGCCCCTTTAGTGATTCGGTAGACATCAAGCCGATAATCAAGTTCCTCCCACACTCGGCGCAGCATGTCCCCATCAATGTGTTCGAAAGCATCGTTGATGCGAGATCGCAGTTCTGGCACGTTTCTTGGTAGAGGAGGTTTAAACACTAAATCTTTCACATAACCCCACGAAAAGAAATCGCATGGGGTTAAGTCGGGAGAGCGTGGAGGCCATGACATTTCCAATCTTCTGTTTAAGAAATGCCGAACATCATGATGGAAGTGCGGTAGAGCACCATCCTGTTGAAAGATGAAGTCGGCGCTGTCGGTCTCCAGTTGTGGCATGAGCCAATTTTCCAGCATGTCCAGATACACGTGTCCTGTAACGTTTTTTTCGCAGAAGAAAAAGGGGCCGTAAACTTTAAACCGTGAGATTGCATAAAACACGTTAACTTTTGGTGAATTGCGAATTTGCTGCACGAATGCGAGAGGATTCTCTACCGCCCTGATTCGCACATTGTGTCTGTTCACTTCACCATTAAGAAAAAATGTTGCTTCATTACTGAAAACAAGTTTCGCACTGAACGCATCCTCTTCCATGAGCTTTTGCAACCGCGCCGAAAATTCAAAGCGTTTGACTTTGTCATCGGGTTTCAGGGCTTGTAAGGCTTCTGCTTTAGCCTTTTCCGTAAGATTTTCCAAGCCGTCGGCTGTGGTACGTTTAGCTCCCTGCTTGCTTTATTCGTCGACTTCCGCGGGCTACGCGTGAAACTTGCCCGCACGCGTTCAACCGTTTCTTCGCTCACTGCAGGCCGACCCGTTGATTTCCCCTTACAGAGGCATCCAGAAGCTTTAAACTGCGCATACCATCGCCGAATGGAGTTAGCAGTTGGTGGATCTTTGTTGAACTTCGTCCTGAAGTGTCGTTGCACTGTTATGACTGACTGAAGTGAGTGCATTTCAAGCACGACATACGCTTTCTCGGCTCCTGTCGCCATTTTGTCTCACTGCGCTCTCGAGTGCTCTGACGGCACAAACCTGAAGTGCGGCTTCAGCCGAACAAAACTTTATGAGTTTTTCTACGTATCTGTAGTGTGTCGTGACCATATGTCAATGAATGGAGCTACAGTGAATTTATGAAATCGCTTCAATCATTTGTAATAGCCCTGCACTACCGAAAGAAATTTCGTATTGTGGAGCGAAAATATATGCTCTACTCTTTGGCGCAAGAGATCATAGCAAGAAACTATCTTTCACATTACTGATTCGTGAACATGACGTCAGGTGTTGCAACATAAATTACACAAAATCGGTGTAGTGGCAAGCATACCAACCTCCACACAACATGGACACCTTTCACAATATAATATTGTATTACCGTATTTTCGATGCAATGAAATCTGCCACCAGTGAGACATGTGAATGTACGAGAGGACTTCAGTGAGTATATTGAAGTTGCACTGTACTTCGAAGTGACACAGACAGCTGGCACTGTTTCTCAACTCAGTCAGCAAATCTCTGTATGCAACGGTCGGAACGTTCCACCAGTCTTTCAGTTCTTCGACGACAGAAATCCGCCCTGTAGTCACGGTGCGACTGGAGAACGCAGAACGTCGGAAAATCTTCCATTCCTACTAGTCAAATCCTCGATAGCCTCTTCATTTTCGGTTATGGTCGCTACCGACAGCCTTCGTTCCCGATCACCACCACATACCTGTTTACGACGTTGGTCAAACTGTTCGCACCATTTCAATACACACTGCGTCTCTTCCATATACCGCCAGAGTTTGACGTTGAATCGGTGTGCAGTTTTTAATGGTGAATAAAATCTTCTGGTTATTTAACTACGTTTATCCAAAAGTAAATACCGGTTTCGTATCAATAGAGGCGCACCTTCAGGTGATCTGTACAAGAAAATCAAGACATTACAGAAATAGAGCGTCGGGACAATTCATGTGTACTGCCATACAATGTCAAACTTTCAATGAAATCAGTATACTCACATTTTTTTCTGATAGCAGTGGCGTAGTAAAGTGGTTTCTTAGAACCATGTCCCATCGTTCATCGTCAAGATAGAAACAGACCGTTAAAAGCGGAAGCCAATGATTTAATTGAGTCGTATCACGGAACACCTGACATGAAGCCGAGAAACCGTATTTAAATCTCCGTCACATTAGCACGCCTGAACTTTGACAGATATAACAGAGCTTAAATGTCTCGCCCTGCCCTAGACAGCCTACAAATGTATACGACGCCGTCCGCAGCTCGTGGTCGTGCGGTAGCGTTCTCGCTACCCGCGCCCGTGTTCCCGGGTTCGATTCCCGGCGGGGTCAGGGATTTTCTCTGCCTCGTGATGACTGGGTGTTGTGTGATGTCCTTAGGTTAGTTAGGTTTAAGTAATTCTAAGTTCTAGGGGACAGATGACCATAGATGTTAAGTCCTATAGTGCTCAGAGCCATTTGAACCATTTATACGACGCCAGCGTAAACTGTGCTGTAGATTCGGTACTACGAGTAACGTGTGCTAGATGGCGCTAGAGCGAGGCTCGGACCGTATTGATGATGCTATCTATGACAAAAAAAGTGGCAGTTCGCTTTACAGTGAATGTAACTTAATAATATTAGGTGGTAGATGGTCATTCTGAATTTATCTTTGTTGAAAACATTTGTAGTGAAAACAATTATAAACCATCAGCACAAGATTTAATTTTTTTGTCTACGAATGACTTTTAAAAAAAATTCGTAATGACTATAGAACTCGTAATATGAGCAGCGTTCAACAATAATGCAACACTTTTTTTTTCTGAAAGCAGGCTGGTTTTATTCAGTATTTGAATACACCGTACTACTCAACTCTCTTTTGGTTACAAAACCCTATTATTCAACATAATCTCAATGCAACAGCCTTACATCAGATTCCTGGGACAGCCTGTATGCCCGCATGATACCACTCCACGGGTCGAAGTGAAAGCCAACGTTTTGTTGTATCAATAACTTCCCCATCATCCACGTGCTGCTTCCCGCGGCGTACATTCTTGATTGAGCCAAACATATGAAAGTCGGAAGGTGCGGGATTGGGGCTGTAGGGTGGATGAGGAAGAATATTCCATTGAAGTTTTGTGAACTCCTCTCGAATGAGTTCGATTTGTGTGATGCCTTGCGTTCTCCGTGCTGATCGTTGCACCATGAGGGAGAACATCAAGCACAATAACTCCTTCAGAGTTCCAGAAGGCCGTCGTTCTCTGCAAGGTCTCAGCAGACATTCTGCAAGCGCCTATGAATATTTGCGATGCTCTGGTTCTCCGCCAAAAGAAATGAATGACAGCTCTCTGCTTGGAACATACCTCTGTTATATACACCACTTTTAAGGCTAGGTATAGCGCAGCCACATTGTGGAACTTCTAGAAACTACAGAAGCCGAAGGAGAGTATTTCGCTATGTCCAGCAACAACGACAACATCTACATCTACATCTACATCCATACTCCGCAAGCCACCTGACGGTGTGTGGCGGAGGGTACGTTGAGTACCTCTATCGGTTCTCCCTTCTATTCCAGTCTCGTATTGTCGGTATGCCTCTGTGTGGGCTCTAATGATTTTATCCTCATGGTCTCTTCGCGAGATATACGTAGGAGGGAGCAATATACTGCTTGACTCCTCGGTGAAGGTGAAGGTGAACTTCAACAAAAGCCCGTACCGAGCGTCTCTCCTGCAGAGTCTTCCACTGGAGTTTATCTATCATCTCCGTAACGCTTTCGCGATTACTAAATGATCCTGTAACGAAGCGCGCTGCTCTCCGTTGGATCTTCTCTATCTCTTCTATCAACCCTATCTGGTACGGATCCCACACTGCTGAGCAGTATTCAAGCAGTGGCCGAACAAGCGTACTGTAACCTACTTCCTTTGCTTTCGGATTGCATTTCCTTAGGATTCTTCCAATGAATCTCACTCTGGCATCTGCTTTAACGACGATCAACATTATACGATCATTCCATTTTAAATCACTCCTAATGCGTATTCCCAGATAATTTATGGAATTAACTGCTTCCAGTTGCTGACCAACAACAAATTCCGCACTTTTTCAAGCGTTGGCCGACCAAAAAGAAAGGTTGCACACATACTGAATCCCTCTCTTAAGTTTCCAGTTGCCGCACCATTTCAATCCCACACTGTAAATCAAATGTTAACAGCACCAATACTGTGCGTCCAGGAAACCCAGAACGTATACTGTCTTCTGACAATGCGCCACTTCTGTTGCGCAATGGCTTTAGGGTGGGATAATATGCGTAACTTACTTTCTAAAGTCACTACGTAGATAACATCTGCCGTTAATAAGTATGGTACTGCTTCAGTTACCTTCCGATAAAAAACAATATTTTGACATACTAACGAGAAAACTCCATATCCAGCGAGATTTCGTTAGCTCGAAATTTGATTCAGAGTGATTGCAGTCATGAGACACTCGGATTATTTCGACTCCGAAATGGCAATAGAAGTGTAGATGCAAGGCGAATTGGGGCCAAGAAGATAGCCAGACATCAAAGACCTGAACCAAGGAAGAAAACTCTAGTGGGCAGAGCACGCACTGCTTTTGTCAGGGAAGCCAGACTGAGCTGGAAGCCGAATGCTGCGGCAGTAACCGAGCTGCCGTGGGTATGGGAGAGGCTTGGGCCGGAGGCGAAGCCATTCCTCCGGCAGCGATTGGCGGACCTGACCTGACGCATAGCCCCCGATATCGGATGGAATTTGGCGTCCGAGCTCTGTCCAGCCCCGCGGTGGCTCCCACCATTCTCCTCGGCGACCTCTGGGAACCGAATCACGCGAATGCGTTACAGTTTTATGGATATTTACTTCCGCGTAAAGAAGGGTTTTTGCGAAACCATTTATCTCTCTCTTTCGCCGCAGAAACGATCGCCGAATCCTCTCAGAGGGCTCCTCCCACACGCTTATTGCTGTGTAGAGAGCCGAATGGATCCTCCGGGACGAGTTTCTTCCAACCAAAGTGGTCTGCTTTTATGACCGTTCTCAAGAATACCAAATCGGTATCTCTAAATCTCACGCTACGATGTTATCTGTTCTGTCCAATAAGAAACTACAGTTCTGCTGTAGAGAAACCTTCACATTTGTTTCTCTTCCCAAAAGTTACATAAAAAGAAATAATAGTGCGACTTCCTCTTGCAATTAAAGAAACAAAATACCACCTGCATCCAACAATCGAAGTATCTGAATTATTTCACAGTGACTGAAAAGTAAAGACGAAACATTTATTTTGATTTCAACGTGATCTGATTAAAAGGTGTTTTCTATGTCACTCGCTAGTGGGTGATACATTACATGTCTTTTGCGAATTATCTTCGCTGCTCAGTTAACCTATCTGTGACAACATGAATTTTATCCACGTCTTCTTCAGACTGGATACATCAACGACGTATTTATTAAATTAATGTGGAAGTTTAACACTTACTACGTAAATAAATTCATCGTAAGTTAAAACAGGCGTCTTCATTTAATTTCATCAGCCTCCAACTGCGAAGGGACTGCACGAGACAGCTTTATGTTACTATACAATGTATTAACTGGGTCCTGATGTTCCCGGCACAGAAACAAAGGTGGAAACATATGATGTCCTTACAAAGGATGTCCCACGAATAATGGTCAGTATACCGGGATATGACAGGAACGACCATTCGAAGCAAAAGCTCCTGTAACCACGGGCTCTAAAATGCACGTATTAAGGGCTATGAGCTATAGTTGTGTTCTACGAAATCTAGGACCTGGTAGTTTTTGTACACTATATAAATGACGTAGTAAATGGCAGGAGTATTGGTAGTATAGGTATGAGAAAAATCATAAATCAATTTGTAAGACAGAAACTGGGAGTCGATGACTTCTCTTTGAATTTCTATTTGCTTGCTTGTTTGTTTTGCACATAATTAGAACTGCACACGATACAGTTTAGTCCATTTTATATATTTTATATCCTTTGTATCCTTATATATCCTTATATATTTTATATCCTTACGGAATATGGATTGCGTTTATAAGTAATAAAAATTAGTTGATCCCATAACTTCTACCCAATAGAGCGTCCATCATGATGAAGGCAAGAGTTTCCTCTCATTATCGAGTGAAAGTTGTTCAAGAATAAAAGTAACATGCTTTATATACGTTCTATGAAGTATTGAAGCAATATTGATATATTTTTGGCGTGCTACTTTTTTAACCTTTTGTTGAGGAAATTGCGCTTTCTAGGGCTGTATGATAAATCTCTATGTTTTCTTTATTTTTATGACAACATCCTTGTGTTTCAAGTTACAAATCGACAATTTTTTAACAAAACCTGAACTAAACATTGACAGTGTGTTTTAATATAAATACTGTTTACTGTAAAGTAATAGGAGAAAACTTTATAGAACAAAAATGCTTTGTAGGTTACCCAGTCCTTTATATGACCTCACTCAGTTTTTAGACGGTCAGTAGCTTCTGATAAGTAGGACACAGATCACATTCTTAAGAAAAGCGATACATATACAACTCACCTAACGTACAGGCAATGCAGGTACATCGTAAACCGAACGAAGCTACTTGGAAAACTACCGTAGTCTGTGCGTACTTCTGATAGCTTACGTTAATTACACAGCTCTACTACGAGTACTTTTGCATCTTCCAAACCGTGAACCAAGTCTCTTCCACTTGCGAGCTCTTTGCTGTACATGTTCTGAGAGGTGGTAATATGAACAAAAACAAGAAAAAATTCCCAGTAAGCATATGCTAAAGCGCATACCTAAAGAACTATGAGCACTTATTCGATACTGTGAAACACATTTCTTATACTGCACAAGTGTGAACAGTATGGAAGATGATGAAGTTTTCGCCTGGATAGCCGCGCACGCTAAAGCGCCTCTTCCGGGACGGGAAGATGAGTCACGAATCGAATCCGCTTAGCGGATTAACGACGAGGGTCGCTGTGGCAGCCAGCCTGGATGTGGATTTTAGGCGGTTTTCCGCATCCCACTAGGTGAATACCGGGGAGGTACTGAAGTCCCTCCTTGGTTACAACATTTAGAACACTTTCTCTCACTTTCACGTGAATAACTCTGCACGCAGACGGTTGGGGTACACATATTCATTTCAAGAGGGTAATGGTATGGTAACAAGGTACGGCATCCGGCCACTCCTTAAATTAGCCATGCCAAATCTGTTCAGAACCATGACAACCCTGCACCGATATGGGACTAATATGAATTTCAGAGCCCTTGTATACTAGATTTTCTTTTGCTTCGAATGAATATCCTTGAATACTGACCATTCCTCTTGCGAGACCCTGTATGGAATCCCTATGGCGAATCAGCGATCCTATTTTGATACTGCAGATGGTACAGTCGATTAGTCGGTGGACTGTAGCCACAAAAATCCACAGAAAAAGAGACGTTAAAGACGACAGCCTGCTAGTGCTGTTGTAAGAGCTCATATGGACGGAATGGAAACGTAGCAAACGTTGTAGGACAGCTACAGGAATGCTGCTGTTTGCACCACAATTTAGGCGCTAATGGAAGGGAACTGACAAATTGGCCATACGATAAGACAGGGATCTTGCAGGTACAAGAGAAAGTAAACACAATGTTTCTGGAAAGAAATTAATTTGGTGAGAGTGTCTTTGAGAAAGGAGATCGTTACACAACATCAATGAAATTTGTTACCAAATAAATAGATTAGTGAATTTTAGGAAACGAGCAGGCAAATCAGACGTACGGAAACACCCCTAGCATTTTTTGAAAGCTTTGGGCGATAGGTCATCCTTCTGCGCGACAACTAAGTCATGCATTATAAGGAACCCAAAGTAAAGTTGAAGTATGCTTGGAGTATAGGCTGATCCACTACTAGGTTTTATGTCGGACGATTTGCTAGTTTTTCTTGTATGACGCCTTTCACACTAAATGTTCACCACTCGAAGATCGCGTATAGAGGGAGTGCTATCAAACCAACTTCTCCTGAAAGTCTACTATGCCGATTTAAAAAGCTACTGTAACTTTTTCTAGCTTTTTTACTTCACACCTTTTTATTTATTTATTATTTTTAGTTGACTTCGACTAGACTGAATCTTACAACCTTAATTATATGAATGGCTTTAGTCTTTTATTTGCTACTTGAGAGTTACAAAGTTTATACTGTGATGCATTTGACTGTAGTCATGAATTACACCTACCACATGGCAGAAATATGTACAGTCGTGGACAAAACGAGCGAGACCCCTTGCCTTTTCGTTATGCTGATCGGCACAGGTTTAAAGTCTGCTACACAGCATAACAAGCAGGGAGACGAAGTGCTACCAACATACTATGCACAGGCGTGAAATTGAAAAACTATCCGAACTATGTCAGACTGTTTTCAATCATGTGTAAGACTATATTAATGCCGATTAGTGTGTTAAACACAACACGTAAATATAAGATATAAATGAAGGAAGAAACGCTAATTAGTATCAACTCTACTAATAAAAATGAATTTCAGCTTATCGAAATAACATAACTGTTTTAGTAACACAAAGTACCCTAGATCGTTACGAATTAGGAAAATAATATGCGCATTCGGCTGCGAAACGGTCTCTGTCAACGTTTAGACCAGTCATACGGGATTACCGTTGCTGACCTACGATGAAAGTGTGCAAATTTAGCAATGCGTGAAGATTCATAACGAAATTCAGTTAAAAATCATTCAGTGCCACACTTAATTCAATTAGTGACAGAAGCGGAAAAAGTAGGCGGTAACAACTATTAAATTCTAAGAGAGTTTCGTATTGACATCCACAGGACGCCGGTGCAGAACAAAGGTAGCAATAAAACGTACTGGGGGCGCGAGTATTTCTTAAAATTGCTTTACTGATAATCTAAGAGTGGGACGGTAGAGAAATAGTCCGAAGTTGGTTCGATGAACCCGCTGCCAGGCACGTAAGTCTGGATTACAAAGAAATCCTGTAGATGTAGTCATGTAGATGTAACAACGAAATTATGTTGTGATTGCGACATGTGAGTTACATTTGATTTCAACATCGAATTTGTTTGCTGTTTATTTATTTTTTGTTCACTATTTTCAGCCATAGACACACACGTAGGTGAGTTACATTGATACTGAAATAAAGTGTCATGCATGGACCAATAACAATACAGTCTTAACTACTTGTTATAGTACTGTAGTATCTGCCCGCGTCTTCAGAAGTGGATATCGCATACGACGTTCCTAGGGTGTTTATAACACTTCGAACAAAATTTTAATGTGGCTTCGTAGAAGTCCCGTGATCAAATGATCTGAGCTGCTAGCGAATACAGTTTATCCTCACTAGATAGTATATATTATCATTATGCATGCGGTGAAAAGGGTTTCACCGGGTGCGGTGACCGAGTGGTTCTGTTCCCCTTTCATCTTGTCCGTTGCGTTTGGTCGTCGCGGACGTCACAAGACATCCGTTAAAGTTCGTTTGTTGATCCTTCAACTCAGGTTTTTTTTTTTTACAGAGGCCAACCAGCTCTCTGACCGGACACGCTGAGCTACCGTGCCGGCGTTCTAGGCGCTTGAGTCACGTACCGCACGGCTGCTTCAGTCGCAGGTTGGAATCCTACCACGGGCATGAATGTGTGGGATGTCCTTAGGTTAGGTGGGTTTAAGTAGTTCTAGAGCTAGTGGACTGATGACCTAAGCAGTTTGGTCGCATAGTCCTTAGAGCCATTTTTTGACCTTTCGCGTAAATTTCCTTTACATAAATGGCCGCATCTTAAGATTGCGTTGACATAGAAGCTCACTTTTTTACACCACCAAGGGACCATATACCGCAGGAAGTGTGATACTTTTCCGCTTATTATGTCTACCCGTACTTGAAGTAAACGGGTTTTAAGGGTTGAGTATACAGATAAACAGTCAAGAAAGTGAGACTAGTAGGGTTCCATTTTTACCGATTTAGGTCACGAAAATAGCTACGACAGTTATTCAAGATGAGGGCCGCATAATTAATTACCCCTACTCCTTATTCGAAATGTTCTAGTTGCAGTCGATACATCAGCATATTACTCGTAGCTATGCTTTCGATCCAAATCACGTTTACAGAAGGCAAATAAAATCCATTTGCCTATACACTTGGTAATTCAGATCCCAAAATTAATGCCACCGCGTTTTAGAAGTTTCTTAAGAAACACTTCGGCTAATGAAGGTGTTCTTGCTGTGGTGAGTCTAATGGAGAATTACATCTACATCTACATGACTACCCTGCAATTCACATTTAAGTGCTTGGCAGAGGGTTCATCGAACCACGATCATACTATCTCTCTACCATTCCACTCCCGAACAGCGCGCGGGAAAAACGAACACCTAAACCTTTCTGTTCGAGCTCTGATTTCTCTTATTTTATTTTGATGATCATTCCTACCTATGTAGGTTGGGCTCAACAAAATATTTTCGGATTCGGAAGACAAAGTTGGTGACTGAAATTTCGTAAATAGATCTCGCCGCGACGAAAAACGTCTTTGCTTTAATGACTTCCATCCCAATTCGTGTATCATATCAGCCACACTCTCTCCCCTATTACGTGATAATACAAAACGAGCTGCCCTTTTTTGCACCCTTTCGATGTCCTCCGTCAGTCCCACCTGGTAAGGATCCCACACCGCGCAGCAATATTCTAACAGAGGACGAACGAGTGTAGTGTAAGCTGTCTCAAAGTAGACTTGTTGCATCTTACAAGTGTCCTGCCAATGAAACGCAACCTTTGGCTCGCCTTCCCCACAATATTATCTATGTGGTCTTTCCAACTGAAGTTGTTCGTGATTTTAACACCCAGGTACTTAGTTGAATTGACAGCCTTGAGAATTGTACTATTTATCGAGTAATCGAATTCCAATAGATTTCCTTTGGAACTCATGTGGATCACCTCACACTTTTCGTTATTTAGCGTCAACTGCCACCTGCCACACCATACAGCAATCTTTTCTAAATCGCTTTGCAACTGATACTGGTCTTCGGATTACCTTACTAGACGGTAAATTACAGCATCATCTGTGAACAACCTAAGAGAACTGCTCAGATTGTCACCCAGGTCATTTATATAGATCAGGAACAGCAGAGGTCCCAGTACGCTTCCCTGGGGAACACCTGAGATCACTTCAGTTTTAGTCGATTATTTGCCGTCTATTACTACGAACTGCGACCTTCCTGAGAGGAAATCACGAATCCAGTCGCACAACTGAGACGATACCCCATAGGCCAGCAGCTTGATTAGAAGTCGCTTGTGAGGAACGGTGTCAAAAGCCCTCTGGAAATCCAGAAATAGGGAATCAACTTGAGATCCCCTGTCGATAGCGGCCATTACTTCGTGCGAATAAAGAGCTAGCTGCATTGCACAAGAACGATGTTTTCTGAAACCATGCTGTTATGTATCAATAGATCGTTTCCTTAGAAACATTGTATAACAAGTTTGGCAGCTATGTAGCCGTTTATTTCGTGGGGGTGATGTAGAATTATCCTACTATTTTTACTCGCTAATAACAGTATTTTGTTCTTTCGATAAACATCCAGAATGATTGTCACATAAGCGGTGACATAAAGGTAGAAAATTCATGTTTTTGAGTCCAGAAATCTCTATGCAACAGAGAGTGCAGATCATTTTGCCATTTTCATTGCGAAATTGTCGACTTATTCATGTCTGGGGTAATAATAGAGGGCTGTTGGCCTGGGTTTTTCTGCTAGCGTAGTGAAAGGTGTATGCTACTGCAAGGGAGGTCTGGTTTGTTTTCGGTTCTAATCTCGATGGAGGCGGATACACTACCAGTAAAGCAATTTTAAGAAATTCTCGCGCTCCCAATACGTTTTATTGCTACCTTCATTCTGTTCCGGCGCTCTGTGGATGTCAATATGAAATTCTCGAAAAATTTCATACTTGTTACTCCCTACTTTTTCCGCTTCGGTCAATAATTGAATTAAGTGTGACCTGAATGATTTTTAGCTGAATTTCGTTATGAATCTTCACGCATTGCTAAATTTGCACACTTTCATCGTAGGTCAGCAACGGTAATGTAGTATGCCTGGTCTGAACGTTGACAGAGAACGTTTCGCGGCCGACTGCGCATATTATTTTGCTAATTCGTAACGATCTGGGGTACGTTGTATTACTAAAACAGTTATGTTATCTCGATAAGCTGAAATTAATTTTTATTAGTAGAGTTCATGCTAACTAGCGTTTCTTCCTTCATTTATATCTTATATTTACGTGTTGTGTTTAACACACTAATCAGCATTAATATAGTCTTACACATGATTGAAAACAGTCTGACATAGTTCGGATAGTTTTTCAATTTCACGCCTGGGCATAGTATGTTGGTAGCACTTCCTCTTCTTGCCTTTTATGCTGTGTAGCAGACTTTAAAGCTGTGCGGATCAGCATAACGAAAATGCGAGGGGTCTCGCTCGTTTTGTCCACGACTGTACATCATGTGCACTTCTCCCGACCTGTTATACTTTATTTCGATAACTTATGTCTAAAGCATTATAGGCCGTCTAACTGTGTGCGGAAGTTTCTTTTATTACTATTTACTATTATACCCTTTCTACTTTCTGTTTAATTTTCAAACGAATCGCCTGACGATGACTTTCTATGTCGACACCATTCATAAAGCAATTTGTTTGTCGAGCGACTGGAAAATTACAATAAATGGAAGAAATGGTTGGTGTTTGTACTTTCATTTTCTTTGTTACCTAAGTTTCATTTAGTATGACTACGACTAATTTTGTAGCAAAAAATCTATCTCACATTTGTCATACTTTCAGGACGTAATTGTAAACTCTTTCAAATATTAAAAAACAGTATATTCTTAACTCTTTGCTTGAGCTACCCAAGCACTATAAAAATACAGGATGTTCCACAAAAATCGTAGTTTTTTGAGTAGAAGTGAATGCAAACGTTAATATTTTTACCACAATATTCGTCATTCGCGTGTTGCTATAAATATTGTGTAGGGACTTAACTTCTGAGGTCATCAGTCCCCTAGAACATAAACCTAACTAACCCAAGGACATCACACACATCCATGCACGAGGCAGGATTCGAAACTGGAACCGTAGCGGTCGTGCGGTTCCAGACTGTAGCGCCTAGAACCGCTCGGCCATCTTCTACAATAACCTGAGTCAGTTTTTCCACTTTTGTGTCATTACATTACAATGCTCGATAAAAGTCGTTGATTGTACTACTGTTACTGTCGGTAATTGTTTAAGTAACTGATCAGTTTCCTGTAGTATATGACGCCTACACGCAGTTAAGAGAATTTCAGTGAAAGGGCTGTTGTTCCAATAAAAAGTATGGCAGCCAGTTCAACATTTCTGTCATTTCTTAAATTATTCTAAAGGTTGTGAGTTGTTGAAGGCACCCGCTAATTTCAGGAAGAGCCACATCGAAGACACCGCAGGTGCTGCAACGCGAGCTTAAAATGCATGCCAACTTTCCAGCCTTCATGATGAAAGTTCGGTGGGTTCGCACAGCCTCGTCTCGTCTCCCCTCATCTCGCTGTAAGCGAAACTTGAGTTGGCAGTAACCCATGAGCTGCTGGGCTTATGAGCTCTGCCACGGCACTTCCCGTTAATTTGCTCCTCTTCCGGCGCATAATCAGTTTATGCATTTTGAAGACTACTTTAGCACGTCAATCTCGTTTTCAGCTGAGTCAAATTTCTGTAGCAGCCTACAGCGAAATTAAAATTGATTTATTTATATTTATTCATCAGCTTTTTACCCATTGCTTCTCTCTTGTACGCGTATGTCACATATATTGCACACACACACACACACATATATATATATATATATATATATATATATATATATATATATATATATATATATGTGTGTGTGTGTGTGTGTGTGTGTGTGTGTGTGTGTGAATCTCTGTTGTTTTACACCATACGACTCCAGAAAGGATGTTAAATTTACCCAAGGTATTAAGCCATCAGGTGTGATCTTTGGTTCCGAAACAAGTTGATAAAAATATTGGTTAACTGCAGAGTTCAGTCTCGTGACTTGATTAACACCATATACAGCAGAAATAAATGCAAATTGCACTTGATAATTTTAAAAGTGTTCCAACCCAAAAATATGCCTGATGATAGATGTTAGTTGTGGTTTCCTAAAAGTAATAGGTAAAAATTTGATGGAGGCGGAAACATTTACAATGTGATGCCATCGAAGAACGTTAAAACTTTAACAATGACAAAAATGGGAATATTAAGAACGAAATGAAGGAGTTTATTTATTATTTCCTTTTCTCTTTTTATTCTTTCGTCAGTCTTAGGTTTGCTTTGAAGAGTCCTATGACGAATTCCTCTCTTGCCTCTTCGTGTCACAGTGGCACCTGCACCCAAAGTCAACAAGTATTTATTGGAAAGGTGTCTTCCCATAAAATTTTTATTGTCTGCATCTCCTCCAACTACCGTGTAAATTATGCCTTGGTGTCTTATCGCACCCGGCCGATGGTGGCCGAGCGGTTCTAGGCGCTTCAGTCTGGAACCGCGCGACCGCTACGGTCGCAGGTTCGAATCCTGTCTCGGGCATGGATGTTTGTGATGTCCTTAGGTTCGTTAGGTTTACGTAGTTCTAAGTTCTAGGGGACTGCTGACCTCAGATGTTGAGTCCCATAGTGCTCGGAGCCATTTTTCTTATCGCAAGCCTAATCATTCTGTCACTCGTTCTGGTCAATGTTTTCCACACGTTCCTCTCCTCGATGATTCTGCAGAGAATTTCCTCATTTCTTACCTTTTCAGTTCACCTAACTTTCAACATCTTTCTGCAGCACAACGTCTCAAGTCCTTCGATTCTCCGCTTTCCCAGTTCTCCCACAGCTTGTGATTCACTACCACTAACAACCGTTCGCCAGACGTACTTTCTCAGAACTTTCTACCCCACGTTATGGCCAACATTCCGTACCAGCAGAATTCTCTTTACCATGAATACTATCTTTGTGTATGCTGCTTTTTATGTCTTCCTTGCTTTCTAGTTGATGGTACCCAATTCTGATGTTAAGTTAATTCCTGATCCCATTTCTGGAACTCCTCATCGCATTCATCTTTCTTTAGTTTACTGTCAGTCCATAGTGTGTGCTCAATTGACCATTTCATTCAACAGTTGTGGCAATTCGTCCTTGCTTTCCTGGAGGATATAAATGTCACCAGAGAATCTTGTCACTGATATCTTTTCACACTGAATTTTAGTCCCATTTCTGAAACGTTCATTTATTTATGTCACTACTTCTTCGATGAATAGATTTAACAGTAGTGGCGCAAAACTTCATCCCTGCCTTACACCGTTTGTGGTCTGAGCAATTTGCTCTTGGTCTTCTGTTTTTATTGCTCCCACTTGGTTGTTGTGCATATTTTCCGTCTTACACCATTTCACATTGTCAAATAGTTTTTCATTGTCGTCTAAAAGTGTGAATGCATTTTAATTTTTCCAAAAATGGTCCAAATGGCCCTAAACACTACGAGACTTAACATCTGAGGTCATCAGTCCCCTAGACTTAGAACTATTTAAACCTAACTAACCTAAGGACAACACACATCCTTGCCCGAGGCAGGATTCGAACCTGCGACCGTAGCAGCAGCGCGGTTCCGGACTGAAACACCTAGAATCGCTCGGCCACAGCGGCCGGCTTTTCAATTTTTCTTAAATCTTTTGTGGATTGTGATGCGTAACGTCAGAACTTCCTCGCTGGTGCCTTTATCAGTCCTGAAGCCAAACTTATATCCATCTAACATATCTTCAGTTTTCATCTTTAGTCATCTGTACTTTATTGTTGTCATCAAGTAAGACACACGAAATGATTATGCTACTGCACAATTTCGCTATTCCAATTTTGCTGTCTTCGGAGTTGCGTGACTGATTCTTCCTTTCTTCCTTTTTTCCCGAAAATTTGATGGTATGTCTATGTACTCGTAAATCTGAACCTGAATAGTTGCTTGGTTGCCACCTCCCTCAATGATTTTAGATATTCCAAAACGATGATATCTGTCTTTCAACTTATTTCATCAGAAATCTTCAAAAGCTCTGTCAAACTCTGACTCTAACCCAGGATCCTCTACGTTTTGTACCCTGACTCCCATTTCTGCATCATCGGACTGTTACAAAATTAAAGAATTGAGGAAAGAAGTGTTTGTAATACTGGAATCCTCTTACTAGAAGGAGGCGTTGGTTAATGGTATATCTGCTAAGTTACTCAGACGTAACCTGTAGCTCGAAGCAGCAGTGGAGGGGGAAAACAGAACGGAGAGACGAAGACAAGAAAACTAAAGAGAAATTTTTCTTTCTAAACTTCATACAGCCATTTCCCTGTTTTCTCACTGCTATTTTGTCTAAAACTGACATGGTGAGGCCGTGGCTGTGTACAACGAATCTAGGTTAATTCTTACAAAGAAGAAGACAGCAAGCAGCCACTATTAATACTGCAATTTATTTAGGTAAATGGCGCCGTAACCGGTTCCTAACTGGCAAGTTCATCATCAGACGGCTGTTCACATTATTTGCAAGATACACTTTACATAATCGTCAGTTTTCGATTTTTATTCTTCCACTGTGGCGAAATATTCTTCGTGTGTTGTGCCCTACGGTAGAAAACAGTGTTAGAAGCGCCCTATGTGAACATAACTAACCTCCAAACGATGAAATACAGAGTAAATAAATATGTGAGGTTAAGTGGTTATGGTACTTACGTTTTCTCAGTATTTCTTAATTTTCTGGGATTTTACAAGTAAAGTTACAGTAATTTAAAATTAATTATTTAAAAATTAAAACATTATTTTGACGTAGGAGAACTGCTATGATTAGGTGATAATGGTTGATGGGATATGAAAAACAAGAGGAAGTTGCGTAAAATGCGTCCCAAATATGACTCGAGTAGTGCAAGTACAGTTTTCGTTATAGAACAATTTTTGATGATACAAAACTAGCGACTAGAATGACCATTCTTTCCTCTGAATTCTTTATATAACTGATAGTTTATTTTGGCCACTGTACATCACGAAAACACCATTACAGTGAAAACAACAATTGGATGTACTGCAGGTTATAGTTCTAATTTTTGTTTCGCCTAACTACGGAAAAGTCATAGTACAAGTCACAAACTTAGATTAAGTTATTTCTTTTGCTCTAATTATTGACATAAATCGTAATCGAATTAACAGCGGACAAAGTTCAAATGGTTCAAATAGCTCTGAGCACTATGGGACTTAACATCTGTGGTCATCAGTGCCCTAGAACTTGTAACTACTTAAACCTAACTAACCTAAGAACATCACACACATCCATGCCCGAGGCAGGATTCGAACCTGCGACCGTAGCTGTCGCGCGGTTCCGGACTGAGCGCCTAGAACTGCGAGACCACCGCGGCCGGCAACGCGGTCAAAGTTCTCTAAAACTCAAATCAAATTACAAAATGTCACTAACATTGTGGGAAGTAACAAAAAATATGGACGACTTAATGGAGAAAGCGTAATGAGATCTGCTCATATGGGCAGCTCATAAAATCAAAGTAAACCGAGCAACGAGACGGCACTCATTATAACCAAATGAAGCAAGAGCAACTACGAGGCAGTGTAAGAGATAACGAACTGGTCATAATGAAGACTTCGCTACCACAGTACTCAAAAAACTAAAGAAACAGTGGCAGAGAATGAAAAACTACAACACAGCGATATGTGACAACTATGTCACACAGGTTACTCAGGATACTGATAACTTATATATACAGCAATAAGTAAGCACTGTTTGACGCTTCCGTCATGTTATGAAGGACGTGTGGAGACTTATCCACTACGAAATCCAAAAACCAGTAAAAAATCTGGAGCAATACACTGTAAAGTCTTATTTACATGAGGGTGAAAAAGTGTGAAGTTAAGAAAAGATGGACGAAAAGATGTCGACTGCTTCATTGGTAGTATCTATCTTATCGTGGAGAGAGGTCTTCCGAAGTAAGAGTGATTTCAGGTGTGCCACAGGGGTGTGTCGTAGGACCGTTGCTATTCACATTATACACAAATGACCTTGTGGATGACATCGGAAGTTCACTGAAGCTTTTTGCGGATGATGCTGTGGTATATCGAGAGGTTGTAACAATGGAAAATTGTACTGAAATGCAGGAGGATCTGCAGCGAATTGACGCATGATGCAGGGAATGGCAATTGAATCGCAATGTAGAGAAGTGTAATGTGCTGCGAATACATAGAAAGAAAGGTCCCTTATCATTTAGCTACAATATAGCAGGTCAGCAACTGGAAGCAGTTAATTCCATAAATTAACTGGGAGTACGCATTAGGAGTGATTTAAAATGGAATGATCATATAAAGTTGATCGTCGGTAAAGCAGATGCCAGACTGAGATTCATTCGAAGAATCCTAAGGAAATGCAATCCGAAAACAAAGGAAGTAGGTTACAGTACGCTTGTTCGCCCACTCTTGAATACTGCTCAGCAGTGTGGGATCCGTACCAGATAGGGGCCGGCCGGAGTGGCCGTGCGGTTCTAGGCGCTATAATCTGGAGCCGAGCAACCGCTACGGTCGCAGGTTCGAATCCTGCCTCGGGCATGGATGTGTGTGATGTCCTTAGGTTTTTTGGGTTTAATTAGTTCTAAGTTCTAAGTGACTGATGACCTCAGAAGTTAAGTCGCATAGTACTCAGAGCCAACCAGATAGGGTTGATAGAAGAGATAGAGAAGATCCAACGGAGAGCAGCGCGCTTCGTTACAGGATCATTTCGTAATCGCGAAAGCGTTACGGAGATGATAGATAAACTCCAGTGGAAGACTCTGCAGGAGAGACGCTCAGTAGGTCGGTACGGGCTTTTGTTAAAGTTTCGAGAACGTACCTTCACCGAGGAGTCAAGCAGTGTATTGCTCTCTCATACGTATATCTCACGAAGAGACCATGAGGATAAAATCAGATAGATTAGAGCCCTCACAGAGGCATACTGACAATCCTTCTTTCCACGAACAATACGAGACTGGAATAGAAGGGAGAACCGATAGAGGTACTCAAGGTACCCTCCGCCACACACCGTCAGGTGGCTTGCGGAGTGTGGATGTAGATGTAGATGTAGACAGGTGTCCGATATACTTATTTTATTATAAATACAGTTATCTGATTGACAAACATTTGGGGCACGCGAATGGATTTATAATAAAATAATTATATCCTGGATCCCAGGAATACCTTACTCATACTGTGTTTATTTGGCAACTCGTGAATGAGGTGGCTGAAAAATACGTGAATGGGACTACAGTTCAGAAAAAGACGTGATGTGACGTACGCAGTCGCCACGACACGGGCGAGAAGCAAAGTGTTTTAACACAGCGTCTGCGCCTCGGCAGGAAAGCGGCCGGCCTTGCTGTCCAGGAGGCCTGCCGGCTCTTTATTTGGGGAGGTGGCCTTAGCCGCGGCCGCCGGCCCTTATCACGCCATTAAGGCCGCAGCGGCCATTGCGCATGCAGGCAGCGTGCCGGCTGCTCTGGGACCGTCCTCAGGGGACTCTGCCCGGTCCGGCGGCCGGCTGTGTTTCGGGTAACGTGATTCAAATCAGGCCTCTCCCCCAACCCCACCGCTTGTACAGGAGGCAGCCGTTTTTGCGGACCTGATTATTAAGCGGAGCTGCGCCCACTTTCACGGCGGTCTCGCTTTCTGCATTTTAAGAGCCGAAAGCGCCGTAGGTCAGGGAGGCACTAGCTGACAAAGACCCACAGGTGCGAGTAAAGAGGGCCCACGACAACAGAAAATGGAACAGCAGCAGCACTATACAACTTGGCAGGAAACGACTTTTAGTGTACCTCTTGCACATTTTAATCACTTCCTTATTATTACGAGGCGTGCTTTTTAAGTTAGTACCGTTTTAAAATTTAAAAGAGACGTGCCAAGATATCTCAATAATTTTATTTTTGCATGAAAGCCTGTACCTTTATCTACTTTTCTACATAATATCCGTCAATATTGAGGCACTTGTCATAACGTTGTACCAGTTTCTGAATACCCTTCTCATAGAACTCTGCCGCCTGACTTCTTAACCACTGCATCACCACTGTTTTGACTTCGTCATCGTCTCGAAGACGCTGACCGCCCAGGTGTTTCTGCAAATGCAAGAACAGATGGTAGTCACTGGGCGCTAGATCGGGGCTGTATGGAGGATGATCTAGAGTTTTCCATCGAAATGATGTGATGAGATCTTTGGTCTGATTCGCCAAATGCGAACGGGCATTGTTTGCAGCAAAACGATGCCCTTGCTCAACTTCCATGGACTGTTGCTTTGATTCTGGTGTGACGTAAGCCACCCATGTTCCATCGCCCGTAACAATTTGGCTTAAGAAATCATCACCGTCGTTGTGGTACCGCTCAAGGAATGTCAATGCACTGTCTAAACGTTTGGTTTTGTACACACCCGTCAACATTTTCGGTACCCAACGTGCGCACAATTTTCGGTAATCCAAGTGCTCGGTCACAATGCCATGCAAAGCACTACGAGAAACATTAGGAAAATCATCCCGGAAGGAGGAAATCGTAAAGCGTCTGTTTTCTCTCACCTTATTATCCATTTCCTGCAAAAAACTTTCATTAACGACCGAAGGACGCCCACTCCGTTGTTCATCATGCACATTTGTGCGGCCATCTTTAAATGCTCTAACCTACTTTCTTACTATTCCAACACTCATAATGTTTTCTTCGTAAACTGCACTGATCTCACGATGAATATCGATCGCTTTTAGGCTTTTAGCACTACGAAATCTTATAACAGCTCATACTTCACAGTCGGCGGGACTCACGATTATCGTAGGCATCTTAAACCACTCAGTACACAACGTAAACAAAGAAGAATCAGACTGTAATGACGTCAGTGGGTGTTTAAGGTACAGGCTTTCATGTAGAAATAAAATTATTGACATATCTTAGCACGTCTTTTTTTAAAATTCAAAACGGTTCTTACATAAAAAATAACCCTCGTACAATTTCTTCAGACGCCATTCTTTCACCTGCTGTCACACGTATCTTCCCGTCCTGTTACAACGTATTCACGTCAATGGTTAAATGTAACGATCAGAGTAGCTCGACTTTCGTATTCTTCCTCTGCCCCTGTGATGTCTGTACGCCTACACTGATGAGCGAAACCATCATGGCCGCCTGCTTAACAGTTTATTTGACCGTTTCTGGAATGAAATACATCACTGATTCTGCGTATCAGGGATCCGACAGTTTGTTGGTAGGTTTGTGGGGAATGTGGCATTAGATGTTTTTATCACGGGTCATGTTATTCAAGTAAATAGCGGGCCTCTGATTTGCATACGCAGTGATGGCGCCCGATATCGACCCAGATGCATTCAATAGGATTTACATCAGTCGAATTTGGTCGCCAAGACATAAACCTGACTTCACAATGTTGCTCCTCAAACCACTGTAGCACGGTCCTAGCTCCGAGAAAAGAACAGCTGTACTTCTGAACGAAAATACCATCGTCATGGAAGACATAAAGTATGAAGGGATGCAAGTGGTTCGCTACCGTCAGCTTGTCTTCGGCTACTACCACAGGTCCCTTGCAAGCGAAGCAGAATGTGTCCCGTGACCCGTTACTGCTCCCATCAGCTTGCATTCACCTACAAGAAGGCGTCTGGCGAGACGATCAGCGACCTAGTGTACCAAAAATGTGGTTCACCGGAAGAGCCGACACGTTTCCATTGATCGAAGGTCGAATCCCCAAGGTCTCGTGCCCACTGCAGTAGTAACTGACGATGTCGTTGGTTCAACATATCAACACGAGCAGTGGTCTGCTGCGGAGCTCCATACTCAACAAAGTACAACGAATAGTATGACCCGAAGTAATTCTGCGTGCACCAGCATTGTGCTCTTTTTCCAGAGATGCCAGAGATCACCATCTGTCTTGTTTTGCAGAGCAGATAAGCGTCCGCACACCACGTTCTGTGAAGAATCGTGAAAGTACAACCATTTAGTGCCTAGTGGTGTTTTCACCGTCCTACCTCTTTTCGTAGAAGTTCACGTCAGTAGCACGTGAATATTCGACCGGCGTCACCGTTTTCGCCAAATTTATTCACAGGCTTTGCGTAATAACAACTGCCCTTAGTCAAATTCATCAGTTCTACTAAACGTAGCCGTGACGAAACCCGCCATTCTTCATCGGATCTTCTCTGTCTTTTGTACTAATACAGCATGTGAACGATCCCAGAGAGACGCGCAACAGCGAAAACTCATAATACGTTCCAGTTAATTACGCTCAGTGTCAACAACCAATCTCTACATCAGTTGTGGATCCTCTTATTGTTACAGTCTTATGGCGTTACGAAGACGAAAACACCGTTCGCGACTAGCCTCACAGAACTTCTGATGACATCCCACTTAGATCATTTACATATACTGCACAGTGTAGCGTCACTGTAAGAATCCTTATGGTAGGCGAGACTTTTCATCTCTCGAACGACGTGTTAAGTTCCATCTGATGGGACTAGCGACCCCAGTCAGTGTGGTGCATCACTTGGTAAGGTCGTATTTTGTTCACTAAGGGACAGTGCACGAAGTACCTCGAATGCATTCCGGGAGGAAACACGGCCTCAACCTAGGTGCCCTCGTCTACGGCGCTCCAGATTTATTGCCGAACAGAGCGATCTAAGATACACATGGTCAATGGGTGAAGAGCACATGTTAATTTTTATAGAGGAGATTTTCGTTCCCCATCCAGGTCATACTGAATGAACACTGCACTCGTTTCAAAATTATACAACTTATTGACTTCACCGACATAAACCTATAGTTATCTGTGACAGTCCGATGATTACTCTAAAACGGGGGAATGACGTACACTTTTTTCAATCACATTCTAAAGTTCTTCACTCCAGCGACCTACGATGAATTCATTCTAGAAGTAGGGCTAGTTCTTTTCCCTAATAAGTGCAAACTAAAACGTAACTCATCCACAATGACTTTCCACTATTAAATGATTTTAATTTCATTTGTACTGTTCCAATCAGTGCGACGTTAACTATTCCTGGATCTTTTAGACCTACTCTCACTGATCTTGTCGGTATCCAAACGTTTTGTCAACAGAGTGACACACTCGTTACAGCCTTTTGCCAACACCGCTGAACAACATTTCCGCCCTATTTCAATTCATCCTGTCAAGATAACTCCACACACATTGTCACTCTAAGGCTATTGGAAAAACAGTTTGCAGTAACACAGAAACATATGATCGATTTATTCGCTTGTTGGTTAAAGGATTCGTTACTCTGTACACCGACTATCAGCTCGACTCTTTATAGTGATGTCGATGGGAACGTAAACTGATGTGACAAATGTTGTGGGATACCTCCTAATGTCGTACAGTTTTGTCCGGCGTAGTGGAGAGCTCGACGTGGCATGACGTCAACAAGTCACTGGAACTCCTTTGCAGAATTATTGAACCATGGTTCATATCTGCGAGAGCTGCTCCAGTGCAGGACATTGTGCAATAACTGACCTCATTATTACGGCTCACAAATTTCGGATGGAATTCATATCGGGCAATTTTGGAGGCCAAATCGTTTTCCTGAATGGTCCAAAATGGCCTTCAAACCAATCTCGATCAACTGTGGCCCAGTGATATGCAGCACTGACATCGCTAAAAATTCCATCGTTGTTTGGAAACACGAAGTCTGTAAATGGCAGCAGATGGTCTCCAAGTAGCCGTACAAAACCATTTCCCGTCAATTATCGGTTCAGTTGGGCCAGAGAACCTAGACCATTCAACGTCAACACAACCCACACCCTCACAGAGCAACCTCTAGGTTGCAGTGTCTCCTCGACAATTTGGTTTTAAGGGGTCTTCACCACCCTCGAACGACACCATCAGCTCTTACCAACCGAAATCGGGACTTATCTGACCAGTCCACGGTCTTCCAGTCGTCTAGCGTCCAACCGATACGGCCAGGAGCCCAGGAAGGCACCACAGGCGACGTCGTGAAGTTAGCAAAGGCACACGCGTGGGTCATCTAATGCCACAGCCCATTAAAAATAAATTTTGTCATACTGTCGTAATGTATACGTCCGTCGCACCTAGCAAATTGATTGCAGTTACTTCAAGCAGTGTTGCTAGTGTTTTAACACTGTGCGCTCCATGAAAACGCTGCTGCTCTCGATCGTTAAGTGAAGGGCGTCGGCCACTGCGTTATCCGTGGTGAGAGGTAATGCCTGAAAATCGGTATTCTCGGCACACTCTTAGCACTGTGGATATCGGAATACTGAATTCCCCACAGATTTCCCAAATGGGATGTCCCATGCGTCCATCTCCAAGTACCATTCCGCGTTCCAAGTCTGAGGCCATAGTCACTTTGGAAACCTTTTCACATGAATCACCTGATTACAAAAGACAACTTCGCCAATGCACTGCTCTTTTATACCTTGTGTATGCGATAATGCCACCACGTGTAAATGTGCATATCGCTATCCAATGACTTCTGACCTCTCAGACTGCTTTTACCGCTTACTTCGGCAGTATTATCCCAATAAGCGTATCAGATTCTGATTTTCTGTTAACCTGGGACAATTGATTCATAGATCGATGCGAAGTAATGAAACATCGCAACGAGGAAATATGTGGTTATAAAGGCACTATTCTATTGAAACCTATGCGTGGGTTAAACGTAGTTAACCGAGCCCCTAAGATATGAATATTTTACCTTTTTCGCTAATGCTAAGGGAAGTTCACAATAATGTGTTGTAGTTAGAACATTTTAGTATCTCTACTGAAGTTTTATCACTTACCCTTCAAAATTACAAGTGCTAGTTTATCTAGTTCCGCGTGGATCTGCAACGAAAGTTCTTATTTTCTTTTGATACATATTCAGATTTTTGCAGTGCGCACAATTTTGTTCTCTGCAGATCCCTACTGTACAGTGAAATTTTTTGTTAATGTCTTAAACATATTGCTCTCCTCGTAAATTTTACGAAGAATCTCCTCATTGCTTAGTAGTGCATTTAATTTTCAGCATCTTTCCGTCGCATCTGATCTCAAATTCTTAGATTCTCTTCTTTTCCGGTTTGTCCACAGTCCACGCTTCAAACCATACAGTGCTGTACACCAGACGGACATAAAATTACACTTACTCGCAAATTTACTAGTTTTTATAAAGCTCTGACCTAACCTTCGTGGATGAACTAGATTTCAAATCAGGTTTAAGCCACATGAAGTAAATACTGCGCTCATTCGACCGATCATGCTGAAAACAGGGTCTCAACCTCTCACTCGGTAGCGGTGTAAAAGCGAATAATGTCGGTGCATAAATTAGCATATGATCGGGAAAGTAATTTGCCAAATGACGTTCGTAATCTAGAAACAAAGCCCGTTCATTCGTTCAATGAATAACATTACGCATCGGTGGCTACTTCGCATAAACGCAAAAAGCCTGTCGGTGGCGCATTGTCAGAATATGTAATCCAGTCATGCTTCTAAAAGAAATGTACACATGAATCAACGTAGACGAGGAGTATGTTGCAGAGATTCACATCTCGAATTATTTGTGACGTCTTGACGCTCAGAATTCATCCATTTTAACTAGTGTAAACTACACTGGAAGATCCCTTACGCATTTGCGAAATTGGTTAGCCATAGGGACATCATAATGAATCAGTATATCCTGTGATGATCGTGTTAAGATGTCGTTAACGAAGTATTATTGAGGGCTTAAACTGATTCCTAATTACATTGATCAAAGTAATGAAATTCTTACTTGTATCACACTACAATTATGTAGGATTATCTAATTCTTGGGTGTAGTCACATTTTCTGTCACGTAATGTTAAAAATTATTATAAGAAAGTATTGGCTTTATTCCAATGTGTCGTGAACATTAATAAAATCAAGATCTGCAACGCATAAAGGGAAATTATTTATTTACATAAATCATAAGAATTGTCGGCATAGTACATAGACAATTGTAGGACCCTAATTATGAATGATAATACATTAAAAATTTCAATGGTAGTTTATAAGGAGAGGTAGGACGATGATTCTTTTTTCTTTTTGTGAGTAGTACCTTCAGTACCTCTAAACGAAAACCAAGAGTAATCGCTTACAATTAAAGGGTTCCAGCGTCCTTGATACTGAAGTTCCATCGTGGCAGGTAGTGGTGGAAGCGTTCACACAGTTCACCGCTAGCAGCACACACATTTTCCGAAAAAAATCAAGGTCAGACTTATAAAAAGTGTAAATTTATCGCCATTATACAACCAATATTTTGCAGTTTTCCAACAGTTCATTCACTATAAAAACGTAGTTATCTTCTTTTCTGTACCCCAAAGAACCATAAAGAATAAATTTGAAAGAAATTCAAGCATATAATTCATGGGTTTACCACCAGGGGTTTAATCGAAGCACAATATGCGCACCTGCCGGCAACTCGACACATCTTATGAAAAACTATCGAATGATTGAAAGCCTCAGTCTTGTTATCAAGAGCATTTGCCATATTCTTCATCAGGCCTATGACTTTGCTTCACCAGCTAGTGATTAGCTGTTAACATTTTCCACTAATATAAGTTTGTCTCATAGTGGCTTTCTATGACTGAGCTATGTCACAAACACACAAAATAACAGTATTTTATGGAACCAGTCTGTGAATGTCTAAGCAGTGCAACAACTTTTAAATCGCAGCACACCATCCACTCTTGATCACAGAACTTGATAAAGTAGCAGGATAAACTGTGCTAATGGAATTTTACTGCCACATGAAAGCTACGTTTAGCCACACTAAAAACAATCACCAATCGTGAGGGTTATTCTGCACACCCAGATCCTGCATTGAACTGTTGACATCTATTCAACTTTTATTCTCAAAGGATGCATACAAACCACTTTTCATGAGTCTCTTAAAAATTAAGTATCAGAATCTACTGAAAATGAAAAAATCATAATTTTAAGTAGCTCCGTAATTTTACATGGTATCTCATGTCTAATTCTAAATTTTGATTCTACACCGAAAATACGTGGGTATGGGCACGTAATACACACTAAACATAAAAAAGTTCATGACCAATGTTGTCTACACCTGAATTCAAACTGTGCACGTGAAATGTGTGACGAAGCCTATTTCAAAGTGGTGTTCTTCCCCTATTTTAGGGCCCCACCCTTGAATCGCACAGACGAAAAATAACGCTATTAATGGTTTCATAAGCGGCCTGGTCTCTAAATTTATACTTCTGAAGCTTACGTGAGGTATTAGATGAAAGTAGCAGAAGTGTCTTGCAATCTTGTTCGCTCTCATGTCAGACAGAATTCTCCTTGTATATGTCTGATCTCAATCTTCCGCGGTCGCTGCTACAGGATACAGCATTTTCTTAGATTTGTAACTGAATTCGGCAATTACTATAAGCGATTGTTTTTCTGAAATTTTCAGAAAACTTATTTGACATTTTTTACAAAAGGGCTGTTATTACTTTCTCTTGCTTTATCGCACTTTGCAGTGCTGAATCCGAACAGCTGAAATCATAATGAAATTACTATGAAGACAACTTTTGTTAATTTTTAAAAAGGTGAAGAGCGAATACAGCAAAAAAAAAAATGCAGGTATCAAAAAGCCGAAAAATCGCGAAGGATGAAAATGCAAACAACTCTTCCGATTACAGCCTCTACTAGCAACTGAGGGAAAACTTCTCGATTCCGAAAGATATGCAGAGTTTTAGGACTCCGTAATCATATCCGGCGGAGTTTCGTAAATAGAAGTGGACTGCGTCTGCTGTAAAGATCTCTTAAATCGCTGTTCGTTTAAGACAGAAAATACACTGCGCAAAAGAATAAAACCGTTACGTTTGAAACCTCGTCATTTTCCCTACTGCGGCGCAGTGGCTTCAATCTCCCTCTGGCAAGGGTGCAAAAGCATGCACCCTTGCGACGTAACCCTAGGCGTCGGGCTCAGGTGTCGACACATGCGATAAAAAGGCAACAGGTCAGAAGTTCATGTGAGGCTTAAGGTGATTAATGATCTTAACATTGGCATCCTAAAACTTTTTTCACCACTGTGGACGTGTCACACGATGAGAAGACGTCACTACCCTCCACCCTCTTCTCTTACCTGCATGTCACCTCTTCTCTTAACGCCTCTAGGTGGAGGTCAAAACCACGACGCCCAGTGTTAAAATCAGATTTCTTAATCGGTAGTCGAAGATAACATTTCAGTTACACCTCCGCTCTGAATTGACACGAAATGGCCTCATATGGTGGAATACAGGGTCCTTCGTTCCGTGCGTTCGTGTGCCCACATTTAAGGATCGACAACCTTTGAAACTGCTGACATCCCTCGCACCCCCACCCCACCCCACCCCCTCCCCGACCCAGGACGGTTCAACCATTCCCTAAGGACGTAGTGAGGCACCCCATTGAACGTGGTCTGATCCATCCTGAGTGTAGTGCGACCGCAATTCTTTCACTAGTATGCGGTGTGAAACCACAAGAAACCATTGAAAACTATTCAACAAAATTTGAAGGATATCCTAAGAAGGAAAGTGTGTGTGTGTGGTTCGTCAGGCATCCTGTTTCGTGCCTTCCTGTGGCGTGATCACTGGAGGTGCGATAATGACTGGTGCATGAACAGAACTGCGAAAGTTCACTCTCTGTGCCACATGCGCACCTGAGTTACTCAGTTTAAAAATATACCTATCAGAAACAACCTTGATCGATTACTAGGCACCTGTGGACAAGTAACTCGTCCGATGCCTCTCAAATTACACATTCCCGCAAGCAGATGATAAAGCAGTAGCGTAGCACCACTCAGTTATACCGTGTCGGAAAGGTGCCTGCCCCCAGGAGCGTCGGAAATGGTCAAATGGTTGTCTCCATAAATGTATATTTTTAAAGTGCCCAACAAAGGTGCGAGACTGGCACCAACGGTGTTGCTGAATCGAGTGGTCTGAGATGGACTCGGACTCTTTTCAGTTTTATTCGTCCACGTAAGCCCCCTCCCCCGCCACCCACTTCAACCTCAACCCGTGATTACGCCACAGGAGCGGAACAGGAGGGCTGAAAAAGCATGGACACACTTTCTCGCTTAGAACCACGTTAAAATTTCGTCGAATGGTACTGAACGACGCTCAGCCAAGCCACGCTGTATACCACAGCAAAAACTGTGGACGCGCTACACTCCAGAGGTGTCACATCACGTCCAGTGAAGCTGCTGACCCACGATGTCTTCAGATAAGGAGTGAATCCCGGGAGGGTGGGGGGGGGAGGGTCGGCATTGTCAAAACACACCTACATGTGGCTGTTTACGGTACTGACGTATGTAACAGTGGTGCGAGAGAAAATTTGAAATGTCAGTAAACAGTGTAAATGCATAGGATCTTAGACTGCTATCGATACACAATTTCACAGTACATCTTGTGTCTTATACTGATGGTTACGTGGGGGACTGAAGGACATAATATATTAATATTTACGAAACGCTGTCACTGAAACACCGGTATAGAAGACTTCTATACAAATACGAGGACATAACTCATAAACACAACTTAAATCTTTGTAACACATAGAATTCCTTAAAATTTTAATAAGCCACGCATACGGTATGGTCCTGCGTTTTGAAACTAATAAGTTTGTACTTAATATTAAGGTTCAAGTAAACTCATATTCTTGAACCTAGTGTTTTTGGATAAATTAAAATAAATCAAATACCATTAGTTTCTCTGTCTTACGTTATTTGCAGTTAATAAGTATTTTACATCTGGCGCATTTCGTCTTTATTTACGAAGCACCTCCTGTGCTCATTACAGATACATGGATTCATAATAGGCCTATACATTTAATTCCCAATAGATTTAAAACAGCATTTCTTCATAAAGTTTGAGAGCTATTTACTTGTGATGTTTCTGCCTCCTTTTTGCATATTGTACAAACCACTGGTTTTTTTCTTCGTTGTTAGCGCAAGCTGACGTCGAAAGAATCTGGATTGTACACTCGATTTCAGCCTCCGCTAACAAAAAAGAAGAAAGCAGTTGTTTGCGGAACATGTAGAGAAGAAGCAGAAACACCGAAAGTAAATTACACGCAAACCTTATGATGAAATACAGTTTTTAATCTACAGGGACCAAAATGTTCATACGTATTATGAATCCATATTTGCGGTATGACAACACAAGATGTTTTATAAGTAAAAGCGAAATGCCTCTGGTATGAGATACTATATAACTTCAGTAAGCTTAGGACGGAAAAAAAATAATTCACTACTGGCCATTAAAATTGCTACATCAAGAGGAAATGCAGATGATAAACGGGTATTCATTGGACAAATATATTATACTAGAACTGATATTTTATTACATTTTCACGCAATTTGGGAGCACAGATCCTGATAAATCGGTACCCAGAACAACCACCTCTGGTGTATAGGTACAGCTGCCCATGCAGCTTCATCAAGAGTAGTGACTGGCGTACTATGACGAGCCAGTTGCACGGCCACCATTGACCAGACGTTTTCAGTTGGTGAGAGATCTGGAGAATGTGCTGTCCAGGGCAGCAGTCCAACGTTTTCTGTATCCAGAAAGGCACGTACAGGACCTGCTACATGCGGTCGTGCATTATCCTGCTGAAATGTAGGGTTTCGCAGGGATCGAATGAAGGGTAGAGCCACGGGTCGTAACACGGGTCGTCCACTATTCAAAGTGCCGTCAATGCGAACAAGAGGTGACCCAGACGTGTAACCAATGGCACTCCATAACATCACGCCGGATGACGAATACACGCTTCTAATATGCGTTCACCGCGATGACGCCCAACACGCATGCGACCATCATGATGCTGTAAACAGAATCTGGATTCATCCGAAGAAATGATGTTTTGCCATTCGTGCACCCAGGTTCGTCGTTGAGTACACCATCGCAGGCGCTTGTGTCTGTGATGCAGCGTCAAGAGTAACCGCAGCCATGGTCTCCGAGCTGATAGTCCATGCTGCTGCAAACGTCGTCGAACTGTTCGTGCAGATGGTTGTTGTCTTGCAAACATGCCCATCTGTTCACTCAGGGATCGATACGTGGCTGCACGATCTTTTACCGCCATGCGTATAAGATGCCTGTCATCTAGACTGCTAGTGACACGAGGCCGTTGGGATCCAGCACGGCGTTCCGTATTACCCTCCTGAACCCACCGATGCGTATTCTTCTAACAGTCATTGGATCTCGACCAACGCGGGCAGCAATGTCAAGATACTATAAACTGCCATCGCGATAGGCTACAATCCGACCTTTATCAAAGTGGGAAACGTGATGGTACGCATGTCTCCTCCTTACACGAGGCATCACAACGACGTTTCACCAGGCAACGTCGGTCAACTGCTGTTTGTGTATAAGAAATCTGTTGGAAACTTTCCTCACGTCAGCACATTGAAGGTGTCGCCACCGGCGCCAACCTTTTGTGAATGCTCTGAGAAGCTAATCATTTGCCTATGACAACATCTTCTTCCTGTAGGTTAAATTTCGCGTCTGTAGCACGTCATCTTCGTGGTGTAGCAATTTTAATGGCCAGTAGTGTAATTGATTATAATAGCTGTAGCACTAGATGGCCATGCAAGCGAACACATTAAAAGAAACTTGAGGGCAACAACACAATCCGTAGCGGTGTCGAGGATGAGCATCACAGTTAAGGGTGAGTAAAACAGTGTTCCCTCAGTCATCATAAATAGTATTGTGTCTCTTTCGTATGGGAGACTTCAAAACAAAATTCCTACTCTGAGACGTGTTTATGGAACGTGACTGCTGTAGCACTGACAATTAGGCGCCTCATCAAATGCAGTTCTTCTTTCTGTTGCATGTACAGTATTTGCTCGTAAAGCTATAATGAGGTGAAGTTTTAACGTCTTCTTCACCCTTTCAGAACTTGTTGGCGTGAAGTGCTGGAACTTTAAGGGGCATAATACAGAAAGTACAAGTGTAGTCAGGCGTACGAGTGGTCTTGAACGCTCGAACAATCGCCGAGCGTATTAACTCGTCGCAACTAGCGCAGACAATTTATCCGGTCCAACGGCAGAGCTTCGCGTGTCGGTTTGTTCCGGTGCGAAGTGAAACTTGTGCCGTCTCAGCTACCCGCTGCGTGAAGGCGCCTGGCGGGGAAAAAAAGGTTAAAATGCGCGCCGTGCCGCGCCGCGGAATGCATAAAACGCAACGCGCAGCGGCGCCGCTGGGACACGAATAAAACTCTGCTCTGTGCTAGGTACGGGCGAAATTACTTTCGTGACTGAGGAAGCAATGCAGATGCGGTGGATAACATTAAGGTAATTTAGGGCCGCGGCCGGCGCGACTTGTCTCCGTGACTCCCCCACAGTGGCGTCAGACTGCAAAGTCCCTCTACCGACCCCCTCCCCCCACTACCTCACCCGCCCGCCCAGAACAGACGAGAACGCAAAGAGCGCACGCGACGCCTGCCCGCTGGCCGCTTACCGCTCGCTCCCAAAGTGATGAATTGTCCACATGTGCTATCCGGAACGGGGGGATTATACAATTAGATGCAAATCGGCCGGCTAAAAACACACCGCAGTCCGCCTGACAGCGCGGAATTACATAAAGAATTAGTTGCGTAAAATATGCTATTTCAAACAGCGCTGGCGTCCCACATCTGCAGCATTCTCGACATTCATCTTTGGCGGAAATTCATTTATTTTTAGTCCGAAACATAAATTTGCGAGGTGTGCATGTCATCTTCGCTATTACGTTGATGTTAACTTCTTACTTTGATATGCCTGTAGGCACATATCTGAGAGCAAGCCAAGTTGATAATCGTTCTTTGGTTGTGTTGTTACACCGTCTCTGCCTAAGGGCGCTCAGAGAGGAAGAGAGGGGTGAAGGAAGGGCGGGAGGGGAGAGGGGGAGGGAGAGAGAGAGAGAGAAAGAGAGAGAGAGAGAGAGAGAGAGAGTTGTTAGTCGAAATATGTTGGAAAACAGTCGAGGAACTGAGTGGTCAGGAATATCTTGAATTGACCTGCTAAACACTGAATTGACCTATGCTGGAAATAATTCAATATCACGATGGTGAGAGTATTTACGGACTTTTAAAAGAGTTTTGAGAAGAACTGTGATTCAAGGAAAATTCGCGGATTTACATACTTGCACGTGGTTAGCACTCTGTTGTAAAATTAACTGCTATACCGAGATTTGAAATTTTTATCATGAATTTCTTACTGCTTGAGAAGTTATTCCTCCTCCCTCCACATATACATTTTATGAAAAACAGAGATCATTTTGGATAGGTTAATCTTCTGTGCAAAGAAAAATTAGGATAATCAGTCATTTAGAACTGTTCCAAAATCAGTCATTTTTGTATAAAGTGAATATTGTTCACGATCTTTAAAGTGAAATTATAATTCTTTTATTTAAAACTGGTTTAGAAAAATCATTAGCAGAAAATTGGAGGCCAAAATTATTCCCATGCAGGAAGTACTATGTTGCTTGTATCCTCATTGCACTTGGCGGTACACTCGGTTTTGGATATCATTTTCAGTTCCTTTCGGAACTGCTTGCTGTGCCTCACTTTCGAGTGATATTTTTACTGTAGCGAGGTAATTGCAGGAATAGACCAGGGCCATAGTTGTACAGATACACTGTGTATACATAACAACATTATTACGCATTTTATCAGTGATTCGGTCAGATAGCTTGCGTTCATTTTGCAAGTTATTTTCTTGTTATACGAAGTTCATTTCAGTGGATAGTGTGATAAATCCGTGTGTGAAACGTTTGTCGTATTCTGAGATTTGTTTCGTAATTTAGATACGTAAATCAGCAGTGGACTTTAATTAAAGTAATTTGGATAATTTACTGAGACAAAATTTAGTAGTTCATTTGATGTGCAATTTTCATTGGTTTTATTTTGGCGTATTTTCGAGATGTTGAAAGCTGTCCATTGTGAGGTCAGGCAACACACTGCTGTTCACTCGACTACACAGTAGAGGGCTTAAGTAATCACATTTTTCAGTAATTAGTTTTGTGCACTTAAACTCTACACTACATACTCACAGACATACAGTCACAAAGAGAGGGAGAGAGCGAGAGAGAGAGAGAGTTTAAAGCAGAAAAGCTAAAATTTTAAACTCTATTTTAGACACTGTGACAGCTACTTATATATATAACATTGGGACTCTTACGATGGGTGGTTTTATCACTTTGAAAAATTCGAGATGTGATCATAAGAGTAGCCGATGATATTAGTCCCTCTCCACATATTTACCCTACTGTGTGGCACATGTTTCGTAACCATGGATGACTTGTAGGAAATCTTGGTTGAAGAAATCTGCGTTTTGACTATTCAGGAGTGGTTCCACCTCCAAAATCAGCTTGTCGTCGTTCTGGAAATTCTTGCCGCGTAATGCGTTTTTAATACGAGGAAAGAAGACGACATCGCTAGACGCTCGAAGAAATAGCATGTGTGCCAGAATCCTGTGCAGAACAAGTTGGTGCATTTTCGTGAAAAAACGTCATGCCCTTTGTCAGCTTCCCGAGACACATCGCCTTTAAAGCTTCTACGATCCTCGCCTGGAAACTTCAGTAGTATTGTGGTGTCCCGACACAGTTTTCCAAAACCATTATTTCTTTCTTTTAGCTGCGTGGGGCAATCGCGACTTTAACGACAATATGGGTTTAGTTAGCGTGTTTGTCAACTCTTACAGTGAATTGAGAGGATGGGAACCTCCTTGCTTGGAATGGGTGTTCGGTTAAAACAGGTTGATAATTTTCATGGAAGTGGCAGGACTGATCTGAAAAGCAGCAAGTTATTACACTCAGTTCGTTTATTATTCTACCAACACATTTTTTTTATTGAGGTGTTAGGTCAAAACTCCTTAACAGAATGTCAGATGCTTTCAACAATCAGTAAGACAGACGTTTGTCGAAGACGAGTGCTTTTACTGACAATCAGTCTGCTAATTACTGGCCACTTGGCCTAAATCGTAAATCATCAACACTTTGAAATAATTCACTATCAGTGAAGGACCACTTGCCCTATAGTATAAGAGACAACTACCAATCAGCAACTTGTTCCTGCTGCGTACTCAAATTCCTCTCAGTACTTTGAGACAGAAACAGACAGTCTCCGTTCAATGCTCTTCCAACGAATACTGAAAATTGCTACTTATTTCGCAGTTTCCATATGTCCATCAGCATCTACCACCGCCCTCTCGTAGTTGAAGTGTTTATTGCTCCATCAGTTGCAGCTGAGGAGCGTCACTACACTCCGGCTGCTCTGATTTTTCACTGGATCTCCTTCCACTCTGCTACTACTGTTGCTACTGCTGTTACTACCTTTCAATCTGCTCCTCTCTGAGCTTTTATTTGGTTCTACATTGATTCTGGGTGCACACGGCTCCCTGCAATACCTGTCGAGAGTATTCTCTTGGAAGCTTTCCTCGACGTGTGATAGTCTTAATGGTTGAATATCATTCGAGCCTGTTCTCCGAATTCATCCATTAAGGGCACTGGTAAGTTCCGTCATCCCGTTGCCCTCCACCCTCTGAGTTGCAGGTGAAGTGTCAAGTATACAGTTTGCAAACGTGTTTGACCAGCCTCGAAGAAGCAAATAGTACCCAGCTGCTCTGACTTTAGGTCGAACAGTTCTGAGGCGTACAACTCCCCTTTCTCGACGTGGGAGCTCGAATCGGTACTGACTGAGACCTGACACTGCACCTGATCACTACCACATCCGGTACTGCATGCTTCGGCATCTGCCATCGGCATCAAACGAAATCCTCCTCGAATATTTTAATCTAATATGGCAGTCAGGTGCCTTCCCCAACACTTGGAGGGACGCAATTCTAACCCCTCTCCTCAAACCAGGAAAGGACCGCACATGTTCCAGTAGTTATCGGAGTATCGCCTTGACGAGCTGTGTAGGAAATACCCTGAAACGGATGGTTAACTGTCATCTGATCTGGCTTTGAGAGAGCAGGCAATTCCTTAGCCGCTCTCAGTGTGGATTCCGAAAGTTTCGGTCCACGGTCGACAACCTGACCGTCCTAGAAGCGGCTATTCAGCAGGCTATCCTCCGTCAGCATCACTTTGGCGGCATATTCTTTGATATCAGTAAGGCGTACGATACGACTTGGAGACACAGTATTCTCGCACAATTACATCAATGGGGCTTTCGTGGCCATCTACCCATTTTCATTCGGTCTTTCCTATCTCAGCGGTTTTTTCGGACCCGAGTTGGTCACACGCTGTATCTGATCGAATTGAGTAGGAGAATGGTGTCCGCAGGGCAGTGTTATGTGTTACCCTCTTTGCCATAGCCATCAACAGTATAACATATACGGTAAGGAGTCCAGTACAGCGCTCCTTGTTTGTGGACGACTTTGCTGTTTTCTGTTCCTCCTCCAGTATTGCAACGGTGAGCCGTCAGTTGCAACTCACAGAGCGGCGGTTAGAGGAGTTGACTGTAAAGACTGGTTTTCAGTTTTCTGCCGATAAGTGTGTGTGAGTTCATTTTAATCGATCTCGTCGTCCTTTTAATATCCCTGCCTTGCATATAGGGGACACTATCCTACATTTTAGAGACACAGTGAGGTTTCTGGGCCTCATTTTTGACTCCACATTGTCATGAGTGAGAGCCATACCTGCGACACTTGAAAGCCAGAACCCTGAAGGCGCTGAACATCCTCAAGTGCCTTAGACACAGGACTTGTGGAGCGGACAGAGCGCGTCTTCTCCAGTTTTATCGGGCTTTTGTGCGTTCGCGGCTGGACTACGGGTGCACAGTGTATGGGTCAGCGAGGCCCTCTTATTTGCGGAACCTTGACGCTGTCCACCATGCGTGGATTCGACTGGCCACGGGTGTTTATCGGACTAATCCCATACCGAGCGTCTGTGCTGAGGTGGGAGAATCGCCACCAACCATCCGGTGGCAGCTACTGTTGGTGCGCCAGGCTTGTAAGTTTCTCGCACCTCCAACCCTACCTGCTCACCGTATTGTTGCTCGTCCGCCTATGGAGCGCCTTTTCTCCAACCGTCCACGAGCCACGGTGCCGTTAGGAATCAGTGTGCAACGTGTGCTGGAGGCCCTGGGTGTGGAGCCCGTACAGTCCCAAATCCATGGTTTTAACCGCCTACCCCCTGGTTACTGGAGAGGCCCAGAGCGTTACAAGAGAGATTGCACTCCTGCCACCGTTTTTAATGCAACATTTTCTGCCATTTTATCCGAGCACCAAGACTATGTAGCTGTTTTTACGGATGGGTTGAAACAGGGGTATCCGTTGGTTGCTCTATTGCTTTTCCAGATCGTGTCCTCAGGATCAGACTGCCTCAAGCAGTTTACTGTCTTTGATTCAGAATTGTCTGGGATCTTGCGGGCACTGGAGCACATGAGACGCTCTTCCCATTCTAAATTTCTTGTCTGTTCCGTTTCACTAAGTGCCCTTCACTCATTGCAAAGTTTGTATGCAGCAGATAAAACAGTCCAATCCAGGATGCCCTCCTTCAACTACATCGACTGGGGAAGGAGGTGGCTTTCTGCTGGGCTTCAGGACACGTCTGCATTGTTGGGAACGAATGGGAGATCTTGCAGCCATGGAGCTGTGTCTCGATCGGCAAGTATTTCAGGGTGCCATCCCTATGCACGCACTCACCTCGCTGTTGAGCTCACGAGTCATGCGTCGGTGGGTGGCTCGAAATGACTGACATAAGCTCCGTTTAGTGACGTTCACAACGCGTGTGTGTTGTACTTCTTTCCAGCCCCGTAGGCAGCACGAGGTTCTCCTCACTTGGCTTCGGATAGGCTACTGTCCTGTGACGCATGGCTTGCTGCTCCGGCTAGAGGATCCTCCAATGTGTGGTACTTGTAGCGTCCAGGTCACTGTGCGCCACGTTTTATTGGATTGCGTTTTATTTTCTGACCAGTGGACCGCGGCCTTCTTGCCAGCGGATCTGCCATCTCTTTTAGGAAATACTTCAAACGAATTTGGTTTAAGTTTTAAAGTTCTGTGACTTGTCCAATGTTTTTACCAATATTTTATGGAGAGAGTCTTAATTGTTCACAAGATGACTGGCTCGGCCATATTTTACGTAAATGGCCAGCCAGTGACAATTCACTTTGGCATCCTTGACACTCCATTCTCGTTTTCCTTACGTATTATTTTCTTATACAGCATTTTGCATCTTTTCCCACTTTCTTTGCGTGTATGCTTCCATTTTACTAAATTTGTCCACACACGATTCTTTTAATGTGTGTCAGGGCATCGTTTCCTCCATATTTATACTTTTTTCACCGTATGCTACACTCGACATTGGTTTGGTACCCCTAGGTGGCCAGAACTGAATATGTTACATCTTTTTAAAATTGAGCATGAGGCCGTTCACAGAAAACGAGTCAATGACACTTTCAAGAAAAACATTTTCTACTCCCTCTATTTCTGTATGTATGCTTGGACTGATCTCAATGCAACTGCTATCTGTAAAAAGAACTAATTCTTCTTGTTGCATATTAGACGGTAGATAGTTTTCACATTCGACAAACAACAGAGCTCTTGAAGAGAGTAGGTGATAAACGAATATGAAACGTCCCCTTAGAAAATTTTGTGAATTACTGTGCTGGTGAACCCCTTACGTTATTTGATTTTCAAACAGCTGAGCAAAACTGAACGTACTCAGACATTTCTCTCTTTACTTATTCTGATCATCACTAAACTGACACACAATATTTTTAGCGCAAGGTAATCTGACTTTTAATAACCCCTACAAAAGAATGGCCCTGACTAACAATAACCTATACCTTTCTGAATCACTTACCTCACAAAAATCTTCATTACTCGAACTACTGCAATACAGCGAACGCCAATACTGCCAGGTAAATAAAAGATTCTAACTACTGAAGGCACTAACTACTGATAGACATAGATAACAAATGAAAGATTTTGATAAAGAACAAACAATGTATTTACCTTGATAGTGTTCAAAAGTCATATATCATGACATCCAGTCTTACAAATTTACTGTCTCTGATGGACACACGTCCATATTATCCGCTCTCAATCTCCGCCATCTCTCTCCCCACATCCACCACTGTTGGCGGCTCACCTCCAACTGCGCAACGCTACGCGCTGTTCTCATCCAGCTGCCCAACACTACAATAGCAAACAACAATGCAAACCAGCCACAGACTGCACACAGCACAGCCAGTGATTTTCATATAGAGCGCTACATGGCGTTACCAACATAAAAACCTAAACAGCCTACTTACGCGAATTAAGAATGTAGGTTGCTGTTTAAAGATGACGTGACAATGTTCATATCATCGTAACGAAGTAATTTACAAATGAAATCATGCTGGTAGATGCCCGTCTGGTAGCGGAATAGCATTTGACTGACACTTTTTTTTTTAATTTTGCTTCTGGAAAAAGGAAATGATTTGGTGTGTTTGTGCCGGCCGGTGTGGCCGAGCGGTTCTAGGCAATTCAGTCTGGAACCACGCGACCACTATGGTCGCAGGTTCGAATCCTGCCTAGGGCTTGGATGTGTGTGATGTCCTTAGGTTATTTAGGTTTAAGTATTTGTAAGTTCTAGGGTACTGATGACCTCACCAGCTAAGTCCCATAGTCCTCAGAGCCATTTTTTTGGTGTGTTTGAGATAAATGGGACATCGTGTGTACTGCTCCCTGCCATACATTTCACAGCGGTTTTGTAGGGTATTGATGTTCCCGTACACGCATGTAACGGAGCTATGGAGTTCATCATCCAGGTCACCGTCTTCTTCACGAGCAGTCAATGTATTACGAAATCGCGACCAGAGGGATCCCCGCTGCAGTATTTCATTTGGTGATTATTTGTTCTATTTCAACACTTTACCTGCTATACAGCGCACAGTTTTTCGGACGTCTCTTGTTTATCGCACGTTCTTACGAGTGACTGGGCAGGACATTAGCAAGTCAACGGCGAGCCCTGACAGCGTTTCGCGACATCAGCTAATCAGCGCCCGGGCTCAGGTGCAAGCATGTGTATCATGGAGCCAATGCTTGGCCACCGCAATGCTAATTCACCTGTCGCCCCGTGGCGGACACCCGGCTGCTAATAGCAGCGGCGAGCCAGACACACCACACGTGACGTAACACCTGCTCCTGGGGAGTCAAGACAGCGAATCCCAGTTAGTCAAAGGGATCGTCTATAATCCTTCTTGTGGTAACGGCTGCAAACGACTCTCGAAAATGTAAATGACAGAGAAGAACTCACATAAAGCAATTTAACTACTTTCTTCGTCCTAACAGCGAAACTTAAAATTTTTATCTGATTTTGACTGAAACTTATTTTTTTATTGATGATATGGCGTCATGAGGATGTGGCCGTAAGGAGAAACAAAACTACCATTTTACGGAACAGAGCGGCAAATGTCAACTCCCTTAATCTGGCAGGTAGGTTAGAAAATTTAAAAAGGGAAATTGATGTGTTGAATTTAGATTTAGTGGGAATATGTGAAGTTCGGTTGTAGGAGGAACACGATTTCTGGTCATGTGGGCGCAGGACTATAAATACAAAGTCATATGGGGGTAATGCAGAAGTGGGTTTAATAATGAATAAGAAAATACGAATGTGGGTAAACTACTAACAACAGAGTAGTGAACGCTGAAGCTGTATCTGGGACGTCCTTGTATATGGTTTGAAGAGACGTGGTACTAGTAGTGATCCCTGCGGTAATCTCTCCTTGATGGTGAAGTATTTGCTAGTGAGGACTTTGACAGCGACTCTGACTTCACAGTAGTGATTTTTCTTCATTTTTTCCAGGAAATTTGTCATCAGACGTGGGATAGTTTCCTTCCGTTTGAGAACTAGACCATCTAGCCATTAAGTGTCATAGGATGTTGTTAAGGCAATAAAAGCCACAAAAGCTGATGGCATGGCGACAGCCATATCGTCTAACAACTGTGAGGAAGGCGAGCGAATACTCAGAAGCAACTGTTTCATGGAGTAGCGGTCATGCCCCGAAACCTCAGAAAACCGAAATATGTTGTCTCCATCTGAGTTCTGGATTTTACTGCCCTTATTACTATCTGTTTTCTCGATGCAGTTCCAATAGTCGTTACCAGTAGCAGAAAACACCATTGCTTTTCTATCGTAATTCTCTGTCTGTTTTATATGTTACATGACCTCCTTTCTATTTGAAACTTACGAATTGCATCCGAAACTTTGCCTTCCAAAGACAGCCTCCATACAGGATTTCCCCCTCTCCAATGTTATGCCACGAGCGATATTCATTATTACATCTTCGACTGACCAAAGGAAATAAATAAATGCTTGTAGCTTCATGGTAATTATGTGACTGAAGAAAGAGGCTTTGAAGGTCGCACTGCAGCAGGCGATTGAATTTGGTGATATTATTGCTGTCTCCCTCAAATTGCGAGGTATGTTCTTTCATTTGTTTCCTGGAAACAGAAGGAATCAATGCCACCGAGAGTCACCGTCAGTTTTGTGGTATGCATGAGTTTACGAGTGATGGAGCTATGAGAGAAAGGTGCAGAAAAACCAAAGCTGGCCGCATATATCCACATAATGAAAGTGGTAGCAGAAGAAATTCAGGTGTGAATAATGAACTTGTGCAAATGTTGACGAAATTCTGCGTGCAGTGTGTCGGTTAACGACTCCTGATCTTCCTGAAATATGCTTCATATTTCAAGGACAGCCCTTTTCAACATTTACATTGAATTGCGAGGTTATTATAAGTTTTGTGTGCTGTGGGAACCAATATGTCTACTCGATATTCACAAACTGGTAGGATGTGTTCGGCCTTGGTATTCATTCTGCATTGCCATGAAGAGGTTGAGGGATTTTTGAATGGAATTGTCATTGGGGACGAGATGTACCAGCAGCATGTGACTGCTGAAGCTGTTAAGTATCTAGGTTGATTCTTTCAAAGCAGGATACAGCAGGCAGTCACTGTTCACACAAATAACACCGTTACCGGCTTCGAACAAAGACTTTCATCACTCACTTTCTATCCAATTTGAAACATAAATAAACACCACACTTTTTGACAACATTCTGACCTTAACCCAAGAGTCTGATAATTGTGCCCATGTCGAGGCCAGTAAATGCTGCAGAATGGACAGATTGGACTTCGGGAAATTTAAAACATCATTCATCATTAAAAGGAACAATACCATTTCACACGCAGAATTGAAAAGGATTGAAAACAACAATTTCGGCCTATAAAAAAGGTCAGGCTCTCTATTCACATTAATGCCCAAAAAGAAAACAGTCTGTTGACTCAAATTTTAGCAGCTGGAAATTACGTGGTCAACGTTTCAACTGTCCAAGTGAACAAGAGATGGCCTTAAATTTACAACAATCGAAATTAAATAAAACAATAGCTTAGCCCAAGGTAAAGCACCAGAAAAGTAAATGGACACTATTAAAGAATATTAATAGGAGAAAATTCATTTTTTTTTAATTTTGCCAGTCTCTGTTGTACAGATATAAATTTAGGCCGTAGTGGTTACCGGTTTCGAGCTGACACACCCACTTTCAAACCACACACTTTGCTGTTAAAAGCAAATGTCCACCTAATACGGTGACAAAAGGCACAGCAAAACATACAGTGGGCAGCAAGTACCCTCAATGATCCATAGTCCATGCGTCAGTTGCTACTGACTGACACAGTCAAGCTCCAGTAGCAACGGACCGATAGGCTAAGATCAATGAGGATACTTGTCGCCCATTGTATACACTGCTGTGTCTTTTGCTACCGTATCAGATGGATATTTGCGGTTAATAGCAAGGTGTGTGGTTTGAAAGCCAGAAACCGGTAACCACTACAGTTGAATTTTATATCAGTGCAACAGAGACTGAAGAAATAATAATAATAATGGAAAAGATCCAATTTCCTCATTTACCTAACAGTTGCGAACCTACCATCCTGTGGCAGCATGCCTCGATTAAGCAAAATCTAACTCATGGGGAAAAGCAACCTTGAAGATCGAAAGAAGTGAAAGAACCACAGAAAGAGTCGCATAAATACTTGAGTTTCAAAATTAGAAAAACGCTTAACTCCTTCTTTGGTCGTAATGGAAATGAGCGTTTGGTGTCATTGGCCGGGAGGCCCTTTACGGGGCAGGTCCGGCCGCCTTGGTGCAGTTACATTCGACACCACATTGGGCGACCTACGCGCCGGATGGGGATGAAATGATGATGGAGACAACACAACACACAGTCCCTAAGCGAAGAAAATCCCCGGCCCAGCCGGGAATCGAACCCGGGCCCGTAGGACCACAATCCGCTGACGATTCAACTATCGGGGCGCACTTCTTTGGTCGTGACGACAAGGTACTCAAAAAATATTAATTATCAGAATACACGCAGCCTGAAATGGTGGCTAATCCTTCTAATACATTTTCTGAATGGGCTTACATTTGCTACTCAGTGGCCTGACAAAAGTTATACTGTTGTCGTGTCTGAGCGGTTCTAGGCGCTTCAGTCTGGAAGCGCGCGACCGCTACGGTGGCAGGTTCGAATCCTGCCTCGGGCATGGATGTGTGTGATGTCCTTAGGTTAGTTAGGTTTAAGTAGTTCTACGTTCTAGGGGACTGATGACCTGAGGTGTTAAGTCCCATAGTGCTCAGAGCCATTTGAACCATTTTTTTGTTGTCGTCTTTTGACCTATTTCAGCACAGGATTCTGGTTTAAAATCACGGCAAGCATCCAGTGCTACGGACCAATTTAGACCACACACACACACAGACAAATACATGGAAAAATATATACATAGATGTCGAAATCACGAATGCAATAGTGCCAAAAATTCTTTATCGGAGATGTCATAAAGATTTGGCAGTAGAAAATATATAAGCCCAGGAGTACCTGTAGTACAGACAAAGATTGTTACTTAACATATGACTATTCATAATGAGACCCAACACGAAATGGAAAGAAAAAGGGCAATTTTCAAGAAAGTCTATTAAAGCAAGCTACGCATAATGGAAGTAAAGCAGCTTTAAAATTTACTCCCCAACTTCAATCATTAGTGTGGAAATAGTCGATTAACAACCTTTATGGCCGAATTAAGAGATAAAGTTTCAATGAGAGCTGTACCTTAAATTAGCTGTTAATGACGTATCAAAAGATAATATACATAACAGTAGTGCACTTTAAAAATATGTTGACTTAGAGATACAATAAACCAATGAGAGCGATATTAAATAATACATAAGTATGTATCATCTGAGGCCTTGCTTATTAAAAGATAGGTATTCAAGAAAAACACCTCTAATAATATTAGCGGTACGATCTGACATCAGCCTTCAGAGGAGCTGAAACATCGAAGTTGAAATAAGCGGCTTTTATGTAGCCAGGCAAACAGGCGTTCTATTTTTAATACCATAATTGCTTACAGCTTTCACCCAGTATATGGGCGGCTACAACCAATCACATGCCGAAACCGTCAGACGCCGAAATCAGACTGTACTCCAGCACGCAACATCTCTTATCGGTGCTCGAACAAAAACAACAAATGGCACTGAAGTTTTAATATTAGAAAAGAAGGAAAATGGTAACATGAAGTTTACTCTTAATACCACCGAAAGAGCTCCTTTCTTATCAAGTTTACACCAGCTCAACAGGAAGCCTAAATACGACTCACCACAAGGAAATCAGTTTTTTTTTTTAATTTAAGGAAGGCAAAATAGATATACCGAGGTTCGAACCTCATATAATAGTTTCAAAGGGTGTTTCTACATCACATAATAAACATCACCACATAAAAGCAAAAGAGTTGGAAAGCATGGAGTGAGAGATTACCCACGTATAAAACGCCGACTTCTCCATACGAAACATTTGACTTTCTAGTTAGCCAAGAAGTAAATCACTGTTCGAGGTGAAGGCGGAACCAAACCATCTTCCACAACATGGTAACGCTCAACAAGACGCTACAACTGGTCCACCAAGAGCCTGGACACATGGCACAATGTTGTTGTTGTTGTGGTCTTCAGTCCTGAGACTGGTTTGATGCAGCTCTCCATGCTACTCTATCTTGTGCAAGCTTCTTCATCTCCCAGTACCTACTGCAACCTACATCCTTCTGAATCTGCTTAGTGTATTGATCTCTTGGTCTCCCTCTACGATTTTTACCCTCCACGCTGCCCTCCAATGCTAAATTTGTGATCCCTCGATGCCTCAGAACATGTCCTACCAACCGATCCCTTCTTCTAGTCAAGTTGTGCCACAAACTTCTCTTCTCCCCAATACTATTCAATACCTCCTCATTAGTTACGTGATCTACCCACCTTATCTTCAGCATTCTTCTGTAGCACCACATTTCGAAAGCTTCTATTCTCTTCTTGTCCAAACTAGTTATCGTCGATGTCTCACTTCCATACATGGCTACACTCCATACAAATACTTTCAGAAATGACTTCCTGACACCTAAATCTATATTCGATGTTAACAAATTTCTCTTCTTGAGAAACGCTTTCCTTGCCATTGCCAGTCTACATTTTATATCCTCTCTACTTCGACTATCATCGGTTATTTTACTCCCTAAATAGCAAAACTCCTTTACTACTTTAAGTGTCTCATTTCCTAATCTAATTCCCTCAGCATCACCCGACTTAATTTGACTACATTCCATTATCCTCGTTTTGCTTTTGTTGATGTTCATCTTATATCCTCCTTTCAAGACACTGTCCATTCCGTTCAACTGCTCTTCCAAGTCCTTTGCTGTCTCTGACAGAATTACAATGTCATCGGCGAACCTCAAAGTTTTTACTTCTTCTCCATGAATTTTAATACCTACTCCGAATTTTTCTTTTGTTTCCTTTACTGCTTGCTCAATATACAGATTGAATAACATCGGGGAGAGACTACAACCCTGTCTCACTCCTTTCCCAACCACTGCTTCCCTTTCATGCCCCTCGACTCTTATAACTGCCATCTGGTTTCTGTACAAATTGTAAATAGCCTTTCGCTCCCTGTATTTTACCCCTGCCATCTTCAGAATTTGAAAGAGAGTATTCCAGTCAACATTGTCAAAAGCTTTCTCTAAGTCTACAAATGCTAGAAACGTACGTTTGCCTTTTCTTAATCTTTCTTCCAAGATAAGTCGTAAGGTCAATATTGCCTCACGTGTTCCAACATTTCTACGGAATCCAAACTGATCTTCCCCGAGGTCGGCTTCTACCAGTTTTTCCATTCGTCTGTAAAGAATTCGCGTTAGTATTTTGCAGCTGTGACTTATTAAACTGATAGTTCGGTAGCTTTCACATCTGTCAACACCTGCTTTCTTTGGGATTGGAATTATTATATTCTTCTTAAAGTCTGAGGGTATTTCGCCTGTCTCATACATTGTGCTCACCAGATGGTAGAGTTTTGTCATGACTGGCTCTCCTGAGGCCATCAGTAGTTCTAATGGAATGTTGTCTGCTCCCGGGGCCTTGTTTTGACTCAGGTCTTTCAGTGCTCTGTCAAACTCTTCACGCAGTATCTTATCTCCCATTTCATCTTCATCTACATCCTCTTCCATTTCCATAATATTGTCCTCAAGTACATCGCCCTTGTATAAACCCTCTATATACTCCTTCCATCTTTCTGCTTTCCCTTTTTTGCTTAGAACTGGGTTGCCATCTGAGCTCTTGATATTCATACAAGTGGTTCTCTTCTCTCCAAAGGTCTCTTTAATTTTCCTGTAGGCAGTATCTATCTTACCCCTAGTGAGACAAGCCTCTACATCCTTACATTTGTCCTCTAGCCATCCCTGCTTAGCCATTTTGCACTTCCTGTCGATTTCATTTTTGAGACGTTTGTATTCCTTTTTGCCTGCTTCGTTTACTGCATTTTTATATTTTCTCCTTTCATCAATTAAATTCAATATTTCTTCTGTTACCCAAGGATTTCTATTAGCCCGCGTCTTTTTACCTACTTGATCCTCTGCTGCCTTCACCACTTCATCCCTCAGAGCTGCCCATTCTTCTTCTACTGTATTTCTTTCCCCCATTCCTGTCAATTGTTCCCTAATGCTCTCCCTGAAACTCTCTACAACCTCTGGTTCTTTCAGTTTATCCAGGTCCCATCTCCTTAAATTCCCACCTTTTTGCAGTTTCTTCAGTTTCAATCTGCAGTTCATAACCAATAGATTGTGGTCAGAATCTACATCTGCCCCAGGAAATGTCTTACAATTTAAAACCTGGTTCCTAAATCTCTGTCTTACCATAATATAATCTATCTGAAACCTGTCAGTATCTCCAGGCTTCTTCCATGTATACAGCCTCCTTTCATGATTCTTGAACCAAGTGTTAGCTATGATTAAGTTATGCTCTGTGCAAAATTCTACAAGGCGGCTGCCTCTTTCATTCCTTCCCCCCAATCCATATTCACCTACTATGTTTCCTTCTCTCCCTTTTCCTACTGACGAATTCCAGTCACCCATCACTATTAAATTTTCGTCTCCCTTCACTACCTGAATAATTTCTTTTATCTCGTCATACATTTTATCTATTTCTTCATCATCTGCAGAGCTAGTTGGCATATAAACTTGTACTACTGTAGTAGGCATGGGCTTTGTGTCTATCTTGGCCACAATAATGCGTTCACTATGCTGTTTGTAGTAGCTAACCCGCACTCCTATTTTTTTATTCATTATTAAACCTACTCCCGCATTACCCCTATTTGATTTTGTATTTATAACCCTGTAATCACCTGACCAAAAGTCTTGTTCCTCCTGCCACCGAACTTCACTAATTCCCACTATATCTAACTTTAAGCTATCCACTTCCCTTTTTAAATTTTCTAACCTACCTGCCCGATTAAGTGATCTGACATTCCACGCTCTGATCCGCAGAACGCCAGTTTTCTTTCTCCTGATAACGACGTCCTCTTGAGTAGTCCCCGCCCGGAGATCCGAATGGGGGACTATTTTACCTCCGGAATATTTTACCCAAGAGGACGCCATCATCATTTAATCATACAGTAGAGCTGCATGTCCTCGGGAAAACTTACGGCTGTAGTTTCCCCTTGCTTTCAGCCGTTCGCAGTACCAGCACAGCAAGGCCGTTTTGGTGAATGTTACAAGGCCAGATCAGTCAATCATCCAGACTGTTGCCCCTGCAACTACTGAAAAGGCTGCTGCCCCTCTTCAGGAACCACATGTTTGTCTGGCCTCTCAACAGATACCCCTCCGTTGTGGTTGCACCTACGGTACGGCCATCTGTATCGCTGAGGCACGCAAGCCTCCCCACCAACGGCAAGGTCCATGGTTCATGGGGGGACATGGCACAATAGCCAAGCTAATGTCAGCTGCAACTGCCCGGGCGTACGGAGAAGCTCTCCGTGTCTCTACTTGGTTCGCGTCCACTTCGTCTCCAGCCGCTGCTATTCGCACAACACTCCTGCCGCCACCTAGCCGACTCGAACCGCCGGAAACCAAAGATCGCGACTCCGGCTGAAAACAGAATGATAGGAGCCGCCACCCCCAAACCCTACATAAAAACTACACTAAAATACAAGAACGTGCTCAGTTATGCATTAATACAACTGCAAAATTAATTTAAATTTTCAATTAGCCATCTTGTTTTAGTATAATGTCCACTGTCGTTACACTTACTTATTTATATACACTTATTTTTCACTAATTACGTTGTTTCCTGAATAGGCCACAATATTTACTTAATATAAGTTAAGAAACATTTTGTAAGAAACTTAATTCTATAACTTTTTGCTTTATCTGCAATTCTCACTGAATGTACAATGAATATAATGTAACATGTATTCCTTATATATTTTCTTTTGCCAAATCTTTATGATATCTCCGAGAAAGAATTTTTTTGGCACTATTGCATTAGTGATTTCGCCATCTTTGTATACATTTTCCCGTGTGTGTGTGTGTGTGTGTGTGTGTGTGAGTGTGTGTGTGCGCGCGCCTTGCTTCACGCTATGTGGATATATGTAAATCAAATACGTGCTGTCTATACTCTACAGCATTTCGTGAACACAAGTAAACAACATGCAACAACATGTCACGAGATTTTAGACGTATTTTACACGTGAGTAAAATCAGAAACAGGCTGAATAGATAGTAAGAGTGTCGCGGGGAGACTGTGCAGAGAAATAACTGTCAAGACAAAAATTAGATATGTATCGCCGTTTCGGAGTTATTCAGCACTGAAGTTAGCCGATCAGGTCGTTGCGGATGCAAATCCAAGCACTTTTACGCCCTAAAATTCGGTTATGCACAGAATCTGTATGCCCGTGAGTTACTACTCGTTCAAATGTTCATTACCAGTTAAAACGTTCCTTTTTCGGAAGTGATAAATTTAAGCTAGTTGAGCAAAAGCTACGTTTTCTTCTTTTAAGAAAACCAAACGATACTGTCGCTTACAGGCTGCGTGCGTGGTGACCTGATTGGTTGACTTCAGTTCTAAATAAATCGGAAAGGGCATAATTCATCGACCTTTTTCCTTAACAATTGTTTCTTAGCACACTCTCCCCTGAAACCACCCTTACAAGTTTTTCAGACTGTTTCTGACCACCATGTTTAACTACAACAACGAAGCCTTAAAGATTTGTTTACGTTGTATTCAATCGTTATTAGGTGTAGTGACTTTTAAATACGTCGTTTCTAACACTGTGTTTTACTGTGAGCACCACTATCCCAAGAATCTTTCACCTCAATGAATAATACATGCGAGAAGATTATTTTAAACTTAAGAAAATGTATATCCAAAAGCGTCAGTCGGAAAGCGGACGCTATTTGTGTGAATAAATAGTGTTGTCAATAGCGGCTGCTTGCCGGTTTCTTCTTTGTAAGACTCGACCTGTATTTTATTCACAGCCACGGCCTGAAAATAGTTTTAGACAAAATATCTTTGAACTCTGGTCGATGCACATTCATTCTCTCAATAAGACCGAAATTTCAGAAATGGCTCTCAGCACTATGGGACTTAACATCTGTGGTCATCAGTCCCATAGAACTTAGATCTACTTAAACCTAACTAACCTGAGGACATCACAAACATCCATGCCCGAGGCAGGAGTCGAACCTGCGACCGTAGCAGTCGCGCGGTTCCGGACTGCGCGCCTAGAACCGCTAGACCACCGCGGCCGGCCCGAAATTTCAAGCAGACTCTTTGAAACCGAAAAATAATGGGTAGAATTTTTTGGTGTCTCAAAGGAATTTTGATAACAGCTTTCTTGAGTACAAGGCGCGAGAATACTGTGGCATCACAATTGTATTATGCGACACTTAGGAAACGATTACAAGCGAACAGCACGGGATAATTATTGGAGGAATCCTTTTCCTTCACGACAATGTGCAACCCCATATTGCGAATTGGACGAAGAAAAAACTCTCTGTCTGTTTGGCTCCGAGATTTTTCAACATGCTCTCTACAGGCGAGACTTGGCACCACGCAACCTTAATCTCTTTTACAAAATGAAGGCCTGGCTGTCTCCTCTGCACTTCACCAACGACGGTAAGGTCAAGGATGCCGTGAATAACTCGCTGAATCACCAGCTGGCATCATTCTTTGCTGAAGGGATAAAGAAGCTGGTATCACGATACAACAAATGCTTGAATTTTAGAAGCGCTTTGTGGAGTAGTACTGTTAGTGCGTAAGTACATATTATACACTGCCAGAAAATAAATAAGAATATCAATTTAGATGTTTCCACTTCACTAACTATTTACTATTGCGCCGGCCGGAGTGGCCGTGCGGTCCTAGGCACTGCAGTGTGGAGCCGAGCGACAGCTACGGTCGCTGGTTCGAATCCTGCCTCGGGCATGGATGTGTGTGATGTCCTTAGGTTAGTTAGGTTTAATTAGTTCTAAGTTCTAGGAGACTGCCCGCATCTCGTGGTCGTGCGGTAGCGTTCTCGTTTCCCACGCCCGGGTTCCCGGGTTCGATTCCCGGCGGGGTCAGGGATTTTCTCTGTCTCGTGACGGCTGGGTGTTGTGTGCTGTCCTTAGGTTAGTCAGGTTTAAGTAGTTCTAAGTTCTAGGGGACTGATGACCATAAATGTTAAGTCCCATAGTGCTCAGAGCCATTTGAACCAATTTTTCTAGGAGACTGATGACCTCAGACGTTAAGTCGCATGGTGCTCAGAGCCATTTGAACCATTTAGTATTGCAAACAGTTCGTATGGAGTACATTTACAGGTCAATAGCACAAGCGGTTCTAATGTACCAGGTTCCATGCTGAAACACCCATATTAATACGTGTTGTAGCCTTCACGGGCTGCAATGCAGTCGCTGCCTCTGGCGTCCTGTCGATCATACGCAAGGCGGAATTGTCCTGACATGCTGCTCGACCTGTTCATGCAGTTCTGTAAGAGTTGTTTGTTGCGAGTCATGCGAATCCCGCCATATCCCATACATTTTCGATTGCAGACAATTGCGGAGATTGTGGTGGCCAGGGAAGTTCCTGCACGTCTTGCAGAGTATGTTGAGTTTCACGGGCAGTGTGTGGTCGAGTAATATCCTGTTGGAAAACATCTCACCTTCCCGCTGCAAGTATGGCGTAATAAGGGTTTAAAAATAATAATAAATGAAAAGCGCCAGTTTGCTTTTGTTCTACAATATTATTTTTATTGCTAACCGGTTTTCGGCTTACAAGGCCATCTTCAGGCATGCCTGACGACGATCATGCCTGAAGATGGCCTTGTAAGCCGAAAACCGGTTAGCAATAAAAATAATATTGTAGAACAAAAGCAAACTGGTGCTTTTCATTTATTATTATAATGTTGTTCTACCAAGAACCGACGGAATATTCTGTTAATAGGGTTTAAAAACTTTCTGCACATACCGAGAGCTGGTTAGTGTCCCCTACAGAAACATCAAAGCTGACGGAGAGCTGTAGCTTATCGCACCCCAGACCATAAGGACAGAGGTGTAGCCAGTGTGTTTTGGAGGAATGCGCTCTACGAGACAGCGCTCACCGGATCTACGTCCTACGTGAAAACGACTGTCAGTTGCGTGTAGGCAGAAGCTGTTGTCATCGTTGAAGACCATAGCTCGCCATTCCAAGAGATCCTCTGACAGCACCAGTGGAGCCGCGCAAGATGCTCCAGCGTGAGTGAAAGACGGGCTGGAGGTGTAATTGCCTACAGTTCCACTGCTAATATCCGGCTCGCAATATTTCGTGTGGACACGCCTGGGCTCACAAGCCCTCTTACCTGTACTGTGGCAGCTGTACGATCTGCCACTGCTATCCTTACAATACGACGATCATTATGTGTGTCTGGGCTGAGCGGTCGTCCAGAACCTCGTGTACTAGTGTGAGAACGTTCACGTTGCCACTGATACCAGCATCGTTTCACAACTGACGGAGCATGTCCAATTTGTGTGGCAGTTCTCGCCATTCTGAATGCCGCAAAAAATGGTTCAAATGGTTCTGATCACTATGGGACTTAACATCTGAGGTCAACAGTCCCCTAGAACTTAGAAATACTTAAACCTATCTAACCTAAAGATATTACACACATCCATGCCCGAGGCAGGATTCGAACCGGCGACCGTAGCAGCAGCGCCTAGAGCTGCTCGGCCACAACGGCCGGCTGAAGGCCGCAATTTGACCCCTTTCAAACTTGCCTACTTTGCTGGAGGAAGCAAGAGTGAGTCTGCATGGCACGATTGCCTGCTACCTTCATAGGTTTGTACCACACTGAGCCTTCTGGTTGTGAGCATTCCCTATTAACCAGTAGACCCAGAATACGCTCTGGTAGGTACGCCACTACGCTATCCGTTACCATAAATGAGTGTGAATTCCTATGGGACCAAGCTGCTGAAGTCATTGGTCCCTAGACTTACACACTACTTAAACTAACTTAAACTAAGATATGTTAAGAACAACACACACACCCATGCCCGGGGTTTCACTCGAAGCTCCGGCGGGAGGGCAGCGCAAGCCGTTACATGGCGAGTCAAACCGCGCGGCCACTCCACGCGACTACCCGCTAGCAGACGACGTTGACATCACTATCAGTACATCCACTATCTCCCAGGTGACATACGTCGTCTTCGGAGCAAAACTATTGTCAAATACTGTGTGCCTGACCGAGACTCGAACTCAGGATCTTTGCCTTTCGCGGGCAAGCGCTCCACCATCTGAGTATCCAGGCACGACTCACGCAGTGTCCTCACAGCTAAATTCTAAAATTCTAAAATCATTGTCGTATGTCCAGGTGTACTAATTCTTTTTCCCCTTAGTGTATATAATAAAAATATACACTCCTGGAAATTGAAATAAGAACACCGTGAATTCATTGTCCCAGGAAGGGGAAACTTTATTGACACATTCCTGGCGTCAGATACATCACATGATCACACTGACAGAACCACAGGCACATAGACACAGGCAACAGAGCATGCACAATGTCGGCACTAGTACAGTGTATATCCACCTTTCGCAGCAATGCAGGCTGCTATTCTCCCATGGAGACGATCGTAGAGATGCTGGATGTAGTCCTGTGGAACGGCTTGCCGTGCCATTTCCACCTGGCGCCTCAGTTGGACCAGCGTTCGTGCTGGACGTGCAGACCGCGTGAGACGACGCTTCATCCAGTCCCAAACATGCTCAATGGGGGACAGATCCGGAGATCTTGCTGGCCAGGGTAGTTGACTTACACCTTCTAGAGCACGTTGGGTCGCACGGGATACATGCGGACGTGAATTGTCCTGTTGGAACAGCAAGTTCCCTTGCCGATCTAGGAATGGTAGAACGATGGGTTCGATGACGGTTTGGATGTACCGTGCACTATTCAGTGTCCCCTCGACGATCACCAGTGGTGTACGGCCAGTGTAGGAGATCGCTCCCCACACCATGATGCCGGGTGTTGGCCCTGTGTGCCTCGGTCGTATGCAGTCCTGATTGTGGCGCTCACCTGCACGGCGCCAAACACGCATACGACCATCATTGGCACCAAGGCAGAAGCGACTCTCATCGCTGAAGACGACACGTCTCCATTCGTCCCTCCATTCACACCTGTCGCGACACCACTGGAGGCGGGCTGCACGATGTTGGGGCGTGAGCGGAAGACGGCCTAACGGTGTGCGGGACCGTAGCCCAGCTTCATGGAGACGGTTGCGAATGGTCCTCGCCGATACCCCAGGAGCAACAGTGTCCCTAATTTGCTGGGAAGTGGCGGTGCGGTCCCCTACGGCACTACGTAAGATCCTACGGTCTTGGCGTGCATCCGTGCGTCGCAGCGGTCCGGTCCCAGGTCGACGGGCACGTGCACCTTCCGCCGACCACTGGCGACAACATCGATGTACTGTGGAGACCTCACGTCCCACGTGTTGAGCAATTCGGCGGTACGTCCACCCGGCCTCCGCATGCCCACTATACGCCCTCGCTCAAAGTCCGTCAACTGCACATACGGTTCACGTCCACGCTGTCGCGGCATGCTACCAGTGTTAAAGACTGCGATGGAGCTCCGTATGCCACGGCAAACTGGCTGACACTGACGGCGGCGGTGCACAAATGCTGCGCAGCTAGCGCCATTCGACGGCCAACACCGCGGTTCCTGGTGTGTCCGCTGTGCCGTGCGTGTGAACATTGCTTGTACAGCCCTCTCGCAGTGTCCGGTATGGTGGGTCTGACACACCGGTGTCAATGTGTTCTTTTTTCCATTTCCAGGAGTGTATTTTTGACGGGGAATTGGAAATTAATTTATGAATAGCCATCATATTTAATCTCAGAATTTGTTGTCGTTTTAGAAGCGTGGTTCGACGCCTACAGACTACCGTGTACTTGTCACTGGTTTTCTCTCCACCAACAATCCTTAATATTAGCCCTGCTTGTTCTCCCTCAAAGTAGCCGCACTTTCAGTGGTACTGGGCTAATTTATTATCCAGTTCAGAGTGCAATGTTCTCATGGCCTGCTATGAATTCGCTTGTATACACCCGCAACTTACGCCGGCTCGGCTGCCGTGTAAGGAGCGCGGATAAACAGCAGGCCGAACCCGCCGGCTGCGAGCTGCCGCTCTGGACTTGTAATGCCACGGCGGAGCGTGCCAATAACACGGCAGCAGGGAAACAAACGACACGGCCAGGTCGGCAACTCCACACGAGTTTATGGCGATCGAAGGGCGGCGGCGAATGAGCGAGTGAGCCGGCTGCAAGGGCGGGTGAGCGCCCTCCGCCTCAAGAAGCGATTGCGACCGGATCGCGCGCGTGCGCACGCCGCCGTGCCGGCTCTGACAGCGGCAGAAAGACTGCAAAGTGTTTCCATTTTCCGAGGCAGCAATTGGCACGCTCCGCTGCACCGCCGTTGCCTTGCCCTCCAGCTATGGGGCAGGACGCGCGGAGAAAAGGAAAAACCCCTGCCCGGCTGGCGTTCCTCCGCTCCTAGAGTTCTGGCTGTTCGCCCGGAGCGGTGGGTGTGGAAGAGATGGCGGCGAGAAGGCACCCGAGGCCGGTGCGTTCGCGCAGAACGACATTTTCAAGTAAAATCAATGTCGTATGTAATGCATTTTAGATTCGCCGCCCGGGCACCCCCAGGGCCTGGCAAGAAAGCTCAGGTAGTACTGCCGTAGTGCCGACCTGGCTGGAAATGCGGCCGTGTCGAGCCGTTCGTCCCTCTCTGTTGGCTACGGCGGAGCCCGGAGAACGCAGGAAGCGGTCTCAATCTTTGTAGCCTAGCGCAACGCCAGCTGGCGTTTGCTCACCAGTCTTCCAAGGCGACGATATCACGATCCAGTACGTATTACTTTTCCTACACCAAAAACTCACAGCTCAATGTATGGTTACGAAATTTTATTCCACAAGACTTACATTTGATGTCGTGATTACATTGTGTGCTGTGAAACATAGTTTTCTGTATTTCACTAAGAAAAAGTAGTCAATTCAGACACTGAATTAGACACTGAGATGAAAAAGTCATTGGATACCGATATGCGCAAATACAGATGTCCGTAGTATCGAGTACACAAAGTATAAAGGGGCAGTGCATTGTACTCAGATAATGCATGTGGAAAGGTTTCCGATGTGATTATGGTTTCACGACGGGAATTAACAGACTTTGAACGCGTGACGGTGTTTGGCGCTATACGCATTGGGCACTGAATTTCGAAAACCGTTATGGACATCAATATTCCGAGATCCACAGTGTCAAAAGTGTGCCGAGACATTAAATTTCAGACGTTACCTCCCACCACGGACAACGCAATGGCCGATGGCTTTCACTTAACGACAGAGAGCAGTGGTGTTTGCGTCAGTGCTAAGAGACGAGCAACACTGGTTGAAATAACCGCAGAAATCAATTTGGGACGAACGACAAACGTATCCGTTTGGACAGTACAACGAAATTTGGTGTTAACGGGACATGGCAGCAAATGACCGACGCGAGTGCCTTTGCTAACACCACGACATCGCCTGCAACGCTTAACTGGGGCTCGTAACTATATCGATGGGATCCTGGACGACAGGAAACTCGTGGGCCGCTCAGATGTCGCGATTTCAGTTGGTAAGAGATGACGTTACGGTCCGAGTGTGTTGCAGACTCTACGAAGCCAAGGACCCAACTCGTCACCAAGGCACTGTGCAAAAAAAAATGGCTCTGAGCACTATGGGACCTAACTTCTGAGGTCATCAGTCCCCTAGAATTTACAACTACTTAAACCTAACTAGCCTAAGGACATCACACACATCCATGCCCGAGGCAGGATTCGAACCTGCGACCGTAGCGGTCGCGTGGCACTGTGCAATCTGGTGATGGCTCCGTAACGGTGTGAGATTTGTTTACTTGGAATGGAATGGGTCCTCTGGTCCTACTGAACCATTATTGACTTGAATGGTTATTTTCGTCTACTTGGAGGCAATTTACGGCCATCCATTGAAATTCATGTTCCAAAACAACGATGGATTTTTGGGGATGACATTGAGTCATGTTACCGGGCAACAATTGGGCGCAATTGGTTTGAAGACCACCTGGAAATTTTGAGCGAATGATTTGGCCATTCGGATCACCCGTCACGAATCCCATCAAGCATTTATGGGACAGGAAGAAAAAAGCAATCTTGGTTGCAGTGCCAAAATTTTTTTATTGTTTCCCAATGATGCGTTTTGCCTTTATTTTAGGCATCTTCAGATTGGCCTACGGAAGAAATAACAAATGTCATAATAGTGGCGGACCCCATTTAGTGATATTGGGTTACAAAGAGAATATAAAAAGAACTTAGTGACATCTGATAGCGATATGTACATGGAACACCGTGCATAAAATATCCCTGCAGGTAAATGCCTGTTGTCAAAGCTTTATGTCAGAGCTTTACAATAACTGCGCGGTGCCCTATAAAATAGGATAAAGCACAGCGTGACAAAATGGTATTCTAAAATTATATATATATATATATAGAACCTGCTTTGTCCCTAAATTGACAGCCCACGCCAGAAATAATAAGGACGCAGCAGATTACCTTATTTCGTCGTGTGGCGTCGTCCAATCCAAACAACACAGGATCAAACCTACAGTAAATCTTTGCTTCATAAACATGACGGATGTGTAACGCATATTCTGGTCGCACTCATCCCACTGAATATGAAAATATAAAAGACCCTAGGACTAGTGCAAACAGCTCTGGACAGATGGCGCCTGAAAGCTGTGAGCTGCGATAACGTTCGGTTGCTAAATCTTGTCGTAACAACAAACCATGACAGTTATTATAGATGATTGGTGTTCTAAAAATTGCTAGTAAAATGATTAAATTAACCGCCATAATAGTCATGATGAATATAAATTAAGAACTGAAGTATAGAAAAATATACTACTGTATATTATAAATGCGCTAAGAACTAAATTTATTTGCAGTTTGCTATGTATAATACTTGGTTTAGGTATAAAACTTCACCTTTGATCAAGTTAATGGATTTACTGTATTATTTCTGTGTCTACTGTTTGCGACTAGTACAATAAAAGCTGGAAAAATGTGTTTTCAAAGGTGAAATTTTTAGTTGTTTGGGTGAGTCGTAACCCAGGGCCAGACTCACCGACCTTCAAAATTTCCGACAGAATCTTTTAACAGCCTAAGACTGAACCAAGACTGAGCTGTTCTTACCAGTTTGACACAGTATTGTGCAGCCCAGCGAAGTGGCCTGCAAGGTTCAAAACTCTGCAATTAAATGTTACGAGGAAATCTTTTCAACCATGAAATTCCACACTTCCTTTCCTTTCTTTTGTATTACACTGAAAAGTTTGGGTCAGTACAAACCTACAGTATTTGAATGTCCATTTTCCTGATAATCAACTGTAGTATCTCTGTATTGTAAAAGAGAATGCAGAATCGGCATGACGTCGAGAATCTGCTGTTTTCACACACTCTGTGTCTTTTCTTGTTTTGATTCTGTTGAGAAGAAAAAATAAATAATTAAACTAGATCTGAAAAAAGACAAGGCGGCGGGGTGGGGGTGTTGAAGGCTTCATAATGGAAACTGAAGGTGGATGTCGGGCAGGTATACTTCTTATTGTAGACAAATTTATGTTGTACTGAAAATTGTCGCCAGATTTCACGTGTCAACGTGGTGCAATGGTCACTTTCTACAAACCAAAAGGGCTGCACGGTGAAGCTACGGAGAAGAGATTGACGATATTATTTCAGCCCTGTTGAGTAAACGTTTTCGATTACCTTGACTGTAGCACTTCGCCGAAATCGTTGCCGCGTCAAGTAAACGTCATAAACTCCTGTGAACGGCGTGATAACCAAACAAATCCGTGTTTTGCAGTGACTGCTAGAAATACCGTATGGCTGTTAGTGCTCGACAAGTCTGGATCAGACGTTTAGCACAGTCGGAGCCAGTCACTGCCAGAAATGCGTAAGACTCTTTAGTACTAAATGTGTAGATCAGTCACCAAGCTGCAGCTTCAGAAATCCTACTAAATGACTTCCGAGAGCAATGAAAATTTGATTTAATATTGTTTTCTTAATAAAATTGCAGATGGCATTTACTCCATGTTTCCTTCAGTTTTTCGCTAAAATTATAAAAATTAATCTCGAAAAGTAAAATTTTTCCAAATGTAAAACCTCTTCAAAGTTCATCTACCAAGGAACAAACATTATATTCAAATACAAAATTGTTTCAATCGAGAAAATCTGGTCACTACTCTTTTCAATATGTGTTATATCATTCCTCTACGACACACGAATAATTATGAAGTGAAATCAGAGTAAGAAGAAGTATCATCAAGAACTAGTAACAAGTTAAAAACATTTTGAAGTAGAAGCTATTGGAACAAACACAGACCAACTTTTTCGACACTGGAAACATTGTTGAGACCTAAATAAAATGAGGTAATTTGCAAATAGCACGTGTCCCATGGTGTAAAATCTTTTTTCGTTTCAGGGTAGAAAACGGAGTAACACGGACGAAGTATGGCTTAACATCCACACATTTTGTAAATATTTTTCAAGATATACCGGAATTTATCATCATAAAATTCTGCGAATAAAGAATTAACAAAATACTCCAAACAGCTTCAAAAAACGTGCATAATTTAAACAAGTATAATATGTAAATTCGAGTCTGCACACAGGATTATTTTTCGGGAGAAACACCAAATCGGAAAGCTCATTTTCACCTACACTGAAAAACAGATTTTATAAGGCTATAATACTATTCACCATCTACTCGGCGTTACAAGAGTTGAAGGCTCATATAGTTCCATCAATCGCCTTAAGCTGTTTTTCATCAACTTCTTTACACCTGAAACGCCTTTCACTTGACTTTGAAACATAATCAAGAATGAATAATATTAAGAAAGCATTCTGATATTAGAATATTCGCATTGTATCTAATACAAGACCAGACATTTCAAGGGAGGGATTCGAGGAGACAGCACGGGCCCCATGGCCCCTCCCCCACTCCTGCGTGCGGGCCTGTTCGCAATATTTGCAAACGCTGCAGGAGACACATCTCCCTGTCCCGCAAAGAAAACAGTAGAAGAGGCCAGAAATTGCTTACGGCGGTTTCTAGTGAACATTACTGCATATGATTCTAATTTCAGTCACTAGATTGAAACACCAACCACGAAAATTGTTTTCCTAGTTATGCTACCCTCCTGGCACAAATTCTTCGGTATATTTTGAGCCGCGAAAATCATCCTGACTATATTGATACTACAATACTGGCCATTAAAATTGCTACACCACGAAGATTACGTACCACAGACGCGAAATTTAACCGACAGGAAGAAGATGCTGTGATATGCAAATGATTTGCTTTTCAGCAGAGTTGGTGCCGGTGGGGACACCTACAACGTGCTGACATGAGGAAAGTTTTCAACCGATTTCTCATACACAAACAGCACTTGGCCGGCGTTGCCTGTTGAAACGTTGTTGTGATGCCTCGTGTAAGGAGGAGAAATGCATACCATCACGTTTCCGACTTTGATAAAGGTCGGATTGTAGCCTATCATGATTGCGGTTTATCGTATCGCGACATTGCAGCTTGCGTTGGACGAGATCCAATGGCTGTTAGCAGAATATGGAATCGGTGGGTTCAGGAGGGTAATACGGAACGCCTTGCTGAATCCCAACGGCCTCTTATCACTAGCAGTCGCGATGACAGGTATCTTATCCGCATGGCTGTAACGGATCGTGCAGCCACGTCTCGATCCCTGAGTCAACACATGGGGACGTTTGCAAGACAAAGACCATCTGCAACGACGACGTTTGCAGCAGCATGGACTATCAGAGACAATGGCTGCGGTTACCCTTGACGCTGCAACAGAGACAGGAGCGCCTGCGATGGTGCACTCAACGACAAACCTGGGTGCACGAATGGGAGAACGTCATTTTTTCGGATGAATCCAGGTTCTGTTTACAGCATCATGATGGTCGTATCCGTGTTTGGCGACATCGCGGTGAACGCACATTGGAAGTGTGTATTCGTCATCGCCATACTGGTGTATCACCCGGAGTGATGGCATGGGGTGCCATTGGTTACACGTCTCGGTCACCTCTTGTTCGCATTGACGGCACTTTGAACAGTGCCTCTACCCTTCATTCGATCCCTGCGAAACCCTACATTTCAGCAGGATAATGCACGACCGCATGTTGCAGGTCCTATACTGGCCTTTCTGGATACAGAAAATGTTCGACTGTTGCCCTGGCCATCACATTCTCCAGATCTCTCACCAACTGAAAACGTGTGGTCAATGGTGGTCGAGCAATTGGCTCGTCACATTATGCCGGTCACTACTCTTGGTGAACTGTGGTATCGTGTTGATGCTGCATGGGCAGCTCTACCTGTACACGCTATCCAAGCTCTGTTTGCCCAGGCGTATCAAGGCCATTATTACGGCCAGAGGTGGTTGTTCTGGGTACTGATTTCTCAGGATCTATGCACCCGTTTTTGCGTGAAAATGTAATCACATGTCAGTTCTAGTATACCGTAATTTATTTGTCCAATGAATACCCGTTTATCATCTGCATTTCTTCTTGGTGTAGCAATTTTAATAGCCAGAAGTGTACATTTCGCTCCTCCTCGGACAGAAAATAATCGGCACGGATAGCACTATTAAGGAAGTTTCATTTTGAATCGTCATCTACTTCGCTGGCACGACAACGAGAGCTGCTGAGGGACTGCAGTGCAGCCCACGCAAGAGGTGAACAGCTCCTGCCGACGGCAGCTGCCCTTTGTGGTCGCTGCGTCTGCTTAAATACGCGTACTTCCGGTATTGATGTGCTGCCTTCTCCGCTCATTCGACTGGCAGGGGCATGGCTTGGCGGTACTGCAGCGGACTCTACGCCTGGTAGGGCTCCTCGGTCCCGGTACGCCTCCTGGTCAGTTGCCAATAACACGCGTCCAGCGATTTCGCAGCCCCGTGAATGAAGGGCCCCATTCCTTGCCTGTGCAGCGTAGTCGTCGTGCGGGTTGTCAATGATGCCCCTGGGCACCATGGCAGATACAGTTCCTGATCATTTGACTACATAGTAACTTTCAGGACACTTTAAATATAGTTTGAAATGCGTCAAAGCTTTTCATGTTTATAACTAAAGGAGGTAACTGCTTTCAAAATCAGTCATTAGTTTATTGCAATATATGAAGTGTGATGGAAGTGAATTATTCTGTCATTAAGCATCGGTAAAGGGCTATGACTCTTCTCTTTGCAAACTTGGTACACTTTGTGCGTGAAAGGAATTCTGCTGATGCGTCCCTAGCCGGGAAGCCCGGCGGCCAGGTGGACACAGGTAGTGCGACCACGGGCGAGCGGCGGTGACGCGCCTATGTCGGCACGCTTCACAGAGGGCGACAGGCGAATACGCTGCATACATCAACACGCTGCCAAGGGAAGCCGTGGACATTCGCACGTGTACCCGAGGTAGCGGAAATTACAAACTTAGAGCGAAATACAGTTTTGCCACGATTCTAGGTAACGCGGACAGAGCGGCGAGTTGAATAGCAACACCACGACTTGGGTGTCCAAGATTCTCAAGTGGTCCGGGGAAATTTGGCCGTTTCCCGCGAGCAGAACACCTGGGAACGTAGCGGCAATACTCAGACGGAGAAGTCTTGGTTTATTTGTATACTCTGTTTCACACAGAGAATCGCTGTCTTTTCCTAGCAGAATGCGACAGCAAGGATGGAGGAAATTTTGGAAGGGACCTCGTCATTGGCAAGAATCTAATGTTCGCTTTGAAAAATAGCACGAGCTACGTAATTTGCGGAAGGGCGGAGACAAGACGCTGGAGGGGAGCGGCTCTCTCTCTCTCTCTCTCCAGGTGCGAGGAGCGCACTAGTACTGCCAGCGTTCCGAATATTGCTTCTGAGGAGGCAGTAGTTCCGATAAGTCGCAAGGATTCTCTCATCGCTTGTCATGAGACAATGCAGTTTGCATTCGTCGCAAACAGCGTAGTGAGCAAAATTTGTTAGATCCAAGTAGGCGAGCTTCACCCACTGTGCGCGTTATTAAGAGCTTAACTCAAGATCACAGTTTGATTTACTACATGTCCGATGACGGTAGTACTGTTAGAACAGTTTTGAGATTTTTTTAACGCAGTTTCACTTAGGTTTGCACTTGCAGATGGACGCATACCGTCGTCCAGTAATGATAACTTCCAGTAGCAGGTTTCAGTCACTATTTTCAGCGTAGGGCAAGTTAGACGCTACCAACTACGTCGCCGGCAGAGTCTTGATGCAGCCGCACACAATCAGCCGACTCCACCGCCACGCCGACCACGCTATGAACATGGTAATGCAGAAAACGCCCGCTTTCCTAGCTGCGCATTCTTCTTTCGCTTCAGTTTCTTTGCAATGTGTTAGACGCTCATAAGGCCGCAAGGCACAGTATTCACCGTTTGCCCGCTAAGAGAGTCATATGTTCAGATGGTTTTTTTTTTTTTATTATTATTTCTTCCTCCTTTATTACACCAGGTCAACCCGTCTCGTGTAATTTATTTATATGTTAAATTAGAATGAAGTCATACAATGCTCATGTTAAAAGGCAAATACCCGGGCAGGAACCTTATACAATTCTCTTGTTGTGAGCTCTTGGGGTCAATTCAATTCTATATCCGCGCGGGATTAGCCGAGCGGTCTTGGGCGCTGCAGTCATGGACTGTGTGGCTGGTCCCGGCGGAGGTTCGAGTCCCCCCTCGGGCATGGGTGTATGTGTTTGTCCTTAGGATAATTAGGATAATTTAGGTTAACTAGTATGTAAGCTTAGTGACTGATGACCTTAGCAGTTAAGTCCCATAAGATTTCATACACATTTTAACATTTCTTCTACAGTATCTGACGACCCAATTTTTTTATTTTTATTTATCATTATTTGAATAATTTGTGAGTGAATGTTTAATGAATTTGATAAAATTTCAGTAATTACTTCATATGCAGTTTCACTGTATAAACCACTTATATGTTGAACATATCTGAAGAAATCAGTATTTGATCAATGCATTCTTCCTGTGATGACGTATGGCTGCGAGACATGGACACTGAACTCATTTACGAAAGGGAAACTGAGGACAGCACAGAGAGCCATGGAGAGACCAATGCTGGGCTATACAAGGAAGGACAGGAGGAGGGCAGATGACATCCGGTCTGTGACGAAGGTTAATGACATCTTAGAGAGAGTACGTTCCTTGAAATGGCAGTGGGCTGGCCACGTCGCAAGAACAAGAGACAACGGATGGACGAAGCTAGTGCTGGAGTGGAGTCCGAGAGAGCACCGGAGGCCGAGAGGAAGACCACCAGACGGATGGGACAAAGACATCAAGAAGATCGATGGTAACACCTGGCAGAGAACTGCCCAAGACCGTCCCACTTGGAGAAGACTTCTCAAAGCCTACCTGAATCCACGACTCGAAGAGGACACATCATCTAATGATTGAATTGGCTAATGATGATGATGATGATGATGATGTTGAACAGCACTCCTTACATATAATTTATAGAATCTAAATAAAATTCACATCTCTTTCTCCCTCCCACTCGAGGTATCTCGCAAGTTTAAAACGCATTCCATCAATTTTCTCTTTTACAGTTCTGTAATATAATGACAGGAAAATACACTCCTGGAAATTGAAATAAGAACATCGTGAATTCATTGTCCCAGGAAGGGGAAACTATATTGACACATTCCTGGGGTCAGATACATCACATGATCACACTGACAGAACCACAGGTACATAGACACAGGCAACAGAGCATGCACAATGTCGGCACTAGTACAGTGTATATCCACCTTTCGCAGCAATGCAGGCTGCTATTCTCCCATGGAGACGATCGTAGAGATGCTGGATGTAGTCCTGTGGAACGGCTTGCCATGCCATTTCCACCTGGCGCCTCAGTTGGACCAGCGTTCGTGCTAGACGTGCAGACCGCGTGAGACGACGCTTCATCCAGTCCCAAACATGCTCAATGGGGGACAGATCCGGAGATCTTGCTGGCCAGGGTAGTTGACTTACACCTTCTAGAGCACGTTGGGTGGCACGGGGTACATGCGGACGTGCATTGTCCTGTTGGAACAGCAAGTTCCCTTGCCGGTCTAGGAATGGTAGAACGATGGGTTCGATGACGGTTTGGATGTACCGTGCACTATTCAGTGTCCCCTCGACGATCACCAGTGGTGTACGGCCAGTGTAGGAGATAGCTCCCCACACCATGATGCCGGGTGTTGGCCCTGTGTGCCTCGGTCGTATGCAGTCCTGATTGTGGCGCTCACCTGCACGGCGCCAAACACGCATACGACCATCATTGGCACCAAGGCGGAAGCGACTCTCATCGCTGAAGACGACACATCTCCATTCGTCCCTCCATTCACGCCTGTCGCGACACCACTGGAGGCGGGCTGCACGATGTTGGGGCGTGAGCGGAAGACGGCCTAACGGTGTGCGGGACCGTAGCCCAGCTTCATGGAGACGGTTGCGAATGGTCCTCGCCGATACCCCAGGAGAAACAGTGTCCCTAATTTGCTGGGAAGTGGCGGTGCGGTCCCCTACGGCACTGCGTAGGATCCTACGGTCTTGGCGTGCATCCGTGCGTCGCTGCGGTCCGGTCCCAGGTCGACGCGCACGTGCACCTTCCGCCGACCACTGGCGACAACATCGATGTACTGTGGAGACCTCACGCCCCACGTGTTGAGCAATTCGGCGGTACGTCCACCCGGCCTCCCGCATGCCCACTATACGCCCTCGCTCAAAGTCCGTCAACTGCACATACGGTTCACGTCCACGCTGTCGCGGCATGCTACCAGTGTTAAAGACTGCGATGGAGCTCCGTTTGCCACGGCAAACTGGCTGACACTGACGGCGGCGGTGCACAAATGCTGCGCAGCTAGCGCCATTCGACGGCCAACACCGCGGTTCCTGGTGTGTCCGCTGTGCCGTGCGTGTGATCATTGCTTGTACAGCCCTCTCGCAGTTTCCGGAGCAAGTATGGTGGATCTGACACACCGGTGTCAATGTGTTCTTTTTTCCATTTCCAGGAGTGTAGTTTATCAGATGCTAAACGTTAGTTGTTCACGCAGTAAAACTTCAGCATCTTTTTTTGGTTCTATTCCTTAAGGACCCTGTGATGGAGGAGAGGTCAGTAGTTCTGTACTGGATGAGCAGTCTATACCCAGGTCGCATACACCCTCCCACCCGGCGGACACGTACGACTGCATTCCTGATTTGCACAGCCCGCAGGATTTACAGCTGGGGATTCTGCGAAACGCCGGCTCTTGTGGGGAGTGTCGGCGGCGCGCGCCTCGGAGAGAGCAGCTTTTCCCCAGGCAGGCCCCTTTATCAGCGCCGCGGGCCCCGGCTCGCCTCGCCGCGTCTATCACCTTTCCGCCAGGAGCGCGCACCGCTTTCGGCAGAGCCGCAGTTCGCGTTTTTCATCGTCCTCCGCCTCCACCCCCACCTCAGCTCTCGCCGCCGCGTCCGCCTCATATTTTCCCCTCGCCCGGCGCCGACCGCCGGCTGACGTCACTGCCTGAGGCAATATGTCTCCGTCCGTCTTTGAACAATCAGTTGTGTGACATGTGCACTCCACACCCTTTGAGACGGGGCGCCGCTGGCGGCGTCGGGCAGTGGGCGAACTGCGAAGAAAACAGAAGAAAAATGAATGGAGAAAGTTTCCGTGGGGACAAAATCGAAACAGAGAGGCTCCTCCTCTTACCCTTGGCGGTTTTATGGTCAGAAATCGTTTCTGGAAGTTCACATTGATGTGGGAAATTTATAATATGCACCGAAGAATGAATTGCTATGACTTCGAATACTTTTAGAGTAATACTGTATTAAAGAGAGTCCGCCTTTTTGTATATACAGAATCATTGTTTTGTTTCAATAGCCGGACATGTTTCGTCATAGTTGTGGTATTGTCAGTGGGTTTATTAGGTTCACCGTTCCTGAAATGTATACATGTAGGGGAAAGTGGGGTAAAATCGGGCAGCTAAATGGCTCTGAGCACTATGGGACATAACTTCTGAGGTCATCAGTCCCCTAGAACTCAGAACTACTTAAACCTAACTAACCTAAGGACATCACAAAACATCCATGCCCCAGGCCTGATTCGAACCTGCGACCGTAGCGGTCGGGCGGTTCCAGACTGTAGCGCCTAGAACCGCTCGGCCACCCCGACCGGCGGTAACTTGTACTCCAAGGCCCTTTGGAGCTGAACTGTTTAACCTAGAGATTGCCATATTGAGTAACGACAATCTCTGTTTGATTGCGCTCAATATATTATTCCTGAAAATTCTTAGCTTCGGTACTTTTTACTGACAGGTTCTTTTATAGAAAAAGCCAAATTACTTGGTCTTGTCCCATTAGTGTAGTGGAATAAGAGCGGGTACCCATACTAAGTTCACGGGACTATGGGAAAGCCATCCAGAGTGGCCGAACGGTTCTAGGCGGTACAGTCTGGAACCACGCAACAGCTACGGTCGCAGGTTCAAATCCTGCCTCGGGCATGGATGTGTGTGACGTCCATAGGTTAGTTAGGTTTAAGTAGTTCTAAGTTCTGATTACCTCAGAAGTTAATTCCCATAGTGCTCAGAGCCATTTTTTTTTACTATAGGAAAACAAGATGTTCAGTGGAAAAGCAGGGGAAATGTTTATTGAAATAAAATTTACCTAGCAGTCTTCACACAAAATTCCCATTTAAAGTAGCAAACTTTAGTATCTGCTTCACTGCAGCTTTCGTCGGCCGAGCAGAGGCATTTTCTTCAATTGAATCCAATCAGTCCGTTCCAGACATCTTAGTTTCATCTCTGAATTTATGCTTCAAATTACTTTTTGTTGCAAGACGGCATGTTATCTTCCAACCACAAGTTAAAGCAAAAAGCATTAATATATTATCGACTAATTCTTTTTCTTGTTGTTCTGAAAACACAAGCGCGCATGAACCTAGATGTCCTTTAATCGCCCCTTCCTTAGAAGTTAGTTTATTCGTCCTATTCTTTTTTAATCTTCTAAGGTACTTCGTGGAACACTGAAGCTTGTTGCAGTTTTCAAATAACCCTTCCTACCCTGTAACACCTCGTCCATTGCCCTTCCATGCTCTCTTGGTTCCTTGCTTGTCTGTTTGCCTTCCTCTTGTAAGTTCTCAGCATATTTGACACTGAAAAATAAAGAAAATAAAATTTAAATAATTGTAGTGCAAAGTTGTATGGTGGGGCATTACACCCTGTTTTACCCCCGAGTACATACGTTGTAAAAACGAAACAAAATCACTTTACTGTTGAGCCAAATCCCTACCGCTTGATTGGGTATAAATCCTTACTAAACATGTAATATTAATGACTAAAAAGAAGTTTTAAATATGTAATATCTATGAAATAATCTCATTATAAAAACGAAAGCATAGCAGTCAGTTGATATCGCGAAACAAACTTACCCTGACGAACACGGTGATCTCAACAGCAACAACACACCGATACGCTCTCTCTTTATCTTGTCAGGTGGACTGTAATTCTGTATCTCTAGACCAGGGGGACATAAATAATGACGTTAGAAACACCGTACCCGGTTTCATACCACCAATCGGTCTTACCCCACTTTGCCCTAGGCTAGGAATATGCTACATCCGATTATTTTTTGTTTAAGTTATATGTGTACCTTAATACTTTTTTTAAGTTGTCCATGCCCCGTAGCTGCTAACAGAAATCAGTTAAAGGTCCAATTTAGTACACCATGTCATCTGAACACTCAGTGATGTTACGTCTTCGTCTGAATGAATTTTCGTTTAGAATACAACTTTTAAAAATTTTTATGCCTGTAGTATCGTGCCTTATACTCGTTTTCATTTTCTTGAGCTGCTCCTGGTTTCTATTTCGTAGCTGTTTGTGTAATTACAATGACATGCGTAAAAATTTTGTAAGTTTTTGGGATGGAGAACAGTTTGGTGTGGTATGTTCTTTTAGAGATTATGTTGCGCATAGTAACAGTGTTTCCTTACGTTTCCTCCTACTCATTGATGAATTCAGTGGTTTCTTACGTTACTACGACTTGGAAACGCATGTCACTGCACAGTCTACGTTTTCTTTGAACTCTTGACAGTCGTTTGTTTCACTGTTTTATTTTGTATTTGTGACCGCGAAAGCTGAACGTGTTTCGATGTATTATCTTGTGTGTGTGTGTGTGTGTGTGTGTGTGTGTGTGTGTGTGTGTGTTTGAGAGTTGTCTCATAGTTAAATCAAATGGTTCTGAGCACTATGGGACTTAACATCTATGGTCATCAGTCCCCTAGAACTTAGAACTACTTAAACCTAACTAACCTAAGGACAGCACACAACACCCAGCCATCACGAGGCAGAGAAAATCCCTGACCCCGCCGGGAATCGAACCCGGGAACCCGAGCGTGGGAAGCGAGAACGCTACCGCACGACCACGAGATGCGGGCTGTCTCATAGTTAGGTTAGTGTTCAACACAGTACTGTTTGATCGTGATGATACTCTTCCCCTGTATGACAGCTTTCCGGATCTCATAATTTTCTTCTATTCTCAAAAATCCGTACAGATGATTTGGATATTTTAAAATCTGTAGCTCTGTTTCACTTCCACCACTGTGGTGGTTGTATTTAACAACGTAGTCTGAAAATGCTAAGCATATGCTGTCACCCTTCAGTGCCCTTCACCCGTTCCTAATATTTTATCCTCAAATATACACTACACCGATTGGCTTTGAGTGTTTGTAGGAGGTGTCTTGAGGAACCAAATGAGGTCGGAAACTCATAACCAGCAGCGTCACCATCAACGTTACAAAGCGTCGAAATTATAGGCTTCGGTGCCTCTATATGTGTTTATACACAGTGTGATACCTTAATAATGTTACAAGCTTTCAGGGATGGTGGAGAAGGATAAAATGCATCAATTTCACGTAAGGAATCCTGGTGTGGAAACAAACGAGTCGAAAGTTATAAGTGAAAACTGTTCTGATACCTCGGGCAGAGGAGTGTATTTACCAGTGCTTTTGTTGCCAAGGCTGTAGAGTATGCAGTTTTCTAATAATGAGTGCTGTCCTCAGGGAATCTCAAGTTCATTTCACATTTCGAGATTATAAAGGGTTGTGACAATGTTCGGCACAAGCGACATGTAATCAATTTGCGTGCCTGTAGAGTACCACCACAGTTTTTCAACTGAATCCTTGGTCTCCTGTCAGGAAGGTCACAGTTCGTCTTAACTGCTGATAAGTCATCGGATGGAACCGAAGTAACATGTGGCCTCGCCAAGGAAGTACTATAGGCCCTTTGCTGTTCCTAATTTACATAAAAGATGATTTAGGAAACAATCTGAACAGTCCTTATAAACTATTTGCAGATTTTTCTGTCATTTGCCATCTTGTAAAGTCATCAGATGATAAAAACCAATTGCAAAATGATTTAGACAAGATATCTGCGTGGTGCTAAAAGAAAAAGTATATGGTCCTCTACATAAGTACTAATAAAAATTTTTTAAATTTCGATTACACGATAAATCATATAAATTTAAGGATTGTCGATCTAATAACGTACCTAAGGATTACAGTTACGAACTACTTAAACTGAAACTACCCGTTAGAAAATGTCGTGGGAAAGGGGACCCAAAGACTATTTTGTATGGCCAGAACACTTTGAAGATGAGACAAATCATGTCAGGTCGTTGGGATCCAGCACGGCGTTCCGTATTACCCTCCTGAACCCACCGATTCCACATTCTGCTAACAGTCATTGGATCTCGACCAACGCGAGCAGCAATGTCGCGATACGATAAACAGCAATCTCGATAGGCTACAATGTGACCTTTATCAAAGTCGGAAACGTGATGGTACGCATTTCCCCTGCTTACACGAGGCATCACAACAACGTTTCACCAGGCAACGCCGGTCAACTGCTGTTTGTGTATGAGAAATCGGTTGGAAACTTTGCTCATCTCAGCAAGTTGTAGGTGTCGCCACCGTCGCCAACTTTGTGTGAATGCCCTGAGAAGCTAATCATTTGCATATCACAGCATCTTCTTCCTGTCGGTTAAATTTCAAGTCTGTAGCACGTCATCTTCGTGGTGTAGCAATTTTAATGGCCAGTAGTTTATTTCACCAAACTAGGGATTGGATGTTGCAAATATCACAACCGCATAGAGACAGAGAAACGATTTCTGATGCTTAATGAAGTACATCGTGAGAGAACAAAACTGCCTACTCTGTGTAATTCCGCCCACTTCTAGAATATCGCTGCACAGTATCGGATCCTCTCAGATAGGACTCAGAAATGACATTGAAAATTTCAAAAAGGGAGCTCCTTTTGTATTACCACGAAATACTGGGAAAGCGTCCTGTGTATGATACGCGAGTCGGGTGGCAGTCATCTAAAGAAAGATATTTGTCGTTGTGGTGAAATCTTTTCACCAAATTTCAATCATTAGCTTCTTGCTCCAATTGCGTAAATGTTTCGGTGACTTCCACCTACACAGGGAGAAATGACCATGACAACAAAATAAATAAGAGGTTGCTCGAAAAAACTTTGGAGCTCTTTTTTCTCTCGCGCTGTTGAAGAATGAAATGGTCGAGAAATAGCCTTAAAGTGGATGTGAAACTTCTGCCAAGTACTTAAGTGTCAATTCTAGAACAGTCACGTAGATGTACACTGATCAGCCAGAACATTATGATCACCTACCTAACAGCCGATATGTCCACCTCTTGCATGGATGACAGTGGCAAAGGGTCGTGTCGTGGAAGCAATGAGGCCTCGGTAGGTAGCTGGAGGGAGTTGGCAGCACATCTGCACTCACAAGTCACCTAAATCGTGCATATTCTGGCAAGGGGACGATGAACTCTGACATCAAGTTCTGTAACATTGCAGATGTGTTCGGTAGAGTTCAGATCTGGCAAGTAGGAGGGCCGGCACATCAATGGAACTCACCACTGTGTTCCTCGAACTACTCAGTCACACTCCTAGCCTTGCACCATGGCGCACTTTCTTGTTGAAAAATGCAAGGCCGTCGGGAAATGTGAACGTCATGAAGGGGTGAATGTGGTCTGCAACTAGTGATACCCCTTGGCCGTCATGGTTCCTTGTGCGAGTTCCATAGACCCATGGATGCTCACGCGAATGTTCCCCAAAGAATAACGGAGCCGCCGACAGCTTTTCCCTGTCCCGCAGGGCAGATGTCAAGAGGCTGTTCCCCAGGAAGAAGGCGTATTAGCGCCCTCCCATCGGCATGATGAGGCAGGTATCTGGATACATCAGACCATGCAACGCTCTGCCATTGCACCAACGTCCACCGCCGGTGGTCGCGTGCCCATTTCGATCGTAGTTGCCGATGTCATGATGTTAACATTGTCACATGCGTGGATCGTCGTCTGCGGAGGGCAATCGTTAGGAGTGGTTGGTACACGCTGTGTTCAGACACACTTGTACTCTGCCCAGCCTATGACATCCGACATCTGTAATGAGGTGCGGCCGCCTATCTCCATGACGTCTGGACGTGGTTTCACCTTGTTGAAGACAACTATCACAATACTTCTCGAACGCCCGACAAGCCGTGCGTGCCTTTTCCATTCTTCTCACGGACAGCACGCTCACTAATGCTACAAGCACTGTACGTGTGTCAACCAAGCAGTCATTCCTCGCCAGGTGATGCTCGTGTCACCTTTTCGTGTTTATGTCAATAGCGGATCATAATGTTTAGGTGGATCAGTGTAGATGTAGATGTGCGGAGAAGTTTCTAAAAGGACGTCACGCGAAGTTGTTGTTTGTTTTCTAAGCTTTTAGAGTCACCTCAAAAGTTATATGATGCTATGGACGTTTAACCATAACCACACAGGTTATGGATTTGGGAATCTACTGATGGGAGATAGCGTTTGAAAACAAATAAAAAGCATAGGCCGATCTCAAAGTAGATTGCAAAACTCTGACAATAAACCTTAGAACGTGTAGCAGCACACTTCACAGAACATCAGGAACAATCGCGGTAGAATCAGAAAACACACGTTAATCTGGGCACGTTCTGGAGGAGGAAAATATGGCAGGGAAAAGGGCAGAGGCGGAACGCCGCTTAAAGAAGCGAACCGCGTTGCGGCCGAGAAGCAAGGGGCGGGCGAGACGGGCCCTCAAGGCGCCTCCAAGAGTTGCCGGGTTCGCCGCGGCTGCGGCAAGCTTCGCCCCGCTGGCGGAATGTTAATTCGGCAAGTTGGCGCCGAGCGCGCCCATTTTTAACCTCCATTATGCCGGCTCGACGCAGGTCTTCGCGTAATTTGGCTCACGGAATTATGCCAAGTTCGCCCTTCCGCCGCGGCGCCACTATGTGTGTGTGTGGTGGGGGGGGGGGGGGCGGGGAGGCCGAGTCCACCTTGCACGCCCACCAGACGCCCGACGGCGGCGGGGGAAATCTACTTGCGCAAAGCGCTCACGTGCTCAATTGCTGTTCCCGCGCACCGCAGGCGCCGCGGCTCGCGTGGTTATGACGCAGGGCGCCAACCTTTTGTGTGGTCGGCGCGCCGGGGTCGCCAACTTTTAATAGGGTGTCGGAAACTCTTGCCCCACCGAGAACGGCGCCGTTTCGCTTTCCGCGCAGTTAATGCCGCTCTTCCTCCCGCTTTGATCGCACTTACGCCGACGTCTTCGTGCGATATTACTGGCCCAGATCGCGAGTCTTCTCTCGGACTGACCGTGGTTTATCAGTGACGCAACTTCTACTTCACCTGTCTCTGAACTACACTACTGGCCATTAAAATTGCTACACAAAGAAGAAATGCAGACGATGGACGGGTATTCATTGGACATATGTATTATACCAGAACTGACATGTGATTACATTTTTACGCAATTTGGGTGCATAGATCCTGAGAAATCAGTACCCAGAACAACCACCTCTGGCCGTAATAACGGCCTTGATACGCCTGGGCATTGAGTCAAGCAGAGCTTGGATGGCGTGTACAGGTACAGCTGCCCATGCAGCTTCAACACGATACCACAGTTCATCAAGAGTAGTGACTGGCGAATTGTGACGAGCCATTTGCTCGGTCACCATTGATCAGACGTTTTCAATTGGTGAGAGATCTGGAGAGTGTGCTGGTCAGGGCAATAGTCAAACATTTTCTGTATCCAGAATGGCCCGTACAGGACCTGCAACATGCGGTCGTGCATTATCCTGCTGAAATGTAGGGTTTCGCAGGGATCGGAAATGTAACGTCCACTGTTCAACGTGCTGTCAATGCGAACAAGAGGTGACCGAGACGTGTAACCAATGGCACCCCATACCATCACGCCGGGTGATACACCAGTATGGCGATGACGAATACACGCTTCCAAGGTGCGTTCACCGCGATGTTGCCAAACACGGATGCGACCATCATGATGTTGTAAACAAAACCTGGATCCATCCGAAAAAATGACGTTTTGCCATTCGTGCATCCAGGTTCGTCGTTGAGTACTTCATCGTAGGCACTCCTGTCTGTGATGCAGCCTCAAGAGTAACCGAAGCCAAGGTCTCCGAACTGATAGTCAATGCTCCTGCAAACGTCGTCGAACTGTTCGTGCAGATGGTTGTTGTCCTGCAAACGTCCCCATTTGTTGACTCAGGGATCTAGACGTGGCTGCACGATCCGTTACAGCCATGCGGATAGGATGCCTGTCATCTCGTCTGCTAGTGATACGAGGTCGTTGGGATCCAGCACGGCGTTCCGTATTACCCTCCTGAACCCCCCGATTCCACAATCTGCTAGACTACAATCCGACCATTATCAAAGTCGGAAACGTGATGGTACGCATTTCCCCTCCTTACACGAGGCATCACAACAACGTTTCACCAGGCAACGCCGGTCAACTGCTGTTTGTGTATGAGAAATCGGTTGGAAACTTTCCTCATGTCAGCAAGTTGTAGGTGTCGCCCCCGGCGCCAACCTTGTGTGAATGCCCTGAGAAGCTAATCATTTGCATACCACAGCATCTTCTTCCTGTCGGTTAAATTTCAAGTCTGTAGCACGTTATCTTCGTGGTGTAGCAATTTTAATGGCCAGTAGTTTATTTTACTTAACTAGGGACTGGATGTTGCAAATATCGCAACTGCATAGAGACAGAGAAACGATTTCTGATGCTTAATGAAGTACATCGTGAGAGAGCCAAAGCTCTTGTAATCGATATATTTTTCCACGTGCAACTATTTCAGCCAAGGGAACATCTTCAAGTAACGGATTACCACTTCACTGAGTTTACAGAAGATTTCCTGACATCACGTAAAACTATAATCACAAAACAGTAAAAACAGATATGCGTTTGATGTCAAGAAAAGTCCTGAAACATGATGTAGTGTTAATCTCAAGATGCGCACTTGACCGAGAGTATTTTTCTGGAAATAACTATTCACCACAACAACAACTTTGGCTTACGAGAACTCTGCGGGCTAGTTATCGGCACGAATCACCCTAGAAGTTTCCGTACATATACAGCTGACGGTATGATGTAACAGAATGTTACTGTTAGTTGTGCCCCAATATCCATGGTAGTAGAAAACTTGGCCACTGCTGTAGCTCATGAAAATGGTTGGTAGTTTGCACGTTGTTATTATTAATTAAAAGTATATTTAAGTTTTGATAGCACTTGTATTCGTGGCACTAGATGTCCTATACCTAATACAATGAAATACAAATAACTTTCCAGTCTCTTGGTAGTCTCTAATGTAGTTGGGGTTGGGATGTTCGGGGGAAGAGACCAAACTGTGATGTCATCGGTCTCATGGGGTTAGGGAAGGACGGGGAAGGATGTCGGGCGTGCCCTTTCAAAGGAACCATCCCGGCATTTGCCTGGAGCGATTTAGGGAAATCACGGGAAACCTAAATCGGGATGGCCGGACGCGGGATTGAACCGTCGTCCTCCGGAATGCGAGTCCAGTGTGCTAACCACTGCGCCACCTCGCTCGGTCTAAGGTAGTCACTGTTACACAACGTAACCATACAGACATTCATATAACACTGTATCTATTGCTGCATAAATAGAAAACAGCTAAGTCAGACTGTTGTCTGCAGAACTGACTGTCTGACTGCAGGATCGGAATCGTGAGAGCGTCTGGGGTGCATTGCCTTTTCTGCCTGTCGGCGTAAGGATTTCAATCTCCACCTGTACTAGGCAGAAGAAATGAGATTGACTGCTGTCTCTCTTACACGTGATAACACTTTCGGCTAAAGAATACGACTCAATAATGGATGTGATTCTGAAGTAGAAAGTGGTCAGCAGCTGTTAGCGTCATGCAGGGGAGCTGTTCAGATGAGAGGGGTGCCAGGCAAGTGGCGGTGCCCGTGTGGTGTCGGCTTCTCGTGCCATTTGCTGTCTACCTCTTAAGCCTGGTACGCAAGAACTGTTCACTCACTGACGTAAGCCGAGCCTTAGAGACAGGAAACTTCCACAGCACTATTCTCTAAAGACTTTTAACCTGTGCAATACTGTCTACAGAAATTGTTTCAAATGGCTCTGAGCACTATGGGACTTAACATCTGAGGTCATCAGTCCCCTAGAACTTAGAACTACTTAAACCTAACTAACCTAAGGTCATCACACACATCCATGCCCGAGGCAGGATTCTAACCTGCGGCCGTAATGGCCGCGCGGTTCCAGACTGAAGTGCCTAGAATTGCTCGGTCAGAGCGGCCGGCTACAGAAAATATTTCGATTCATGATCGTTAGGAAAATGAATTAGGCATGCTAAAATTGGAAGGGCAGGAAAGATAATTACTTAAAAGAAAGGCGTAAGGCACTGATACCACTAACCACAACTGTCGCCTTGCTTGAATTAATATGTCGAAACGGCAATAAAAACTGTGGAAGTACACTTCAAACGGGGAATAAGTATGTAAAGAACATAGGTACCATATTTTGTACTGAACAAGACATTGTAATCGAACGGAGGAAATAAATAATGATACCGTCAGTTTAGCCTCACGTGTTGCGGTTGCACTGAAAAATAACCTGGGGACATCAGCCGGAGTGGACAGTTGATAGCCAGGCTTGGCGGAGGTTTCAGACGACACAATAGTACTTTATGAAAGGGCAGGTGGAATACAACAAACGTGATTTCACCAGCGGCTGTAACCACTGGATGCCCAGCGGCCACCTGTCCACGATCAACCTATTCTTGCGCGCCTTAAAAATACCGAGTGCAGCAAAACCGAAATCAGCCGATCACAGCCCTGCCCTGCATTTCAATCGCGTGTGTCTTGACTACTATAAAAACCAATTCCTAAAATCAAGACATACATGCAAAGATAGTTGGTCTCCCTCCAAGTCATCTGCTAAGATTAATTGCGTGTTCAAAGACGCAGTTACTATAAAATTACATAAAAAATTAAGTTTAGGTGATTCACCATATATATATGGTGTCTGTTCTTTTGGGCTATACCGCTTAGAAAGGCCACTGCCTAGAGCACTTGGGAGCGGCGCACGCGGATGTCTATTTCATAGACACTCGTGAGCTGATGGTTATCTTGGTGTACAATACTGGTGGGGTGCTCAATTGACGTTGCTTTTCCCTTTCCTGAACCCATTTTTTTTTACCTAGCCGTTTAAATACAAATAATTAGCGTAAAATATAAGTAGTTTCTTCGAAAAAATCAATAATGCATTATAGTTGATGTATGAAAATTGTAATAAAAGAACAGTCGTGTGCAGACTTAGCATTGTTTATTTTGGGTTTGGAACCCCGTCGCGACCTTGACTTTGTGATTAGTACGGACTGATGTCGCACATGCCATATACATGTGTTTGTTGTATCCATTGTGCGACAGGGGCGAAGGTGAAGGTAGAATGTTGGAGTCAGCTGTGCTTAGGCATTAAAAGCTATCTCAGTTGGGAGAATTTTGGAGGTTACGGAATCCACACGCTGAAGAACAATCGAATAATAGCATTTCCAAACCATAAGGCCACGAAATACACTCCTGGAAATTGAAATAAGAACACCGTGAATTCATTGTCCCAGGAAGGGGAAACTTTATTGACACATTCCTGGGGTCAGATACATCACATGATCACACTGACAGAACCACAGGCACATAGACACAGGCAACAGACCATGCACAATGTCGGCACTAGTACAGTGTATATCCACCTTTCGCAGCAATGCAGGCTGCTATTCTCCCATGGAGACGATCGTAGAGATGCTGGATGTAGTCCTGTGGAACGGCTTGCCATGCCATTTCCACCTGGCGCCTCAGTTGGACCAGCGTTCGTGCTGGACGTGCAGACCGCGTGAGACGACGCTTCATCCAGTCCCAAACATGCTCAATGGGGGACAGATCCGGAGATCTTGCTGGCCAGGGTAGTTGACTTACACCTTCTAGAGCACGTTGGGTGGCACGGGATACATGCGGACGTGCATTGTCCTGTTGGAACAGCAAGTTCCCTTGCCGGTCTAGGAATGGTAGAACGATGGGTTCGATGACGGTTTGGATGTACCGTGCACTATTCAGTGTCCCCTCGACGATCACCAGTGGTGTACGGCCAGTGTAGGAGATCGCTCCCCACACCATGATGCCGGGTGTTGGCCCTGTGTGCCTCGGTCGTATGCAGTCCTGATTGTGGCGCTCACCTGCACGGCGCCAAACACGCATACGGCCATCATTGGCACCAAGGCAGAAGCGACTCTCATCGCTGAAGACGACACGTCTCCATTCGTCCCTCCATTCACACCTGTCGCGACACCACTGGAGGCGGGCTGCACGATGTTGGGGCGTGAGCGGAAGACGGCCTAACGGTGTGCGGGACCGTAGCCCAGCTTCATGGAGACGGTTGCGAATGGTCCTCGCCGATACCCCAGGAGAAACAGTGTCCCTAATTTGCTGGGAAGTGGCGGTGCGGTCCCCTACGGCACTGCGTAGGATCCTACGGTCTTGGCGTGCATCCGTGCGTCGCTGCGGTCCGGTCCCAGGTCGACGCGCACGTGCACCTTCCGCCGACCACTGGCGACAACATCGATGTACTGTGGAGACCTCACGCCCCACGTGTTGAGCAATTCGGCGGTACGTCCACCCGGCCTCCCGCATGCCCACTATACGCCCTCGCTCAAAGTCCGTCAACTGCACATACGGTTCACGTCCACGCTGTCGCGGCATGCTACCAGTGTTAAAGACTGCGATGGAGCTCCGTATGCCACGGCAAACTGGCTGACACTGACGGCGGCGGTGCACAAATGCTGCGCAGCTAGCGCCATTCGACGGCCAACACCGCGGTTCCTGGTGTGTCCGCTGTGCCGTGCGTGTGAGCATTGCTTGTACAGCCCTCTCGCAGTGTCCGGAGCAAGTATGGTGGGTCTGACACACCGGTGTAAATGTGTTCTTTTTTCCATTTCCAGGAGTGTATATATACGATGGCAATGCATGTCACTATACACGCATAAGAAAAATATTACTGCACTGTTTGATTTTTCTGTGCATAGCATAACCTGATTCAGCAGTAGATAATTACATTTACATGCATTAGAAAATGAGACTGAAATAGGGATAATTTCCAGGACAGTAAATGACGCAGTATTTTTTATCTTTGAAGCTATAGTCCCACAGTTACGGAATTTAAATTACGCTAAATAAAATTAACTCATGTAATCTACTGAATGGAATGTATGCGCTCTTCCCAAAGTGTGGCTTGAGATTTTATTGTATTGTATGTTAACCGGGGACCTAGAAACGACGGAGAGGCTCCGTCCCCGCCGCACCCGCAGTGGTCCACAACCCCACGACGACTACCGCAGTCCACTTCACGAACCCAGGGTTATTGTGCGGTTCGGTCCCCGGCGGACCCACCAGACAACGTCTCACACCAGACGAGTGTAATCCCTATGTTTGCATGGTAGAGTAATGGTGGTGTACGCGTACGTGGAGAACTTGTTTGCGCAGCAATCGCCGACATAGTGTAACTGAGGCGGAATAAGAGGAACCAGCCCGCATTCGCCGAGGCAGATGGAAAACCGCCTAAAAATCATCCGCAGACTGGCCGGTTCACTGGACCTCGCCGGGCGGATTCGTGCCGGGGACCAGGCGCTCCTTCCCGCCCTGAAAGTCGTGCGTTAGACCGCACGGCCAACCGGGCGGGCGGCTTGAGATTAAACGAATTTAATACAGAGTGAGGAAGATTGTGAAAGAGTGATGAACTATTTCCATAAGCTAAGAACTAGACATATGAATTTGAAGTGAAGCAGTTCCACTGTGTAGTTGTCAAGCTCAAAAAAGATGTCGGAGCATGAATCTTGCAGAAATAGCCCGGTGATTGCAAAGTAAGCTTCTTTCGTGACAAGTGTTCAGCTGGTATCACAAACTGTTCCAGAATCTTAACTAAACACTTCACATATGGATTTAGCGACAGAGACGATTTGTTAGAGTATAGGTAACCAAACGAAGGTGGCTAGGGCCTCTCGTCGGTAGACCGTTCGCCTGGTGCAAGTCTTTCGAGTTGACGCCACTTCGGCGACTTGCGTGTCGATGGGGATGAAATGAGGATGATAAGGACAACCCAACACCCAGTCCACGAGCGGAGAAAATCTCCGACCCAGCCGGGAATCGAACCCGGGCCGTTAGGTGTGACATTCCGTCGCGCTGAACACTCAGCTACCAAGGGCGGATAAAGTAAAGGTTGGGAGGGGTTAGCGAGTGTGCAGGGAGTCAACAATAATACTTAAATACCAAAAACACATTACCATGCCTAATACGGCATAGGAAAGCCGTTGGCATTCAAAATAGGTTCCGGTCGTCTCAGAATACATTAATACATGTTCTGTATGGCTTTGAAGGGAATCTTGTACAATTCTTCCGGCAAAATACTGGCAAGTTTAGATAATAAGGTGGGTAGCGATCACGCATCCTTCGCTCCAAAGTATACCACGACGGCTCTACAATATTGAGATCTGTTGACTACGGTGATTGGGGAAGACGCCACAATTGGTTCTCGTGCTCACAAACCCAGTCCTGGACAGTGTGAGTTGTTTGAACAAGTGTCTTGTCGTCTTGTAACACTGCATCACCCAGGGGAACAAAGACTGCACTGTGACATGGACCTCACAAGCCAAAACGATCACATAAACTTTCGCTGAAATGCGACATTACATTGTACCCATGAGGCCCACGGCGTACCACGATACGGCTGCTCAAGTCTTCACCGTACTGCCGGCGTGTTTCACTCGTGGGACGTAAACTCCGTCGGAAGTTGGAAACGGTGTACAACAAGACTTATCAGACCAAATGACTTCTTTCCATTGCTCTATAGTCCAGGTTTTGGTATACCAGCTAGCACAGGAATTCCCTGATTATGGACAGTACACAATAGGTGGGCATTTGTGATAAACCTTTTGCATTTCTTTTATGTTTTCGCCTTCTTTAAAGGCAAAGAGAAAAGATGATGCGGTAGCCCATCATAGAACCTATGCCTACCGTCAGATATTTTTGATTCTCAGTTGTTAAAAAAGAGAGGAGATTTTCTTGTACCAGTATGAGGAAGGGAGGATTCGCGCTCAGTTAGTGAACGAGTGAGAAGCACGCCATTTTAAGAGAGTAATTGTAGACCGCCATTTTGGGGTCGCTATGAATAAGTGAGGCAACTGAAGCCCACCTGTGTACTTTGGAAAATTATCGCGAGTGCGACAGTAAATTCTGCTGTGACTGCCATCCTCCAGTTTTTGGTCACAGTCTTCTTTAACAACTGTCACGACTAGTCAACACACAATTCCATCGGAGTAGTGATGTGGCACGTGATGTTTTCCCTGTACGTTGTATAGTTCTTCGATACGCTGGCTCTCGAAACGCCCAACACTTCGGCTACCTCGTTTATGGAAGCACTCATCACACAGGCGCCAACAATTTGCCAACGTTCCAAGTCACTTACCTCCGACATAATTCTCTCACAACTACGCAGAACGCTGTTATGACCACGACTAGCACTTCCAACGTACGGGGAACATTACATATTTGTTGTTCTTGGTCAAACACAACAGCGCAACCAGCAAGCTTGACTAATATTTGCATTTATGCTGAAACATATATTTCTCGTGTTATCTCCATACTTTTCTCCAACTCCTGCACTTCTCACCTGGTTAAATTATGACAGAAACTTGTATGCTGTGGACCACATTGATTTCCATCGTCTGTCTAGTGATTGCTGATACTCCACTTAGCACACCTTCTCCGTTGCCTCGCATCACGTCCTGCTGTGGATGCCTAACCTGGATTTAAAGCTAGTTCAAGATTTTTTTGTGGTTTGGAATGAGCTGTGTAGAAAATTTCCATCGAATGGCAAAGAACAGTCATTCAGAAGAACAGCAGAAACAAATAATCACAAAAAAGCGCATTATGTAGCATAGTAAGTGCGAGGAATGCTACTGCGACGTCTGCCGACCGGTTTCTTTGTCATGCTCACCGTCTCAATGGGCCATCAGTGAGCAAACAGAACACATGCACTCGGGAAATTCATGTCTCTGGCCTGTGGTATGCTTAGTCGACAGTGCAGACGGTTGGCAGACTAACCTACAACTCACTATAAAGCCTTTCAGAGAAACCAATACTTATCTTACAAAAACGGACAGCGATCTTACCTTCAGTGTCCAAATAAGACCTTGGTTTGCCCGTCCATTCCTCAAGTGTGATAGGCCCTTTGGTTGCAACCGCCAGGACTGGATGACTTCACGACCTCTGCTCGGCAATCCACGCCATTCCAGAAAGAGCGTCTCTCTCACACCTCTCTCCTTTAACATTTTTCCCCCTCTTGTCTCATGTGCTTAACAAGTCATAATTGTTTACTGTGCTGTCCAACTATCCGATGGTGTTACAAATTCTACAAGGGCCAGCTCGTTGCTTATAATGTCGCACTTTCTGGCACGCTCGCACGCCCAGCCTTAATTCTTTTGCAATTTATTGCACTCTTTGACAATATCTTTTCTCTGACGAGACCAGCGTGTCTACTTACAACATGTTAACATTTCCCAAATATTTGACACTTTCCACCTTCCTCAATTGTTCAGTTCCGATCCTTTTCCCGCTAGATGGTTTTTGCTGCCACCTTTGTCATTATCTCCTCCACGACCACGATGAATAGGAGAGGTGACAATGTACTGTCCTCTTACGCACCATTTACCATTTTCACACAATTCACACTTCCACAATACTGAAAGTACTCCATCTACACGATCATCAGTGTCTCTTTGGTAATAACCTCATTCGAATTCCTATCATTGTTACTGCCCCTCTCAAACCTCTCCTCCTATTTTCGATCTTTCGATGTAGAATATTCTTGTTCCCTCTGCTATCTTCCTCCATCATCTCTGTCCATTCTTCCATCCAATTTCTTCTCTCGTTAGCCACTGTCTTATTGGCCTCTTTTTTTATACTCCTCTCTTGCTAATTCGGTCCATTCTCGGAACCGCTTCCTGAAGCCCTTTTACTTCCTTCCCACTATTTCCCTGACACTTCATTCCACCATTATTTCTCCTTCCACCGTTTTCTGCCACTTGTCCTTCCACACACAGGTACTGCAGCTTCTACCACAGCACTTCCAAATTCTCCCCATTCCTCTTCACCTGTTTTTGGTTCAGCCTTTCGTAACCTTCAAATTGTTCAAATTCCTCTGAGCACTATGGGACTTAACATCTGAGGTCATCAGTCCGCTAACTAACCTAAGGACATCACACACATCCATGCCTCAGGCAGGATTCGAACCTGCGACCGTAGCGGTCGCTCGGTTCCACACTGAAGCACCTAGAACCGCTCGGCTACAGTGGCCGACTCGTAACCTTCCATAATGATGTCGTGATATTCTTCCTTGACTTCCTTCTCCTTCACTTTCCACACTCTACGTCTCCACTTCTGGTTCCTGTCTTCTTCCATCCATTCATGATTCTCATGGACATCAGCAGTAGCCGACGGATACCATCCAGTGCCTCAGATGGTAGTACCCTTACAACTGTCACAGTCCTCTTCGTTTATCAGTCGCAGAGCATGAAACCCACCAACGATTTCTGCACTATATTCCTGATGTACCACGCTACAATATCTACCTTCCTCCTTTCCACAATATCTGTCATCTCCTCTATCTTTCCCGTCAGCGTTACGATGTTCGAAGTGCCAACTCATAGTCCATTTGCCTTCGCGGAGACTTTATCTTTTATATCCATCCTTTCCGTGGCTAGTATCCTTGTTGAAAGCTGGTTGTTGACTCACTGTTGGTTAATTAGGCCTATCAGAGCGTCACCAGAGCCCTGTCAGCGGCCACTTTTCGGAGTTCCTACAGGGCCTTCACAGCCACCGTCCCGTGGTACTCGAAGTCGCCGCTGTACTTCACCCCTGTAGGCCATAACCTACTGTCACACACTGTTTACGAGTGTCAAAGGAAATTATAAAACGGAGCAAAGAGTATAAAGTGAAACTTCTTCTGGGATCTTAGCTTCAGAAATATTTTTGCACTCAGTTCCCATAAAATCAGTAATTACTGACCTTGAGAAACAAGGCATTAATTGAACTGAAAGGTTTATGTATCAATCCTGCAACCTCTATCAGACTTGAATGAAGAGTAAGGGAAGGGGATGCCATAGCACCAGAACTATTCTCAGAAGTTCAAGACGAATTTTTCAAAAATCAAATTGTTATCAATGGGACTTCTTTGAACTACCGTCTGCTTTTTGCTAGAGGTATTGTACAGTTTGCCTGTAATGCAGATGAACTACGGATACGAATGAAAGACTAAATACAGGAAGTTCGATGATATGAACACACTATTTTGGTACAGTAAGTCGGTAAGGATGAGCAGACAGCGTCATATACGTCATCAATATTTACGTCAAAAACAGGCGTTTCTGCTTCTATATTGGGACGCTCCAGAGGAGTCTTCTTGGCTCAAACTGACCTGTGGACACTAGAAAACGTGATTCGCCTATAGTAAGATCGAACGTCGACTTTTGGAGAAGAAATCTGTATACGAGGGAATCTAGTGTAGCGTAACACTTTTTCATTCCAGTGAAATTAATGTGCACTAAGCAGAGAGCATGTCGTAAAGTACGGTACCCATCGGAGTGAGAAACGTGTTCTGTAAAGTGCTGCACAGCATGTGACGCATGAGTTAGTGAGAGACGTCGTAGGTTGCGTGTTAAATGTCACTTGCTGTCAAAGGACAAAGCGTGCTGGATTTTCTCTTCTAACGGTCTGAGTCCAGAGGTCAGTAAACTGAAATACAAGTTGCTGCGTGCTGGTTTCAGTCTGCTATTAAATTTTTGGATTTTCATTTCTAATCTCTGTACTATTTTAGGAGGTTTGCATCTTTCCAGATATCGTAAATTAATGTCCCTACACTGGTAAGTACTGTGGGATGCATGAAACGTAAGTGACATGAACTTAGTCCCTCAAAGAGTACACTACACAAATACATATTGAGAAGTTTCTCATTCTATTTGTTTTCAGTGATGTAACAGACTCTTTCTAAATACTGCCTATCGAGTGTCACAGCCAAGTCATATAATTCTTTATTGTAAAGGTAGCGCTAAATGGTGGTTCGAATTGAACTACAGCGTAAAGACACTAACGTGCGTATTTCTCACGCTTCGGCAATCCTTTATTTAACAAATGTCCATATGGCTAAACTGTTCTTTTCTATAAAAATTATTTTACTCTTGTAGATTATGTCACATCATAAAATTTGAAAGTAACAGATGTAGTCTACCTAACCAACTTAATTGTTTATTGTGTCATATATTTAATCCTTATTAAGGATGATAACTTCACTTTAATAACTTAAAAAGGAGAAACTATTTTTCGAAATACGACTTTCAAAAATATTAACTTTATTCCATATATCTAGATAATCTGCCATTGTTTGTAAACTACCACAACAGCGTCTTTCTAGAAATGAGAGCAACGTAAAACAACCCAATCGGATATCTCTTCTCTGTGTGCGGACTTGATGTATTAATACCTCATACGATTGAGATGTCTGGGAAATTGCTTGTGAGCGGTTACCCTATGCATCAAAACTCAGGTAGTGTCAAAATTTTGCAAATTGAGTCTAATCGTAACCTCCGGGAGACACGGTAAACCCCTGCAGCAAAATTGAGCCATGCTGCCTCTATAGCCGTCCATAACTGCAAAAGTACTCCCGGTGCACGATTTTGTGCATGAACTGACCTCTCGATTATATCTTATAAATGTTCCAAGGGATTCTTGTCGGCTGATCTAAAGGGACAAATCATTCGTTCGGACTGTCCAGAATTTTCTTCTGGCCCGGTGTATGGTGCGTGGTCATCCATAAAAGTTGCATCGTTGTTTGAGAAGACAAAGTCCATGGATGGCTGCAAATGGTCTCCGAGTAACCGAACATTACCGTTTACAGACAGTGACGCAGTACATTCTGTGTAAACACAGCCCAGACCATTATGGATACACCACCAGCTTGCACAGTACCTTGTAGACAAATTGTTCAAATTGCTCTGAGCACTATGGGATTTGCATCTGAGGTCATGAGTCCCCTAGAACTTAGAACTACTTAAACCTAACTAACCTAAGGATATCACACACATCCACACCCGAGGCAGGATTCGAACCTGCGACCGCAGCGGTCGCGCGGTTCCGGATTGAAGCGCCTAGAACCGCTCGGCTGTATCGGCCGCACCTTGTAGACATCTAGAGCCTGCGCCATACTCGAACCCTATCACCAGTTCTTACCAACTGAAATCGGGACTCCTCTGTTCTGGCTCCCTTTTCCATTCGTCTAATGTCCAACCGAAATGCTCACGAGCCCAGTAGATGCGCTGTAAGTGATGTGCTGTTAGCAAGGGCACTCGCGTCGTTCATCTGTTGCCATACACCATTCATGCCACATTTCATCGCACTGTCCTAGCGGATAAGTTAGCCGTACCTCCACATAGATTTCTGCTGTTATTTCACGTAGAGTAACTTGTCTGTTAGCACTCACAACTTGATGCAAGTGCCGCTGCTCTAGATCGTTAAGAGAAGGCTGTCGGCCACTACGATTTCCGAAGTGAGATGAAATGCCTGAACTTTGGTGTTATCGGTACGCTCTTGACATTCAGATCTCGGAATACTGAATCCCCTAACGATTTCCGAAATGGAATGTCCCGTATATCTAGCTCCTGCTACCATTCAGCGTTCAAACTCTGTTGGTTCCCGTCGTGCGGCCATAATCAAGTCGAAAACATATTCACATGAATAACATGACTACAAACGACAACTGCAACAAAGCTCTGGCGTTTTATACCTTGTGTACGTTATCTGTTCATGTGCGTATCGCTATCCCATAACTTTTTCCACATAACTGTATAGTACACTGCATACCAGTTGGATGTTCGTCGCTTGCCCCCATGATCCAGTTACAGGTTTAGTGCCCCGTAGTGTATTATCATCTTGTCACATTAAGCAGTTCAGTATGCAACGGACATATCCAGCGGATCGCCAGTGACACATCATCAGCGTGGTGCCAAATGCACCTGTCATTACTTAAATTCTTCTAAGTTTTAGTTTCTTTTTATTTACGCTTAGTTAATTCGTTGTAAGTCTAATACGACCAGCTCTTCTCGGCATTTTTGAAGTTTTCAAGTGATCCTGCAGTGATCGTATAATTTTTCGTAAAACTGTACGATAAAAGTACGTTTCTTACGTCTGTAGTATAATATGTCATTATATGGCCTACGTATATGTCAGTTGTTACTTGTTTTACGTCTCAAATGTTGTAGAATATATTACATGTTGCATCGTAGAGCGCTTTTTTTTTAATTACCTCTCAGTGCTATTGGTCACTTTTATAATAGCGTTCATATAGCACTTATGTATGTTTGACAGTATTTTCCTCTGATGTCTTTATGATGGCAGTGAATCATATTCGCGGAAAATTGGCAATAATAAGAACATTACAAAGCTACTATAACTAGAACTATTTCTAATGAGTAATCTATTTTCTTTTGTGTCTTCTTGAAGAGTAGAAAATTTATCAGCTTTCTTTCAGGACGTCAGTCACGTTTTCTAGATATTATTTATATTTCAGTACTGTTTGTTCGTTTAGAATTCCAATTTTGTACTCGTCAGTGTAGGTGTCAATTTCCTGCTCTTCCGGGATATTCGTTGAATGCCCTTTTGGTACTTTATGGTAATGTAATATTTCGTTCTTCGACCCAGTACACTGTGCAGCCCCATCAGAAAGGAAACTTTCGGATTTACCACTTGCAATTCTTAGGGGTATGCTCCGGGATATTAGACACAGCACTGACCTGTAAGGTAATGCGTTGTCACAGAACGTCACATATAGCAGGACATTGATCAACTATTAATATTATAAGAGACCGTTCACCAATTTCTGTGTAGGCTTATTTGGTCGCCCGTTAAACGACACAAGCGACGCAAGTTATTCGAAGTGGTAATTCGTACTAGTGCAACTTATAACAGTAGGTCTCTCAGGCGTTACGTCAGATAAAACAGGTAAGATGCGTAGATACCTGTAAGATCGCGTCCTACGTTACTGCTCTCCAATTCACACTTAAGTGCCAGGCTGAGGGTTCATTGAATCAGATTCACCTTACTTCTCTACCGTCCACACCCTAACGGCGCGCGGGAAGAACGAACACTGCCGTCTCTCAGTGTGGGCTACGATTTCTCTTATTTTATTACGATAATCATTTTCTCCCTACATAGGTGGGTGCCAACAAAATAGAAAGCATTCGCAGGTGAACGCTGGAGATTGAGATTTCGTGAAAAGATGTCGCTGAAACGAAAGATGCCATTGTTTTAATGATTGTCACTGTGACGCTTCCTACTGTGGTCTGCTGACACTTCGACGATTAGCGAAGGTGTAATGTCCTTTTTATAAGTCCAGCCAGTATTCTTCACCTCCTCTACATACGTGAAGTACGTCAATATTTGTTGATCAATAAGTTTAAATTCCAGTTTTTACTATTACGTACCTGCGTTGTTTAGCGGTTACCGCCAAAGATGCTCATCAACGGTTTCTAGGCGGCCGATTCGTGATTCAGAATTAATTGATATCTTTGATTTTGCGTCGCACATGTACACCGAATTAATTCCTTCAAAAGTCACAGGGTTTACTTAACACAGTTTATTTGCTATGATTTACTATGAAAAATATTCATAAATGAGCCCAATAATAAATGTCTATAATTGAAAGTCAAAGAAATTTACTTTTAATTACAATGGCTTCCAGTGAGGTTAACTGTTTCACACAGTCGCGAATATTCAGACGTACAAAGCTAACATCTTCGACACTAAATCTCAAACACAAAAAGTCCGAGACGCTAAAGACTTCCAGACGCTAAAAACTCACATACGCTAGGGACTAACAGAAGCGAAAGGCGTTAACGGTACGTGCGTTTATATAATAGTTATGAAACAAAAGGAACGTTCTTTGGAAACTCTTTGAATACAGCCCATTTCTACTTTGCATATAATTCTGTAAACCATTGTCTCTTAATATTCTTTTATCTACTTTTTTTTGCTTTAAAACGAGAATTCGTGATTTTATATGAAATAAGAGAATTGTTCAGGGCCAGTTCGAGTAAGTTTTAATTTCCAAACTGCCAGATATGTAACGGGGCTACCCAGCCAACTCGCATATCATATCCGTGGCACTCTCTCCCCTGTTCCGCGGTGATACAAAATGTGCTAGTCTTCTTTGAACTTCTTCGATGTTCTCCGTCAGTCCTATCTGGTAATGATCTCAGCAGCACAGCAGTACTCTGGTTGAGTACGGATATGAGTAGTGTGGGTAGTTTCTTAAGTAGCTTTGTTGCTTTTTCCAAGTGTTCTACCAACAAAACGCAGTGTTGCTTTTTTCGCCACAGTCACTGTGACTGCTACAGTTTAAGTTGTTTGTAATTGTCATTTCGAGGTAGTCGAATAGACAGCCTTTATATTTGTGTGATTTCTGGTGTAGCCGAGATTTAACGAGTTCCTTTACTATTCTTGTGGATGACCTCACACTTCTAATTATTTAAGGACAATTGCCACTTTTCGCATCGTGCACATGTCTTATCTAAATTGATTTTGTCCTTTTAATGAGTTTACTAGACAATAAATGGGACATCATCCGCAAATTATCTAAGAGGTCTGCTCAGATTATCCCCCTAATTACTACAGCAGAAGGCCTATAAACTGTAGTGTTGGCACAAGAGCCAACACTGTGTTGCAAGAGGAGGCCGAAATGTACGCGTCAACTCATGCAGGTGGCGCTAGGTCTGAAACAGGATACGTAATGAATGCTATAAAGAAAAGTACGTAGCTGCTGGAATACTTAACTTTAATCCATCATTTGTATACAGCATTCTGGATGATACAAGTGAGACTCGCTGTAGAAATGGTTAATGGCGCCTTGCTAGGTCGTAGCCATAGACTTAGCTGAAGGCTATTCTAACTGCCTCTCGGCAAATGAGAGAAAGGCTTCGTCAGTGTAGTCGCTAGCAAAGTCGTCGTACAACTGGGACGAGTCCTGGTACGTCTCTCTAGACCTGCCGTGTGGTGGCGCTCGGTCTGCAATTACTGACAGTGGCGACACGCGGGTCCGACTTATACTAATGGACCGCGGCCGGTTTAAAGTTACCACCTAGCAAGTGTGGTGTCTGGCGGTGACACCACATAAACCTTCCTTTGGAACGCCAGATATCGTTCTATTTTGATGAACTGCGACCTTTCTGATAGGCAATCACGAATTTATTTGCATGACTGAGACTATACTCCATAGGCACACAATTTCATTCCAAGCCTTTGTGAGGAAAGAATGTAAATAGCTAATGAACGCGCAAATGATCCCGACAAAGTCACGACGAAATAAACTTGAAAAGGGCCCGAAGAAGTCATTAGGAGCAGTGTGAATTGCCCGTAACACTTTGCTTTCAACTGGGAATGATATAATGAAGTATTCTGAAAATAGACGACACACATAGGAACGCTGAAAGCAAACAACAGGATTGGAGACACGCGCGAACTGCTGAAAAGAATAAGCTCATTCACTCACTTCCGTTCGTGTCCGTAATTTCGTGTTTCATTCACACGCGTAACCGTGCAGAGCATATACATAAATGGGCCCGTAAGTCAATGAGCATCGTTGCAATAACAGGTACACTCAGTCGTGAATTTAAAGATCGCAGCTTCAGCACAATGCAGCTTGCATTAAGTGGTAAAAGTCTAATTGAATTTAAATACTGGAAGTTGCAATAATCAAGATAGGAAATGATTATCTAGTGCTGTTACATTTCAATAATGGCCAGGGATAATTAGGAGCGGTTTAATGAAAATGATAACTACCCGACACGCTTTTAGCTGATTCGGTTTAATAACACAGTATGTGGAAAATAACAGCTTAATTTAAAAAGAGCTCGAATGCCGAATGTAATCTGATGACGGACCCGCAACACGATCACCTCTGTTCTACTTGACTAGTAGCCCAGACCCATTGTCCGGATTACTGTTAGGTAGTATTTGGTATATCCGCCCCTTTTTCAGAATAACTTCATTGGTAGATTCACTGGGTTGTCAGTACACAAAAAGCACTTAGGCGGCGCTCGTTGTTATTGTGCTTCATAACTCCATTTTCGGAAGCACAATAAGACCGTCGAAACTTCACAATTTGCTCCCCGTACAACTTGTGACTTACGATTTTACGTTACCAACTGACGAGCGTCTAAAGATTGGCACCAACAGTATCAGCAGATATGATGCCTGCCTCCCTTGGTACCGTGCCTGTAGTTCATGGATCGATTAGCAGCAACGAAATTACTCATCGGTACGCATACGGCAGCACGCGCCTTGTAGAATGTTCAGAAACGTCGCGCATAATAACGGAATTTTTCCGAGGCTCATACCTCGGGTTCTATTGGTGGTAGAAAGGTAGGGTCAAGTGTGTAGGATAGACCCTGGGCTAGGGACCATTTGTATACCGGACAGAAAGAGCGTCTCATTGTCAGTATCCTTCAGTAAAGTGCCAAAGTATGAAGGTTACACACTTGTTCTTGCTTGAACAAATGGAGTAAATTGGTTGGTTCTTTTTGCATTTGATGTGATCCCGGTGGCCCTTAATGGGCTTATTCAGGGACCGTTATTTCATTTACGGTTCCTCGGAAAACCCCAAAAGAAACATTTTTACCATTTTCTTCGTACGAAAACGGAGCTGCAGATTCGATGACAGCAAATAGTTGAAAATTCACGATGCATTCCTAAGATCCCGATCTCGAACAGTGCTGAAAATTTTCTTCATATCTTTGTCCGTTGCCGAGAAACGGAGGTTCAATGTCGCCTTACTTGTACACTTTAAATATGCATGCAAAATCCTGTATGAGACGAAAGGCAAATCAGGAATAAACTCACCAAATTGATCGCATTTTAACGATATATTCTCTAGGCATTTATCTAGAAGTGAAACCTTCCCGTTTTGAAACACCTGTATTAACTCACGGGCGATTTCTTGGTGAACCCCAGAAAAGCGCTTTTTACCATTTTGTCGTACCAAAACCAAGCCGCTGATTAAAAGACGGCTGTGCACATCAAATGGTTAAAACTTGTAAGATATTCGTATCGCGATCTCAAACATCTTCAAAATTTTATTAATATCTTTATCTCTTTCCAAGATACAGAGGCACAAAGTAATCTTTTATGAACACGTAAAATACGCACGGAAACGTAGTTTATTAAGTGACGTAGCACGAAGAAAATTACTGTTAAGTGTGCCCGCTACGATCACAATGATTCTGGGACCCCCATTTTATGGTACTAATTTTTGCGCACTCATATTAGATCTTCGATGTAAAATTACTTTTTCATTATTTCAATTTCGCACAGGTAAACTATCAAAATTTTACTTGTCAGGTCGTAAAGTCAAGCGCCGGCACGTCAGTCTGGAACGATGGAGTAGAGAGGGCTGTGAGGAAGACGTCAGCCAATCGCATGCTGACCGGACGTCCCTCCAGGACGACAACGCGATTAAAGCGGCCCCTGTGTGAAGAGGACATAAGCGCCACCACCGACTGGCGGCGCCCCAGTTCAATAGTAGGTTCAGCACTAGTACATTGTATAGCAACGACTTAGGATTCTCTTCGTTATTTCGTATGTCGCGCTCTGCTTGCGACACGTCTGTGTAGTGGCAAACTTCAGTATTGTCGCTTTTACTTTTGTAATAAAACTCATTAGTACGATTTGTTTGAATTGTTTATCTATCGATTCGAGAAGGCAGGTTTCCCAGACACCCCATACTTGACGACTAGACTGGATTTAACAGAACTAATCCATAAAATTCTTCCCTATGAGTGACGTAACCTGCTGTGGCGTGGGAAGCAAAGGAACCAGATGAAAACTGCTCCTGTCGGAGCACAAAAAGACAAATGCGCTTTTGTTTAAAAGACTGAATGAAAAGTGGGATACCATTCTACCTTCATCGGCACCTATAAAAATTTTCCCAAAAATTTGGGCATGCGAACATATTCGCGCTTTTATGTATTGGGAGAGGAGACCGTGGCAGTGGGAGAGAGATGGAAAATAATTAAATGCTGTGGGTTAGTAGACAGTGGTTATGGTATAGAAAGAGCGAAGGAGACAACGGCAGCGAGAGGGAAATAGACGGACACAGTGGTAGAAGAACATAGTTGATAGTGACAGAACGGTGCTAGGAACAGTGTGAAGACTACAATGCCAGTAGGACAGGAATAAAGAGAAGGAGAATATGTGAGTGAGTGACAGCCAGTGCCATCGAGAGATAGTCTACGACAATGACAGGGAGAGAGGAAAAGTGAGAAGAGACGGCAGCAGCGGGAAAGAATGAATGAGGTAGTAGGACAGCGAAAGGAGACAGCAGTAATAGGCCAGAACGAAGTAGACAGTAACTGTGAGTCAGGAGACAGAGACAGAAGGAGATAATGACAATGGGTTGGGATGAATGAGTGATTGGACAGTAGGAGCCACTTGGAAGGATATGGAATAGTGCGTTTGTACGAGTTACAGTTAGGCAAGCTTGTGTTAATGAGAGGTGAGTTTCATGTTAAAAAGAGCGTGAAAGTGTCGGAATGCCTAACATTTGTGGAAATTATCAAAGATACCGAGGAATGAAGTATGAGACAGCTGGTTGTCCACATTTTAGTCCGACTCTTTTAAACCGGAGCATCTTTGCCTATTTTGTGCTCCAGTAAGAGCATTCTTTTCCTCTGGCGATAGTATAGATCGTTCTCTTGCGTGCAGAGGTGTTGGGGCCGCCTTGGGATATTCTTTATTGCCCATATTTCATCGTTAAAGCAAGTTTGTTGGACGAGTTTTCGGGATGAAGGTTTCGTGGACTGATAAATTTTTGAGCACCCATACGTTTACTTATATATATTTAACCACAACCCACCATACTGTAAAATTTGGAGCGTAATTCGTATCAATATTAGCGATTTACTATCCACTTCCGTTAGAGTACTGAATAAGCGAAGCTGACAATGTATATGGCTCTGTACGCACCACAATATCTCCTATAATGATGATCCCTAAGCAAGTAGTACGAATATGAACTCGTTCGATGTCTGATACAATCCGTATAAGGACTTAAAACGGTCGAACGACAAATTTGAATGCTCTAGTGTCCTGTTCCAAATATCCTTTCCAATTCACTGCACTTTGCCAGAAACCTCCTATTAAATCTAAGTACAGTGTTCTATTCGCCTTCCCTGATATCTGTCTCACGTAATCATACCATTTCACATCGCTTCTACCCAAATATATACAGGGTGACCTGATTCGAACTGCCACGTTTCGTTTCATAGACTATTTAGGGACGTTTTCTGAGTATTTTACTGCGAGAGTGTTTCCCAGTCACCAGTTACAGAGTAATTGCCTTTCGTATGATTTCTTAGCCCCCTCATTCTTTGCTTGCGTGTTGCATTGTAAATATCTGCACAACACTGCAGACGTCTACGTACGGCCAATGCGTCTTTTTTGGGAATAAAGTGGTTTCATGTAACCACGCTACTTCAGACTATCAGCACTATTGCTCACTTTATTCTTTACGTCAAGCTTGCATCCACTAGTGTTCGAGTTCTTTTTTTCTTTTTCCTTTTTCTTTCTTTCTTTTTTTTTTACGTCAGTGCTAGATGTACGTTAACACAGACACGTAGCAATATGAATTGGTTTACCGATTAAAAAAATGACCAATATGCACCTGTTCTGTGTATTCGGTAAGATTGGCACAATGAGCGTAGGCTGAGCTGTTACCGCGGCGGCGTCTATCACATCACAATACTTATCCTTTCTTATTGCCTGTCGACTCTTCCTGACTCCATGTTACAAGCATTTTTACTGTTGTAAAGGTATTGTCACAGGAAAAACTAATTTGGAGAACAAACTGATTGCATTAAAACTACATTACTAGTCTGCAACGAGCCACCGATGATGACTCAGAAAACATACTTGAACAACTACGAAAACGTCGCAGATAAAGTTTGGGATCGCTCTGTGTACGATCTGATGTCTTCACGCAGTTCACCACTAAGTTTGTAATCTGATAGTATTAAGTTCTTTCTCTTTCTTATAGGCATTCTTTTGGACTCATTCGTATGTGAAGTGAGTTGCCATTGACTACACCAAGAGGAAATTTTGCCCAAATTCTAAGAAATTTCCTTACAATTGTGCTATAACACTTCTTCTCAAAGTATATAAGGTGTTTGACTATTATAGGTATAAACGGAAAGGGCGAGTGGAAGACAATGAAGAAAGCAAGTAATCCTAATGAGCATAGGTCCAGACCCCAATTTTTCCACAATATGATTATGACCGCTGGTAGTAGCATTCAAACTGCGCATATGAATATGAATTTATCCTGTAGCAATAGATATACAAAGATCACGAAACTGCTGCATTTCAGCATTTGAAAACAGCTCTCCTGCATAAAACAATGCAGATGACAACAGCTGTACAGCGTGTTCGGAAAATCGTGTTAGAATCTTCTATATAATACTTTGAATAGGAACCCATGTCGGGAAACATACTGATTCCGCTCTACAACGGTTTCACTTCAGATGTTTAACTCATCCACCTCTGCCTGAGGAACAGCACTAGGCGTGACCCTGTATAATTATTAGGCAACATTTCAAAAGGAAACATAACGCATCATCTGGTAAAGCGTTCTCGGGCCTCTATCCGGGTGCCGGTGACTTCAAACTGCGACGTTTCGACCGGTGACATACTCATCATTTTCTGGAGAAGTCTGGAGAGGCGGATGCCGGTCCCTTAATACCTACGGTGTGCCCCCCCCCCCCCCCCATTCACCTGACCACGGGTGGCTGGACACAGGAGAGCCGTCGGGCGGGGTGGAGAGGGAAGCGGGTGCGCCGTTCGTGTCTCCGTCAGAGCATTCCGGTCGCGTCTCGCGAGCTGGACGGTTCTTGGTGCGTTCACGGCGTATTGCGGCTAATGATCGATTTCCGGCCGCGCTCAGTTGATAACCTTCGTCTCTGTTCACAAGATTCTCTTGGACCCGCATTTATATCGACTCTTTAATGAATCTGTCCCAATAGCTCCCGGCTCGGCGCAGCACCCGGTGTTCTCGAAATCAAAGGTGTGGTTTTCTTTGATACTATGCTCAGCTATAGCAGATTTCTCTGTCTGTCCAAGGCGGACGTGTCTGAAGTGTTCCTCGCACCTTTTCGAGATGCAGCGCTGCGTTTGTCCAATGTACTGTACCCCTCATTCACAGTCAATGAATGCTATATATGCCAGGTGTGTTGAGTTTGAGGTGGTCTTTAAGTGAGCCCAGCAGCTCTGTCGTCTATTGCGATGGTCGGAAGACGGTACTTATGTTCAATTTTCTCTTTCTACATTGATTTCAATCAGTTCCCACTTGCTGCCAATGTCCGGAATTCTTTCGTGTCTTAAAAAAGTTGCTGCAATGGCTCTGCCACATATCTCGTGTCCTGGTGATTGTAAGTGAAATTTTTTACGTCCATGTCTTTAGTTTATGGCCTTTCGTTTTCCTTTTAACAAAAGTAGCTACTCCTGAATCAGAACCACGATATTGTCTAAATGCGCTAATGACCTCGCTCTAAAGCGACGAACAGTTTTGAATGCATTCATTCATCTATCCGTCCATAGATCCATCCATCCTGTTGTGTAAGGATTGTAAACAACGATAAGGAGAGCTAGTCTGCAGAGTTGTGCTACAACAGTAGGAAATATGGGCAGGAAGAACAATGATTAGTGAACACGTTAATACAACAAAAAAAAGATTTACTGAACTTATATTCCTCCAAGTGTACACAGACTCATTATAAATATTGCAGCGACATACAGAGGCCAACTATAAGTGTCACGAGAAAGGGGCTCCAAGCCCAAGCACAATATATCATTAAGGTGATGCGGCAGATGCACACCAGGTCGAACTCTTACAGGAAATGGGAATCGGTGAATTGCTGTGAGTAGAGAGGATAATGGGAATGGTCACTACACTAGTAGTGTGTGGCTAAGATGAGAATTTGGGTTTGACAGGACACTTGCTAGGATACTCATTACAATGACCACTGTGTCCGCATGAGCTGAGCGACTAGCGCTGGCCATCGTAATTGCGGTGGCACAGGGCACTGGTAGTCCAGAGCAGCTGGAGGCGTGCCTCAGCAGGCGCGCACCTTTGGACTACCAGATTCTGCGTAACCACTCCATCGTTTCATGTTACACAAGGTACAGGGTGACAGTTATTGAACTACAGGAAATAAAATCGTCGTAACTTCCGCACGGTTAGCGTTAGGACTTTCAGACTGCACGGTTGGCCACGGAACATGATGCAAATTAGTGTGCGCATGCACACGCGATTTGTTATTTCATTTGGATGGGTTCGTCAATAAGCAAAATTGGCGCACTTGGGGGACTGAGACCCCGAATTTCGCGATGGAGAAGTCTCTTCACCCTCAATGGGTGACAGTGTGGTATGGAATGTCCAATCACGGAATAATCGATGCGATATATGTTGATGGCACGATGAACACCTACGGTACGTGGAGGTTTTGGAAGAGGATTTCATCCCCATTATCCAAAGTGACCCCGGTTTCGACAAGATGTGGTTCATGCAAGACAGAGCTCGACCCCTTCGAAGCAGGAGCACATTGGGAACCGTCTTCTGGCTCTTAAGTACCCAGAGGCCGCTGGCGTGAGCCTCGATTGGCCGCCATATTTTCCGGATCCAAGCACTTACGAGCCCTTTTCGTGTGGCTATATTAAATACAAGGTGTACAGCAGTAATACCTAAACCACCCCTGAGGTGAAAACAACCATTCAGGAGGTCATCGACAGCATCCATTATAACACCCCGTCCGCCACTTGCCTGGTTTTGGTGTGTGTTCACCCCAGGTAATTGGCTAACAGATCAACAGAGAGTGCAAAACTGCCGCAATGTCGGATAACGCAAAGAAAATAATAAGGCCCTGTGACTCCTGATTGACCTGCGGTGGCAGTGTTGACATTAATTGATTCAGAATTGATCCCTTTTAATTAAAATGGGGTGCACATTGATGTTATATTCAGCTATTGAATACCAGAAGCAAATGTTGAACATAAAATTAATTAAGAAAATGACTTGGGATTTCAACTACTTGATTGAAAACAGATGCAGTCGATTAGCACAAATTTATTTTAACTCACGACTTTCAATCATCACATTACATGACTCTCCTAACAGGCAGTGATAATAAATTGCGTTTGCGTGGAGTAAAGCGCGATAAATCAAAAGTAATTCCAATCGACTGACCCAGTGAAGTACGAGAAGAATTCTACAATACACGGCCCATCAATCCCTCGTGAAAACTTTGCCGACGTGATCCAACAAATTAATCAGTGGCCTATCTCAAGCTGGAGTGGGCGCAATATCACAGAATTCAGCGTGGTGGGGCGGCGTCGTTGTGCGGACGTCGGCCGACCTCGTGGTGCTGCAAGGCTGCGCTCATCTATTCACTCCTAGCTATCTTGCTCAGTACACAGCTGAACGAAAACTTTCTATCTCCAAGCTCAATCGTTCCGTTTGCTAAGTCCTAAACTGCAGAGATGCTCACACTCTCTCAGGCAAGCTGAGTATAGAACGCCACGTCCGCACTGTAGGCAAGCTGGAAAAGGAAGACCTCTACGGAGACTTCTCCCAGTCCGCTCTTCGCTTCGGTTTCCCCTCCAGCAAAGTCACTTACGCCAATTGCAGCGCAAGTCGCGTTAATTATGCGTCGCTTACCAGCGCCGACCAATTCCTGCTCTGGGAACTGAACAAATTCCCACAAAATTTCCCTTTCTCTCAACTTCTGCTGTTTACTATTCCAATAATTAAAAAAGAAACGACTCAGTAGCAGACGGAAACCTGTTATTCTCATGCCAACGTTGGTACGCCGTGTGATGGTATCAGTATGTGATGCCACACATCCGTCGTTTGTGTCTTCAATAGACAGACACCACGTAGAGCGCCTGTATGAGAAATGGACTGTCCTAACGCTCAATCGAACGATTAATGGTTGAAGAGTATAATCGGGGATTATTGCATTACAGTGATCTAGTGCAACTGCGAGAACCGAAACGAGGTCGAGACATTAGCTGGGAATTCAGACCTCATTTGTGCCAGTCGACCGCTGATGACGTTTCCGCAGCAACAGTGGCGTCAGACCCTTTTTGCATCCCTGCAGACAGGTGAGAGGGCGATAGCCGCCCGCCTGCTCGCGGCCGAGGCGACAGCGAGCGCGGCGCAGCTGCTGGCGCTGTACTGTATTTTGTACTTTGCCGGCGCCGGCCAGAGGGGACATTAGCGCTAACCGATAGTCGCGCCATCGCTCAGTGCATTTGCGCGGCTAAATCGATGGCTATTACCCGGCATGACTACGCATAGCATTATCCGTGCGAGCAGCGGTCATTAAAGCCGCTGCTGCCGGCAGCCTGGATGTCGCTACTGCTACTCGCCAACCATTGCATGGACGCTGCCCACCTCTCATGCAGACACTCACCTCTCACCATTACCAAAAATAGAACACAGTACCAAAAATAGGACACGTGCTTAAAGTAACAGTCATCTTGAAACTTCCTGGCAGATTAAAACTGTGTGCCGGACCGAGACTCGAACTCGGGACCTTTGTCTTTCGCGGGCAAGTGCTCTACCAACTGAGCTACCCTACAACTACTCACGCCCTTCCTCACAGCTGTATATCTGCCAGTACCTCGCCTCCTACCTTCCAAACTTCACAGAAGCTCTTCTGCGAACCTTGCAGAACTAGCACTCCTGTAAGAAAGGCTATTGCGGAGACATGGCTTAGCCACAGCCTGGGGGATGTTTCCAGAATGAGATTTTCACTATGCAGCTGAGTGTGCGCTGATATGAAACTTCCTGGCAGATGAAAACTGTGTGCCGGACCGAGACTCGAACTCTGCCAGGAAGTTTCATATCAGCGCACACTCCGCTGCATAGTGAAAATCTCATTCTGGAAACATCCCCCAGGCTGTGGCTAAGCCATGTCTCCGCAATATCCTTTCTTTCAGGAGTGCTAGTTCTGCAAGGTTCGCAGAAGAGCTTCTGTAAAGTTTTGATGGTAGGAGGCGAGGTACTGGCAGAAGTAAAGCTGTGAGGATGGGGCGTGAGTCGTGCTTGGGTAGCTCAGCTGGTAGACATTTGCCCGCATAAGGCATAGGTCCCGAGTTCGAGTCTCGGTCCGGCACACAGTTTTAATCTGCCCGGAAGTTTCATATCAGCGCACACTCCGCTGCAGAGTGAAAATCTCATTCTGGGAACAGTCATCTTGTTTAAGTACCGACAGTTTCAAGTGACACAGTATAATTTCCAGCTGGAATCCGTCTCCAGTTTCTCTTATTTGGCGCTGTTAACAGACATTTTGTCAACGCTTATCCATGACTATAGCTTATATATTGGCTGTACAATATACTAAAAGGTATAAATTATATACGGCGATTCAAAAGTCATGTCCCGCAGGACAGCCAGGGTGAAGCGAAACTCCACAGACAAATTTTCAGACCAAAACTAGAAAAAAACGTCTGGTAAACATGGGCTGTATAAATGCATACCTTACGAGCTATGACCACTTGATCATCTTTGCTACTGTGAAACACATATTATTTACTGAACAAGTACACACAGCTCTTAAGGTATGTCCTCTAGAGTCTTTGTTGACTGGACATTTTTCCTTACTTTGGTCCATAGTATCACATTTAAAAAAATGAAAAGCAAGGAACTTGCAGTAGAAGAGATTTGTTTCACAGTACCTTAGATGAATAAGTGATCATAGCGGTTTAGGTATGCATTTGAGAATCCATGTTTGCTCAATATAATGATCCTAAATGTGACGAGTATATTCAGTGACACAGTATGTAGGGTGTATGCAAGAATCTAAGAATAACCTTTCACTACCATTACCTGTTATTTAAACGATAATATTATGACCTTTGCTGCTTTACTCCATCCTAGAACAGTAAATTAAAAGGTGTTGTTTGCACAATGTTTAATGTACTAGCAATTCTTAAGTCCTGGGTGCCCCTATAGGACATGCAAGGATCCCTTTGAATGTGTGTGCCAATGTTTATGTTATGGCCCTACCAAGTAGAGAGCATGAATCACTGGATTGGTTAGACATCAGAAGAACGATTATTTGTCGGTTCCTGAAAGAGTTTCTCCACAAAATAATTTAGTTTAGTGAGAGTATGTAGCCTACCTTTAGATCAAGCCACCCATTCCTTGTATTATTATATTGTTTTCATTATCAAACTGTTTATATAATTATTCAGGGTAGAAATTGTTTATTGCTAATTAATTTTAAAAAAGGACACACGAATGTTGATATAAGCATCAGACAGCCGTGGATGACAATGCCTTGCTACCCCATAAGTTAAAACAAGCAATTATCAACACATGTAAACTCTGCAGAAATGGATTCTGCAATATTCTATACTTAAACAACATTAATTAACGAAGTAGGACAATCATTCCTAACTGACATTCAGCACTGCGATCTTCCTTGGTTGAACACAACACGAAGCAGGATTTAGTATACTGATCCAGAATAAATATTGAGCTGGATGAAGAGGCGCGTTTGTGACAGCATAGTATGTAATGTACTCCCTGCATGATTTGACCCAATGTAATCGTATCCGAAAGCTCACACGAAGTTTGGCTAGGCTTTCCTTATCATTCAAGGAAACCTCCTGGTAACTTAGAAAACCTGAAGTGCCATCTACAGCCAAATCGCACATTCATTCTTGCAGTCGACAATGGGGACAGGAAAGATATGACATGAATACATGATAATAGATTACACAGATACACGCAGAACATAATTATGGATCTGAAATTCAAAAAGACATTCTCCTTTGGAGTTGAAAGACTGCTGAGAAATGCCGCTGTAATATTACACACTCTATCACCCACCTTTCTCTTCAGGACAGTCGTACCGAACATTTGAGTTACTAATAATTGTAACAAAACCGATGGTAGCTTTCCAAGATCAAACGACTCACATGTAGACGTTTCACAGTTGTAGGTGTAGATGAGTTGTGGTATTAGGAACATCGTCAACCTTGGAGGTCTCTTAAATGTATATCCCAAGTGTTGGGCCCCTAAATCTTTCATCTTACGTCCTGATCCGTTCTAACTAGGGTGATACTTCAAAATATATACAGGTCTGATTCTGTGCCTTAACTATGTAACTGCAGTTAACATTTTGTTTATTCCAGGTACGTTTTCGCGTCCTTGAGTTACGCCTGTTATCGGTTCTGTCTCTTGCCTTCCCAACGCCATCGGACTATTGAACGTCATAGACTGTCCTGTACTGTGTCGATACACTTTGTGTTGGTACCTGTATATCTTTTACAGGTCGGCCTGGACACCTACCTGCATGCGATACCCTATGCATATGTCCAATCGGATTTTGTTGCGAGCATCATCGTTTCTGTTTTTTTGAACCTGATGTTACGTCTCGTAAGTCGCATAGTTTTTACAGCAGATTGTCTGTTCCTTTTATGTACGTTTGATGATTGGTTCTTTCGCATGATCTACCAACTGCGGTTTTTTGTGCGTCCCACGTTACACCCAGTTTCGGCTCTAGATACCTTTTCGCCTTCTTTCTCACTTTAAGTATCCCGTTTTTCAGTAGTCCTGTGCGGAGGTGTTTGGTCACTCTCAACAGTTCGGACATTCCATGCCTTACTGGTGTTCACTTCAAGAGGAGTTTAGTCAAATCTTGTGAGATTACAACGGGGTTTATGGACTCGGAACTCACGCTGCAGCTATCACTGCGTTCCTTCATGCTTTGCAATATTTCTGATTTCTACCTTTCTAATTGTTCTATGTTTTTGGATTCAACTGTGAGAAGTTTGTTGCTGAATTTCCGTAACGTGGTCATGTTGCTTTCTGCCGTGCAGCCCTTTCTTTTATTGATCCTCTCGCCCTACGCTAAGTCCTAGTCGCGATTATTTTGACGTTACGTAAGTCTTTATTCGTACCCTCGACACTCTTTTGAGTCTCGTCGCATAAGGTTAATTCGCCACGGATTTTCCTCGTTTCTTTCTGTACGTCCCGAATATTTTTCTCCATGTGTTCTTGTTGACATGTCAGTTGCCCTTGCGTCATCTCTTATACTGTTCCTTTAACGCCTCTTTTGTCCATCTAATCTCTTGTCGGTTTTCTCGAATCTCTTATTTTTATTATCTGATATTTCTTGACATGTTGTTTTTTTAGTTGTAGTTTTCCGACTCAGTTCGAAGGTATCAAGTTCGTTGACGTGTTTAGTGTCCTTTCCTGCTACCACTGCATGCAATCTTTCCGTTTATCGTTTGTCAACTGCCGATTCTTTCCTCTGGTGCACTAATATAAGACTTTCCGGTATTACGTTCATTATGATCTTGTGATCTCCGACCATCTATGTTTGTATGCGCTTCCTCGTGAAATAATTTGTCCTGCTCATCGTCACTCATGATTTGCGCGACTTCCCCTCTTGACTCATCATCGATTACTTCCCCACGTCTGTCGTTTTCAGAGTGTGACACTTGTTGTTTATCTAGTACCTCTGCTTCACCCCTAGTCTCCTGTCCCACTTCGTGCTAAACACGATCAGCGCCAGGCTGCTCATCCAGTTCGACCTGGTCCAGACCCCTTACGTCACGGCTCTGTTGCGACCTATTACTGTTTGCCATGTCGAATCAGGCTGACGCTCTTTGTCCCTCTAAATGTTTACGCGCATGACCGCTAGTCTAAAAGTAATTACAAGATTTTACTTTTTACAGGAAAATCATTTAAGTTCCTATTTGATATCTCTGATCTACGAAAGTTTTTGAGAGGACATAGATTTTGCAAAAAAATTGCTCCTTACTTTCCCTGACAGTGCAACGTTGTTTCCGCGGTGGAACAGAATCCAAAAAATAAAAGTAAAAAACCTGAATGTGGAAGCAGTAAGCACATTACAATATAGCAGATTTAATGTTCCTAACCTATATAGATACGTCACACATTTACTTTATTCTCCTGGCTCTGCTCAAGTGTTTCTCTTGGAGTAAAAGTGATTTCAGTCATTTGGATACTTGTGGACAAAATATTTACTCTACAAATATATTCAACCTCATTGTTTTAGTCATCTAATGACATCGGGTAATCAGAATCACTACTATATTCTGTATCCTAGCAGATCACATGTCATATGATTCATTATCAGAATTACCATCGCTTTGGCAAATCCTGGTATGTTCATCTAATGAATATTGTTCATCAGAATTAAAACTTTCGCCATCTCGTCAGGTTCATCAACTTATAATTGCTTATGAGAACTCTGATTTTTCGCAGTCGTCGCGGGTTCATCTAATTATAATTGCTTATCAAAATCACTAATTTTCTCTAATATGTTGGCAGGTTTATGCAATTACGATTCCTGAATTACTACCAGCTAATCAAAATCACTACCATTTTCAGTACCGCGACAGGGTGTCCATTATCTAGCATACCGGCGTGCCTTACTGTCTGCTCCCCGCCATTTGGCACGCACGGATCGCTCTGAGAGCGTGTAGAAGTGTTTATGTTCTGGTCCTGCCAGGTAGGGAGCATGCATTGCGGAAATGGTTGGACATCAGAAGAACGGTTACTTGTTACGCTACCTGTCACGCTATAAAGTTGCTTGTTCTTAACTGAAGTGTCAGTCACATACTCTCACCGAGTTCCCCTGTGAAGCAGAAGATTGTTTGTCCCTAGTCTGTCTATATTGGCTGTGTACTCTCACCCGGTTGGTGGGGCGACGTGCACAGTGATGCCCTCGCAGTCCTCGCGAGTACGTATTAACTAACATAATTTTTTTAAAATCTCTCCGCTTTGTGAATATACGAGACTCTCAGCTTATTTAACGCTAATATATTTAGAGCCCATTGTGATCAAAACGATCACAAAATAAATCTCTCTCCAGGTCTCAAAGAGCGTTAAGCACTCTCTGTATCAACACAGGGTTTCGGAAAGGGGGAGCCCTCTTTCTTGTCCGCAAATTGCATGTGTCGAGCTACCTCTCCCCTCTCTGAGAAGAATATTGCCTCCTTCAAATGGTTCACATGGCTCTGAGCACTATGCGACTCAGCGTCAGAGGTCATTAGTCGCCTAGAACTTATAACTAATTAAACCTAACTAACCTAAGGACATCACACACATCCATGCCCGAGGCAGGATTCGAACCTGTGACAGTAGCGGTCGCTCGGCTCCAGATTGTAGCGCCCAGAACCGCACGGCCACTACGGCCGGCTTGCCTCCTTCAAGAATTGGAGTCTGCAAAAAAAAAAAAAAAAAAAAAAAAAAAAAACTGCTATGAACAGGAATTATTTCACCCACTCCCGAAACTCTACTTTCAGTCCTCCTATCAGCTAATTCTGCCTCCATAAATAAATTATGTAAAGGGTGCAATTTCCCTTTCCTCGAAATTTTGAAACTGTTTCGCCGTTGAGAGGGCGTTTGACGAGAGTCCCAACATTTGCTAGCGTTCATATGTATAACATGCACTGTTCACGTGAGTGCTGCGCACTGTTTTAAATACTTACTTCCTTCTATATCTCTGAAAATGCTGCCTATCCAATTAGTGTGAACTGCACAGTCACCTCTCCCTTGGGACACGCGGGGCAGCAAACGTGCCGTTGGCGCCTGTGGCGAAACAAGCTATGCGACTGTGCCAAGGCCTGCGCTTCATCCCTACCGGTTGTGATATTTATGACTCATCTCTATCCGTTGATAGTGGTCTGAAAATTGGCGTCGTTTAGAAAAAAATGTCGCATTTTGGTTCATCGTTTCCTCTCTGTTCCGGGTCTCTATGTGTGTGCAAATGAGAAAAAAGGACTACTTATGTTAGTATCATATTTCGATCAACCAAGTAAACTTTCATTATCATTTGATGTGCAAATTAAGTCCATTACGCCCAAAGTCTGGTGTGAGACATATCATTTGAATCGTCTATTCGAGGAAAATGTTCAAATGTGTGTGAAATCTTAAGGGACTTAACTGCTAAGGTCATCAGTCCCTAAGCTTACACACTACTCAACCTAAATTATCCTAAGGACAAACACACACACCCATACCCGAGGGAGGGCTCGAACCACCGCCGGGACCAGCCGCACAGTCCATGACTGCAGCGTCTTAGACTGCTCGGGTAATCCTGCGTGGCCTAGTCGAGGAGACTAGACGACTGTCACCTTATCTGTTGTCCATGGTACATGGTTATTAGTGGGTGGATGGTTATCTGGAGAGTGATTTACGAACAGAAACTGAGGGAAATTAACCAATGTGGAATTCTGCAGTCTACTGTAGGTTTTGTGTGCCACAAAATTTTTCTTTCCAGTTTAATTAAAATTGGGAAAATTTAATATAAGAACTGAATTAATCGCTACATTGGTAACCACAATTAAGAGTTAATATTAATAAGTGATCTAAGTGAATATAAGGAATTTGCGTATGGGAACAATTTAAGTACAAACGTTAAATCAAATAATTCGGAGCAAGAAGGAGATAATGCGTCAATAAAAGGAATAAGATAATCACACAGAAGTCTACAAATACAAAGCCTGCCATTCGCGCTTCAAAAACAACAGATACTATGTATTAAACATAATCTTACAAAAGGAGACAGGCTTGTATGAAAAACAATCATCACAGTTAAACATATTTGATTAAAATAAAAAATCATATTAAAAATCCACAAAGTACTTCTAAACTATCATCTTTTGTCGCCTGTTATTTAACTAATCAACTCATTTATATTACTATTATATTGAGTGTGGAAGTACATTGCAGTGATAAATGAAAAAGAAATCTTAGGCGCGCCTGCGAAAAGTTCACACAAACATACTCGATTCACACTTACAAGCACAAAGATAAAAAGAATTTTGCCCATCTCAATAAGTCAGCGGCTCAAAGGTTCACCCCTATCGCTGTGATTCAATTATTGTGAATAATAATGCTATGGAACACTTCCCAGGAAAGAAATTTTTCTGCACCACCTAGCACATGAAACTAAACTACGCTGGCATGAAACACCCGCAAATGCCGTGAATATTCATGGACAAAGCAAAATTATTAATACTCGCGAAAACTTTAAGAACGCAAATGTAAGCCGTATACACACAAACAGCAATAAAATGTCATGTAGGATTAAGAATAAAACTTGTGATTCTTGAGTTTCTCCCGGAGTATTTGATAATCAAATTATCCACGGGTGTGCTGCCGGTCTATAGTGTCCAACGGGCACAATATTTCGGCGATCATACATGTCGCCATCATCAGGTGAACTAACGGACTGAGCTCCTGTGAACGTGCCGGCACGGAGATCCGTACGCTATGGCTGCTCAGAGGGAACTGGGATCGGTCGCGGCGGCGGCCGATTTAAATACCCTCCGCCCGCGGCGCGCTCCCTCCGCCGTCCGCGCCCCGCGCCACGGTCGCGCGGTGGAACAGATTGCGACGCCGTCGCACAATCTTAAAACTGAAACTAAATGAAAAGTAGAAGAAATAAAACACATACACACAAGAAGAGTTCACACATACATTCCAGTTAACAGAAAAGGAAAGTGAAATTTAAACCTGTGCTGGAGTAACGATATTTCTACACAAAGTGTTCTAGTTACACAAAACAAGGACCGGAAAAACTTACTAAATACAGAAAATATACTCGTGATTACACTCTTAAAAATATAGGGATTCGACTAACGACTTTAAAATTGACTTGCAAATCAAACGCGTACATCAGACTAGCTACACACCATCACACATTAACGCACTCATCAACGCCAAGTCGCTCTTAAGACTACCATCTTCACCCACCAAAGATCCAGTCCCGAGTGCCGAGAGATTGCTCTCCATCGAACTTCTCCCAGGTAGCCGGAAGAGACCTGAATCGTCCTTTCCGCCAACAACTGAACTACTGTCGAATGACTACAGAAAGGATACAAATCCCTTTGCCTTGACTGAGAAAGCTACGTTGGCTACACTGTTGCTACCATAGCAGCCAGCCAGATACCGTACTGCTACCATATATAAGACAAATTGAACGTACACATCCACTCATTCATGCATATGACAAAAAAAGAAAGGAAATGTGGAAGCACAAAATGTAGGTAATGTACGTAGGATTAGATGCTTACTGGAAAAATTTATACTTTAATGTAATTGTGTACCACTGAATAGAGACAAACACGAAGTACACAACTAAATTACAAGTAATTGAGCCCGACAGCAAGAAATAAAAGTTAAATACTCTAACTGAGAGGTTTCAGTGTAAGGCGTTAAAAATCGACTTCCACCTTACAAATGCAGTACAGCTAAAAATATCTTAAGTTATTTGAAGAATAACTACAAATGTGAAACTTTTCACGGAGTCAGAGGGCAATCATTATATGTCCAAAAGAAAGAAGATGTAAATAATACGTACTTTTTCGTTTATTTTATGCAAGAAATTTTTTCAAATAAAATTAACTACTAGGCCATACATGGTTGAGTTAGACTGCAAAATGGGAAGTTATAACTACATTCAACCCACGTGACTATAATGCGCTGATGATAGCTGCACTATCAGTTGAAATCTAGATCTGCAATGTAATAAAAAATACAGATGCAGGACGACTGATTATGACCTCCTTTCTGTCCTGGATTACATCACGGTCATTGCCCACAACCATTCTCATGAAACTCAACGTGGTGAAGCTACATGAATGCAGTAACTTACTCAGTAGTTTCGGATATACACGAGCCACGGCTAAGTTTGCAAACCTTTTCATTAGAGTCAAATGACGAATTTAATTTCAAGGAGATGTAAATGAAAAGTAAGTTTCTATATACTGAGTACTTTCAAAATTTATATATTTAGTTACTTAAATACGAATTTTTTGTACTTCTGGCATGAATTTATTTTCTTGTTCGTTTCAAAAGTTTAATGACTGGTGCTACACCATAAACTTACATTTAAATAAATGCGCTACTACTTTATTAATTTAAATTTATTGAAGTTCTCTCCATCTCGCTTCCTGCCGGTCTGGACCCATCAAAGACAGTTCTGGTTTGGTAAATGCTGAGGTGACGTGTACGGAAAGCATATAAGATACAACTTACTTTAATTGTTTGTTGACTTCATCACTCTCTTTTTATTCATATGATGCCGCTTGACGGAAGCATTTTTTCGTGAAAAATATTGGTCACTATTTGTCAATTTCCTTTGAGTGGTTCACCATCCCAGCAGTCACTGAGACGACTACGCAGAAACCACCTAAAAACTACACTCTGCCAGATGGTCAGGATCGACAGAAAAACTACAGACTCGTTTCACCGTAAAGAAAGAATGAATAATTCAATCAATATGCAAAACTACAACGGGCTCTATCGATGGCCTTCATTAGGCTGCTCCCTCAGACTGGTTACCCTTGGAAGAAATGAAAAATAATAATCAAATATGGAAATCTACAACCGACTAACTAGATTGTTTTCATTCCGTTGTAACCATAGTCTCATTTGTCTCAGAGGAATGTCGAATAACGGAAACGATACGTAAAACAACGTACAATTGAACCGATTGTTCTCCAACAAGCGATCGAATCACTTAAAAAAATTCCCCGAGACAGAAACGAGCAGAGCTGGATGAAAGCTTCAGGGTGCCCAGTACTCTTAGCAACACCCAGAAAAATGAATGAATGGAATACATTTGTTTCCAAAAAAGATACATCGCATGCCATTGACATTTACATTCTTCAGATATTTTCACTGCAGTAGAGATACAAAGCTAAATGGGAGGAGAGAGGGGACGGCGCTCAGATACATATATAGAGATAAATGGTGTTGGTGATGGTGGTGGTGATGGTGGTGTGGCGGAGTGCGGGGGGGAGGGTCAGAAACCACTCGAAGTGTAACTATCTGTAATGACTGAAACTTCCTGGCAGATTAAAACTGTGTGCAAGACCGAGACTCGAAATCGGGACCTTTGCAAGTTTCGCAGAAGAGCTTCTGTGAAGTTTTGAAAGTAGGAGACGAGGTACTGGCGAAAGTAAAGCTGTGAGGACGGGGCGTGAGTCGTGCTTGGGTAGCTCAGGTGGTAGAGCACTTGCTCGTGAAAGGCAAAGGTCCTGAGTTCGAGTCTCGGTCAGGCACGCAGTTTCATATCAGCGCACACCACGTTGTAGAGTGAAAATCTCTTTCTGGAAACATCCCCCAGGCTGTGGCTAAGCCATGTCTCCGCAATATCCTTTCTTTCAGTTGTGCTAGTTCTGCGAGGTTCGCAAAAGAGCTTCTGTAATGTTTGGAAGGCAGGAGACGAGGTACTGGCAGAAGTAAAGCTGTGAGGACGGGGCGTGAGTCGTGCTTGGGTAACTCAGGTGGTAGAGCACTTGCCCGCGAAAGGCAAAGGTCCCGAGTTCGAGTCTCGGTCCGGCACACAGTTTTAATCTATCAGAAAATTTAATTTCAGCGCACACTGCGCTGTAGAGCGAAAATCTCATCCCCATACTGCATACTGCAGCACTCAACAATTAAACTTCACTCACGTAAAACCACTGACTGAATGTCCGTTTTCATCGTTTCATTCACCTGCTACTCCGACAGTGTCTGAGCGATATTAGAAGCAAGGTGGCGGACTCAGTACGCAGCGCAATGCGAAGGCGGGCGTGCGGAGCAGGTGTAGTGCAGCCGGAGGGTCCAGACTATGGGCCCCTGGAGAGCAGTTTCCTTCGAGTTGCTGCGGCTGTCCCATAGGGCGACGGTGGGCACAGCTGCCTAAACGGGCGTGGAAGGTCCTAGGTGACTCATATACCTGATGAGTGCATCGACCCCATTCCAAGGACCTGCATCAATGCTTTGCGATAGCTCAGCAGAAAACTGGCTCCGTATTACGGAATCCAGAACGGATGGCAGATCCTCGATACCATTGAAGAATGGCACCGACTTTCACGGAGGGATTAAAGTTTGGTGAGCTGCCATTGCAAAGAGTGAAACCCATTGTCACGGAGACGAGCGAGGTGGCGCACTGGTAAGACACTAGAGTCGCATTTTCTGTGATTTCCCTAAATTGAGTAAGAACAATGCCGGAACGTCTCGTTTGAATGTGCACGTTCTATCTCCTTCCCTATCCTTTCCCAACTCAAGCTCATACTCCACCTTTAATGACTTAGTCAGCAAGATTATCTCCCTCCCTTGCTTCATATTAGGTCGGAAACTCCTGTCTCATCTTCGCTATCTAGAGTGCCATATATTGCTGCTGTAAATGGTACTTGATGGGGTAACAGTAGGAACATTGGAATGATGAGAAAATCTGTTACACGTCACCATAGACACTCTTTTACGGTAGATGGAATAAGCGCGCACATATCGCTACTGAAGCGTCCACTGTGCATAAATACAGCCTGCAGTTGGAAACAATAAATGCATTTTGCTTTTTAATATTCTATTAATACGTAGTGGATCACCAATAAATTTATTAAAGAAATGGATACCACTAAACATATTGAGACAGAGGAATAATAAAAACAGTGATTAAAGAGAATTCTGATGAATTCTGATCACATCGTAGGCACCAATGTCTGGTCCGAGCATGTCTATAGGCAAATAAAACCGGGAGACCAATTTTATATGACGACAGACATTGTCTGATCAGAGTGAATAGTTTGACATGGTAGTCAATCGGAGATTTTGTGATGGTGAACGTGTCTGATAACTTAGGGAGCAGTTATGGTGAAATCATGATTTGATGACGGCTATTAGTCAACCGGCGCCTGCTATTATCATGAAGTTACCAGTAGATTGGATAGTGATCAAGACTGATAAAATTTGTAACAATATCCAAGATACCGATTGTTTAGTAGTGGAAAATCAGCTTTTTCCAGACGTAGACCGCTTTCAACAGATTTCTTCACGAAGTCCATAAAGGATTACTACTACACCAGCTGTCAAACAGCAATTCCACATGTGCCGGTATGGTTTGTTTCATAGCGACGTCTGTGTTTCAAACCATATAGGATCTAACTGCTAGAAGCACATCATGATGATAAAAAGGAACAGCTTGCATTTTGTGGTCTCATTCTGGGCTTGGACATGGAAGATAATTAATTTTCACATTTAGTGTTCAGTGATGACATTAAATTCCATGTAGGCGGTAAACTGAACCTCCAAAACGTAGTAATGTGGGGACACAGCTGCCACAAACCACACTCGTGTGAGAGAGGGAGACTCTAGAAAGTATCACGGTTTTGCGCATAGCCTGAGAAAAAATTCATGGCCCATTCTGTTTTGGGGAAACGAGGGCTGCAGGAATCACGTATATGTTGCAGACATGGTTTTTTTCGACAGTTGTGGGAACATGATCAAAGTTTCATTTTCAAGAGGATGCAGTCCCACCGCACCGGCACCCGGATATAAAAACATGTGGTAACAATGAGCTGCCTGAATAGTGTATCGACCGTAAGGGACGAGGGGAGCTCACACTGCACCGTTAGTCTGCAACGAGGGGGAGCGAGGACGGTTTATGACTCTTGGCTCTTCAAGAGCTTGGGTCGTCAACAGATTTGTGTGAGCGGCGACTCCGCATAGCAACGACAGCGAATGCTGTAACTTCAGACATGCTTGTAAATGTTTGTGAAAATATTGACCACCGCCCCATTATTGTTTACAGGAGGGCACATAGAACATCTGTGAAAGGTAAATAGAAACTTTAATACTAAACTAAGTCTTCAGAGAACCACAGGTTGGAAGTAGTTGGGTGTACAAGCTATATCCTTGTGAGGTCTGGAGATTCTTTTGAAAATAAAGACTTTGACATCTTAACCGAATATTAAAACTCACCCCTAGCTGTAGGAGACAAAGTGTTGATGCTTCTCTATGAACCAACTAGTACAGTCGACTCTCAATAATTTGACACTTGATAATTTGAAATTCTCAGTATTTCAAAATTTTCCCACAGTCCTTTGAAAAATACTCAATAAACTGAAAAAAAGTCAATGTTTTTCAGTCTCCTCGGTAATCTGAAGTTGAAATGGCGAACAACCGTCTCTCAATTAATGGAAAACAGCTTGTTATTGAAGCTGTGGAGAGCGAAGGTACGAAAAAATTTTGCCAAACAATTCGCTTGTTAATCATCCACGGTGTCTATGATCTTACAAAACGTCGATCCTGTCACTGGAAGAGTTCCACAGGAAAAAAAGACGTTACGTCTGGCGAATTTCTTCACCTTGAGGAGTGCTTACTCAACTGGTTAAATCAGTGTAGAGGACAAAACATTCCCGTGGTTGATTTCATGTTGAAGGAACAAGCCATGTCTTCTGCTCAGTCTTTCGGACTGAAGTATTTGCGGCATGTGAGGAGTTGGTCTCAGATTTTAAAAAGCGTTTGCCATCACGGCAAAAATAGTGCCATCGTGGGAGTCCCCTTTGTATTGAATGCACTGATAAATTAAACCAACTTTTGAATGGCTACGACCCACGCAAAATACTCAACTCGGACGAGCAGGGCCATTTTTTATGGATATATACTGATGTCTTCCTCATTCCACGCTTGCATTCAAAGGCGTGAAGTGTCATGAAGAAAAACTGAGAAGGACGGAATAATAGTCCTTCTAGTCTTAACAAGTACGGATCTCAGAGGTTGAAACCTTGATAATAGGTGCCGGCGAAACCATACTGTCTCAAAGAAACAAAATCGCTTCCCACAAGTTTCCGCCCAAACAAAAAAATTCATGGTGACTACAGAACTGTTTAACGAGTGGCTGACCTCCGTCAGTAGTGGTATGAAAGAGGAGACCCGCGGTGTTTTACCCATCACCATTAGATCAAGTAAATTGAGTTTTTCCTAGCTAACGCGACAACAAAATAGCAAATATTTGGATCAGGACATAATATGAAATTTTAAAACTCCCTACCGTAGAAACATTGTTTCACTTGCGTAGGATAGCACTGAGAAAGATGGAAGGTGAATATAACGGTTTTGACTGCTATAGCCACGATCCATTAGGCCTGAAAAAATGTCAGCCCTACCAGTCTTTAAAACTGCTTCAAAAAAGTGTCGGATTGTAAGACGAGGGGAAAACGTGTAGTAACCATCAAAGTCACTAGAATTAACAAGTGCAATCCCTGTAGACTCAAGTTGCGAACTTCTACCCAGACGTAGTGAATAAATTTTTGAGGATTTCATTTATATTAACGATGACATCGGTGTCCATGGTGAACTATTGGACTGTCCAAATGAGGATGAGGAAGATAGTGGACAACAACACCGAACTTCACTCACATTTCGCGCCTATGTCTCCTGAACGGAAACGAATGAAGATTTCTTCTCAGCTCTCATACGTAATAATTTTGTAATGTGTAAGTACTATGATTTACGACCAATCAAACTTTCGTTTACTTGAATCTTTTCTCTGTTACACTCGATTATATGAACACCTGCTGTTTTGAACTGTTACTAATATCAAATTATTCCCCTGGGCCCTCCAGTTTCAAAGTAGCAGAGCTGACTATATATCTACTGAGACAGATTCAGAGTAACTACCGCAGCATTTACCTCATGCTATTCTCGGGATAAACAGAAAACCGAATATGGGTACAAGCCTCACTGAGCCCAAACATGAGTCCAGTGCCTTACCAAATGTTCAAATGTCTCTGAGCACTATGGGACTCAACTGCTGAGGTCATTAGTCCCCTAGAACTTAGAACTAGTTAAACCTAACTAACCTAAGGACATCACAAACAGCCATGCCCGAGGCAGGATTCGAACCTGCGACCGTAGCGGTCTTGTGGTTCCAGACTGCAGCGCCTTTAACCGCACGGCCACTACGGCCGGCTAGTGCCTTACCACTTGGACTAATTGTTAAACCCAGCAGGCAGACAGTTAGTCACGGTATCACATGGACCTACTTACACACTTTGTCTCAGGTTGACAGCTGTCCCACTATCGCTCACCTTCTTTGCCTCTTTTGTGCTTCACTATATTATTCCATAAAGAAAATTATTATCCATTACATAGTCTTCAATTCTGATTCATCATATTTGATGTATTTCAAAGTCACTGTGAACACTGCGGTGACAAATGTCATAGGACAGCGATTTGCACATGTATCGATGGTGGCAATACCGTGTACACAAGGTATAACGGTAGTAGGAGCTAGACACATTCCGTTGCGGAAATCGTTAGGGGATTTAATATCAAGAGCGTGCAGATAATACCGAAGTTCAGACATTCCGTCTCACCTCGAACGACGCAGAGGCCGAAGGCCTTCATTTAACGACCGAGAGCAGCAGCGTCTGCGTAGAGTTGGCAGTGCAAACAGACAAGCAACACTGCGTGAAATAATAGCAGGAATCAATGTAGGACTTACGACAGACTTAGAACAGTGCGGGAAATTATGGCGCTAATGGGCTACGGCAGCAAACGATGGACGTGAGTACCTTCGCTAATGACACGACATCGCCCGCGGCCCCTCTCCTGCGTTTATGACTATATCGGTTAGACCCTAGACGACTGGAGAAACGGGGCCTCATCAGATGAATCCCAATGAAGTTAAGTTGTCAACAAGGTACTTTGCAAGCTGGTGGTGGTCCCATAATGGTGTTGGCTGTGTTTACATACAATAGAATGGTTCCTCTGGATGTTCGGCTACATGGAGACCATTCGCAGCCCGTCATGGACGTCATGTTCCCAAACAATGACGGAACTTTTATAGATGACAATGCGCCGTGTCACCAGGCCAAAACTGTTCACGACTGCTTTAAAGAACACTATAAAGTTCGAGCGAATGATTTTGCTACAAGATCCCCTGACATGAATCCCATCGAACAATTATGGGATACAGCCAAGAGGTCAGTTCGTGCACAAAATGTGCACCGGCATCACTTTCGCAATTGTTGACGATTATAGAGGTAGCATGGCTCAGTACTTCCGCAGGGGATTTCCAACGATTTCTTGAGTCCATGGCACGTCTAGATGCTGCACTACACCGGGCAATAGGAGACTCACTATAATATTAGGAGGTACCCCATGATTTGACACCTCACTGCAGTTTGGTGAGACTTTATCTGAAAACTGATCAAAATTGTTTTTTCCATTAAATTAAGTTCCAGTGAATCTCTGTACAGTATGACCATTTTGGTTCCACTTTTGACATTTTCTATAGCGCTACAGTTCTCAGGAGTGTTGGTTTTTTTCATTCTGTTAGGGCAGTATGGCAGATTTACTAATGTCTATAATTACTGCTGATATATTTGGATATAAAAGTTTCAAATATCCAAATGATAGAATATATGAGGAAAATGCTAATGGTTTAAGATTCCATAGATTCCATGAACGACCGAAGTAGTTGAGGCGGAGGTGGTATGAAGGCTGAGGATTAATAATGCAGCGAATTTCATATTTTCTGAAGAATGGCCGGCAACGGTGGCCGAGCGGTTCTAGGCGCTTCAGTCCGGAACCGCGCGACTGCTACGGTCGCAGGTTCGAATCCGGCCTCGGGCATGGACGTGTGTGATGTTCTTAGGTTTGTTAGGTTTCAGTAGTTCTAGGGGACTGATGACTTCAGATGTTACGTCCCATAGTACTCAGAGCCATTTTGAATAATGGACCCAAAATCTAACACTTACGCCTCTACCAGCCACTAAAATGTGATTTATAGAGTATCCATGTAGATGTATGTCACATCATTGTCTGTTTGGCCACTGTCGCTGGCCGGAGTGGCCGTGCAGTTCTAGGCGCTACAGTCTGGAACCGAGCGACTGGTACGGTCACAGGTTCGAATCCTGCCTCGGGCATTGATGTGTGTGATGTCCTTAGATTAGTTAGGTTTAATTAGTTCTAAGTTCTAGGCGACTGATGACCTCAGAAGTTAAGTCGCATAGTGCTCAGAGCCATTTGAACCATTTGGCCACTGTCATCCCACGTAACATGTCTCATAATTTTTGTGCGCTTTTCCCTTGGACAGATATTACAGTCGAAGCACAAAGAGCCGAATCGCTATTTTCTGGTCACCATTGTTTCCTTTTACTAGCCGTAAGTTTCCATCTTTCACGCTCTCGACAGAACCCGAATGAGAGGGGGGTGACGGGGTATAGGGGGCGAAGGAAAATAAAAAATACCGAGCAAGTGATGCTCATTTATTTTGATGTTTATCTGAGCGGCAGGCAAAAGCATCGGCGGGCCGTGCAGCCTTTTGCCTCGCCTTTCCCGTTTAATCAAAGGCGGGGCGCACTCGGCGTCCGCACAAAGGCGTGTCTGGGCGGCGGGCCGCGCTTTTGGCAGCGGCAGCCGGACGTCATTAGGGGCAGCAGAGCGGAACAGGTGGCAGCACTGGGAGCCCAGGGCCCGAGGCTGCCGCGGCCGACCTGACCCGACCCACATCTCGCGCCGTAAAACCACTCTTTGCATTTCTGCTCCCCTGCCCGCGCCACCTGCCGACTCGCCGGCGTGTTACGACGTTTGCAATTACACAGCCGGGTGACGTTATATACGGCCACGAGGTAATATCCAGAGTAGCCGCCGCGGTGGAAAGCACAGCCAACAGTAAAACGCAGGGTAACAGCATTGCACAGGTGTACTGTGTTACCAGCAGACGGCTTGGCTGGGAACCAACGTAGAGAAGGAATTGGAGTGTGGTCACACCTTTGATCAACTGCGTGTCGCATTCCAAGTGTCGCTACAACTCACTGTTGAATGACAAAAAATGTTGTTACCTAGGAAGAGAGAGACGCTTGAAATAGGTCAACCATGATGCCCTACGAAAGGGCTGTTCATATAACCCCAGGAAGAATATAACCATTCAAACAATATTAGATGATAGAGTCACAGACTTACTGCACTTTACAGAAGTGAGCAAAATAATTGGAACAAGAATAAATACGCACATTTATTACTAAGTGTGCAATACAGTTACGAGTTTACTGAATATTAATAACAAATGTGTCCTTTTCCTTTAACGATGTATTGAACACGTTGTCATATAGATCCGGCCAAATAAGAGCAAATGTTTCGTAGTTCATCATTATGAAACCACATTTACTAGGATGCATTTATTTGTTGTACAGTCCATTTTACCAAGACAAAATTCCACAGATATTCAATGAGATTTAAGTCTGGTGAATTACCAGGCCACTGAAACTCATTAGCGTTGTTATCGTCAACAAACTTTTTATTTTTTAAATTATAAACGTCTAGTTCCATAAGACAAAATTGAGGAACAAATCTCCAAGGTCATGGAACGTGTCAGTATATGAAATTACAATATAACTGTAATAACATATATAATAAAATGTTTATGAATCCATTAAAGACAAGTCATAAGCTTATGTAAATGCAATCAACAATATAACACAGGAATCACCTTAATTTTTCAAGGAACTCCTCGAGGCCGGCCGGAGTAGCCGAGCGGTTCTAGGCGCTATAGTCTGAGTCGCGCGACCGCTACGGTCGCAGGTGCGAGTCCTGCCTCGGGTATGGATGTGTGTGATGTCCTTAGGTTAGTTAGGTTTAAGTAGTTCTACGTTCTAGGGGACTGATGACCTCAGAAGTTAAGTCCATAGTGCTCAGAGCCATTTGAACCACTTTTTGAACTCCTAGACAGAACAGAAGGAATGACACAAGAGGAAACTCTACAGTTTCGATTTGAAAGAGCATGGATTACTGCTAAGAGTTTTGAATTCTTTTAATAGCTTATTGAAAGTGAATGCAGCAGTCTACTGCACACCTTTCTGCACAAGAGTCGAGGAAGTGCGATCCAAATGGAGACTGGATTTGTACCTAGTATTAACTGAGTGAGAGCTACTAATTCTTGGTAATAAGTTTATATACGAGGGTTGGAACTTAAATAGTGCCAACTATTTATTCACAACCGATACAAAAAAGTTACATGTTTACACCTGATACTGTCCTTCAGAGAAGTCACCAGCGTTGTGTAGAACTCGTTGCTAATGCCAGAGCCTGTTCTGTTGATAGTGTGAATGGAGTGGTCTACTGCCTGTCAAATCTCTGGAACAGTTCTGAAGCGAATGTCACGAAGTGGTTACTTCATTTCCGGAATCAAATCAAAGTCACAAGGACTTAAGTCCGGGGAGTATCACCTAGACCCGCTTTGCACAAGAAGCGGCGACACGTTCTGCGCAACCATCCCATCATTTTGCAGGACAATGCGCCGGCGCATACAGCGCAACCTGTGGCTGCTCTGTTCAGTCGATGAGACTGGGAAGTACTGTACCATCCAACATACTCCCCGAACCTAAGTCACTGTGACTTGGATTTGATTCTGAAGATGAACAACTTCGTGGCATTCGCTTCAGAACTGTTCCAGAGATTCGAATGGCAGTAGACCGCTCAATTCGCACCATCAACAGAACAGGCTCTGCTAACGGAATACTACGCCTTCCACATCGCTGGCAACGGGTTCTAAACAGCGCTCGTGACTACTCTGAAGGACAGCAATAGGTGCAAACATGTAACACTTTGGTATCGTTTGTGAATAAATAGTTGCCACTATTTAAGTTACAACCCTCGTATTAACAAGAAACGATACTAAATAATATATATATCGAGAAGCCAATTTTAGAAAACCCAGACTAATGAACAAGGGTCGACAAGAGGTTCGTGAACTTACACCACTTACTTCCCGAATTGTTCTAGGCGCTCAGTCCGGAACCGCGCGACTGCTACGGTCGCACGTTCGAATCCTGCATCGGGCATGGATGTGTGTAATGTCCTTAGGTTAGTTAGGTTTAAGTAGTTCTAAGTTCTAGGGGACTGATGACCACAGATGTTAAGTCCCATAGTGCTCAGAGCCAACTTCCCGAATTGTCAAATTATGTAAGTGGTGTTCCGATATACCAATAATAATGCCAGAGACAACATCCATAAGCAGATCACTAACTTTGAAACGTCCCCTAAGAAAAATTTATACATGACTGTGCTTAAACTGACACACAATATTTTTTTAGCGCAACGCAATCTGACTTTCAGATATCCCTACAAAGGAATGGCCCTGTACCTTTCACAAATCACTAACCTCACAAAAATCTTCGTTACTCGAACTACTGCAATGCAGCGAGCGCCACTACTGCCAGCTAAATAAAAGATTCAAACTATGAAAGGCACTAACTACTGATAGGTATAGTTAGCAATTGAAAGATGTTAATAGAGAACAAACAATGTATTTACCTTAATATTCATAATTGACATCCAGTCTTACAAATTTCAAAACTCCGCCATCTCTCTCCCCACATCCACCACTGCTGGCGGCTCACCTCCAACTGCGCAACGCTGCGTGCTGTTCACATCCAGCTGCCCAACACTACAATGGCGGACAACAATGCAAACTAGCCACAGACTGCACACAGCACAGCCAGCGATTTTCATATAGAGCGCTACGTAACGTTGCCAATAAGAAAACATAAACAGCCTACTTACATAGCCCCCATGCTCCCCACAAAAAAATTTTACAAATTGTTTTGGGCAGTGGCCAATAATGATTTGATAAAATTTTTCATAATTACAATAACAAAGATATCAAATGCGCACACTTATTGATACAAAGTTGGTCAAAAGCTAAAATTTTCTCCCAGTCCCATAAAGACAGTCCTGATCATTCATCACAGGCCGGCCGGAGTGGCCGAGCGGTTAAAGGCGCTACAGTCTGGAACCGCGCGACCGCTACGGTCGCAGGTACGAATCCTGCCTCGGGCATGGATGTGTGTGATGTCCTTAGGTTAGTTAGGTTTAAGTAGTTCTAAGTTCTAGGGGACTGATGACCACAGCAGTTAAGTCCCATAGTGCTCAGAGCCATTAGAACCATTCATCACAGTGTTAATTACCATTTTATGCACAAAGTCTGAGCAGTAAATGAAAATGCACACGGAAGTAGTGGATTTCCATGCAGTCTTGAAGAAGTAGTGTTGTCCTTCCAACTGAAAGACAGTGCTGACTCTTGACATGCTGACAGGTAATGGGCCACAACAGAGCAAACCCACAGCAGAGTCATTCGACGTTTTGAAGATTGGTAGGTAGGTCATCACAGAGCAGACCCACTGTGGTCCTGGTAAAGAGTATGCTATTGGTGGGCCACTAGTGGTGCAGACCCACTGTAGCCCTTGTAGAAATAATGGTATTGGTGGGTCATCAGAGATGCGGACCCACTGTAGTCCTTGTAGAGATGGCCAGCAGCCATCTGTTGTGACTGTGCGGGTGCACAATCGCCATATGAAACGTCCCCTAAGAAAAATTTATACATGACTGTGCTTAAACTGACACACAATATTTTTTTAGCGCAACGCAATCTGACTTTCAGATATCCCTACAAAGGAATGGCCCTGATTAACATTAACCTGTACCTTTCACAAATCACTTACCTCACAAAAATCTTCGTTACTCGAACTACTGCAATGCAGCGAGCGCCTCTACTGCCAGCTAAATAAAAGATTCAAACTACGGAAGGCACTAACTACTGATAGGTATAGTTAGCAATTGAAAGATGTTAATAGAGAACAAACAATGTATTTACCTTAATATTCATAATTGACATCCAGTCTTACAAATTTCAAAACTCCACCATCTCTCTCCCCACGTCCACCACTGCTGGCGGCTCACCTCCAACTGCGCAACGCTACGCGCTGTTCACATCCAGCTACCCAACACTACAATGGCAGACAACAATGCAAACTAGCCACAGACTGCACACAGCACAGCCAGTGATTTTCATATAGAGCGCTACGTAACGTTGCCAATAAGAAAACATAAACAGCCTACTTACAACTTTAATACCTCTTACATTTTGATGAAATATACTAATTCCTTCACTAGTTGGAAACCTTACATTCTCTGAAAGTGATTCCTTAGTTAAAGGTATGTACTTTAAGCAGGAATACCTGTCAGCTCCAACTACTGCAGGAATTGTTTTCCATGAGTGATCCGACCACCGCCCACTGCACTGTCAGCTATGAGCTTTACCAGCCTCTCGCTCCCATACATACTGAGGTGCAGCCAATGCCTAGTGAAACCAAATCTATTGATAGGCTCAACTGGCACCACTGCAGTGTGAGCAATGCCCTCCACCATCAGGAATACCTGTCAGCTCCAACTACTGCAGGAATTGTTTTCCATGAGTGATCCGACCACCGCCCACTGCACTGTCAGCTATGAGCTTTACCAGCCTCTCGCTCCCATACATACTGAGGTGCAGCCAATGCCTAGTGAAACCAAATCTATTGATAGGCTCAACTGGCACCACTGCAGTGTGAGCAATGCCCTCCACCATCAATGCCTCCTCCGGCCTCATGTCAATACGCCTAGCCGCAGCATTAAGATGAGGCCGGACTCTGAAACAGTTTTACAAAGTACACATTAATGCCACCAGTCTGAGTAGCTATCATTACATGGTCACATCGTACTCCCCGTCGATATCAAGATTATTCCTAACTCCACCCACAATCACTACCTGATCCTCCTTCGTAAAATTGCCACATAACTCTCCTATGTTAACGGTCACCTGAGCCAACCCTGCACTAGGCTTCACAATGCTGGTGTCCTGGTACTCACTCCCCAGCACGTCTTATAACTGCTGGCCCACACTTCCACTTTGCTAACTACGTAGCACCACAGCCTTCTTCTTTCTACTAGAATTCGAAACCGGCTTAGGTTCCCTATCTAATGAAGACTGCTACAAGAGGCTCTTTTCCATTCAACTCTGACAGTTGGTAAAATCTATTGGTTATATGCAAAGTACAACTGTCTGATTGTCTCCTCCTCCTAGCTGACTTCTTACCAAGTGCCAGTTCCCGTTCCCCAGCGCCCTTCACCCTCGTCAACCTACCTAGTACCTACTTTGCGTCTTGTAAGAGCACCTTAAGGGCACAGATCTTACGCTCCTGCTCCTCTATTAACTTATTTCTGCTACAAAGTCTGAATCACCAGTAGAGGATCTCGCTAGAATGGCCACTGGTTTCCCCACTGCATTTCCTCCAATGACAATACTTCGAACAAATCTCACACCGTGACCCACTACTCACACACTTACATCAAAGGCCACACTTCTCATTCATGATAAAATGTTAAACGTTTACGTTACCTAAGTTCAGCTACAACTGTAGAACAATTTACAGAACTAACAAAAGTGATTCCAAATTTCGCTCTCTACTAAGAAAGCAACACCTGTTACTAATACTACTAAACCACAACTAATACCAACACCACAAAAACTTCACACAACCTCTTATCCAAAACCAAAAATTCAAGCGACCACTCAACGAAATTAAACACATAGAAAGAATAAGAAACGTCAGCTCAGTACTACCGTACTAAGATTAATAAATGATTTCAACGCAAAAAAGCTCTAAAAAGAAAACAGTGAGCGAAAGCTTCCGAAAGTTTATTAAACCGTTATTTCGTCAGTAACAGCACGAGACACCGCTGAAAACTACTAAATTTAGTAAATGAATAACAATGCTTTAGAACCGGTACAGCCGCCACCGCACGCCTCGAAATGTAAACACACTACTAAGATCTACAAATGACAGAGCACAGCAATCAGTCGTCCTTTTTTTTGCGGATTTTATTCGGCAAATCTAGATTTCTCCTAGTGCCTAGCCATTATCATAGCAATATTTCAAGGTATCATTGCATGTCAGTCTCCTGTTGTTCGGGCGTCACAGTTCTTTCAAAGACTTCAATGCACGACCTAAGCACGCTCACGAACAACAGACCAATCGAATCGATAACACAAAAAGAAAGACTGAGATAAATGAAAATCCATTAGTAACTTACTTTTGCATCAGGTATTAACACCAATAATCATTAAAATATCTGAAGTCTAAAACTTTATGAAATATTGGCGAGCGACTTGAACAGCAGTCCAGCACGGCCTGACAGCTTGAAGTGTGACGTCGGACCATATCATGTTGGAATGTTCACCCGCCATCTGTAAAGGTCCGTAGGAATGGCGTAGTCCTGCACCTATGGATCTCCATATTTTTCATTGAATTCATCATGCCATCAATTGGAAGCAACGCCCCAGGGCAGTGAAGAAACTACAAAATCTTTATCGGACGGAATTTTACAGTCTGTTCAAAATGCTCATCTTTCACTGTCTCGTGAGTACTTCGCCTTACAACCTTTGCTCTTCAAACTCAGCCAATAATACTTGACTCACCACTGAATAATAAGTGTTTCCAGTTATTTGAGGTTCAAGATTTATATGTCTACGCCTATGCCAGCTGTTCCATCCTCCTTCGCAGGTTTTATCAACTGCTTCTTTACTGGCTTTCATGTCCTCTGCTCATAGTCAAGAAGCCTGTGCCTTACCGTTGAAGAGCTAGTATCAACCCCCGTAGCCAATAAATCACCCTGAAGGTCATTATTTTTATTCTGAGATGAATTATATAGTTTCTAACTAGAGTTTTGTCAGTTCCGTGAGTGATTTTTCGATTTTCCTCCACATCTCTTGCGAGACGATAAGGCAGTATCACTATATGCAATAATACGACTTGAAGCACTATATTTGCCCACACCAACAACAGAGGCAATGTCTCTTAAAGTGGTAGATGTTTGTTCATGAATGGCAACTATTGTTGCTCACTTGTGGAATGCAATAAAACAAAACTTTCCTGTCGAGAACCGAGAAATGTACATGCTTTTTCTACATATGTAAACACTCATCTGAACAGGAGGGGACCTACACTACTGGCCATTAAAATTGCTACACCAAGAAGAAATGCAAACGGTAAAAAGGTATTCATTGGACAAATATATTATACTAGAACTGACATGTGATTACATTTACACGCAATTTGGGTGCATAGATGCTGAGAAATCAGTAACTAGATCAACCACCTCTGGCCGTAATAACGACCTTGATACGCCTGGGCATTGAGTCAAACAGAACTTGGATGGCGTGTACAGGTACAGCTGCCCATGCAGCTTCAACACGATACCACAGTTCATCAACAGTAGTGACTGGCGTATTGTGACGAGACAGTTGCTCGGCCACGATTGACCAGACGTTTTCAATTGGTGAGCGATCTGGAAAATGTGCTGGCCAGGGCAGCAGTCGAACATTTTCTGTATAAGGAAACGTTCCGTACAGGACCTGCAACATGCGGTCGTGCATTATCCTACTGAAATGTAGCGTTGGCTGGTTCAAAAAACCTAACTAACCTAAGGACATCACACACATCTATGCCCGAGGCAGGATTCGAACCATCGACCGTAGTTGTCGAGCGGTTCAAGACTGTAGCGCCTAGAACCGCTCGGCCACCCCGGCGAGACGAAATGTAGGGTTCCACAGGGATCGAATGAAAGGTAGAGCCACGGGTCCTAACACATCTGAAATTTAACGTCCACTGTTCAAAGTGTCATCAATGCGAACAAGAGGTGACCGAGACGTGTAACCAAAGGCACCCCACACTATCACGTCGGGTATATGCCAGTATGGCGATGACGGATACACGCTTCCAATGTGCGTCCACCGCGATGACGCCAAACACGGATGCGACCATCATGATGCTGTAAACAGAACCTGGATTCATCCGAAAAAATGACGTTTTGCCATTCGTGCACCCAAGCACGTCGTTGAGTACACCATCGCAGGCGCTCCTGCCTGTGATGCAGCGGCAAGGGTAACCTCAGTCATGGTCTCCGATTTGATAGTCCATGCTGCTGCAAACGTCGTCGAACTTCAAAAACTGGCTTTGAGCACTACGGGACTTAACTTCTGAGGTCAGCAGTCCCCTATAACTTAGAATTACTTAACCCAACCAATCTAAGGACATCACACACATCCATACCCGAGGCAGGATTCGAACCTGCGACCGGCTAGTTCGCGTGGTTCCAGACTGTAGCGACTAGAACCGCTCGGCCACTCTGGCCGGCCGTCTTCGCACTGTTCGTGAAGATGGTTGTTGTCTTGCAAACGTCCCCATCTGTTGACTCAGGGATCGAGACGTGGCTGCACGATCTGCTACAGCCATGCGGATAAGATGCCTGTCATCTCGACTGCTAGTGATACGAGGCCGTTGTGATCCAGCACGGCGTTCGCTTTTAGCCTCCTGAACCCACCGATTCCATATTCTGCTAACAATCATTGGATCTCGACCTACGAGAGCAGCAATGTCGCGATACGATAAATCGCAATCGCGATAGGCTACAATCCGACCTTTATCAAAGTCGGAAACTTGATGGTACGCATTTCTCTTCCTTACACGAGGCATCACAACAACGTTTCACGAGGCAACGCCGGTCAGCCGCTGTTTGTGTATGAGAAATCGGTTGGAAACGTTCCTCATGTCAGCACGCTGTAGGTGTCGCCACCGGCGCCAAACTCGTGTGAATTCTCAGAAAAGCTAATCATTTGCATATCATAACATCTTCTTCTTGTCTGTTAAATTTCGCGTCTGTAGTACGTCATCGTCGTGGTGTAGCAATTTTAATGGCCAGCAGTGTAGAATTGTTGCTTATTGTCAAGCCTGCAATAGTGCGACAATATTCATTCCAATGGCTGGGCTGATGAAACCTTAAGTCCTTGTAAAATATGCAGTTGCCCCAATTAATTTACACGCTACCATAATACAAATTTTCATATTTCAGTTGGCTGATATATGAATGACATTAGGTGATGAGTAACTGAGAACATGGCCGTAGACAGTTCAAGCAATGTCGAACACTTGCAATTCATGAAGTATATAGAAAACTGCAGAAATAAGCGATTCATTCCATGTTCTACCCTTATTTCGTCTGCACTACTACGACATGGCGAAGTAAAAGTCTGATGCTATTTTTCAAGCCTCCTAAAATGAATTTAAATGATGTTCTCGCCACTAGCTAGCTCTCAGCTTGTATAAAATATGTCAGAAGGTTGGAATTGTAAATAACTAGTGACTCAGTTCCCATATATGTGACTAAAAATTTTAATATTATTACTCCATTCTTCCAGCCATCTTCAAATGCTTCATTGTTAATGGTACATATAGCTAACTACATCCATTCACAAGAAATGTAACAGAAAGTCTCCGGTGACTTAAATATGATCAGCATATTACTAACAGTATCTAAATCCTTCTACATTTATATCTATATAAACACTCCGCAAGCAACTGTACGGTGTGCGGCGGAGGGTACGCTGCACCACTACTAGTAATTTCCTTTCCTGTTCCACTCGCAAACACAGTATATTGTTCACGAATAGCTGACAGACTTTCTCATAACTTATGACATACCTAATAAATATCAATCAACCTTCAGGAAACACCACAGCGCAACATCCGTTGACACCGAACGTGCCATGAGTGAGGTGACAATTTTGACTGATTTCGGCATGCCTTTTGATATGATTAGTTTCTGTGTCTCTATGAACATTATGGCATTGGTAATTCAACACAATGCAAATAAGACTGACATAACTATAAAACATATACAGGGTGAGTCACCTAACGTTACCGCTGGATATATTTCGTAAACCACATCAAATACTGACAAACCGATTCTACAGACCGAACGTGAGGAGAGGGGCTAGTGTAATTGTTTAATACAAACCATACAAAAATGCACGGAAGTATGTTTTTTAACACAAACCTATATTTTTAAAATGGAACCACGTTAGTTTTGTTAGCACATCTGAACATACAAACAAATACGTAATCAGTGCCGTTTGTTGCATTGTAAAATGTTAATTACATCCAGATATATTGTAACCTAAAGTTGACGCTTGAAACCTCCGACGTTCAGTTGCGTGTTGTAACAAACACGGGCCACGGTCGGTGAACAGCATCTGCAGGACATGTTTACGATGACGACCGTGTTTACGAGTGTGGCTGTAGTGCACTGTTGTGGTTTGGTCTAGCTGTCGCAGTGTCCGCATGTAGCGCTTGCTGCTATTGTTAATCTGCATTCGTCTCCGCACGCAGACCAACTGTAGTACACCGTGTTACCAGACGTCTTTGATAGTGTGGTGTTGTAGGAACTGTGACCATGGTGTATTCGAAGTCTGAAAAGGCGGAGATGATACTCATCTATGGCGAGTGACGACGAAATGCAGCTGAAGCCTGCAGGGTGTATGCAGAGCGGTACCCGGACAGAGAGCATCCAACGTGCCGCACATTGCAAAACATCTATCGCCAACTGTATGCTACAGGTATGGTCGTAGCGCGCAAACGGGTCCGTAACAGGCCCGGCACAGGAGAAGCGGGTGCAGTTGGTGTGTTAACTGCTGTTGCCATGAACCCACACATGAGTACACGGGACATTGCGAGAGCCGGTGGACTGAGTCAAAGTGGTGTCATGCGCATACTGCATCGTCACCGCTTTCACCCGTTTCATGTGTCGCTACATCAGCAATTACATGGTAATGACTTTAATCATCGAGTGCAATTCTGTCAATGGGCATTAACAGAGAATGCGTTGCAGTTCTACCTGTTTACCTATGTAGCGGGTTTTACAAACCACGAGGCAGTGAATCTACGAAACATCTCTGGACTTCTTTCTGTGGGGTACGTTATAGGTAAATGTGTACCGTGATGTGCCTACAACCCCAGAGGATATGAAACAACGTATTGTGGTAGCCTGCGGCGACATTACACCAGATGTACTGCGGCGTTTACGACATTCATTACGCCAGAGATTGCAATTGTGTGCAGCAAATGATGGCCACCACATTGAACATCTATTGGCTTGACATGTCGGGACACACTCTATTCCACTCCATAATTGAAAACGGAAACCACGTGTGTACGTGTACCTCACCCCTCATGGTAATGTACATGTGCGTCAGTGAAAAAAACGAATAAAAAGGTGTTAGCATGTGGACGTAATGTGCTGTTCCAGTCTCTTCTGTACCTAAGGTCCATCACCGTTCCCTTTGGATCCCTACGTAATTCGGTGCTCTCCGACACACACGATCGAACAGCGGAGGAGTGGTACTCAAGCGTCAACTTTAGGTTACAATATCTCTGGATGTAATTAACATTTTACAATGCAACAAACGGTACTGATTACGTATTTGTTTATATGTTCAGATGTGCTAACAAAACTAAGGGGGTTCCATTTAAAAAAAACGTAGGTTTGTGTTAAAAAACATACTTCCGTGCATTTTTTATGGTGTGTATTAACCAATTACACCAGCCCCTCTCCTCACGTTCGGTCTGTGGAATCGATTCGTCAGTATTTGACGTGGTTTACGAAATATATCCAGCGGTAATGTTAGGTGACTGACCCTGTATTCTTTATTCTAGTACCATAACGTACAACACTGAATAGGTATTTGATCAAACATAAGAGAGAGCTAGAAGGCTCTAATCTTACCAAGTAAAATACGTGCACAAGTAAATAAAAGGTTCAGTTATCACTCGCTGATAAATTTCTATTATTAAAGCGTCAGGCAAGATAACCTCATCAAGATACAGTGGCTTTTACGCACCTCCTGAGCCACAAGCGTGACTTCAGTGAAGTTTCAGAAATTTAGCCATTATGTTGTAATTGAGTATGGTTTAATTTTCATCGTCCTTAGTACATGTACTAAAAATTCACTGTTCCTCTTCTTATTCGTGTTAAACGCGAAAGCACTCTGATGCCGCCTTCCACTTGGAGAAGACATTTGCGACATTATGCCGCCTCTGTATGCCTCACTTAGACCAGCGATGCAGGGTTATAATATCACAACTCTTGTACAACTGATTCCACCGTGTAACATTCCAACTCCCCTTCCAGAGACTCCATAATCTGACAGCTGGACTGCAGACATAGATCTAAAAGTCGTGGTTCGTATTTTCAACTTACTTCTCATAACGTTTTCAGCAAAATCAGATATTACAACAAGCCATCACCACACCAAAGGAAAAGAGGCAGAGATAATTAGTATTGCAGTCATCGGTATTTGTTCGTACTGCTCTAACGCTTCATTCAATGTCAGTAATTTGATTTGATTTACTAGTCAGATCCGCGTATTGGATTATTAAACAGGTTGCATGACAGTTTTGGAAATAAGCTACTATGTAACATGAAGTAGATCACAGCAGAACATGTATAGCTAAAGGACATGAATGTGCACCTTGTAGCATTTTCCGTACTTTGCTAAAAGTTGAATGGGAGGTATGAGGGAAGTGGGAATATTATACCGACGGAACAAGTGGTGACGAGATGGACTCGGGACCGCACTGTGGTTAGAAGAGGAGTCACAGGTTCTCACTGGAGGACTATTGCGAGAGCAGATTGTAAGATTGTTAGACAGTATCTGTCGAGTAGGTAGGTGAAAACACATGAATTCCGGGTAGAGGTTAAAGGCAGAGTGTCACTAGGAAAAGTCTGCAACAGATTCTTGGAAGCTAGGTTGAGATATGAAGCTGTCATTCGTCGTTTACCGCTGACACCATACCATAAACAGCAGAGTTTTTTTATGGGGTAACACCAGAGTCAATTAGGATATTAATTGGCATTCTGCGGGGTTTTGCTTTTAATAACGCTTCTGACTGGCGGTCAGAGGGATGCAAAATGTCCTCAGAGGATCTGGCGAAATGTTACAGGAAGCAGTGGTTCTCGAGACACAAATCTCTGATTTGTAAAATGTTGAAAGGAAGCTGAATGTAGCAAATTCAATTCAATTGGCTCTAAGCACTATGGGACTTAACATCTGAGGTCATCAGACTCCTAGACGTAGAACTACTTAAACCTAACTAACCTAAGGACATCACACATATCCATGCCCGAGGCAGGAGTCGAACCTGCGACCGAAGCAGCATGTCGGTTCCGGACTGAAGCGCTTAGAGCCGGTCGGCCAGAGCGGCCCGCTAAATGTAGCAAATGTGGTAGACCCTGTTCTCACATATTTCATGAGGAGGATACCAAATGGCATGCTACAACAGGGTAACGAGTGTCTCCGAACTGAGGTTCAGACCACACACACCATGCCGACTGTAGAAATCTATTACTAGACTGACCATTCCATTGATTTGTCACCCATAGAGCACGTATGGGTTGCGATGGTAAGTCGTGTGCTCTCATATAAGCGTTCCAGCCGTAATCTTTGTTAAATGACACAGCATTTCTTTCAGGTGTTGTAAGAAATTCCTCAAGATAACATTCTGACGCCGTTTCCTGACAAGCCGCTGTGAATACATGAGGATATCCTTGCCAGCTATGATCATACTTCAGACTTGTGTCAACTATAGGTATCAGTTTCGTATGGAATGAAGCTTAATTATTTTAGACCCATTATTCTATGGACATCTCCAGAAGTTTAACCGATCTCCGACTGGTGCTTCATGGTGTAACACTTTCCACTCCTTTCGGTAGATTAGAAAACTTCTTCAGGCAATCGCATCAGGTTCCGCTTTAACAGTTGAGCTCATTCCGACTTCAATGAACTTCACTAAATTTGATTTCTGGACCAGAGCCTCATACTCCCAGTACATTGAAGCCTGTTATCGAATAACAAATCTCAATGGGGTCAGATGAGCATAATGTGACAACAGAAGACGTAACTGGCAACGAGCTACTACAAGGGGCGTTAAACAGGTAATGCAACGCTTCTTTCCTTGAAAGCATGTTGTTCCCCACTCTTTTAGCCAAAAACTCTATTTTTCAATATAAACTCCGTTCAATGCGACGGCCTTACGCCACCTTAATTGGAGGGCCAGTATGCCCGCGTGGTACTACTCTGGTCGACGTCGAAGCCAACGTCTTGCTGCATGAATAACCTCCCCGTCATCCGTGTACTGCTTCCCATGGAGTTCATCCGTCAGTGAGCCAAACAGATGGAAGTCGGTAGGTGCGAGATAGGGGCTGTAGGGTGGACGAGAAATAACGGTCCAACGAAGTTTTGAGAATTCCCCTTGGGTGCGTAGACTAGTGTGAGGCCTTGCGTTGTCGCAGAGAAGGAGAAATTCGTCTCCATTATTGTAGCGACGAATACGCTGAAGTCGTTTCTTCAGTTTTCTGAGGGTAGCATTATGCACTTCAGAGCTGATCGTTGTACAATAAGGAGGACAACAAACAGAATAACCACTTCAGAGTATCAGAAGACCGTCGCCATGACTTTAAGGGCTGAGGGTGAGGCTTTGAAGTTTTTTCCTTTGGAGGAGAGATGCGCCAATTCAATGGATTGCCGTTCCATTCCCAGTTCCAAATGATGAACCGATGTTGAGTCGCTTTTCAAGGTGTTCCACGTACAATTGTCAAGCTCAGTCTCGTAAGGACCAAGCCATTCCGTACAGATGATTCTTCGTTGCTATTTACGGTCTTCTGCTATTTGGCGATTAATACATAGGGCACACACACCTTTCGGTACAACTGGTGGTGGGTGACTGTCTTCGAAAGCTTAGGCTTCAACTTAGATATGACGCGGTCTGAACATGGAGAAGGCTTTATACACGTGGATTCTGACTGTTTTGCGACTCTTACTTGAACGACAAAGACCTGTTAGCGGCCCTTGTCTCACAAACAGAACAGTGAGATGAAATTCCGCCATCACGTCCACGGAACAACACAGCACTGCCGTCTGAGAAACTTGAACCATCTTTTGATAGTCGAACTGATGCGTCAAATGGTTTGGTTGGTTGGTTGTTTTGGGGAAGGAGACCAGACAGCGATGTCATCGGTCTCATCAGATTAGGAAAGGACGGGGAAGGAAGTCGGCCGTGCCCTTTGAAAGGAACCATCCCAGCATTTGCCTGGAGTGATTTAGGGAAATCACAGAAAACCTAAATCAGGATGGCCGGACGCGGGATTGAACCGTCGTCCTCCGGAATGCGAGTCCAATTTCTAACCACTGCGCCACCTCGCTCGGTGGTCAAATGGTTTATGCTCAGCTTTTCCTGGCTGTTAGCACTGGTTATTGAAAACGGAATCGCATCTTCTCCTCGTCTGTTCACATAAAGATTAGTGCAATCCTTCGCATTGCTAGATCCAGCAAGAGGAATTCTAGCCTCGTCCTCATTGTGATGAACATGTTGATTTTTCTTCAACGAGATCGGGCTCAAAGTGAGAACTTTCACTGTATTCAGTTAAATGATCTGGTTACTTACCAGTACTTCTAAAATTTCTCTATTATCATTAGTTTTTTTCTTTCATCCCACGTCGTTCTTTGCGTTTCTTTCATTCTAGTTGAAGGAAATTATCGAGGTCATTGAATCTGAGTCATTACTTACGGGTCTCGATTGATGCATACCATGTGAATTGACCAGTTTAATGATATGTGCAGCTCGGTGGCGAGTCGGTAAGCGCCACACTCTGATCATCCAGAACATTGTGACCACCGATCTACTATGGGTATAAGCCCGCCAAGGCGGCAGCAGCATCACCTGGCGGAAAATGACTGCTAGCGAGATATACGCACGATGCATTTAGTATCAGTGAACGAGCTCTCCGTGTGTAGAATGGGGAAGGCGCGTGATCTGTCTGAGCTTGGCGGAGGGCAGATTGTAACGTCCCGTAGGCTCGGCTTGAAGAGTGCTGTGATGAGTGTCTTCAACAAGTGGCGAAACAAAGTTGAAACCACGGCCAGACATTGTGGCGTTGCCCAGCCACCCCTCGTCACAGATGTCGGACGTCGTAGGCCTGGCTGTCTGGTAAAACAGGACAGGCGGCGAACTGAGGCGGATCTAACATCAGACTTTAATGTTGGGCAGAGTGCAAGTGTGTCTGAAGACACAGTAGACCGACAACCCCTAACGATGGGCCTCCACAATCGACGAGACATGCATGTGCAACTACGACTGAAATGGGCACTTTAACACCGACACTAGATGTTTGTGCAGTGGCAAATCATTGCATGGTCTGATGAACCCCTATACCTTCTTCAACATGCCTACGGGGGGGGGGGGGAGGAGGGGAGGGGGCGAATCCTTCCTCTTCCAGGAGAACACTCGGCACTCTTTCATGACGATCATGTTTCCCGACGGCAGTGGCATTTTTCAGCAAGATAATGCGCCATGTGATGGAGTGGTTCGAGGAAAGCAGGGGCGAGTTCCAGTTGATGTGCTGGCCCCCAACTCACTAGACCTGAAACCGATCGAACACATCTGTGATGAAACTGCAAGTGGCGTAACAGCTCATCGTCCCCCTTCCCGGAATTTACGGGAATTAGGGGCCTTGCGTGTGCAGATGTGGTGCCAGCTCCCTCCAGTGATCGACCAAGACCTCTTTGCTTCCAGGCCACGACTCGTCGCCACTGTCACCGGTGCCACAGATGGACGTAACACCCATTAAGTAGATAATCCTAATGTTCTGGCTGATCAGTGTAAATTTTTCATGGCTTGAAGTCTCATTGTATGAGGTTATCGGACCCGCACGCCTGCAGACTTATTATTGCCGTACGCACCACCTACAGAAGGTTTGTTGTACATTATTTTGAAATTTTCTGTATGTGAAACACCGATGTGTTCTCATACGAAAGATACAGAAATACTAACTTAAATGTATATTTCGGTTTACAGCATTCAGAGAGACCTGGGATCGTCATTCGTGACTCTTATTGCGATTCCGTGAAAGTAACCACTCGCCTGCTTTGATACAGTGCTTTACCATATTAATTGGGAGCACGAATGTGTCAAGGTTATGGGTCTTACCTCCCCCCCCCCCCTATAAATGTCGGCATGTTTTCTGATAATGAAGTGAGGCGACACGTCTACTCAGACGAAGTAGAACATAGAACATCCACATCTACGAAACAGAAAGATCTACCACACGATGATAAGGTAAATACAAGTTTTCTGTGGAAAACTTCACAGGCAAACTATTCCTGCAGTTAGTGTTTGCACGCTGTTTACTAACGATCTTAAACAAGCGGCAGGGACAGGGTAACTTACTCACTCTGGTTTTTAATTACTTTCGCGCTACTCAGTCTGCCGTCGATTGCTTTATCGTAGGCCTTTTGGCTACTAACTAACTGCACAGGTCAACAGTGAGCGCTGGTCTCATTGAACGTAGACATCCATAACACTCCAGAAATGTTTCAAATTGTCAGACCAAGATATTCTATGAATAATCGGTTCCACTAGGCGTCAGTTTTGCTCAGAGCTTTCCGAAAGACGATTGCAGTGGTATAATCCGTGGTAATGACATCGGACAGTATATTTCATGCCCAAAAGTAGCATTGCTTCAGTGCCTTTAACCGATAACTAAACAGTAACGTTGACGAAACTTCAGAGACGTGATTTTCGCACTTAACACATTCCCTCGCTGTTCACAAAATGTTTCACTGCGAACATGACAATCATCCTTTTTCTATTATACTCAGGAGTAGTCGAATACCGTTAACAACAGTACAAAGTTTCGTATGAAATTAGAATAGTGGCGTGGCTGTATTAAAAATGGTTGACACGTTTCTTCCATTTTGGGAGGCATCAACAGTTTGTATCAACCGGACTTCAAAATATTCTTTCCTCTTTATCTAAACGTCGTACATGTGTGTGCCAATTTTATAAAATATTAGGGTGTTAACCAAATATGGGGTGGTGGCGATTATGGAGTAAAAAGATTGACGGATTTCATTTGCAGGAGAGAAGCGATAAAGCATGCGTTAATGGCTTACGTGGCCCCAGGAGGTCCGGTACAGATGTCAGTTTACAGGGACCGACAAAGATTGAAATAATCGGTACAGATTAGTGAGAAAGATGGTTCTAGTAGTTACGCAAACGAAAGGAAGAACCAAGGTTGTGAAGAAATAGAGAGTGCATGCCGACCTCACGGAAACATGAAAGAAAGACTGAAGACTAAAATGGGAAATGTAAGCACATCCAGAATATCTAAGAGTCTAGTAAGTAACTATATAAAAAAGTTTTGAAAAAATGGCCAAATGATTTCTCAAATAATTTATTTTTCTAAAGCAAAAAATAAGGCAGATGAGAGAAATATCTGACACGCCATTGAATGGTGCTCGAAATCATGTATAACTGATGACTTGCCAATTGGCAGTATAAGGTTCAGCAATTAACTTAGAAGATTAGAATTTCAAAGAGCGTTAGATATCATCTGTCTGTCGGAGTGTTACCCAGTGGTCTCCTTAGATCGCTAACATATTAGTGTCTCAGCTGCTGTAAGTGATTTCCAGCATCACTCAAATGCGCATCAAATGTTCCTGTAATCAATTTATTTCTTACTCTTAGACAAATTGCTTCCTGCGCCCGGGTTCTCGGGTTCGATTCCCGGCGGGGTCAGGGATTTTCTCTGCCTCGTGATGACTGGGTGTTATGTGATGTCCTTAGGTTAGTTAGGTTTAAGTAGTTCTAAGTTCTAGGGGACTGATGACCATAGATGTTAAGTCCCATAGTGCTCAGAGCAATTTGAAGAATTTTTTTCTTAGACAATTTGTTTCACAAAATATTTGATCGTCTTTTCCATAAATTTTGTTATATTCATGCTGTGTTCACAAAGCATGAAGTGTAATATATTTAAAAATCGTTTAGTATTGTGTTATTATTGTGAGTACGTAGATAAAAAGAAAGCATAGAGGTTTAAATTTATGGTGTGATTAGATACTTCTTGACACTTCATTTGCATAGATAGAAGCAGATATTCGTAAGCTATTCCGGTCTTTCCTCAAATCAACAATTAAGTTTTTCTTCATTGCACTGAATACCTTTAAGCAAGAAAGCATCTTTGTGTAACACTAGAACTCAATCTGGTCAATTTTATACTCCATTTAACGATTTCCCGAAAGTTATGATTTCGCTCCGCTCAAGCATTTGGCTGAAAGAGAAAAGCGAGTTTTCAGAAGTTTGAATTTTTTATTGAGGTAGATCAAGAACGCCACGGTCGTTTAAAATAACGAGGGGCAACTGTTCTTATAAAGAAGAGACGTTGCTCAATTGAAGACTTTGTACTAAAACAAACTTTCCATACGTCCTGAGAACGAGCTGCTAAAATCTCATTCGCTGGCTCACTACCATCTGCCGCTCAAAAACTCTGTTTGATAATCGGATTCTGCATCAAAAATTGGATTGCGAGGGGCGTGACAGCATCAGAAGCCACACGTTTCCCGAGCGTTTGATAGAAATATCCCTCTGATTAAGCCGCTATAAATCCTCTCTGCCGGAAGAAAATGAAATGTTTCAGTGGAAGCGCGCCCCTGGAGAGCGGCCTTAATTCCACCGTGTGCCTGCCGCTCCTATTCGTTCTCCGACGCCGCTGAAAATACGAGTTGCGCTCTGCTAGTGCCGCCTGACCTCGTGACGCCCGACCGAGAGACAGAGGGAGAGAGATGGAGACACACAGAATGAGAGGGGGAGGGATGGAGGACGGGAGGAAGGGAGTGGTAAGACTAGACGGAGCGGGACATCGACCGTTCCTGATGGATTTTATATTTCTGGAAGGAGGCGGGGCCGATGGATCGCGCGAGATTCCGTATCGGATTTCGATTAGGATGCGGCGGCCGATGGCATCTGGACCGCGGGCCCGCCGTCGTGGAGGACCCGGTCGCTGGCTGGTCTCTGGCCGCGGTGCCGGCGCCGCTGGCGGACGACGAGTTATTTCGCGTGAGTTATGATTCGGGCAGCCGTAATAAATCAGCCACCCCGCCGCCCGCCGCCGCCGTGTCCGCCCCTATATACACGGCCCAGTACTGCTGTCCTCGGCGGCAGTGGACCCCGTCGACCAGGCATCCAGCCGGCCGCTACGGGGACAGCTACCAGCTTCCACTCGGCCCAAAACTCTGCTCCCCCGTTCTTGCCGCGCCCCGACTCGGAGAAGTCGATGCAAACGGAGTGGCTCATTCGTGATAGAGTACGAAAGAGAGATGGTATTCTGTTGGTTTATGCGACACAAATCTACTCCAAGAATACTTCCTTGTTGACACGCACTCACACAGAACTCACACAGACTGAAGTGTGAGAGCTGTTTAGATATCTGGATGGTCATAACAAAAATCGCTGCCATTAAACGAACTGATAGTACATATATAGAAATCTCCGAATTGTTGGTTACTGCTCAGGTACCTTAACCATACTTGAAAAACAACGCAATTGTCTGGCTTTACGACAGTTATGTCAACTGTCTGGCACCGCGCGCCACGGAATTTGAATCCCCGCCAGACGTCATGGACGTCGAAGGCCCATAGCGATCTCTGCACTATCGCGCCGTAAGCTGTGGTGGAGCGAGCCACCTGGCCCGCATTTAGTGTGAGGGTGCCACAGTGGAACACGTGGTTGCAGCGGCCAATAGCGGCGTCCCCGATAGAGTACTTAAGCGCCTGCCTGTCGTTCAGCCTGTCACACTTGCCAACTTTTTAGTGCAATGTTCCAGTGAATGTTCAGTGTTGTTCGTCTTTCTAGTGTTGCGAACAGAAACCAGACTGTCGCCGTGTTTTTTAATTGTCTGTCTATTATTTTACCTGTCTACTTCGTATGTATTAGCATCATCATCTCTTTGTTCTATGTTTTAAGTTCCACGATTTTTTCGCCATGTTACTACTTAAGTCTCCGATTTTCTCGCCTGTTTTTATTACTTATTCTCTTCAACTTTTTAAAACAAAAGTCTGTAGGCTGAAGAGCGGCTGCTGCCAGCCTGCCCCCTTCGGGGGGAATCGAAATTCAATAAAGAGAAAAAAAAGTTCAGCCTGCCAGTCTAACCTTGCGTACGTCTCAGGACATATCGCCTCGAATTATACAGCGTATTTACTTTCGTGTTTTCTTTACGAGTGGACGTGGTTGTCTTGTTTAGTTTTCTTGATTCTGTTGTTCTGTTCTTGTTGTGTCGTAAGGTCCTCCGTTGGTCGTGTCCGTCCTCTCCCGTTGTGTTGTTGTTCGCGGGCCGCTCCGCTGGTCCCGCCGCGTTTCCGTCACTTCAACCCCGCGACTATTCCGGTCGCCGTTACAACAAACTGTGTAATTAACAAGAAAGGAGATGACAGCCTACAGGAATTCCAAACATATGTCGAGAACGACGATTCTTGGGCGCTATCATTGAAATGATGTATCACAAAGTACAATTTGGTAATACGCTTTATATCATTTTTCAAACGACGGGCGTAGGCTAAGATTCATACAGCTCCACAGTTTTTTGTTGTAAAACGTATAGAGGTGATGGCAATAAGTAGAGGATAGCTGCTGAGGGCGATTTACGGTGGGGACTTTGTGGGCCTCGAGGCTCTAGGTGTAACCGTGAACGCCTCAGCAGAATCCTTGAGTGTCATACCTCATAGGATCGTCAAGGCGATACTGCACTTAATTATGAACGAAAATAAAAAAGTACTCAGAAAGAACTTAAAACTCGAAGTAAAGATCGAGTAATTTAATGAATGGCACATATATACAAAATTAAGAAAATTTTTTAGTATTCATTATCGCGATGGCTTTATTTCTGTTTACTATGTCAAGAGAAGAAACTAAATTTTACTTACAAATTAAAAAAGTGCATTTTATTTTATTTTATTATTGTCACGAGAAGACGTAGTAAAACTTTTTGCAGTAATTGAAAAAGATCAGTATTTTTATTAAGGAAAGATTCTTCGGGCATAAGTTTTACTTCTGCGTATAAGGACAAAATCGCTGAAGAGGAAGCATAATTTTATTTTAATCATGCAGAAGAAACAGTATTTCGTTTTCTGTTTTAAATGCGGAGAAACTGGGCCGAGAAGGCATATATTGGTGAGCGCAAGGCCGCTATGAGGGAAGGAGACAAAAATTTAAAAAAAAGGCAAAAAATAGAAAAAAAACATTCTGTTACTAGACTTAAAATGATTTCGCACAACCATTTCCGTAGATTAAGTGTGGAATTTGTAACAAGTCTCTATCGCTTTAAGGGCCAGACTGATAACACCTTGTAAGTAATAGGAGTAATAGCTACACAGCGCACGTCGCACGGATCCATGACTTTACTGTGTCTATATGTAAATAATTACACCATCTAACTTGCTGTAAACGTTGTTTGAGCTAACCTGGACTGGTTTCTTATTCTTAGCTTCGTTTGTTTCTGTATTGTGACCCTGAACAATGCAAGTTGTGTGATTACGTAAGTGCTGCCTTGTAAAAGGAGTTGCCACATCCAAGTCAAACAGTACAACCAAAGATAATTAGAAAATGTAAAATAACATACTAGATAGGCTATTCTGTGAAACTCTGTGTTGTGCAGTGCAGTGAACAGTGTTACAGTGCTTGACGTTACAGTACATGACGTGCATTTCTAACACAGAAAACTGACAAACAACAGTTCTACAAAAATTCCAGAACGAATTTTCTCGTTTGAAAGACTGACTGTCCCAAGTGCTTTTCTTAAATTGCCCTGGAAATTCCCCTACACAAACTGACTAATTAAAATTCCAATGATTGAACGATACACACGCGAATATAACAATGCACTGTAAGAACAAGGACTGTCTGATAAAGTAACCTAAACTAAATATCAACTAAACTGAACCAGATAATAATTTTGAAATGTAGTGATAGGTGTGAATAATCTTACTATGTTCCGACTGATGTTTAAAATGGCCCTGACAAACTTAACGGAAACTTGGTACTGATCGAAAGTATTAGAACTAAAGTGCAGCGCAGCAGCAAACCAGCTGAAGAAAAGAAACCTTCGAGCAGTACAAAGCAAAGACATGTAGTTATTCTAAGCACATCAAGCTTTGACTGTAGCCTCTGTGTCCCACGAAGTGCACTCCTACAACAAATAATTACAAAACAAAATTTTCGTGAGAAGAAGGTGGAACATATTGCGTTAACTGAGTGATGTAGAGGAGAGTACCCCTGAAAAAATATATTGTGAAGTTATTCCTTGATACTTTTAATAATCTTTCCAAAATTTACTTCCTAAAAAATATAACTCTTCGATGTAACTATTTACTGAAATGATAAAAGAGTTTTACGTCTACAGCTCTGAGTGCAAGTCATGTGAACAGATAATTTTATAATTTCTTCTCGACAATCAAAATATCTAACCGAACCAGAACAGACAAATCGCCTAAAATTTGCCTTTCACAAACCGATCATAAATTACGCACGAGCAGGCAACGCAGCGACATTACCTAGAAGTCTTTACATTTCTCAAACCATATTTCCAAAATTAAGCATTCTCTGCATTCATATCTGTATGCTCTGCTAGTTATTTTTAGACCGCTCAGTAGAGTCACGAACACACGACTCCACACTGATTTCTCACTGAATACTACTGGCAATGTCAATGCCCCTAACAACCAAAAACCGCATTACTTGTACTCAGAACCTCTATGGCGTAACACATCGACTATTGAAGACTTCTGTTTGAGAAACATCCTGTATACAAATATGAAATATGACATATCGAATAAAAATAGAGCTCACAACCCTTTTACTGAACACTACAAGTAAGCTAGAAACGTTACAACCAATACCCATTTTATGTCTGGGCTTTATTGTCCCATAATTAAACTAGAAATATTCCCATCCCCGATTCTGTCCGAGGTTATCGGAAGCTTTCCCTTCATTGTACGGTAAACACGGGAATGGCAATCCCATTCCATATTTTTCAAACGAGGCTTCCTTTCACACCCTAACAGCTTGTCTAGTATTTGGCCGTTAAGTCCCTCACACTCCAATGGGTCATTACAGGTTCTACCTTTGGCAGTAGAGAATGAAAATAATGCAAGATGGACATTAAGAAAAATGACAAACTGCAGGGACGGATTACTAATTGAGAATGGCGGAAAGAAGATCCGATGAACATGTGTCCGGAAATGCGTGCGGAGAGCAGCAGAATCGTACGGAATTCCTGTCGGGGACAATCCGACCCGGTGCTTGTGTACGGCCCAGCAGATGGAAACGGTCGATAGGCAGCACGGCTATACCAAAACAAGTACCCTCACAAACACCAGTCACGTCACATAACACCTCAAGCCCTTTTTGGGCGTCTGTGTGATCATTGGTCATTTCAGGTACACGAACATGCAGGGAGCCGGCGTGCGTACACCAGATCTGGACCATCGGGTTCTCTAGGGTACTGAAACTGACACTAGAACAGCTCCAGGCAAGTGGTCCGCCAACATGGTGTAAGGCAAAGTACGATTATGTGTATCCCGCATGACAACTTCTACTATTCCTATCACCAGCTATCCCATGGAGTCCACTTCGAACATGTGGTGTAACGTCGATGCGATGTAGCTCTGTGTTATGTTCTGGGACGATTTGTAGGCATAGTACACACACTATCCATTTTAGGACACATGTTTGTTCATAGGGCCTTTATACCTCCGTTTCTAGCCAGAACCCTGTCCCTACAATTCAACGGTTTTATTAATGTTTGCCCTGTATACCTGGAAGTAGTGCAACAAGCACCTACACAACATACAATGTCTGGTCATAAGCATCTGGTCACCTGTTCAAAACAAACAAATACCGTCCCAAAAAGCCTTGAAGGTCCAACGGTACCGAGCCGCCGCAGTGTCGCTCCACCCTGAGGCGTTACCGGATGTGGATACGGAGCGGCATGTGGTCGGCACATCGCTCTCCCGGTCGTCGTCAGTTTTCGTGACTGGTGCCGATACTTCTCAATTACGTAGCTCTTCAATTAGTTCACAAAGGATAAGTGCACCCCGCTTGCCAACAGCACTCGACAGACCCACACAGTGATCCATACATGTGGTAGCCAACTCTGACAGTGCTTATTTCGCTGATCTGACGGGAACCAGTGTTTGCACTGCACCAAGGCCGTTGGCCTTGTCACCTATTAGTGGACTTTAATGGTAGGGTATGTCCTCCCTTTTGTCTTTACGACGGTTTGAACTCTCCTGGGGACACCTTCAATGAGGAGGAACGCCATCCTATTCGTCCTGAAGAGTTGAAACCTGAGAAATTACTGATTTAATTTAATTCATATATTAATAATTCTTCGCAATTAAAGTCTGTTATCCGAAAACCTAATATAATTTCACATGTCATGGATAAAAAATTATTAGATTAATTATATGTTCCTGGTACTTAATGAAAAGCATGCTAATACTACAACAACTATTACTACTACTACGAAACTACAATAAAACTCTCAAGAAATTAATAATACCACTGTGCGTACTACCTAATGTGTTCTGTTTTTGTTCATTTATTCCAGCCCATTTAAATTTTATATTTTTCGCTTTCGATATTCGATCCGTCCTCCCACTATCGCACTCAACGTCTCCTGGATTCATTATTCGCAAGGCAGCACATCACCAACGTTTCTACAACATAATGCGTTTGTACGATACACTGTAACTCTCAGAACCGACACTTCCGTTATCACCCAATGTAAATTATTCATTTACTGATCGCCGACCTCAGCTGCCTTCTTTCAATCTGTAGGGTTTATTTTCTAGCAAACTCGGCTAGACAGCTTACCCTGCAGGGGAAGAGAAGACAGCTGATGCCAGCGACCACTGAATGAAATACTTTTTCAAGAGGACCTGCGGTAGAATGCTCCTTGAAGTGTGCCATGGCTTTCCTGGTTACTGCAGCTACAGTGTCGTCTAAGACATGCCAGCTTGACCCGTTCCTCCGTGATGCTTTGGGTTCCAACATCCGTAACGCCAGAGTGCCATTACTCGCCGCGTTTTCGTATTGTGCCCTGTGTACCCTAGAGTGGCCTCACTCACCAGACGCAAACAATATTCACCTGCCTTTTCATTTTATACCAGTACAGAGAATAAGAGCCGTTTAAGGTCATATATCAGTCCACTCGACTGTTTAAGAAATCGCATTCATTGTCTCTCCCTGATGTCAGGGAGGAGTTCGTAGATTGTCTTGCCTCTGCCTGAAGTGTGCTATTGTTTTCACCACAGTTGTAATACGTGATTTTGTGTTAACTTTTTCGTATTGGCCTCAGTTCGAAGTATACTTCGTGCTTCCTTATGATGGCCTTTCTTTCACCAACAAAAGGCTCCCGTTTTCCTGATCTAGAACTCCAATGGGCATATTCCTAGATTTCTTATCAGTGCAGAAGATGCCCGTTAATCTTGGTTGGCCCTAAACAGTGACAGTATATCCTACGATTGATCCTAGTTTAGACTGGTGGTATGTCCTGTTTGCAGAGTATGTAGATATTTTCTATTTGCAGTAGATAATATTTTGTTCATCACGTTTGTACTCTTTCTAGCCGCCCCCTCTGTATGTTGACAGCCTTCAAGTTCACAAATTGCTGCACTATATTTACCTTCCTAGAATAACGGCTTACAACGAACAACATGTCATCTGCATACGCTACCAGACCGCTTGCGTTATCGCCGTCACGTAACATCTTTAGTATTGGCTCCAATGTTACATCTCAAAACTGTCGACCAGACACTTGTACATGTGGGCAGCCTTTTGTTATTGTTTTGGTTATTTCCTTTCCTGCACATATTAAAGGTGCATGCTCCCATGCAAGTAGTCTCTTAGATAGTTATACGGCACCCAAAATGGCTCTGAGCAATCTAGGGCTTAACATCTGAGGTTATCAGTCCCCTAGAACTTAGAACTTCTTAAACCTAACTAACCTAAGGACATTACACACATCGATGCCCGAGGCAGGATTCGAGCCTGCGACCGTAGCAGCACCGTGGTTCCGCACTGAAGCGTATAGAACCGCTCGGCCACACTGGCCGTCTATATGGCACCCTGGGCACTACACTCCCAGAAGGCAACCAAAGAAAGAAGCCCATCATAGCTTATCAAAAGCGTCAGTAATATCGATTATCATCACTAGAACGTCCATTGAATATGTATGTCGCTAGCGAGATCGCCTTATTTATTGCTTCTTCAATTTAGTTGCCTCTTCTGTGCTGGTAAGGGCTCATACCATGTTGCAGTCTATGATCCTGTAATCTCTTGCATAATTTTCAGCCGGCCGGAGTGGCCGAGCGGATCTAGGCGCTTCAGTCTGGAGCCGCGTGGCCGCTACGGTCGCACGTTCGAATCTTGCCTCGGGCATGGATGTGTGTGATGTCCTTAGGTTAGTTAGGTTTACGTAGTTCTAAGTTCTAGGGGACTGTTGACCTTAGAAGTTAAGCCCCATAGTTCTCAGAGCTATAATTTTCAGATACGTTGCCGAGCACGTTCGAAATACAAATTGTTCTGTAGAATTTGCATCCACCTCAGCATTCTTCCAAGCTACGGCAACACAATTTACCTCCGTCGTCTCCTCCAATGAGTTCTTGCTTGACACGTCTGCAGTCGCAAACGACGCCGGGACGACGTCTCTGGAAAGCACGCTACAGGGCGTCTGTCTCGGGGCTGTCCCTGAAGTTACCGCATTGTAACAGTCCTTTGTGTCTCTGTGGTGACGACCACTGCTCAAATTGCTGCTGCCATACGCTGAGCACGATGGTCTTCCATCTCGGTAGCGCCACGTTGCCGTCCGGAGAAGGTCTTCCGACCGTACATTCTCGTCATCACCGCCCCCAGGAATCACGGACATTCCTGTAAAGTCTTTCTGCAGGATCGCAGAATAAACATACAATTTCTCGTAGCTCTGTCACACGACCTCGTTCAAATTCAGTGAGGTATTGATAGCAGCGTCTTTGTCACCTTAAAGGTATTCTCGACTAACGTCAACTCACCTTGTCCTCGACCCGCATCTCGTGGTCGTGCGGTAGCGTTCTCGCTTCCCACGCCCGGGTTCCCGGGTTCGATTCCCGGCGGGGTCAGGGATTTTCTCTGCCTCGTGATGGCTGGGTGTTGTGTGATGTCCTTACGTTAGTTAGGTTTAAGTAGTTCTATGTTCTAGGGGACTGATGACCATAGATGTTAAGTCCCATAGTGCTCAGAGCCATTTGAACCATTTGAACCTTGTCCAATCGTAATCTTATTTGTCCGTCGCTAACATAGGAGACTGTAAACCTTCTTTCCTTCCCGTCTGGACAAGCTGTGCAGTGACTACATGTAAAGCTTAGTGGGACAGGGTAAATTCTAGCTACAATGAAGTCGATAATTCGATTGTAATATTGGCAATTTAATTTGATATTCCCCACAACTGACAAAATTTCCAAAAATTGTGAATCGCTTTGTCCACCCACACACTCCTGAGAATGGCACATTAACAATTTGCAATTACGCTCCCCTATTACCGTCAGCTGCGTTGATAAATACTCGGCACCTTGCAAGGATAACTACCAGGTCAAGAATATTTGGTAAGTTGTTGGAAGTGGTTAAGCGTTGGTGAAAATCTCACTTCTGAGCACACAAAGAGCTCTAACCGCAGAACTCTGCACAGAACACGTGTTGGTGCTGTGCTGCGATACAGACCGTATATCTCCCTTCGAAGACGATGGCCGAGACGCCGTCTCCAAGTCCGTACCGCTCGATGGCTGAAGGCGAAGTCCCACTCGCTCCACAATTCTCCCGTCTCCCACGCGTACGAAAATGCGGCGGAAGAATACTCTGTTTCGGCCAATGTCGAACGCTCTATCATCGCCGAAATACCTCCAACGACATTTCTGAGATCTACCCAATGATCGAGTAGGTCATAATGCCCCTAGGCAAACGAAATTCCCGTCCTCGCCACGTGTTGCCCAGCACAGGTGGCTCCGGATGCCGGGCTACCCCCAAAAGCGCCGTATTGTCCCGCGTTTCCAGTGACCGCTACTTGCCGCCCACGGCGGCCCGGCGAGCTACGGCCATCTGCAGACTTTACATTTCACAGTTCTCAACTTACGAATCTTCTCACCAACGCTTTAAGTTAGTGGCTCAATCATGCATACATGCAGAGAATACTGCTCGAGGGTGCCTCATATTTATCATAATTCCATAGAGTCATGATCTGATGCCCTTGCTAGTCCCTTTATTATTAATGATAATGTTGGTAAGCTAACGTGTAAGTGCCCATGTCCTGGCACCTTACACAAATTTAAAGGTAATTAACGCTCACGACTGTTTACAGAGTGTGTTTAGAGTAAATCTGACTTGCATCCACATGGAGACGCTAGTGGCAGCTCTCTTAGGGGGCTGATGCGAAATTTGACTAGATATCATCTTTCATATTTAGAAACACTCCTAACAAATTTCGTTTATGTCGCACACCTGCTATTGATGTTGCGATGTTTTTTTTTTCTGTCAGTGTACACTGTTACTGAAGTTCCCTCACATCAGAGGGATCTTTCATGATGAAGAAGCGACCGACTGTTGCCGCCACACAGCTGTAATTGCTGAGCGCGACTAATTGTGCCGGGTCTCTCTAGCTTGACATCGTCGGCAAACGCGACAGCCATTCGGCTCGGCAGCGCCGTGGCAGAGTTGCCGTGGCCTGGTGTTTATCTCCGGTCCGGAGGTGGGCCGGCGGCCGGACGGCGGCGGTGCCTGAGGAGCGCCGTGGAAGCCGGCTGCCCGCGCCAAATTACCACCAGCTGCGCCGCCGACTGCGCTGATTGGCCCCGGGGGGCGCCGCCGCCTGCGGCGTCCCGGCTAATCCCGGCGCTGCGGTCGCCGACGCCGGCACCACCGCACGTCGCTCCCCTCTGGCGACCAGCACGGCGCGGGGCGTGGGGCCCCAGTGCCCGACTCTTCGTACCCCCTAGCTGCACTTTTGTGACTGATTCTACACACACCCCTAAAAACTGCAGGGGTAGACATATTATAGCACATCCTATAAATACTTAACTGCTACCCTGACACGGAAATGTTGTCGTAGGAGAGGAACTCGTACCAGACCGCATTGTACCACTCAGTGGAAAACTGCTGACTAAAAGATACTAAAAATGTGTGTGCCTTACCTGTCTCATGTGAGACACCTTCGTTATCGTAACTACACTCATGTTCATAAATTAAGGATAACCGCAGAATGTGGTGCCACACAACGTGGCACTACACAAACCTGCAGCTAATAGCATAGGCACATAGGGAACACACACGACACGGATCTGTAAGTCGACGGTATTGTTGATAAGTTGAGGAAACCGTCCCCAAACACATGTGCTGCAAAACGCCACTGCTTCCTGCGCATGTACCCCGACATCAATATGGGATATGATCAACATGCACAACGGGTTGGCATACTCCGGATCAGGTGGTCGAGCAGCTGCTCGGGTACAGCCTCCCATTCTTGCACCAGTCCCTCTCGGAGCTCCTGATGTGTCGTACGGGTTTGAAGAATCGTTTAAATGGCTCTGAGCACTATGCGACAACGTCTATGGTCATCAGTCCCTTAGAACTTAGAACTACTTAAACCTAACTAACCTAAGGACAGCACACAACACCCAGTCATCATGAGGCAGAGAAAATCCCTGACCCCGCCGGGAATCGAACCCGGGAACCCGGGCGTGGGAAGCGAGAACGCTACCGCACGACCACGTTCTGCGGACAGGGTTTGAAGACGTGCAGCGATACGTCGACCGAGAGCATCCCAGACGTGCTCGATGGGTTTTAGGTCTGGAGAACACGCAGGCCATTCCATTCGCCTGATATTTTATTTTTCAAAGTACTCCTCCAAGATGGCAGCTCAATGGGGCCGTGCGTTATCATCCATCAGGAGGAAAGTGGGACCCACTGCACCCCTGAAAAGGCGGACATACTGGTGCAAAATGACGTCCCAATACACCTGACCTGTTACAGTTCTTCTTTCAAATACATGCAAAGGTGTATGTGCACCAATTATTGTCCCATTCCATACCATCAAACTACGACATCCATACGGGCCCTTTCAAGGACATTAAGGGGTTGGTATCTGGTTCCTGGTTCACGCCGGATGAGAAACCGGCGAGAATCACTGTTCAAAGTACAATTTTGGTAAACATTTTTGGAATACAGTGATCAATAGATTATTTTATTTTAAGTAAAGTTCAGTCTTGATCACAACACTTATGTCTCAATAACATAGGTGACCGGTTTCGTTTACATTTATATAACCATCTTCAGACCCATGGCTTCCTTGGAGGATGGTAGGCGGAGCTCTCCTCAGTTGCTACGAAGTTGACTTCGTAGCAGCTCAAGGATGTACACTTATACTGACTTCGTAGCAGCTGAGGAGAGCTCCGCCTACCAACCTCCAAGGAAGCCATTGGTCTGAAGATGGTTACATACAGGGTGTTACAAAAAGGTACCGCCAAACTTTCAGGAAACATTCCTCACACACAAATAAAGAAAAGATGTTATGTCGACATGTGTCCGGAAACGCTTAATCTCCATGTTAGAGCTCATTTTAGTTTCGTCATTCCAACGTGATCAAGTTGTAAATTTTCACAATCAACATCTGTGGGCTGACGAGAATCCGCACGCAATTGTGCAATCACGTCATCAACACAGATTTTCTGTGAACGTTTGGGCAGGCATTGTAGGTGATGTCTTGATTGGGCCCCATGTTCTTCCACCTACGCTCAATGGAGCACGTTATCACGATTTCATACGGGATACTCTACCTGTGCTGCTAGAACATGTGCCTTTACAAGTACGACACAGCATGTGGTTCATGCACGACGGAGCTCCTGCACATTTCAGTCGATGTGTTCGTACGCTTCTCAACAACAGATTCGGTGACCGATGGATTGGTAGAGGCGGACCAATTCCATGGCCTCCACGCTCTCCTGACCTCAACCCTCTTGACTTTCATTTATGGGGGCATTTGAAAGCTCTCGTCTACACAACCCCGGTACCAAATGTAGAGACTCTTTGTGCTCGTATTGTGGACGGCTGTGATACAATACGCCATTCTCCAGGGCTGCATCAGCGCATCAGGGATTCCATGGGACGGAGGGTGGATGCACGTATCCCCGCTAAGGGGGACATTTTGAACATTTCCTATAACAAAGTGTTTGAAGTCACGCTGGTACGTTCTGTTGCAGTGTGTTTCCATTCCATGATTAATGTGATTTGAAGAGAAGTAATAAAATGAGCTCTAACATGGAAAGTAAACGTTTCCGGACACATGTCCACATAACATATTTTCTTTCTTTGTTTGTGAGGAATGTTTCCTGAAAGTTTGGCCGTACCTTTTTGTAACACCCTGTAAATATAACCAAAACCGGTCACCTATGTTATTGAGACGTAAGTGTTGTGATCAAGACTGAACTTTAGTTAAAATATAACTGTTCAAAGTATACATGAACTCGTTCGTGAACATATCCTGAGACCACTGTTCCTGTGACCGTGTACTGTATTCTTGACACCAGGCTTTACGGGCTCTCCTGCGACCAGGGGTCAGTGGAATGCAACTTTCAGGTCTCCGGGCGAACAAACCATGTCTGTTCAGTCGTCTGTTGTCTGGAGACAACTGTTTCAGTGGCTACATTAAGGTCCCGAGAAATGCTACCTGCAGTACTCTGTGGCCGTCTGCAGGCATTGATGGTGAGATATCGGTCTTCTTGTGGTGTTGTAGACTGTTGACGTCCAGCACTGTAGCGCCTGGACACGTTTCCTGTCTGCTGTAATCGTTGCCATAGTCTTGAGATCACACTTTGTGGCACACGGAGGGCCCGTGCTACGGCCTGCTGTGTTTGACCGGTCTCCAGTCACCCTAGTATTCTACCCCTCATAACGTCATCAATATCTGTTCTTTGAGCGATTTTCAACACGCAGTCACCATTAGCACGTCTGGAAACGTCTACACACTTATGCGCTGCACGATACTCTGACATGGGCCAACACACATCTGCGTATGTGGACTGCTGCCAGCGCCACCGTGCGACGACCGCAAGTCAAATGCACCGCATGGTCATACCCCGAGGTGATTTAAACCCGCAAACCGCCCACCAGGGCGTTGTTTCACCATGTATCAGCATTATGCTTAATTTATGAGCGTCAGTGTATTTATCTCCATATTATGTGTCTCTCTCTCATGGCTCATATGAGACACCTTCGTTAACGTAAGTATAGATCTCCTGCCTTTATCACCTCCTTAACTGACAACGTTGCTCTGGAACAACATTGATTTCCAATAAGCAATACGGGGGGTGGACAAAAATATGGAAAGACCGACAGAAATTCATGCTTGAACATAAATGTAGATGCTAGCCCAATCTGCACATGGCGATGTTGTATTTCGCCACGAACGGCACCTTTTCACTGTCCTCAACACATTTCAATCATCAGTCGTGATCAGAACAGAATTCTGTGCAGTTGCTAGTGCGTTATGTCGATCATAACTCAATTCGAAAGCGTGCAACTTGATGATGCCAGTGTTTCTTGCTTCAGTAGCCACCATAAAAAAAAACTATACCGCATACAGGAAACGCGGAAAAAATCACCCACTAAGTCAAAATGCGAAGGTATGTTGGGTGATCGTCATAGACCTTTATTGAAGAGGATTGTGACGGAAAATAAGAGTACGATGGGTATCGAAGTCACTGCACAACTCAAAGTCGCACTCGCAAACCCTGTCAGCACCGAAACAACACGAATGGAACTACATTAACAGGGAATTGCACGAAGGGCTGTAATTCCAAAGCCACCTATGGAGATGCAGATTCCCGTAACAGGATAGCGTGGTGCAGAAGCTGTAAGACCTGGACCATGGTGCGGTGGAAGAACGTTATTTGGTCGAATGAGTCTTCTGCCACACTGTTTCCAACCTCAAGCCTATTATGCTTTCCTATTGTGAAAAATGGAGGGGATTCGATGATGGTTTGAGCAGCTACACATCGGTACTTCGTGGCCGCCGTCGTTACTATGCAAGGTCACATAACTTAGAAGGATAATGTGACTATTTTGTCTGATCACATCTTTTCCATGGTACAATACTTGTTCCCAATGCTCATGCTGAGTTCCAAGACGACATATGTATCGTCCACGCCCGATTTTGTGGGCACAAGGATGAAATGTCGCACTTCCTCCGGCACCACAGTCGCTATGTGACAATATTAACGATCACCATACGCCAATATTAATGATCCTTACTTGTGTAAATTAGAGAAAAGCGTGTGTGAGTTCTATCCATCTCCGCCACCGTTACCTGAAACTGACACTATTTTGCAGTGAGGATGGCATAAAATCCCCGTGGGAGCCGCACAGAACCTGAAATTAGCATTTTGAGACGACAGAAAGCTGCTTTGAATGCCAAGTGTTTTCCTACACCTTATTAGGGACGGCAATGTGTTGTTTTCAGTGTTTACATAATTTTGTCCACCCCGCCCTCCCTCCTGAGTATGGGAGCATTGAACAAAAACCTTCTCATCGCTGAAATAGATCACTTTAATAACATGTAATCCCGACTTTAGCCTTGATACTGGCGTCATTTTTTCGAAGATGGGAGTTCAAATATAATCGTACAATATCCAGCTGAGCCCACTCATTGATCATTAAACTCCGCAGATATTTGTAACGATGTGGATCTCTACGTTTCACCCACTACTCTGAATAATCCCGAACACATGCTGTGATATTAACATCGGATGATTTACTAGGCCAGCCGAGATGTGATAACGTTTCTCAGTGTTCGTAAAACGTACGTAAGCAGTCGTGTGAGCGCAGCTATTGCCAGCTCGGAAAAACGGAGTGTCTACAGCATACTCATTTAGAAAATGCAGGGAAATCGACAAAACCTTACCACTGGTGAAAGTGAAGAAGAGTTATTCCTGTCTCTGTTGAACGTATCCACAAGTTGGGCACAAGTCATGGAACGATAACCCCTCCACAACATCAAAGAACCATCTCTGACCTGAGTAACAGCCTCCACTTACTGGATGGTAATCGCCCCATTGGGCCGTCGGACACTTGAGGCCTGACATCATTTCAAAACAGGAAAAATCGCGACGCACCGAACCACACTACACATTTAGTTTCAACAGTTGCCCAAGTTCCGTGTTATTCTAACTGTTACAGAAGTGCAGGATAAAGTAACGCTGTTAGCAATGACCTTTTGAGTATTACAATGCTCCATACTCCGTTGCATGTCCATTTCAGTGTTCGTTGAACCTACGTTCGCCAACAACACCTATCACTTTTCGGTTTAAAACTGGCCTCATTGAAAAGGCAGTCACTATCGGCAGAGATCTTTTTACTACGGCTGTTGTTACGCTGTGTTACATGGCAGCGAGTCAGAAACTGTTAGTTGTAGATGCTCGGAACAGGCCAAAATGAGACACCAAAATTCGGGAATCCTCATTCGGGGAGTAACCTTCGGCACGCTGCAACACGGTATCTCTTCCTTACCACTTTGTCAGGTGTCAAAACGACTTATACTGCCGCCCTCCATCCATGTAACACACATATCATGTCATTTCCATAAAATACTTGGTGGAAAGTCACATGAATGCCATGTTCCAATTCGACACCATGTACAACGCTCCATACCGGCCAGTGTACTAATACTTTTTACGGTGAGTTAACGATCACTAACAATCATCATGCGGTTTAGCTGTCATTGTCGCTGTCATTCACTGGCTACTCACTGTTGGTTCTGCATAGCTGTGTCGTGCGATATTTTTCCAAAATATGATACACAGGGATTTTACAAACATGCGAAAACATCACGAGAAGTGCATGCTTGAACATCGATGCCCAAGGTAACCGAGTCTGCAGGTTGCATTGGCGTATTTGAGCACAATATCCTCAGTACATTGCAAGCGTCCCTTGTAATCAGAACAGTCTAGCTGCGATTGCATTAGAACGTGTTGGTGCTCTTTGGTGGGTGCTGCCGTAACCCACTTAGTCAAAGTGTTTGGTTTTCCAAGAGGCGCTTTCTCGAATATTTATACCAAATACACGAAAAACGGAAAAACATCATCCGGTATGTCGCAACGTGGACGAAAGTGTGTGCTGAGTGACAATGGCAGACGAAGAGGATTGTGACAAAAAAATATGAGGATGACAGCTGCAAAGCGAGGATCATCTTCGACGAGTTCTCGGTCTTCGAAAACTGATTTGTACAAGAAAAAACTTTTTCACTGTTGGAATGTTCCCCGTAGGTCTGTTTCAAATTCTGAGAAGGTCAAACTCGCAGATTTTCCAAGTTTAACATAAATCTTATTGACATAGCATTGATCTGAATTCTGCTGTTCCATTTTCGTAACACGCAACAAAAAGAGAGCTTCACTGAAGGCGCTCTCAAAAATCATTTGATGGCTCTACCGAGCTGAAACTCGAACTGAGCATCTGGAAGGGTTGAAAACAACTATGCACACAAGTAGAACAGCTAGCATTGCCAGGTCGCTCTCAGTACTTTCAGTACTATTTCTTTTCCAACACAACTCGTATATCATGATAGCATATTCAGCGATAGCGCAATCGTGTGACATTTTTGTTGCTCATTTTCCCAGTTTAACCAACGAACAGTAAATTTTTACGTTTATAAACTAGCAATCTAGAGCACTCCTAAAAATACGGAAATAGATGCTTTTCAGAATCCAGCTACACACTTACGTGAGAGCACCTACTTTATGGACAAGGAATTTGGAGTACAGAGATTACATGAGCGAGAAATAAATTGTTCGCTTCTTGCGAAAAAGAAATGTACTGCCTGTCTCGGCAGCCTGTCGGAATGGGTCGCATTTCCATATGATCGTCATTTGTACTTGATACGGCCGTCTGCGTTTGCATGTAGAACATTGCTCTATGCTTCCGGGAATTCTTTATAAAGCCCTAAACAAAATATTTCTTTTCTGGTGTGCCGATCTGCGACTAAGAGCTATCGAAGCAAGTCATTTATTTCTGCTCTTGATTTGTTTTACCGGAATGTACGGCGCTCGTGCAGCGTCCTCAGAATATGGGCCATTATTGTCTGCTGTACCGCGTCGTATTACTCTACCGGCAGAAGCCTGTTACCACACAAAATATTAGTCGCTATCTCTTTAATGAAATGCGTCACTACCCTATCTGATCAGACATTCTGAATATTTTTGAAAGTTTCGATCGTAGAGAGTTCAGTTCTGTTGTAATGTCACAGGTTCACTACTCAGGGAGCAACAAACAATGACGTTGTTGGGTAGCCAACATACTGTAGACGTTGTCATCTTGGGGTTGAAGCTCTTTTTCTTCCGTGTTTGCTTTAACAATACGTATGTATGTTTTTGGATAGCGTCCACCTTCAGCAAAACACAATTTTGTTTCTTAATCCAAACATGTTTCCCTGCAGTTGCAGCATCTTCTGTGGGCTTTTATTTTTCATCTGTTCACATGTAACTACAAGTTTTTAAATCGTAATTACAGATATTTGAAAAACCATATAAATTATGAATTCATACCTTTTTATCACATGGTGCGGATTTCAGATGTGTTGTGTTTCTACAGTATGTCATCTGCAACCACTTATACCTTAAAGTAGATAAATTGTTTAAGCCAGAATTCAGATTTGATAAACTGTTATTTCTATGCCTGAAATTATTTAATTCTATGTGTGTGTGAGTGTGTGTGTGTGTGTGTGTGTGTGTGTGTGTGCCTATTTACATAATGTTTCACTTGCATTTTCTTTTTCTTCATCTTCATCACTGTCAAAGACAATATATTGAGTTGCCATTGTCACTGTCACTGTTTACCAGCTGTAAAAATAAACATGGCTGGCAGTGGAACAGTTGAAGGTGTAAGAACAAGATGGCTAACTGTGGAGCTGTTTAAGGTGCTCCTGGCGGTTGTTCTGAATCTTCCAGAGGCGTCTGTGATTTTTTTTGTGTCTGTTCGTGTGTGTGTGTGTGTGTGTGTGTGTGTGTGTGTGTGCGTGCGTGTGTGTGTGCGTGAAAAGGGAGAGAGAGAGAGAGAGAGTGAGTGACAGTTGGGTGCATATATGTGTGTGTTTGTATGTGTGGGGGGGGGGCTGGGGTGGTGAAGGGGGGGGGTGAGAGCTCTATAGGTTGGTCTTGTCTAATAATTCTTTTAGGGCAGAGAACAGAGTACCATTACAGAGAGCTGTGTATTCATTTATCACTTGTTTGCCTTCCACTATGGTTTTTTGTATCCGATACTTTTTTTTTCAGTTACTAGTTTTTGTGGGGGGCTGTTGCTGCATTTGATAATTTTCAAATCCGTATTGATGTATGCTGGGTAATGTTTCATGTCCCTGAGGTGTTCCGCAAATGTGGAATGACAGCTGTTATTTTTCAATGCTCTTCTGTGTTCTGTGTGTCTGGTATTAAAGTTTCTGCTATAGAGACTGCTATGTAGTCCTAACATGTTAGTTGGTAAATACCAGATGTGTTGTGTTTGTCTGTGCTTGCGTTGGTTGTCCTTAATTTTCTCTGTGTTGAGTTGTCTTTCCTGTAGGCTATTTTTACCCCTTGTTTTTTGAGTATGTTTCCTATTCTGTGGACTGCTTTGTTGTTGTAGGTGAGAGTGAACCACCTGTTTGTTATTGTGGGTATTTCCTGCTCATGTGTGCTCATGTGTGCTCATGTGTAGGTTCTGTTTGTTTGTAATTTGATGACGAGGCTTTTGTTTTTGTGTGTTGGGTGTACTTCTTTAATTTTGTTTTAATTTTGTGGTTCTGTTTATCTATAGTGTTTGTATCATATCCATTCTCTACTGCTATTTGTCTGACTGTATGCAAGTCTTTCTTGCATTTGTTTTCAGTGAGTGGGCTTTTGTTCAGTCTGTGTAGCATATATTCAAAGCCACCTAGTTTGTGTGTAATCAGATGAGTAGAGTCTCTGTGAATGGGTGTGCTGGTGGTGGTCACTTTCCTGAAAATAGAGAATTGGTGTTGGTTATTGTGTCTGTATGTAGTGGAAGGCAAACAAGTGATAAATGAATACACAGCTCTCTGCAATGGGGCTCTGTTCTCTGCCCTAAAAGAATTATTAGACAAGACCAACCTATAGAGGTCTCAGCCTCACCACCACCCTCCCCCCTCCCCCTCCCCCGCCACACACAGAAACACAAAATCCTAAAACCTACTGTCACACTCACTCACTCACTCTCTCTCTCTCTCTCTCTCTCTCTCTCTCTTTTCACACACACACACACACACACACACACACACACACACACACACACACACAAGCACACACAAAAAAAGAATCACAGACGCCTCTGAAAGATTCATAACAACCGCCAGAAACCCCTTCAACTGTTCCACTGTTAATAGATAAAAATGAAAGCCCACTGAAGTTGCTGCAAATGCAGTGAAACAAGTTTGCGTTAAAAAACAGAATTGTGCTTTGCTGAAGGCGGACCCTATCAGAAAACATACGTATTATACTGGACATATGTGTCTCTATCCCATTTGCCCCAACGATGTGATCGTACTATCAAGCGCAAAATGAATCATGCTCGAGTTGCGGGTTTGACTCCGTCTCATACACTATGTGATAAAAAGTATCCGGACATCCCCAAAATCATACGTTTTTCATATTAGGTGAATTGTGCTGCCATCTACTGCCAGGTAGACCATATCAGCGACATCGTGAGAGAGCAGAAGGGGGTACTCTGGGGAACTCACGCACTTCGAATGTGGTCATGTGATTTGGTGTCATTTGTGTCACACGTCAGTACGCGAGACTTCCACACTCCTAAACATCCCTAGGGTTACTGTTTCCGATGTGATAATGAAGTGGAAACGTAAAGGGACACATACAGCACAAAAGCGTACAGGCCGCCTTCGTATGTTGACTGACAGAGACCGCCGGCAGTTGAAGACGGTCGTAATGTGTAATTGGTAGACATCTATCCAGACATCACACAGGAATTCCAGACTGCAGCAGGATAGATTGCAAGTACTATGACAGTTACACGGGAGGTGAGAAAACTTGGATTTCATGGTCGAGCGGCTCATAAGCCCCACTTCAAGCGCGTAAATGCAGAACGACGCCTCGCTTGGTGTAAGCTGTTGTGTCACCGCTAGACACCACACTTGCTAGGTGGTAGCCTTTAAATGGGCCGCGGTCCGTTAGTATACGTCGGACCCACGTGTCGCCCATGTCAGTGATTGCAGACCGAGCGCCACCACACGGCAGGTCTAGCCTAGAGAGACTCCCTGGCACTCACCCCAGTTGTACAGCCGACTTTGCTAGCGATGGTACACTGTCTACATACGCTCTCATTTGCATGACGACAGTTTAGCATAGCCTTCAGCTAAGTCATTTCCTACGACCTAGCAAGGCGCCATATTCAGTTACTTTTATCACATGGTGCGGATTTCAGATGTGTTGTGTTTCTACAGTGACTGTTTTGTTCCACAGTATGTCATCTGCAACCACTTATACCTTAAAGTAGATAAATTGTTTAAGCCAGAATTCAGATTTGATGAACTGGTATTTCTATGCCTGAAATTATTTAATTCTATGTGTGTGTGTGTGTGTGTGTGTGTGTGTGCCTATTTACATAATGTTTCACTTGCATTTTCTTTTTCTTCATCTTCATCACTTTCAAAGACAATATATTGAGTTGCCATTGTCACTGTCACTGTTTACCAGCTGTAAAAATAAACATGGCTGGCAGTGGAACAGTTGAAGGTGTAAGAACAAGATGGCTAACTGTGGAGCTGTTTAAGGTGCTCCTGGCGGTTGTTCTGAATCTTCCAGAGGCGTCTGTGATTTTTTTTGTGTCTGTTCGTGTGTGTGTGTGTGTGTGTGTGTGTGTGTGTGCGTGTGTGTGTGCGTGAAAAGGGGGAGAGAGAGAGAGAGAGAGAGAGAGAGAGAGAGAGAGAGAGAGAGAGAGAGTGAGTGACAGTTAGGTGCATATGTGTGTGTGTTTGTATGTGTGGGGGTGGGGGCTGGGGTGGTGGAGGGGGGGGGGTGAGAGCTCTATAGGTTGGTCTTGTCTAATAATTCTTTTAGGGCAGAGAACAGAGTACCATTACAGAGAGCTGTGTATTCATTTATCACTTGTTTGCCTTCCACTATGGTTTTTTGTATCCGATACTTTTTTTTTAGTTACTAGTTTTTGTGGGGGGGCTGTTGCTGCATTTGATAATTTTCAAATCCGTATTGATGTATGCTGGGTAATGTTTCATGTCCCTAAGGTGTTCCGCAAATGTGGAATGACAGCTGTTATTTTTCAATGCTCTTCTGTGTTCTGTGTGTCTGGTATTAAAGTTTCTGCTATAGAAACTGCTTTGTAGTCCTAACATGTTAGTTGGTAAATACCAGATGTGTTGTGTTTGTCTGTGCTTGCGTTGGTTGTCCTTAATTTTCTCTGTGTTGAGTTGTCTTTCCTGTAGGCTATTTTTACCCCTTGTTTTTTGAGTATGTTTCCTATTCTGTAGACTGCTTTGTTGTTGTAGGTGAGTGTGAACCACCTGTTTGTTATTGTGGGTATTTCCTGCTCATGTGTGCTCATGTGTAGGTTCTGTTTGTTTGTAATTTGATGACGAGGCTTTTGTTTTTGTGTGTTGGGTGTACTTCTTTAATTTTGTTTTAATTTTGTGGTTCTGTTTATCTATAGTGTTTGTATCATATCCATTCTCTACTGCTATTTGTCTGACTGTATGCAAGTCTTTCTTGCATTTGTTTTCAGTGAGTGGGCTTTTGTTCAGTCTGTGTAGCATATATTCAAAGCCACCTAGTTTGTGTGTAATCAGATGAGTAGAGTCTCTGTGAATGGGTGTGCTGGTGGTGGTCACTTTCCTGAAAATAGAGAATTGGTGTTGGTTATTGTGTCTGTATGTAGTGGAAGGCAAACAAGTGATAAATGAATACACAGCTCTCTGCAATGGGGCTCTGTTCTCTGCCCTAAAAGAATTATTAGACAAGACCAATCTATAGAGGTCTCAGCCTCACCACCACCCTCCCCCCTCCCCCTCCCCCGCCACACACAGAAACACAAAATCCTAAAACCTACTGTCACACTCACTCACTCTCTCTCTCTCTCTCTCTCTCTCTCTCTCTCTCTCTCTCTCTCTTTTCACACACACACACACACACACACACAAAAAGAATCACAGACGCCTCTGAAAGATTCATAACAACCGCCAGAAACCCCTTCAACTGTTCCACTGTTAATAGATAAAAATGAAAGCCCACTGAAGTTGCTGCAAATGCAGTGAAACAAGTTTGCGTTAAAAAACAGAATTGTGCTTTGCTGAAGGCGGACCCTATCAGAAAACATACGTATTATACTGGACATATGTGTCTCTATCCCATTTGCCCCAACGATGTGATCGTACTATCAAGCGCAAAATGAATCATGCTCGAGTTGCGGGTTTGACTCCGTCTCATACACTATGTGATAAAAAGTATCCGGACATCCCCAAAATCATACGTTTTTCATATTAGGTGAATTGTGCTGCCATCTACTGCCAGGTAGACCATATCAGCGACATCGTGAGAGAGCAGAAGGGGGTACTCTGGGGAACTCACGCACTTCGAATGTGGTCATGTGATTTGGTGTCATTTGTGTCACACGTCAGTACGCGAGACTTCCACACTCCTAAACATCCCTAGGGTTACTGTTTCCGATGTGATAATGAAGTGGAAACGTAAAGGGACACATACAGCACAAAAGCGTACAGGCCGACTTCGTATGTTGACTGACAGAGACCGCCGGCAGTTGAAGACGGTCGTAATGTGTAATTGGTAGACATCTATCCAGACATCACACAGGAATTCCAGACTGCAGCTGGATAGATTACAAGTACTATGACAGTTACACGGGAGGTGAGAAAACTTGGATTTCATGGTCGAGCGGCTCATAAGCCCCACTTCAAGCGCGTAAATGCAGAACGACGCCTCGCTTGGTGTAAGCTGTTGTGTCACCGCCAGACACCACACTTGCTAGGTGGTAGCCTTTAAATCGGCCGCGGTCCGTTAGTATACGTCGGACCCACGTGTCGCCCCTGTCAGTGATTGCAGACCGAGCGCCACCACACGGCAGGTCTAGCCTAGAGAGACTCCCTGGCACTCACCCCAGTTGTACAGCCGACTTTGCTAGCGATGGTACACTGTCTACATACGCTCTCATTTGCATGACGACAGTTTAGCATAGCCTTCAGGTAAGTCATTTGCTACGACCTAGCAGGGCGCCATATTCAGTTACTATGTCTTCTGAACAGATAATATTGTGACTCATGTACCGTCAAGAGCGACGTTCATCATTATTGGGTTAAAGTTAAGTATCAAACTAATTACGTCCGCTTTTTGAATTCTTATTCCTTGTCATGTTCCAGACCTCACGTCAATATAGTTCTTCCTCCTTCACGCCAGCCTGCGTGAGCTAAAACGATTGCATTTCGGCCTCCTCTAGTAACACGGTATTGCCTCTTCTGCCAAAACAACGTAAGCAGCGTAAACATTGGACGACTGAACAGTGGAAAAACGTTGTGTGGGGTGAGGAATCACGGTACACAATGTGGGGATCCGATGGCAGGTTGTGGGTATGGCGAATGTCCGGTGAACGTCATCTGCCAGCGTGTGTAGTGCAAACAGTAAAATTCGGAGGCGGCGGTGTTATGGTGTGGTCGTGTTTTTCATGGAGGGTGTTGCACTCCTGGTGGTTTTGTGTGGTGCTATCACAGCGCAGGCCTACACTGATGTTTTAAGCACCTTCTTGATTCCCATTGTTAAAGAGCAATTCGGGGACGGCGATTGCATCTTTCAACACGATCGAGCACCTGTTCATAATGCACGGCCTGCGGCCAAGTGGTTGCACGAAAATAACTTCCCTACAATGGACTGTCTTGCACAGAGTCCTGACCTTACTCCTAGAGAGCACCTCTGGAATGTTTTGGAACGCCTACTTCGTGCCAGGCCTCAACGACCGACATCGATACCTCTCCTCAGTGCAGCACTCCGTGAAGAATGGGCTGCCATTCCCCAAGAAAACTTCCAGCACATGGCTGATCGTATGCGTGCGACAATCGAAGCTGTCATCAAGGCTAAGGGTGGGCCAACACATTGAATTCCAGAATTACCGATGGAGGGCGGCACGAACTTGTAAGTCGTTTTCAGGCAAGTGTCAGGATACTTTTGATCACATAGTGTATTTGTCGTATGCGGCCATGGCTTTTGAGGAAACAGATGTTTGGTACATAATTTAGTGTAACAGTTACTAATAATTAACTGTGGTATTCGTACCACCCATAGGTGTCAGTGAATGTAACTTGAACGTGACAACATCGTTTCCTCCATAGTACACGTACATAAATGTCAATTACATTAAGTGAATCCAGGCGTCTAATGACAGTAACAGTTAAAAATAGCATGCTGAAAATAAAACTGACAATATCCTTTATGCTAGTTTTGTATTTTATCCAGAAAACTGGGAATAATCATTCCAAGCAACTCACGCAATATATGTAACTGCCAAATAACATAGCTCGATGAAAATTGGTTCATACACAGAGTCTGCTACTGCAGTGTAATAGAAAAGGTAACTGAAAGAAATACGCAGTGACACAAACAGAAATGAAAGGGTTTCTTCAAATTACACTGAATTTACCGCCATTCATGATAGTCGCCTGCATGTTACACACGGTGGCGGATGATTCTTAATAGGGTAGTGCTTGCGCTGCAATGTTCTGTCATGCTTGGTACAAGGGTGGTAAAGAGTTCCTATGGCAGGGTGTTTAATCTTCCACCAGCGCTGTTGACGACTGCTGCTGGATGGTAATTGGTGAATAAGAAAGTGCAGCAGTACGTCACTCCAGCGCAACCCACAGGAGCTCGAAGGGATTTACGTCGGGGGAACGCGTAGGCCAGTCCACTCGCCGAATATCCTCTCGTTCGAATAGCTCCTCCACAGGTGATCCTGCGAAGCGGCCACGCATTGTCAGTCATGAAAGCGGAGCCAGAAGCGAGTGCATTCGTGAAAAAATCTGATTGGGAAGCAGTTCAGAGTCACAATAACGTTCACTGTTGAGTGTACTGTACTCAAAGATATGGATGGCAGATCGCTCATGCAGCATTCTGTTTCCCCACATTATTAAACCAATCATATTCGACAATGCCAGACGTACCCTCATAAGCTGAGAGTTGGGAACACGTAATGGACCCATGAATAATGTTGAACGTGATGCTTTTGTGGTCTACTTGTGAGGAGGCATAATGTTGCCTTTGAAATGGCTTGGCCAGCCAGTTAAGGAAAGGCCTGCAGATTAACTTATATTACGAATCAGTTTATTACATGCCATTTTTCATGCGAACAAAGCATTGTCAACAAATGAAATTGTTTACAGTACGTTAGTTCGTCAAGTCGTAGAGTATTTGTTTGGAACCCTTACCAGTTGGGTCTGATTCAAGAGATTGAGAAGGTCCAAAGAAGAGCGGCAAGATTCGTGACTGGAACATTCAGCCATCGCGAGAGCGTTACAAATCTCATAGAAAGTTTGAAGTGGGATACACTTGCAGATAGACGACGCGCTAAACGGAATGGGCTGCTTACTAAATTCCAAAATCCGATCTTCGCCGAGGATGTAGAGCATATATTACTGTCACCAACTTTCAGATCGCGCAATGATCACCATTCAAAGATAACGGAAATTATAGCTCTTACTGAGGCGTCAGACAGTCTTTTCTCCCTCGCGCGATCCGCGAGTGGAACAGAGGGGGGGTTGGGGGAATATGACTTTGGTGCAAATTGTGCCCTCCACCACACACCGCTTGGTAGCAAGAGGAGTAGACATGTGGATGTAGATGTGGAGTTGGAGCAATGACAGAGACAAAAATGATCCTCGGAGCGATAGGGGAGCGAAACCCGATCTGTGAATTATTAGTCTAGCTTTTACAGTGAGGTGATGAAAGTCATGAGATGGCGATAACAACATATACAAATAGCGGTAATATTGCGTAAACAAGGTATACGAGGTATAAAAAGGCAGTGCGCTGGCAGAGCTGTCATATTTACTCAGGAGATTCATGTGAAAAGGTTTCCTACCTGATTATGGCTGCACGACGGGAATTAACAGACTCTGGACGCGAGGCGCATTGGTAGTTGGAGCTAGACGCATGGGGCATTCCATTTCGGAAATCATTAGATAATTCAGTATCCCGAGATCCGCAGTGTCAAGGGTGTGCTGGGAAAAAAAACAAAAAAAATAAAAATAAAAATCAGGTATTACTTCTCTGTGCGGACAACGAAGTGGTCGAAGGCCTTCACTTACCGACCGAGAGCAGCGGCGTTCCCGTAGAGTTGTCAGTGCTAGCAGACAAGCAACAGTAAAATAACCGCAGAAATCAATGTGGGACGTACGATGAAGGTATTCGTTACTTCACTGCGGCGAAATCTGGCGTCCATGGCCTATGGCAGCACAACATCTCCCGCGTCGCCCTTCCTGGACTCGTAACCATATCGGTTATCTCCTAGACGACTCGAAAAACGTGGCCTGTTCGGATGAGCCCCGATTTCATTTGATTCGAGTGTGGAACAGACCCCACGAAGCCATGAACTCAAGTTGTCAACAAGGCACTGTTGCCTCCATAATCGTGTAGTCTGTGTTTACATGGGACAGACTGAGTCCTCTGGTCCAAATGATCATTGATTGGAAGTGGCTACGTTCGGCTACTTCGAGACCATTTGCAGTGGCCAAGCGGTTCTAGGCGCTACAGTCTGGAGCCGCGCGACCGCTACGGTAGCAGGTTCGAATCCTGCCTCGGGCATGGATGTGTGTGATGTCCTTAGGTTAGTTACGTTTAAGTAGTTCTAAGTTCTAGGGGACTGATGACCTCAGAAGCTAAGTCCCATAGTGCTCAGAGTCATTTGAACCATTTGAGACCATTTGCAGCCATTCATGGGTTTCCTGTTCCAAAACAACTGTGGCACTTTTTTGGACGATAATGCCTCATGTCACGGGCTCACAATTATTCATGACTGAATTGAAGAAGATTCTGGACAATTCGAGTGAATGATGTGGCCACCCTGATCGGCCGACATGAACCCCATAGAACATATACTGGACGTAATTGGAAGGTCAGTTTGTGCACAAAATCCCGAATCGATGACACTTTCTCAGTTATGAAAGGCTATAGTGGCAGCATGGATCAGTGTTTCTACAGGGGACTTTACACGACTTGTTGAGTCCTTAGTAACGTCGAGCTGCTGCAGTACGCCGGCAAAGAAGGTCCAACACGATATTAGGAGGTAGCCCATGACTTTTGTCATCTCAGTGCGTTTATTTGATCATACGGGTACACATGGAAGAAAGGCGAGAAATTATACTGTAGCTATTCGCAATATAAATAGTGAATTTTTTTTTGGGTGTGGGGGGCTGTTAGGATAAAACAAAGTTTCCTTTAATTACCGCTCGACCAACACACGGCCGTATGCATACTGTAAGACCAGAGTGAGTTTCCGTGTCAGGAAATGAGTTTTGAGACTTATAAAAAATCAACAACAATACTTATCTTACTTTTACACCACAAAGACCGTGTTCATTGAAAACATAAGAAATGATTGAAAGCGAAAAGCCATTAGGACTGTCACCCGCAGGTTTGTCTTAATGGATTCCATACACAACCGAAGTGAACAGAGAGATGGAGAAATGAATTACAGACTCGGTGCGTCTTACCCCGCCCCCCTCTAACTGAGGCCCCTTTCTCAGAGAAAACGCGCTTTCTGCTGTAAACGCTGAGAAACCAGCTTCAGAGATCTTAATGCGGATTGAATTACGTAGGAGGTAACGCGTAGCTTTTAGAGCCAAGAGGCAAATCATAATTTTAATTCCCTTTGCCCAAATGGAAAGGAAACTTTGCAAGCTATAATTAAGGAAGTTTGCTAAGAAGACAGGCCACGCTCCAGGGTGTGGGGGTGGAATGGGTGGAGGGGAGGGGGTCATGGCGGAGACGAGCGTAGCGGCCTCGCGGCAGACGATTCGAATTGCTCCCTGCCAGCCGGCCGGCCCCGCTTCTTTCCAGACGCTCGGGCGATCTGACTAATTTGTGACGCTGTTCTGCTGTTCTAGTTCGCTGAGTTGGCTTTCGCTGAGGGGAAAGACTTTTAGCTCGTTTCGGTCTTCTGACGAATATATCTATCCGTGACGAGCTAATTCACGTGAGATTTCTCTTCATCACAACCTATTTCTTCTCTCATTTACTGCTTCATTACCCAGCGGATTATTTTAAAGTTGCTACCAAGTCGTGACATTTCTATATAAAGTTAGCCAATATGACATTGCTCCTAAGGAGGTGAGAGCGTGACTGATTGTGTGACAAACTCACGAAAGGGAAAAGTGCTCTTGAGTCATGCATCGCAGAGTTCTAATTAGCACTGGCATCGAGTAATCGTATGATTTCCCTAGCCGCAGTAGGCAGTGTGTGTTCGCCGCGCGACTGATCGCTCACTGTGGAGGCAACGAAGAATGGACTGGATGCCACTAGGCAGTGATTCAGCTAACGATTTATATTTGGAAGAAACATTTCAAAAGAGTAATTGATAAGTTCACAAAGCAATTATATAGAGATAAATATACAGTCTTGCCTGCGAAAGTTTTCGTTTTGAAATTTCAGTAAAGCGTTTCGCCTATGATAGGCATCTTCATATTATAGATACTGGTCACGTTGCACGTCGCGCGTAAAATGATTACACGATGCCAACACATCGGCAAAATGTGACTGCAGTACCAAAAAGCTGAAAATCCCCAGTGCCAGTCAAGCGGGGATTCTCAATATTTTTATACGCTCTGTCACAGTTCGCCGGTTTAATCCCATCATGTAATCATCATACGGGCGGCGTGCGCTGTGCCCAATTTCTATAGCCTGAAGATGCCTACCACAGGAGAAACGTATCATTTAAATCTGAAGCTAAAAACTAATGTGGACGCCTACATCCGACATCGTAGCGCCTACTACTTCGGCATCCCACTTCATATCCAGCCAACATGGGATGCCTTCATCGTAGGGCGCATATTCACCAGGAAAACCTATGTCGTCTGTGTTGTCAACACAAATGGCCGGCCGCTGTGGCCGAGCGGTTCTAGGCGCTTCAGACTGGAACCGCGCGACCGCTACGGTCGCAGGTTCGAATCCTGCCTCGGGCATGGATGTGTGTGATGTCCTTAGGTTAGTTAGGTTTAAGTAGTTCTTAGTTCTAGGGGACTGATGACCTCAGATGTTAAGTCCCATAGTGCTTAGAGCCATTTGAACCATTTTGTCAACACAAATATTTACCGGCAGCCACAACACAAAACCAGGTCTCCACCAACGGCCGCTAGGGACCGCTACCTGTTTGTGGGGCCTGCAGACCAGCTTCACCAGAGGTTGCAGCAAGCCCAGGAACTACTTTGCTACGCCAGGCACGTGATCGCAAATAGTTCCGCCCTATAAAGCCAAACGGGCTTTATAGGGCTGTGTACTGCCAGTAAAAGGCAGTTCGACGTACCGCTTGGAATTATGCAGAACTGTGACATCCCAGCAGTTATGGCCAGACACCTCTTCTAGCTGGGCGATCTCTTGCAGACGGACTTCGTATAGTCGACCAATATCATGACATAATTGAATTGTTTGATTGTTATCTCTCTCCGTGGAGAGTCGGGTCTTTTCTATTATTATTTGTTGTTGTACCTTGGTCTCAATACGCAGCTGGGATCGAGTCTGTTGTTCTTTTGGAAACTGCATTATTGTTTCATTTTGGTGAGTCCAATAAACTGTTTTCGGACTTGCGTTTTCCGTATTTCTGTTCTGCTTCCACAGGCAAAATTGTATTTTTATCTCAAATCTTACACTGGTTTCGTATCAGCCGCAGCGATGTAGTGGCACAAATTATATGGTACTGTTACACAAGATATGAAAACTTCTTTGTACACTAATTTACATCGTTCCCTGATCAGCGAACGCGCCAAGCTCCTCTGCGCCCTGTGATCCCCAAAATTCATATCTGTTCAGCTTATCAGAGGCGTTTGTTCCATCTCACACAGTCAGTCAGAAGACACGAAAAAGCAGGATTCCATACAAGTTGTTGGAATGTGTCTGAGTTTCCGTGATGTCAGATCCACTACTGAGAGGTAAGGAAAAGCGTTTATGTGTTGTTACTATGTGAAGCAACCAGAAAATCCCCCACCCCCGTTTCATAAAAGGCTGGAAATTCCACTTAAGCGGCTTCAAAAAGCTGATCACTTTACATGTGAGTTAATGTGTTAAATATTTGACATTAAGCTCGTACGCGAGTAAAAGCTTACAAAACGTTTAAAAACAATTTCAGAATTTGTTATAAGTTGCTATGCGTTCGCGTTTTAAGCAGCGGTCGAGTGTAGTCCGGATGATTTGCTCTCAATTTCAGCCAAAGTCTAGCTCTTCTCGTACTCTGTTGCGACGGGTTGACACATATGAATCTGGTTCTAAACAGGTGATAAATGACATCATTATTTCACTCTTAAACTGTAAGGATTGGAACATATTTAATCAAAATAAACAGTTATCGTTTGCTGCACAACTTTTTCTTTGTTGTGACTGTAGGCCAGGAGGCCAGGACGTAGAATTATGTGTGTACTTACATACCACCAGTCTCACACTTATACTGAAATATAGTCTTTGGTAACACAGCTCGAAGCACTGTTCAGTATAAACACTTCCTTATAGCACTGTTTAAAGACAGAGGTGGTAAAAATAAGCAAGGACTGGCAGATTAACTTGAAGACGATGATTGTCTCTAACTCTGTTATCGCTGGACACGGTAAGCTTCCCACTGTTTCCTGTGAAATTGGAGTTGACTGGAACTTAGGCTGCGTAGAAGTAGTACTGTGTCCGTTTGTCTGTCTATTTCAAGACAATCCGCCGACGGTGGCACAGAGAAATTCTGTGGGCGTGTCTTGCTACGTACGTCTTTCTGGTGTGGCCTGCGACGCTCCAATAGTAAGGAGCACCTCTATGCTGTCTATAGCAGGCACCAGCGCTACGCCTATCGACTACACCACACATTCAATGTTTATAACGGCTTATCTCCTGATCTACAGTGTGGTTAAAATTACTCTTGCGCTACTTGAGATGGCTCCACGAAAAACGAGCAATCGTTGGACAATGAAATTTTGTGGACACATGTTTAACGACATGCGAAACAGGAATTATGGTTAAACCTTTGAAAGAAACATATTTTAATTTCAATATGAGGGGAACATTTGTTAACTGCGTACTATGTTTACGTTGCTTGGTGTGACAACCCTTTGCTTCTACGACAGCCTGGCACCCCTCTAGAGATTGCTCTACTGCTAGCCGAAACATCTGAGGTAGGATGTTGGCTGCCTCCCTCGCTATGCTCATTTTCAACCTCTAACACATGTTAGTGTCCCATTGATAAACGCTGTGTTAAACTCTAAGATTCCTCCCGTCTAGCGTATGATTTTGTGTAAAACATCTAGTGTACACAAAGAATAGCCGTCATGCCGGTTAATGTCCCCTTGGTTGCTAAACAATATTTGCTTGCTCCGTATTTTAATTTGCTTCTGGGCAAGAAGTTATTTAGGATGGTCATGATAAGCATGACATCCTCTCTGCCTACCAGTTGCAATCTTTGTTGATTAGTTGAAATTTAAGATTTTTACACATTCCGAATCTTTCTAGAGTTTTCCCACGGTCCACCTTCCACCTCGGCGACGTAATGAGGTTCATATGTAGCGTATCAGTAAGCTCTTCTTCAATTCTGTTCAGTAAGAGTGAAGCTGTTATTTTTCTTGGTTCAAATGGCTCTGAGCACTATGGGACTCAACTGCTGTGGTCATAAGTCCCCTAGAACTTAGAACTACTTAAACCTAACTAACTTAAGAACAGCACACAACACCCAGCCATCACGAGGCAGAGAAAATCCCTGACCCCGCCGGGAATCGAACCCGGGAACCCGGGCGTGGGAAGCGAGAACGCTACCGCACGACCACGAGATGCGGGCGTTATTTTTCTTCTGATGTACCGAGCAACTTCTCATGTCTTGCTTGCTTTGCTCACATGGTAAAATCTTGATTTCCAGACAGCAGCGTATTTTTACTTTTGCTGTGTCCTGTTGAATCTGCGTCACGAATTAATGTCTTTTTACTTTAGTCGGCGCTTAATTCACATTATGAGGACGAGCTACCTCATTAATGAGTTCTACGCCAATCTTACTTTCGACCTTAATACCTGCTGATGATAACACTGGATTGCTTTTCTTCTTACATTTACTTCTGATTTTTTTTTTTTTTTTTTTGTTACTCCCTTGGTTATTACTTTGAGGCATAGATCTACTGACTTAGGTTTCGAACCTTATCACACACTTTTCATTCTTACTTGTCTAACTTGTAAGAATCGTAAATCAACCTGTTTCTGTCAATATTTGTCTTGGGATTTCGAAATCTTTCGTTAAATTCACAAACAGTGCGAATGTATCCTCATTTCTACTCACTGTTCCTTATGTTATTCTTTCTCATCTGACGAATTTTTTTTGACAAAACTGGTCTTCTTACAAGGTACTAATTGTTTACCGTTCTTACAGAACCTTGGCATTACATGTCATAAATCGTTGCACTCAAGACTTTATGTTGACACCCTTTATGACATAACTTGCAAGCGGAAATTATAAGTTACGATGTTCACCGTCCACTATCCAAGTCGCGGAAATGAGTTTCGTTGAAGACAGGCGTCGGAATTAGTCTACTTTGTGCAGAGGAAATTACCGTCTTCTGCACGGCGAGCCACTGACAGCGCGTTGCGTGTGGGCTGGCCGTGCCGTCAAGTCCAAGCATTTCCATTTTAACTGTCACCCGCTCGTAATAAAAATACCGATCGCGGGTGACTGGAGTCGCAATTTCATTATGGGTTTTACGCCGGCAATCTTAGCGGGCCGGAGAAGTTAACTGAGTTTTACGAGCTAATTCCTGCGCCTCAGAACGGGCATCCACTCGGCCGATTGAATTCTTTCGCGGCGCGCCAGCTCCCCCTGTCACACCCCTCTCGACCCTCCCTCCCTCCTCCACCTGCCCTCAGCCCCCCCCCCCCCCCCTCGCCGCCCAATGACAGCCCATTCCGGCGTTGTAAAGGAAGCCAGGGGCACGCGCTACGGGGATTCCCCCATTGACGCCATTGATAAGGAAATGCGCTCTCACCTGTATACAGCGTCTGCTGGCAGCCACTCCGACGGTAACGCCAAGAGGGACCAGCGCTATTCTTTACGGGCAGCCGTCAGCAGTCCCACAGGGTGCTCGTTCGACACAAAAGGTCGGATGGCGGCGCCGAGATTGAGAAACGGTATCGCCCGCTGCGAAAACCCTTTGTGCGGACTGGCCCGTTACGGCTCGACACCTCGTAAAGATCCGCAGCGGCGCTCAAACGCGTTTGACGCCGCCGGCGACAATCACTTGCTGTCGCCCAACAGACCTCTTCGTGTTGCCTTAAGAGCGCAAGTTGCTGCATCAGGTTGCGGATCATAAGAAACCACTGCAGAAACAATTCGTGGTGCACTTGTCGCGTTAACGTTAGGAATTCATACTTGTCGCGTTAACCTTAGGAATTCATACATGTCGCGTTAATTCTGTATGGCGAATCGAGCTTTCGGCAGTAACCACCACTGTCTTCATAAGGAAAACTGACTGTCGAAGAAGTAACTGGATCACAAAGACCTTGTAAATCTAGTAGTACCCATGGCGACCATACAGAAAACCTATCAATGGCGTGAGCACTGAAATGACTGAACGGAATTTTTGACGCTAACATACATAAACTCCAGCAGTGACGCTACAGTGGCGCAGTGCACGGATTCTCGATTAGCGCCGTGCAGAACAGTAGTGAAATTCCGCCTTATGCAACTCACCGTCTTATTAAAACGAAATATATGATTCCAGGGATCTTTTAAAGGGTAAAACATCTATGATTATATAATGTGTGCGCAGAGTGAAGCGACGAATAAAAATTTGTACCAAGGTCGAGATCTGATTGTGGGTCTTCTGCTCACTTGGCAGATGCACTAAGGTTTAACCACTAACCACTACGCCACCGTGCTGTGTTTGCAGAACTGCACTGGCTACTCAATCACGACTCAGTCCAAGACCGCATCCAAGTCTCAACCCACTTGCTATTCCCTCTAAGTTTGAAAAGCATTCCAATACAGCTGTAGAGACATTTGATTAAAGCACCTATGCCTGGGCTTCAGGCTGGATCCTACGTTTCGTTCGTTGCTGAGGTGCTATTCCAATACAGGTGGAGAGACTCGGCCCGCAGCTCGTGGTCGTGCGGTAGCGTTCTCGCTTCCCACGCCCAGGTTCCCGGGTTCGATTCCCGGCGGGGTCAGGGATTTTCTCTGCCTCGTGATGGCTGGGTGTTGTGTGCTGTCCTTAGGTTAGTTAGGTTTAAGTAGCTCTAAGTTCTAGGGGACTGATGACCATAGCTGTTAAGTCCCATAGTGCTCAGAGCCATTTGAACCATTTGGAGAGACTCCGCAATGCTGTTAGAGTTTCCAGGTAATACCAAGTGGGCTGAGCCATGAACGGGAACGTACATGGTCTGTGCAGTTATGTAAAGCCACTGTGCAAGGGTGGTGTATTGGTTAGCACATCTGCCTAGTGAGCGGAAGACTCGGTTTCGAATCCCGGTCTTGGTACAAACTTTCATTCGTCATTTCAGTCTACAAATATACATCGCCATTTTATTAATTTTGTTATCACCCAGACATGTCAGCTCATAATGTAAATTCTTTTGGGCGATTTTGACTTGAAAACATCTGTACGCTCGTCGTCGAAATTTCATCTGTGACAAAATACTGTCAGATACGAAACTCTAATAACCACAAGACTAATAACACATTAACATCGGTTGAGCCCACAGCGGATACATCATGTTTATACGTGCTTGTCGGGTAGTATTTGTTTTACCTCTGACGTCATTGTATCAGTGTAGACGCAGTGACGGGGTTGTTACACACTAGCTTCGTGTACGGGTGTAAATTGATGCTGAAAGGGTACAGTACCGCCCGACATTGAAAATAGGTACAACATACTTCATTATTTTTGTCAGAACAACACATTTTTTTTGTAAAATAACTCAATTTCAATTAATACAGCGAAGCCGGATACCAGTGTAGGAAAGAATGACAATTTATTTATTTAATTTATCATATGTGCACTCCCACAAAATAAATCCCTACATCCAGTTTGGTGAGATCTTTTGAAATGAATGAATGTATGGTCGTCTGCTAACTGCAGATAGTGAATGTGAATATATGATCATCTTTGAGTCGATCCTTTGGCCACCTTTGGTGGAACCAAAGAGATGAAATTTACCAGAGCTTTGAGCGCCTGTAATGTGGCTGACCAATAGGGTAGTAAGGTGCTCCCCCACTTCGACAGAGGTGTGAGAGGACCTCGAGAACGGCCATGTTTCAGCACTCTGCCGCTGGATCCTGTGCTGTTAACACCTGTTTTAGTTGTGCTCCGTAATGACGAAAGAGTGGAGTCATGGTATGCATGTGGAATATTTAAGAGTAGTTTGAAATAATAATTTCTCTATTTCAGGAACTTTTGTGGGGAGAATTAAATGTCAGGCAGGTAATATTAATGGGATTGTAGTAATCTTCGGAAGTGACCAACGGTCACAATGAAACCACGTGTAGAAATAAGTTGAAATACTTCCGTGTGCTTAAGTTAAGCTGAAGTACTAGCGTGTGTACAATAAGTTGAAATATTTAAGAAATAGCGTGTGTACCATAATTTGAAATATTTAAGAAATGGCGTGTGCAGGACTTGAAATTAGAGACGAGTACTTCCACGTGGTGAGTACTGTGTGAGTCTCAAACTGTGTATGAGACAAAAGATAAAGAGAAGTACTCGTCCATGGTATCAGTTGAGGACTCGCGTGTGTGATGAATATGTTCTTAGTATTACTTTGCATGATATGATTCCGTGTGACGCTAGATTCAAACTCTGAGAGAGAAGCAAGGTGAGTCGGCCGTCTATCCAGCAACGCCACATGGCTTGAATTGCACAGGAAGATGTGCATATATCTCCAGAGTTCATAGTACGAAAGTAGAATTACAAAGTGGGGCAGTGTCGTGTGAAACTGGGATAAATATTAATTGAAGTGGGAAAGCTGAAAGTGATAATGTTGTGACTATTCACTGTCTTGTATTTCATATTGTAGTGTGGTGTATGTCATGTAATTTCGGTATGTGTGGTTTGCATGGGAGTGTAGCGAGGTAGTTTCAAAAGATTAGTGGGTTATGCTTGTTCCTTCTGTACCGCTCGGTCTGGAGGAAAGTTTCGTGATGATGATTGTGATAGTCGAAGTGTGAGGTATAATAAAAGATCCACCATCCTACCCAGAAAGTGCACTGTAGCGTTAAATAATTACGAGACCATAATATAGAGATTCACCAATGTAAAGTCATACCCACTGGGCGGAATTTCTCATGTGTTATAGTTGTAGGTTATAGAATTTGTGTGTTTAGGTTAGAGAATTTATCGGAATAAATAAGATAGCGAAAAGAAAAAGATTGGTGGACTTTTCCATTGAATTGTATGTTGCCATAATGTCCCGAATTTATAATGTGTGCGCCATTCACATTCAGTGTGGTGGCCACGTGTAGACAAAAGCCGTTAAATAAAAAAGGAAAGAAAATGTGGTATTGCCAGTGCGTAGTGTACAGTCAGAGTTCTGTAAATTACTGATAGTCAGATGCGTGTTTCCGTTGCGTATTATTCATACAGAAGGATAATTTGTAACTTAATTGTGAGTACGAGAGTTCATGTTACTCGATAAATAAGAATGAATCCACTCGCTTGGCAGACCACTCATCTTGCAGGCCTGACTGCTTGATGCCACAGTATGAGCAAGGCAGATGGGTGCCTCTCAATGTAACGTGGAAACTCGTCGATCTAAGACATCGATTCGGCAGTCATTGTGAAGAGCTGGCGGACCCCTGCTAGGGCCCGAACTGGAAAAATAAAAGTATTCGCCGGAATATATGTGGAAATAGGTATTAAGTTGGAAATTACAAATTAAGGAAAATGTCTCATATGACTCGCGTATAAGTTAAGAATTACACAAAACGCAAATTGGAGGAAAGCTCGATTCAATGAGAAAGCGAAAATCCTAAAAAGTCAAATTAGGGCGAATGTGAGAGCTACGAGAACGTCGACAAACAAATGAAAAATCGGAGCAAAGCGATTACTTAGTTGGCCTATGGCCTCACAGGTGCCAGCATCAGTTAAAACTCGTGATTCATATATGCTGTAGCCATTGTACTGTTATCTGTAACAATTGTATTGAAGAGACTAAAAACTGAATTACGTATTTAAACTAAGCGCTTGTTATGATGTTATCCCAAAGTTTTCAAGAAAAATTTATGGCCCGTACCTGAACTGCGCACGCAATAAATTTTTTATTTGAATTCATTCTGAAAATTGTTATTACATGTTAATATGGTGCGCAGCTTATACGAGTTTTCGACTTAAAGGTATTTACATATACACGAGAGTGATACTTACGGGTCAGCTTTTTTACGTTGGTTTACACGTGCGGTTAAATACACACGTCGTATAGTTGAGGAATTATACGTCCCACACTCACACAATGTTGAAAAACGTAGGTCTGAAACATCAGTCTCGTAAAACACACACACACAGCTAAACACCTGAAACATCATTCTCGTAAAACACACACACACAGCTTAACACCTCGATGTCCTAGATCGACGAGTTTCCACGTTACAGTTTATTGGACTCACCAAAATGAAACAATAATGCAGTTTCCAAAAGAACAACAGACTCGATCCCAGCTGCGGATTGAGACCAAGATACAACATCCTGAAATCGCTTGCCTCTCCCCAAACGTTAAACGAAACAAATGGAGATCACATGGTTATAATAACACATGAAATAGTGGCCGAAACCGTGTGCTCTGCTGATATAATATATGAAATACCTGTGTATGCATGATAGATATGACTACCAGCATACATAACTAATAGCGTCATGTGAAATATGAGAACAAACGTATAATCATTATTTTTGCAAATTAATATCCTAGACCTACATCTTTCAGCACAGCGTAAGTGTAAACACACAACTTCTCAACTCCGTGAAATGTGTCTTTAACAGTTACGTTAACTAACACATAGAAATATCTGCTACATAATTAGCGTTCCTTTACGGACGCAGGATGTTAACATGTATTTATTATTTTCAAGAAGATAACAAATAAAAATTTTCCACCGAAGTATATTTGTTAACTAATAAAAAGAGATCTTTCACAGAATGGAATTTTTGTTCGGTTTTTCTTAGCAAGTGCAAAAAATAAAATTAGCTACAACAGCCAAAAAACGATTACAGCCCTCTGGAGATTTTAAAGCATTACATTGGCAGTACAGAGATATCCTGCTCAGACCTGCCCCGGATTCTGCGCATGCGTTTCGTAGCTATCTTAATAATTGGTATTCGATATCAGTAATGCAGTTGAAGCTTCTTACAGACAACTGAAATGGCATTTCGCTAGTTTGTGAGGATTTTGACAACTATTTTAATGTAAGCTATTTTTCGGCTGTTGTACAGCGCTTGATCGTATTGCTCAATCTCCGTTTTAACAAATTTATCTGTGACGTCATTGCCAAATGGCTTCCAATTATGCCAAAGTGAAACTGCCCCGAAAAGTCATCGAATTTGAAACTGTGTCGTACAACAAAGTAACAATTAATTGGAAATGAAGTCCCATGCTTCTTGACACGGCGCAGGCGAACGATGCGGGAGACCCGCACCGTCGTACTAGGCAAGGTCCTAGCGGAGGTGGTTTGCCGTTGCCTTCCTCCGACCGTAATGCCTTCCTCCGACCGTAATGGGGATGAATGATGATTAAGGCAATACAACAACAGCCAGTCATCTCGGGGCAGGTGAAAATCCCTGATCCCGCCAGGAATAGAACCCGGGGCCCCGTTCCAGGGATGCGAGAACGCTACCGCAAGACCACGAGCTGCGGACAACAATTAATTACATTCTGAAATATTTTAGAGAAGAAATTCTTCCGTATTTCCTTTGTGGTTCATTATTTTAAGCTTTGTGCATTTATTGGAACGAAATTATTAATCTTACGCAGTCATTCTCCATGACGTACGCTCTTTCGTATTGGTAAAAGGGAACTATACCTTTTATAATTATGTTGTGTATCACAAAAAGGGGTCCTGTACTGCAACGCCAAAAAACTTGGTGCTTAAATGAATTTAACTCTGTTATTGGTATTCTGCACAAATCGCCAGAAAAGGGTGCCGCTTGATTATTTCCTTGTAGACTACACCTCTCGTGCGTTCGTTCATGAAATGGTAAATTTGCGAACTTTCATCTACGTCACGTTCAATGCTTATCACGCTTGTATTATAAAAGTGACTCCATGTACATGAACAGGTCCCATCGAACCAAAAAGTTAATAATTTTACGCAACGTGTAACACGGATCTACGCAAACATGTAGTGCAGGGGGACATTAGGGACTGTAATATGGTTTATTTTATTGCACATCGCTCAATATTGTTATTACTTTTTTGTAAAGACACACTAATATTCCAAATTTCGTAGCAGAGAGGTTGTAGAGGGTAGCGGCAAGTGGGTGCAAAGAGGAACGGAATGTGTGTTACTAAAATCATTTACGTAGACAATAAGATTCTTTTATCATCAATGGTTGAAATTTATTCAAACAAAACATAGAATTGCCACCAAAGACACCTTAAAACGCTTTTACACAACAATGTTTTCAAGATGCAAACAGGAACACACAATCTAACCGAGGATTCCAAATTGTAACTCTGTATTGATTACGGAGTCCGCGAACATATATTAACTTGGGAACCGAGGATACACTGATTACTGTGAGTGGAATCAGCTCGAGAAATGAGAGTTCCGGACCATGAATTCAGGATCGTTTAATTCAGACTAATTCATCCAGTGCGAAAGCGGGCAACGTTTAGCTCTATGATTTACTCCCATGAACGCCAGCAAAGAATGAACACCGAGGTCAGCGAACAATAGCACGTCATGGAAACTTGGCTGCAAAAACTTCGTTAAATATCAAAAAAGTCAACGAACAATAATTCTCCGTGCATTTAGCTATTCTTCAAAGACAGCATTTTACACTGCGCAGTATGCACGGCAACGGTAGCTGAAAACGATGATATCACAAAAACTTTGGGCTCTAAGAGGAAAGGGCGGTGATAACGGTCATAAAAGTTCACCAGTCGAAATATTACTGAATTTAAAGCGATTTTCCGCACATGACACATCGTTTAATAAATAATCAATTTAAAAGCGGAGCTCACAATACCGAGTGCATTGGACTCGGAACAAATGTGGTGGTACCCCAAAATTGAACAAAGCATTTCCCATCCAATTCTCTTCATTGAAGGGAATTAAATAAGAGACTCGAGAAAAGAATCACGAAATGTTTCTCTAACTAAACTGAAACAGAATGGATTAGGTACTTCTACAACTACATTATCACATTCAAATAACTGATGCCACAACCGAGGAAATCAGATCAATTGAGCTTGCCCACTTAACAATTTGCCACAAGAACATGGTGCTTGTACGAAACGATTCCTCTTTCGAACAGGTGGCGGGGAGAGATCTCGTAGCGTCTCATCAACCACACCTTAATAACGCCTGGATCTAGTATTTATCTTTGAATCAACCCACTGCTTTCGTTCTCTGCTATACCTTCTCACAAGGTTAACTCAGCAAGGGCTTCTCGCTATGTTCACTAAATCTGGTTGTCCTTGCAATTTTTGAAGTCCACTTACACTCTCAATCGTTCACTGTCATTAATAGTACACATATTTAATGTGTCACAAATGCGATTTTGTTGAAATGACTCTAACTGACCCATTTCATTGCGACTAATATAAGCACAACAGTTTTGGATATCTCTGTACTACGAAGCAAGGAGTCAGACTGTCGTAAATAAATTTCGTCCACAGGTAAAACCCACTCTAAACGTGGTGTATGCATTCATCGGATTGTCTGACAGCAAGCATCCACGCTACCGAGCTTAGCAACAACTTCCCTCGAAGATACATTGTCATACAAACAGTCACATAGATTAGCCCTACGAGTGTAACTGTTTATTACTCTGTGTTAATCAACACATGTAGTGCCACTTTGTGGCAAGATGACTGGAATCAGACATTATGTTACATACCTACCAAAAGTTACTTTTCTTCCGTTAATATATTTTGGTCTCAAATCGTAGGAGCAGAAATCACTCACTATTGCTTTTACTAATAAATCATTGTGTAAAAACAGAGCAACTAGTTATCTCTGACCGTAAACATACGGCGTTACCCCTAAGTCACGTGAAATTGAGGTCTGATGTTGACGATATGAGCAGTATGCTACATAGAGATCCCTACAGTTAACAGTTCAATAATACTGACAGTGTCTTTGCTCTCTGTATCACACATATGAATCTATGACAAGGAGGGCTATCATGTTGCCCCATATTTTTGTTCCCCAAACATTAGCTTTTGGTGGAAGTATTCTGATCAGAGATGCGACCTTGCGTCATTTAAGGGGGTAATAACCATTCTGATTATAGTCCAAATTGTTTAGGGATCATATTTCAGTCTCAGTGGGTTCATTCAAGCGATATTTTTATTACATACGTGAATTTTAGTTCGGTGTTTATATTTACCGTACTGGTTTTATTTCTGTCATTTGACTTTAGATTTCCTATCAGTCCAACTCAGAAAAAAAACTCGCTGAATGGACGCAGTGAGAAGTAAAGATAGGAAACCTATCAAAGATAGCAAAAACTGTTCTCAGCATATTCTGGAAGAGAGCATATACACAGTGTTAAGTTTCCTCAGTCTGCTGTAAGGAAAATGGAGGATTACGAAACCAGCCTTTCTACATCATATACTCTTACTTTTCTTCTTGCTTCTTCGAAACATACAACAAAAACGAAGTTACATTAACGACTGCAGTTCCTCGTATTAGTGGACCAAACATGGATTTAGAACCAGAAATGTCTTGATGACCTCGCGTTGTTCACGAAAGCACTGTAATATTTTCTATTTCAAACAACTGTTGCGTATACACGACAGAGATTCAGGAGAGGAAGCAATCACTAACAGTAGCCTGCTAATATTTTGGGACATTTGCTTCAAAGCAACATATAGCGTAAATCGTCTGATTATTCCTCCGTGATTATATTCTGTGTGAAATAAACACACATAGTGTGGTGTTTTATCGTTGACACCATTGGTAATCTCTGGCAGCGGTCACGGATCAGTAATATCTATGGAACATAGCGTACTGCAATGATCATTAACATCAAGCAGCAATAATCATATCGTTGGTATAAAATTGTTGCTTAAATATTACGCTAAGACCGAAACAATAACACTACTTGTTTTTACACCGTTTACACACATTTATTTTTTTAGTTGCAGTAGTGTTGCTGAATTATCGCTGCTACGGGTACAGATCGAAATCCAACAAAGGAGGAAAAGTGACTTTTTGTATGTAAGTTCACAACTGCCTAATGAAAACCATCGTGTTTTTGAGAGGTGCTTTATGTTTTGATTAAAATCGAGAAACAGTGTAATAAGCAGTCAATATCACAGGATACATATATTTGACTCTATGGCTATTTATTTAGGAACGTGCTGGGTGAATTCGGTAGTGTGAATGTGTGTTGCCAGTCAATCCATTCTAATTATGCACATTTAAAGCAGTTTCAGCCTGTTGATATGATTTATGTTTGACAGTCTGAATCTGTAACACTAAATTTATATATGTCCAAACCATTGCGCCTATGTACAGTATTACTAACAAGTACTGATTATGTGCCATAAACATTTTAGTTTCCTTAAGTTTGAACGAAGATAAAGTATGTGGTTCCAGGAATGGAAAAGTGAAGGATTGCATATCTAAAACCATACGGTTGTGCGATAAACTGGTGATCTGCTGCATATAATAGCGGCAGATTTGATGCTTGAAGAAACACTGGCGCCGAAGTTTCGGAGAGCCCTTTCGCGATGAAACCTTTGTGTAATTTATTAAAACATAGACTCGCAACATGATCGAGCACGTTGTAAAATCTAAGACAATTATCAAAAATTTCCTGCATCTTCATTTCAACTAATTTCCTGTTTTGTGTGAGTTAATGCTTCTAAATAAACCTTCCACATGTTTCGGTCTGTTGGTGTGCTCTAAACGAAGTGGTTATCGATACATCATGATTTCCATTTCTTCGTTCCTTCAGATGAGGCCAGGTTCAGCCTGTATAAGATCTTGCAAAACACGTGCTATTGTGAATCAGCAAATCATCATAAGTATGTTGACAGCAGTTGAATAATGTTAATATTTCTGTTTGGTGAGAACTTTAGGTGTAGCCAAAGTGGCCCATTCCCTGAGATCAGGTGTATCAATACTCTCACATATAGTTCTGTAATCTGGCTGTTGTACAGGATTCACAGACGCGCAGCTATATCGGAATAGTCACAGGCATTAAAATTTAAATTTATTGTGTCTTTTACGGTACCTATTACGTGTTCCATAGATCGTCTGAAATCTGCTTGCATTTACTACAATATCGCTTTCTCGTTCTAGCGTATACAACATCAAAACTCTTTGGTCAAGTAGTTTTGTTATGTATGACAATATTTTATCTGAACCATACCGATTTCGGTTTTCAGTTATTTAGTTCGTTTACAGTCGAAAAATAAACCAAAAGTAAATAATCGCAGTAGTGATGGAGCCATTAAAACAATTACCCTTCTTGGACATAGCGTCTTGAACACTGTGATTTTGGATGTATATCTTATAACTAACAAGTTTCCGTTTCTCCCGTAGTTTACATTCTGAACGTTTTTGGTTGCTGTATGTTTCCTGTGGAATAAGTTACATTTCAGTAAATAATACTTGTAATGGAACTGATAAACCAATTCTCAGGCCAGCCTTAATGTTATCTTACTAGTAACTAAATCTCTTCCAAAGACGGTTAATAAGACGTCATACACTACGTTAATTTCAGGTCTTTTTTAAACTATGTGGTTCAAAATGAAAGATAAGCTCGATACAAAAAAAACGTTAAAGTTATTTTACAGTTTTTTGTTGCTAAATTTACTATTGTTGCATTAATTTAACCTAGAACATCTGCGGTAAAACCTGCCGCGCGTTGTAGTTTGAATATAGAGAGGTTCACAATTTTACAAAAAAATTCCTTGAGATTTAAAATACTTAAACAATGATTACATTTTGTACTTTTGTAGTGAAAAATACACTGATGGGACTGAAGTCGATAAAAAGGGGAAATAAATTACCTGGAGTTATGCCATCTTATGCTGGTTTATCATAAGAAGTAGGTTATACCTCGAGGTAATTTCGTTAAACGGGACTTGAAATGTAAGCTTGTGGTTAGGCACTGACTTACGTGAGGAGATGATTACAAGGAGATATAGGAAATGAAAGCCATGGGAATGGACTCAGTCGTCATTTCTCCGAAGGTGCAATAACACAATGGGGTTCCTAAAATGAGAAATTTAAATTCGTTCATGTTAGGTTAACCTCAATCGTGATGTTTATGAACATCAGTAGAAGATACAAATTAGTCATCTATCGCATTTGTTATTCTTGTCACTACGTATTTCAGAGGATTACTCCACGGTCGTGGACTTAACGTTTTGTGGGCAAAGTGCAGCAATGTCTGGCAGGAGAAGAAAAAAATACTTGGTACATATTTCAGAGTCACGTGGTTGGTTTAACTGAACCATTGGACAGACTCATTGTTACATCAAGAATTATTTACCACAAATTATTTATACAAGAATGGAAAAATCTGGTTGAAGCTGACCTCAGGGAAAATCAGCTTGGGTTCCGGAGAAATGTGGGAACATGTGCGACAGTAGTGACAGTCCGACGTTTATAGCATTTGTTTAGAAAAAGCTTTAGACAGTGTTGACTAGAATATACTCCTTAAGACACTGAAGATGGCATTGGTAAAATACGAGTAGCGAGGGGTTATTTACAACTTGTACATAAACACGACGGCAGTTCTCAGAATCGAAGGGTTTGAAAGCGAATCTGTACTTGAGAAGGGCGTGAGACTGGGTTTTACCATATCCCCGATGTTTTTCTACCTGTAGACTGAGAAAGCAATAAAGAAGACCACAGAAAAAGTTGTAGAATCAAAGTTCAGGGAGAAGGAATCAAAACTTTGAGTTTTGCTGTTTACATTGTTATTCTGTCAGAGTCAATTTAGAACTTCGAAGAATCGTTGAATGCAATGGGAATTGGCTTGAAAGGAGGATATCAGATGAACATAAAGAAAAACAAACCGAGTTTAAAGAAACATAGTCGAATTAAATCAGGAGATACTGAGGGATTTAGTGCAACAAATGAAACACACAAAGTAGTAAATGAGTTTGGGGAGCAAAATAACTGATAGTGGTTGAAGTGGAGAGAATATAAAATGTAGACCGACCATAGCAACGAAATCATTACTGAAAAAGAGGGGTTTGTTGAAATCTAACATAAATATAAGTATTCAGAGAAGTCTTTTTGGGAGTTATTTATCTGGAATGTAGCATTGCACAAAGTGAAACATCGACGATAATAAGTTCAGAAAACGAGGCAATAGAAGCTTTTGAAGTGTTGTGTCGCTGAAGAATGCTGCAGATTATATGAGATGGTAGAACGCATAACTAATGAAAATGTGCTGAAAAGAAAAGGGAGAGAAAAGAAATGTATGACACAACTTGACTAAAAGAATGGTTTGGTTGACAGGACACAATCTAATACATCAAGGCATCGTCAGTTCAATAATGGTAGGAGTTAAGGGGCAGGCGGGGAGGATTAAAACTGTAGAGGGAGATCAGTAGCTGAATACACTAAGCAGGTTCAAACGGGTGTAGGTTTCAGTAGTTACTGGAAGAGGTTACCACAGGATACTCTAGCATGAAGAGCTGCATCAAATCAGCCTTTCGACTACAGCAGAACACATTTAGATAATATGCACTGGATGGAGCAAAGATGGCGTATGAGGAGGTAATATTTCAGATAATAATAGTCCTAAGAGTTTCAAATTTCTTAATTTCGTGTACATAGTGTGTGTTTGTGTGTGTGTGTGTGTTTGTGTGTGTGTGTGTGTGTCTGTGTATGTGTGTATGTGTAAGAGACTGAGAGAGAGTAGTGGGAGGAGAAGGGTTGTCCGTCTGTCTGTCCGTCTGTTAAAGAGAGGGTAGAGGTATGCAGTTGGAATTTATGTCAAATAAAGGCTTCAGAGTCATTGCGGTCGGAAGATACGGTCATCTATGTCACATATTTTGACACTAGCAAACTCGCAGGTTATTTCATGTTATATTAAAATCATGAAATTTGGTAAGAAGCAAAGCTTTACCATAGAAGTAAAGGAAAAAATCAGAAAATTATTATTTTGTAATTACATCACATAAAAATATTTTTTGCCTTCATCAGTCTGTCTGTGCGCCTTGTAAGAACCCTTTCTCTAACGGTCAGATTTATAAATTTGAAATTTGTACCAAATACTAAGGTCAACGATTCTTCGGCGGCGTTAAAAACTAAGCTTCTAAGTCAATGAAATCAAAAGATAGGGCAATTTACGTCACATATTTTGGACGCCTGTTTGATGTCGTGTAGGGCCACGCGATCACGCAGAAGTGCGGTTACACGGCGTGGCATGGACTCGAGTAATGAGAAGCAGTGCTGGAGGGAACTGACACCATGAATCTTGCAGGGCTATCCATAAATCCGTGAGAGAACGAGGGGGTGGAGATCTCTTCTGAACAGCACGTTGCAAGGCATCCCATACATGCTCAATAATGTTCATGTTTGGGTAGTTTGGTGACCAGCGGAAGTGTTTCCACTCAGAAGAGTGTTCCTGGAGCCACTCTGTTGCATTGTCGCATTGTCCTGTTGGAACTACCCAAGTCCGTCGGATTGCACAATGGACATGACTGGATGCAGGTGATCCATGTTTCTAGTCATCAACAGTCCAATGTCGGTGTTCCCATCCCAGGCGAGGTGTAAAGTTTAAAAGTTAACCGTACTGTGGGAATTACACAAACTTTCTTACTGTATACCTAGCAGAGGACGGCAGATAAAAGTTAAGCGTATTATTGGGGAGGAGAGAAAACTATGCTTTTGCCTGTACTTTCTTAAAACCCTCTAGCAACGCTCCTATTTCTGCTTTACGCAGCCCTCGTGATTTTTGTGGATTTTCTTGTTTCTATACTGGTCCACAACCAGGCGGAAACCGACACCTGACTTCGGCATTAAAAAAAGAGGTAGTCACTGCAACTAGCCCTGAATAGAAATGGCCCAACGGATAATTGGGGGGAGGGGTACTTGAGAGGGCTACCTAGAGAACAGAGCGTGTCCTATTTTGCGCGTTACTAAGCAAGGCGCTGAAATCTCACACGCTGATGTGTGGGTCTCTGCGTTCTATATTTATTATTTTATAACTATTTTCCTTCTATAAATGCATTCTCTTTAGATTGATTCCATTGTGATTTCAGGGTACGTTAAAGATTACTGATCATTCTTAATCTATTAGTTTTAAACGTTATTATTCCACTTTACAGCAATTACAGAAATTATTCCACTAATACAGAAATTACAGTTTTACAACGTATAGCTTGGCCATCTTGAATGCTAATCCGCACACACATTATTGTTTTACGGGCAAGACGGAACTGCGTTTGGCCAAAATGTGTATCAGCAAATTCAACCATTACTTTACATAAAACGTCCCTCTATGTGAGAGGAGGATAACGGACAAGTTGGTGACCAGACGCATTAACATAGGGGTCAAAGTAGTTTAGCGGAGCGATATCTGTTTTGTCGCCACTTGAAACTCGTGCCCTCCGGCAACGAACGATCGACCACTTGGAATTACAGTTCATCCAACTACAAAGGGAATGGAAACGTCAATCAATGTAACTATGCCGTGAGCTGGCGAGTAAAGATGTGACTGTTCGATGTTATAATTTCGCTACCCAATGATCAACCACGTTCACTATTACTAGCATAGTCATACCACGTGTTCTAAGACTCCCTTCGCACAAAGAAACATTTTTACGGTTCAGTTTTCGACCAAAATAAATCACTTGCATTTGAATAAACTTCGTTGCACTCGATTGGCGCGATATAAATTATGCATTAGAACTATTGATGAGACTTGCACCTTACGACACCACGTGGCTTTGTACAAAGGATGGGGGCTTCTCTGTTACCACACAAAATTTCCGAAATAAAAGAGAAAGCAGGCATTGCGTACATTCGTTTCCCTACATAATATGAATATATACAAACGAATCAGTTCAAATATTCAAATAGCTATTTTCCTGTTAACACCAACACAGACGCACTGAGGGCACGTCTGCTCTCTTACCCGTCTTCTGTAGAACTCCCAGAATATGGCGGGCACCCGGAGGTCTTCCTGGGTCCCGGTGGAGGGGACGGACGAACCACTTGGCGGTGACCAATCTCTCCACCCCTAATCTTATGATACTGGAACGTCTTTGACATTGACCTGCCTGTGCTGTATTCCTGATCCCCTACCCAGGAGTATGGTTGGCACTACTACACTACAGAACTACTTCTGCTGTTTACCAACTAGTTCCGGCCGCGGTGGTCTAGCGGTTCTGGCGCTGCAGTCCGGAACCGCGGGACTGCTACGGTCGCAGGTTCGAATCCTGCCTCGGGCATGGGTGTGTGTGATGTTCTTAGGTTGGTTCGGTTTAAGTAGTTCTAAGTTCCAGGGGACTTATGACCTAAGATGTTGAGTCCCATAGTGCTCAGAGCCATTTGAACCATTTTTTACTAACTAGTATTTGGCCACGCTTTATGGAAAGGTGGGAGGATGATTAGGATTTTCACGTGCATGATTGGCATTGAAGTACAAGTAATACATGATACACGACATATATAAACATGTATAATGAAGCCTAACACATTCTCCATCCGTCGACATGGGGTTCCGTTGCACCCGCGGCCGGCCGCGTCGTGTAATAAATTGGGGGTGGAGCCGCCTCAGTTTGTATTCCCGGTGCGTGTGAGCAGCGAAACCTGCTGCTTATTGAGCGGTAACTACTGTACCGGTTCAAGCTCTGTGGTGTGCAGTCATCAAGGCAACACGAGTGGGCTTTCGGCTCCGAAAGCCCATATCGATGATGCTTCGTTGAATGGTTCACATGATGCTACTTGTTGATGGTCGGCAATCAAATCTGCAGCAATTTCCGGAAGGGTTGCACTTCCGTCAAATCGAACGATTCTCTTCAGTCGTCGTTGATCCAGTTCTTGCAGGATCCTTTTTCCGGCCGCAGCGATGTCGAAGAGTCGATATTTTACCGGATATTTACGGTGCACTCGTGAAATGGTCGTTCGGGAAAATCACTTCATCGCTATCTCTCAGATGCTGTTTCCCGTCGCTCGTAAGCCGACTATAGCACCACACCACGTTTTAACTCACTTAAATCTTAATAACCTGTCATAGTAACAACAGTAACCGATGTAACAACTGCGGATACTTCTTGTCTCATATAGGCGTTGCCGACCGCAGCGCCGTATTCTGCCTTTGTACATCTCTCTGTATTTGAATAGGTTTGCCTATACCATTTTCTTTGGCGCATCTGTGTATATACATAATTAAGTTTGTGCGGAACCCTCAGAGCGCGAGCCCTCCTCGAACTTGTCCGGGTTTCTTTTATTATGGCTAGCCTTATGGCACGATTTTAATCGTGAAAGACATTTTGAAATATATTTAATATATTTGAATGTATCTCTTAAGCTTTTCTACATGGATAAGCCTTGTTTAAAACAAATTAGTTTTGGAATTAATAGCTACGATCAGCAACGCGTAGCATTCCCTAATGTATACTTTACGGCTACTGACATTCAAATGCTCAAAAGATGTCGAAAAGAATGCTGCGTCGCAATGAGTGGATAGAAGCGCATCGACACCCACTACGCATCTTTATGAATCTGTACGAAACATTTGCAAATGGTTGTGAGTTAGAAGAGGAACGCAGTGCCGCGGATGATACCGAAAGGAATACTCCGACGATGTACGGATTTTAGTGCCTCTAGCAATGTCTAGTCAGTCAATAAAAAGCCACGAATTTCTAATCTGCTACAGCTTCCTCGCTGCTACATATAGCCTTCAATTTATATTACGTTGCCTGCACGGATGAATCTAGAATTTTCTTTGTGTTTTAGTCGCATGTAATAATAATAATAGAGAAGCTCTCCTTCCTCTGAGGTTGAATCTGTGCTCGACAAGCCAAGTGTAAGCAGAGGATGCTCGGGTGCGAGAACAGTTTTTCCTCAGCTCCTCGCTAACCCACGACAAATGCCAAGAAAATCTACTGAATCACAACTGCAGTTTCTCTTTTCTTAATACCCCGAGAACAGTATTGCGTTGCCAGCTAGTTTGCAGCATGTTACCGATTTGGATCGCCAGATCCTTGCGTTTGTTTCCAATTGCACTGTGTGTCGCCGGCCGGTGTGGCCGTGCGGTTAAAGGCGCTTCAGTCTGGAACCGCGTGACCGCTACGGTCGCACGTTCGAATCCTGCCTCGGGCATGGATGTGTGTGATGTCCTTAGGTTAGTTAGGTTTAATTAGTTCTAAGTTCTAGGTGACTGATGACCTCACAAGTTAAGTCGCATAGTGCTCAGAGCCATTGGAACCATTGGAACCACTGTGTGTCGCTGGCGTTAGAGGAAGCGTGCGATCTGCAAGGCTACTCTCTAGAGAGTGGTCTTACAGCCGTCATTGAGGGAGCGAGAGGGTCTCGCGAAAACAGGCCCTGGTACGCACGTTGCAGTACATGACACCGCTTACTTTGACGATTAGATTAGATTAGATTAGTACTTGTTCCATAGGTAATGAATACGACACTTCGTAATTACGTGGAACGTGTCAGGTTAATAAAAGCTATCTATACAAGATATTACTTTACACAAAATATTATATGACACTTAACATTTTAATTTTTTTTTCTTTTTTTTTGTGGGGGTTGGGGAAATTACCCACTTACTATATCCAAAAATTCATCTAATGAGTAGAAGGAGTTGCCATAAAGAAATTCTTTTAATTTCCTTTTAAATGCTATATGGTTATCTGTCAGACTTTTGATGCTGTTAGGTAAGTGACCAAAGACTTCTGTGGCAGCATAATTTACCCCCTTCTGAGCCAAAGTTAGATTTAATTGTCAGTAGTGAAACTCATCCTTTCTCCTCGTGTTGTAGCCATGTACACTGCTATTACTTTTGAATTCGTGCGGATTGTTAATAATAAATTTCGTAAGGGAATATACACTCCTGGAAATGGAAAAAAGAACACATTGACACCGGTGTGTCAGACCCACCATACTTGCTCCGGACACTATGAGAGGGCTGTACAAGCAATGATCACACGCACGGCACAGCGGACACACCAGGAACCGCGGTGTTGGCCGTCGAATGGCGCTAGCTGCGCAGCATTTGTACACCGCCGCCGTCAGTGTCAGCTAGTTTGCCGTGGCATACGGAGCTCCATCGCAGCCTTGAACACTGGTAGCATGCCGCGACAGCGTGGACGTGAACCGTATGTGCAGTTGACGGACTTTGAGCGAAGGCGTATAGTGGGCATGCGGGAGGCCGGGTGGACGTACCGCCGAATTGCTCAACACGTGGGGCGTGAGGTCTCCACAGTACATCAATGTTGTCGCCAGTGGTCGGCGGAAGGTGCACGTGCCCGTCGACCTGGGACCGGACCGCAGCGACGCACGGATGCACGCCAAGACCGTAGGATCCTACGCAATGCCTTAGGGGACCGCACCGCCACTTCCCAGCAAATTAGGGACACTGTTGCTCCTGGGGTATCGGCGAGGACCATTCGCAACCGTCTCCATGAAGCTGGGCTACGGTCCCGCACACCGTTAGGCCGTTTTCCGCTCACCCCCCAACATCGTGCAGCCCGCCTCCAGTGGTGTCGCGACAGGCGTGAATGGAGGGACGAATGGAGACGTGTCGTCTTCAGCGATGAGAGTCGCTTCTGCCTTGGTGCCAATGATGGTCGTATGCGTGTTTGGCGCCGTGCAGGTGAGCGCCACAATCAGGACTGCATACGACCGAGGCACACAGGGCCAACACCCGGCATCATGGTGTGGGGAGCGATCTCCTACACTGGCCGTACACCACTGGTGATCGTCGAGGGGACACTGAATAGTGCACGGTACATCCAAACCGTCATCGAACCCATCGTTCTACCATTCCTAGACCGGCAAGGGAACTTGCTGTTCCAACAGGACAATGCACGTCCGCGTGTATCCCGTGCCACCCAACGTGCTCTAGAAGGTGTAAGTCAACTACCCTGGCCAGCAAGATCTCCGGATCTGTCCCCCATTGAGCATGTTTGGGACTGAATGAAGCGTCGTCTCACGCGGTCTGCACGTCCAGCACGAACGCTGGTCCAACTGAGGCACCAGGTGGAAATGGCATGGCAAACCGTTCCACAGGACTACATCCAGCATCTCTACGATCGTCTCCATGGGAGAATAGCAGCCTGCATTGCTGCGAAAGGTGGATATACACTGTACTAGTGCCGACATTGTGCATGCTCTGTTGCCTGTGTCTATGTGCCTGTGGCTCTGTCAGTGTGATCATGTGATGTATCTGACCCCAGGAATGTGTCAATAAAGTTTCCCCTTCCTGGGACAATGAATTCACGGTGTTCTTATTTCAATTTCCAGGAGTATATATATATATATATATATATATATATATATATATATATATATATATATATATATATATATATATGTGTGTGTGTGTGTGTGTGTGTGTGTGTGTGTGTGTGTGAGGCTACAGTGAAGATCTCTAGCTCTTTAAATAAGTGTCTGCAGGATGATCTTGGATGAGCTCCAGCAATTATTCTGATTACACGTTTTTGTGCAATGAACACTCTTTTACTCAATGATGAGTTACCCCAGAATATGATGCCATACGTAAGCAAAGAATGAAAATAGGCGTGGTAAGCTAATTTACTGAAATATATATCGGCAAAATTTGCAGTGACCCGAATAGCATATGTAGCTGAACTCAAACGTTTCAGCAGGTCTTCAGTGCGTTTCTTCCAGTTCAACCCTCATCAATGCAATGCATAATTCTGAATATACTAAATTAGATACTGATTTCTGATCGAAATTTATATTTATTAATGGAGCCATTCTATTTAATGTGTGGAAATGTGTAGAAATGTATGTACTGTGTTATGTCAAAGTTTATTGATATTAGACCTGGCCACTGTTTCTATGTTTCGATACAGTGTATCGATACGTGGAACTGTTTCAGTGTTTCGGAACGGCTGTGGTTCACTGTTTCGAAACAGTGGTGTTTCATTTCGCCCCTGTCTCGGACAACCAGACCAGATTCGATCTCGAGCCAGACACAGAAACTGTATCGTTGTTTCAAAATAAGGCTGTTTCAGTCCACTTGTGCTTTGAACGGACTAATTGTATCGAAACAGTGATGTTTCATTCCGCTCTGTGTCGGACGAGATTCGGGCTCGGCACAGGTACTGAAACACGACATACCACTTCGTGAAACACTTTCAAGAGTGTCGAAATCTTTTTGACAGGCATGAAGCTTAGGATATCCGAAAATAAAGCTTCGTTTCTAGCTGACTGTCCTATTCCGAAATGGCGTAACATCTGCTTTATAAACACTAACCAAACAGTAAAACAACGCATACTATTCACATTCAAAATAATAAATATGTGAAAATTATTCAGTTAAATTACACTTTTTTTTTATAACATACGCTTCTCTGTTCATGTACAGTAATCATATTGAGAAACGCAAGTAAGCCTAAGCATTTTGAATAAAAAAAGGCGCAGAGTGACAGTTATTAGACATATACATAAATTTGATGTAGGTATAATTGCCAGCAATCTGTTTGACATATCACTGATAGTGTAATGGTGAACGGGTGAAGTTATAGTAACGGTTCGAAACACCTTGAAAGACAAAAATTTTTTCTGTAATATTTTGTTGTTTATTCGAATTATTTGGCGTTATTTGTGAGTCTATAGTCACTGTGCCTATTATCCACAATGATTCCATTTGTGTGCATGTAAATTAGCAGTATGGGTATATTACCCATACTAAGGGAATGTGGGAATCCCAGTAGCATATCCGTTGTTTCTGCAGTTTGCTCCCACCTCCAGTTCCGTTCGTGGTGGCTCTTCTGTCTTAAGCTAAGGCTGTCCTCAGACAATTGAAAAGTATGAAAGTCACACGACACGAAAGCAGCGCATTTGCTGCAGGAAATACGAAACTGCCAAGACGCCTAAGTGATAGTTTCACGCTTTCTGCGATATCATTAGCGCTCTCGCAACTGATTTTTGTTTATATGGACATACTAATAGAGTAGACATTCAAGATGATAAAATGTGGAGGTTTATTAGATTACAAAACACAAACTGTTTCACTGTATCGAAACATTACATTATACTGTTTCATTTGTTTCGAAACAGTTACGTGTTTCAGTTTGTCCATCCCTAATTGATGTCCATCAATCACCCTCGACGTTTTTTTTTTTTTGTTTTTTTTTAAATGGACTTGTAGTCCGGGGTGATATGTTACAATACAGCATCACCGGTCTATTGCGGTCTAACTGTGTTGGTGAGGCAGTAAATTTCCACAGGGCAGTGACTGCGTCACTGCGATTCACTTTGGAGGTGTGGCGGTGGGACTTGTAGTCCCGTACCACCCTCTGACGGTGATAGTACTACGTGAGTCAGGCAGAAAATTTTGCCGAACATGGGCAGGTGAAGTCCCGTACCACCCTCTGACGGTGATAGTACTACGTGAGTCAGGCATGTGGTTTCTTTTTAAACTCCATCTTGTTCCGATGATTAGAACGGTAGTTGTGCTGCCCAAAATAAACTGCAGATCCAATTACAGGCACCCCATTTCCTGTGATGCACTGTCAAGCCAAAACGAGTGCCAAAGAGAGAAGAAGGGAGACAGAGATTTGTAAAACTGATTGTGGGCACCAGCTCTGCTGTCACGCGCGAGACAAGAGTTAAAAGCCTCCTGACGCGAGCTACTAAAAGCCCCCAAAGCAGCAGAATCTTCTGCAAGTTCATTTTCCTGCGTGACTAGGCCTGACTATTCGGCAATCACGCAACCTCATCGAGAGTCGTAACAAGCAAATCCGCTGTTAACGAGCAGTAACAAGGAACACTTGAAGAGTCAATTATTCTACTTATTGTTACAATTTTCTCGTGCGAAGTTCATGATTAAGTGAATAACAGTTAATAACTTCAACAGTCCTTACTTAAACCACTTAGGCCACAAAATCGATGTACTCCTAAAGCTGTAATATTGCTCTACTTCTATATATAACCAGCTACTTGTGTAATAAACTTTCATCTCTGATCCACCGTACCACTTGTACTGAACCTTAATTTATCGGCTTTAAACTAGTATACAGTCGGTGTCGATCTCACTGTTACCCTTGAAGACATTGTTCCATCTGGACGACCATTAAATTCGGCAACTTAACTGTGTGATCGACTCATATTTCAGTTTTCTAGTGAAAATTTTACCAGTTGTGTGTCTGCCTGACACTTCCCTCCCTGAAGGTGAAAGTACTTCCGTTCATAAGTTTCTAATGATAGCTCAGAATCCAGCTTATCCCAAAATCTGGTATCAGCCTACAACACTACAATTTAAATTCCTGATTTTCATCACACATCGGTTGTGGGAAGGCTTGTGATTATATGTATATAAGGTCAGTTCTCAAATGAAAAGAACTCGCGTTTTGAAGTCATCTTGTAACGAAACATACTGTTGCAAGATGATGACAGTGTTTGGGAAACTCTTCGCTTTGAGCTCACGCACATTAACATTTGTAATATTTACTTCTGTTTTCGTACCAGACAACATACGAGGCCTGTTCAAAAAATTTGTCCACGGACTTTTTCTACGCTCAACATTTAGTTGTTGTGCATGGTCTCCTTCGAAATACTCTCCTCCACAATTGATTCACCACTCCACTTCCGGAAGAAGTTTGGGTGCTGGATCGAAGCACCATCTGCGAATTTCTTTATATCTCGTCTATAGTCGTAAATATTAGTCCTTTCAACGTCTCAGCATCATAGCCGTAAACTCAAATCTCATCAATAATTATGATTCTCTTATGGAACATTTCTTCTCATCTGCGCGATCCAAAAGCTCTTCACAGATTGCGAGGCGAAGGTCTTTCTGGTCTTGACTCACGAACCGTTGGACCAACTTGGCGGCAGCATGATGCGTGCCAAGATGCTGTGTCATGACTTCATGACAAGATCCCATTGAAATGTTACATTGTTCTGCAACATCTCGGCCAGCCTGTCTTCGATTGGCACGCTCAGTTTCGTTGACGTTCCTGACATGAGCGTCGTCGGTAGGCGCCAAAGGGCGTCCTGAACAATGACCATCTTCAACTCCCATGTGGCCATTTTTAAGCCGTGTGAACCACTCGTAACACCGATTAAGGCTTAAGCACTCATCACCGAAGGCTTCCTGCATCATTTGGTTGGTCTCTGTAAAGGTTTTCTTGAGTTTCACGCAACATTTAATGCAGACGCGTTGCTCCTCTAACTCTGCATTCGAAATTAGAAAACTGGTCGACAGAACGTTCTACTCAATATAGTACTGAACAATAGCTAACAGACATAAAACGATGAAACTTTCAGCAGTTACACATTAAATACAGGGTTGTGCAGGGCTGCAAACCGCATTTCGCTCCGACACGACTTTGGCGCGAAGTTACGAATGTTCTGGAATTTTTTGAACAGGCGTCGTACAGGATGCATCGAAATACAAATAAAAATGGCCCGGTTAACAGAGTTCAGACTACAAAGAAACACAGCCGAGGAACAGAAATACAGTACTAACCTGACTACAGCAGATGTTGAAAGTGACTACCATTCATCGTTTGGCACTTTTGGGCCCTGGCCAGCGAGCTGCTGAAGGTGGATCGAAGCTGGACGGCTGGAATTTACTGCGGTTTCACCCTAAATTTTCTGCTGCAGTTCTTGCAGACTGTGACGGTTGTTGCGATACGCCTTAGACTTGAGGCCTCTCCACACAATGTAATTGCACACTGACATATCAGGTGACGTGGGTGACCAGCTAAGTCCACAACCTGACCGACCTCTGCAGACAACTCTATCAAGAGTGAAGACTATAAATGTGCCCGAGAAACCAGTGTGGATCACGTAGCGCGCGTACACGTGGTGTGCGCGTCACTGTATGTGGTTATACGCACACATTCGCGTAGAATTGAATCCACTTGCCCCGGCCACTTTCATTTGCACAATCCGTATGTGAAAATAAAAAGAAAAGAATATGGCATCTGGCTTCCAACAGTAACTTCGTTCCCATGTAATGAGGCAGTAACTTTTGGTCACTGTGTCATTTCCTTATGTGTTTCAATCGTCTCTCGAAAGTAAATTTAATGCAACAAGTGGTATTCCAGAATGAGTTTTTCACTCTGCAGCGGAGTGTGCGCTGATATGAAACTTCCTGGCAGATTAAAACTGTGTGTCCGACCGAGACTCGAACTCGGGACCTTTGCCTTTCGCGGGCAAGTGCTCTACCATCTGAGCTACCGAAGCACAACTCACGCCCGGTACTCACAGCTTTGCTTCTGCCAGCTTTACTCTGTGCACTTTCTTTTTTTTTTAATCTCATTTTGTTCGTTTTCGTTCGTTGTATCTGCTCCGGGCGGACGTCGCAAGACATCCGTTTCAGTTCGTTGTTGATCCATTAACGCAGTTTTTTTTTATGACACGCTGAGTTACCGTGCCGGCAGCCACTCAGTTGTCGGAGCGGACTTGCTTACGGTGATCTAACGGCACTACAAGCTTCAGCAATGCAGACAATGACCAATGACAGAGCATATGTCAGTTTAAAAGAGCCTACAGAGGTGATGAACTTGGTGTAGGAACATCAACTAAAAACTCCTACAGTATTATGAATCATCCACAGAATGAATAATACTGAATCACTTTTATTTACTACAATTTGTATCAATTGAAACTTGGGAGTAATAGAAATACTGATTGGAAGGGCAAGTAAATTACACATTGCCGAGTGCACTTTTTCTTGTTTTCTCCACTGCCGTGACTCACTCCCGTCCTCGATCGTAATAAATCGTCAAAAGTCGGATGCCTTCAGTTAAGTAGCGTATTTGCGTCAGCAGCCTCTCGCCAACCGTCGACATCCTACAATAACGTAACATAGTAGCAGCAAGAAGTCCATTGTTGATATGAGCTGGATACGCAGGCGGCGGCTGTGTGAACCAACTGCGCTATTGTCGTCACATCAACCGTTTTAGCGATAGATACCTGATTGATAATAATCGTTACTCTACGATGCTACATGGACGAAATAACGCTGACGAAGTGACGCTTTGACCATATCTCATGTTTACAGTCGCGAGCTGACGGAAATGCTTGCTCTCGTTGGTAGCAATTAAGAACATTACGAGTGGAAGAATTCCTGTGAGTTTTTACACCACTCTATGCTTCCGTCCTTGACGGAATCCTGATACGGTCCTGTAACCAACGCTTTGATCACTGTGTTCAGTGGACTTGAATATACCGTACTGGACTTCTTTGTGTGCCATGGCCAACGGCCCTGACGCAGTGACAACAGCGGTTCCCGCCAGATCACCGAAGTTACGTACTGTCGGGCTGGGCTAGCACTTGGACGGGTGACCTACAGGTCTGCCGAGCTTTCTCTGCCTCGTGATGACTGGGTGTTGTGTGACGTCCTTAGGTTAGTTAGGTTTAAGTAGTTCTAAGTTCTAGGGGACTGATGACCATAGATGTTAAGTCCCATAGTGCTAAGAGCCAGCCGGCCGGTGTGGCCGTGTGGTTAAGACGCTTCAGTCCGGAGCCGCGTGACCGCTACGGTCGCAGGTTCGAATCCTGCCTCGGGCATGGATGTGTGTGACGTCTTTAGGTTAGTTAGGTTTAAGTAGTTCTAAGTTCTAGGTGACTGATGACCTCGGAAGTTAAGTCGCATAGTGCTCAGAACCATATGAACCATATGCTAAGAGCCATTTGAACCATTTTTTGTCTGCCGAACACTGTTGGCACGTGGGATGCACTCAGCCCTTGTGAGGCAAACTGAGGAGCTACTTGGCAGAAGTAGCGGCTCCGTTCTCATAAACTGACATACGGCCGGGAGAGCAATGTGCTAACCACATGCCTCTCCATATCCACATCCAGTGACGCCTGTGGGCTGAGGATGACGTGGCGGCCTGTCGGTACCGTATCGCCTTCCAAGGCCTGTTCGGACGGAGAGTTATTTTTGTGTGCCGTGGCGTCTGATGGATGGTTTAAGCAACACGTACTTACGAATAGGCTTGAGTTTCTGGCCGACCTCTGGAAGCAAGTGATACAGTAAGCACTATACCAGGGGTATGCCAGGGTGTTGTAAACCCATTGCGGTGGGAAGGTAAAGCCTGTATTCGGTCGGAATGTGGACATTTTAAAGAAACGTTTGTCGTACTGGTATATTTATGAATGTTTGCACTATTTTTAAACCATGAGTTTCTTAGAAATAGATACCTTAGGGGTTGCGTAGCAACTCAAATCGCTTGATACGGGCTAGTCTTCAGATCCAGATTGTATACCGATTAGGTTCCTTTCAGATTACGCTGATACAATAGCTCCCTACTTAGCAATCATATACAACCGCTCGCTCACCGATAGATCTGTGCCTACAGATTGGAAAATTGCGCAGGTCGCACCAGTGTTTAAGAAGGGTAGTAGGAGTAATCCATCGAACTACAGATCTATATCATTGACGTCGGTTTGCAGTAGGGGTTCGGAGCATATACTGTATTCAAACATTATGAATCACCTCGAAGGGAGCGATCTGTTGATACGTAATCAGCATGGTTTCAGAAAACATCGTTCTTGTGCAACGCAGCTAGCTCTTTATTCGCACGAAGTAATGGCCGCTATCGACAGGGGATCTCAGGTTGATTCCGTATTTCTATATTTACGGAAAGCTTTTGACACCGTTCCTCACAAGCGACTTCTAATCAAGCTGCGAGCCTATGGGGTATCGTCTCAGTTGTGCGTCTGGATTCGTGATTTCCTGTCAGGAAGGTCGCAGTTCGTAGTAATAGACGGCAAATCATCGAGTAAAAGTGAAGTGATATCAGGTGTTCCCCAGGGAAGCGTCCTGGGACCTAAATCTACATCTACATCTACATTTACATTTATACTCCGCAAGCCACCCAACGGTGTGTGGCGGAGGGCACTTTACGTGCCACTGTCATCACCTCCCTTTCCTGTTCCAGTCGCGTATGGTTCGCGGGAAAAACAACTGTCTGAAAGCCTCCGTGCGCGCTCTAATCTCTCTAATTTTACATTCGTGATCTCCTCGGGAGGTATAAGTAGGGGGAAGCAAAATATTCGATACCTCATCCAGAAACGCACCCTCTCGAAACCCGGCGAGCAAGCTACACCGCGATGCAGAGCGCCTCTCTTGCAGAGTCTGCCACTTGAGTTTGTTAAACATCTTCGTAACGCTATCACGGTTACCAAATAACCCTGTGACGAAACGCGCCGCTCTTATTTGGATCTTCTTTATCTCCTCCGTCAACCCGATCTGGTACGGATCCCACACTGATGAGCAATACTCAAGTATAGGTCGAACGAGTGTTTTGTAAGCCACCTCCTTTGTTGATGGACTACATTTTCTAAGGACTCTCCCAATGAATCTCAACCTGGTACCCGCCTTACCAACCATTAATTTTATATGATCATTACACTACAAATCGTTCCGCACGCATACTCGCAGATATTTTACAGAAGTAGCTGCTACCAGTGTTTGTTCCGCTATCATATAATCATACAATAAAGGATCCTTCTTTCTATGTATTCGCAATACATTACATTTGTCTATGTTAAGGGTCAGTGGCCACTCCCTGCACCAAGTGCCTATCCGTTGCAGATCTTCCTGCATTACGTTACAATTTTCTAATGCTGCAACTTCTCTGTATATTACAGCATCATCCGCGAAAAGCCGCATGGAACTTCCGACACTATCTACTAGGTCATTTATATATATTGTGAAAATCAATGGTCCCATAACACTCCCCTGTGGCACGCCAGAGATTACTTTAACGTCTGTAGACGTCTCTCCATTGATAACAACATGCTGTGTTCTGTTTGCTAAAAACTCTTCAATCCAGCCACACAGCTGGTCTGATATTCCGTAGGCTCTTACTTTGTTTATCAGGCGACAGTGCGGAACTGTATCGAACGCCTTCCGGAAGTCAAGGAAAATAGCTCCTACCTGGGAGCCTGTATCTAATATTTTCTTGGTTTGATGAACAAATAAAGCGAGTTGGGTCTCACACGATCGCTGTTTCCGGAATCCATGTTGATTCCTACATAGTAGATTCTGGGTTTCCAAAAACGCCATAATACTCGAGCAAAAAACATGTTCTAAAATTCTACAACAGATCGATGTCAGAGATATAGGTCTATAGTCTTGCGCATCTGCTCGACGACCCTTCTTGAAGACTGGGACTACCTGTGCTCTTTTCCAATCATTTGGAACCTTCCGTTCCTCTAGAGACTTGCGGTACACGGCTGTTAGAAGGGGGGCAAGTTCTTTCGCGTACTCTGTGTAGATTCGAATTGGTATTCCGTCAGGTCCAGTGGACTTTCCTCTGTTGAGTGATTCCAGTTGCTTTTCTATTTCTTGGACACTTATTTCGATGTCAGCCATTTTTTCGTTTGTGCGAGGATTTAGAGAAGGAACTGCAGTGCGGTCCTCCTCTGTGAAACAGCTTTGGAAAAAGGTGTTTAGTATTTCAGCTTTACGCGTGTCATCCTCTGTTTCAATGCCTTCATCATCTCGGAGTGTCTGGATATGCTGTTTCGAGCCACTTACTGATTTAACGTAAGACCAGAACTTCCTAGGATTTTCTATCAAGTCGGTACATAGAATTTTACTTTCGAATTCACTGAACGCTTCACGCATAGCCCTCCTTACGCTAACTTTGGCATCGTTTAGCTTCTGTTTGTCTGAGAGGTTTTGGCTGCGTTTAAACTTGGAGTGAAGCTGTTCCTGATCTATATAAATGACCTGAGTGACAATCGGAGCAGTTCTCTTAGGTTGTTCGCAGATGATGCTATAATTTACCTTCTAGTAAGGGTATCCGAAGATCAGTATCAGTTGCAAAGCGATTTAGAAAAGATTGCTGTATGGTGAGCCAGGTGGCAGTTGACGATAAATAACGAAAAGTGTGAGGTGATCCACATGAGTTCCAAAAGAAATCATTTGGAATTCGATTACTCGATAAATAGTACAATTCTCAAGGCTGCCAATTCAACTAAGTACCTGGGTGTTAAAATTACGAACAACTTCAGTTGGAAAGACCACATAGATAATATTGTGGGGAAGGCGAGCCAAAGGTTGCGTTTCATTGGCAGGACACTCAGAAGATGCAACAAGTCCACTAAAGAGACAGCTTACACTACACTCGTTCGTCCTCTGGTAGAATATTGCTGCGCGGTGTGGGATCCTTACCAGGTGGGATTGACAGAGGACATCGAAAGGGTGGCAAAAAAGGGCAGCTCGTTTTGTATTATCACGTAATAGGGGAGAGAGTGTGGCAGATATGATACGCGAGTTGGGATGGAAGTCATTAAAGCAAAGACGTTTTTCGTCGCGGCGAGATCTATTTACGAAATTTCAGTCACCAACTTTCTCTTCCGAATGCGAAAATATTTTGTTGAGCCCAACCTACATAGGTAGGAATGATCATCAAAATAAAATTAGAGAAATCAGAGCTCGAACAGAAAGGTTTAGGTGTTCGTTTTTCCTGCGCGCTGTTCGGGAGTGGAATGGTAGAACATTAGTCGGTACGAATCTCGGGGATGGATGCTAAATACTGCCGTATGTATTCACTTTCAGCTCCCTGGATATTTAAGCTGTATAATACTATGCAGGACCTACTCAGCATACAGAAACGTCAAAACAACCTTCGGGTAAAAGTACGGGTGGTAACATTAAAAGCTTTGGAAGACTCAAAATCGAACAAGGCAAAAAGTATACATAACATTCTATTAGAATTTCTATTATCATTGGGGTAAATGGCAACAAAACGACTGTTCACCTTGGCGTGTTGAATGTATGAGTCGGGCTATACACCATCTGACTTTTCGAAAAAACATCATCCACACAATTCTGAAAACTGCAAGAGCTGACAAGAGCGAGATTTATCGCACAATCAGCTTAAAGGATCATGCATCCAAGTTGCTGAGAAGAATAATATACAGATGAGTCGAAAAAAAATTGAGGACGTTTCAGGTGACTATCACGTTGGCCTTAGGAAAGGTAAAATCACAAGAGAGGCAATTCTGACGCTGCTGTTGACAATGGAAGCGAGACTAAAGGAAAGTCAAGACACTTTCATAGGCTTTATCGACTCGGAAAAATTGTTCGACAATGTAAAGTGGTGCAAGATGTTCGAAAATCAGAGAAAAATAAGGATAAATTATAGAGGAAGACGCGTATTATGCAATATGTTCAAGAGCCAAGTCAGAACAATAAGAGTGGGAGGCCAAGAACGAAGTGGTCGGATTAAAAAGGTTATATGACAGGGATGCAGTCTGTCGCTCCTATTGTTCAGTCTACACATTGAAGAAGCAATAACGAAAACAAAAGAAAGATTCAAGAGTTCAACTAAAATTCAAGGTGGAAAGATATCAGTGATAGATTCGCTGATGATAATACTATCCTCATTGAAAGTGAAGAGGAATTATAATATCTTCTGAACGGTTCAAATGGTTCAAATGGCTCTGAGCACTATGGGACTTACATCTGAAGTCATCAGTCTCCTAGAACTTAGAACTACTTAAACCTAACTAACCGAAGGACATCACACACATCCATGCCCAAGGCAGGATTCGAACCTGCAACCGTAGCAGTTGCGCGGTTCCACACTGAAGCGCCAAGAACCGCTCGGTCTTCTGAACGGAATGAACAGTCTAATGTGTACAGAATATGGACAGAGAGTCAATCGAAGTACGACGAAAGTAATGAGAAGTAACTAAAATGAGAATAGAGAGAAACTTAATGTAAGCATTATTGATTACTAAGTAGTTCAAGGTAAGGAATTTTGCTGCCTAGCTAGGCAGGTAACTCATGACAGACGTAGCGAAGAGGACATAAAAATAAGAGCGGCGGAAAGAGCATTTTTGGCCAAAAGAAGTCTACTTGTATCAAATATAGGCCTTGGTGTGAGGAAGAAATTTCTGAGACTGTACATTTGGAGCACAACAATGTATGGTAGTGAAAGGAGTGTCGGAAAACTGAGAAAGAAAAAAATCGAAGCATTTGAGATATGATATTACAAAAGAATGTTGAAAATTAGGTGGACTGACGAGGTAAGGAACGAAGAGGTTACGCGCAGAATCGTAGAGGAAGAGAATATATGGCAAACACAGACAAATAAGAAGGGACAGTACGGTAGGACATTTGTTAAGACATCAGGAAAAAATATCGACATGGCTCCCTAGAAATGGTTAGTACCGCCTCCATGTCCCATCCTTATCCAGCCCTTGACTGTTCTCCATGTCCAATGACTTCGTCGTCGACGGGTCGTACAGTTCTAATTTAGGTGTAAGGGAGTGTCTATTGGCCATAATCTTTCGGTGACAAACAAACAAACATTTTATTCTTTTTTTGTCATTAGCTCACATAACAATGATTCATCCAGCTTTGACTCAAAACTCACTTTAATGTGTTCAATCGACTTGTTAATATAAATTCTTAATGCGTTTCACTTCCTGTGTTATAGATCTGGGACAGGAAATTCATTTGCGACAGTCTGCAGTCCATACATTAGCCTCTATAACATTACTTTATCACTTTCCCCTAGTAAATTATTTCTGTGTATCCCTACAAAATAAAAACAGCGGGAGAGGGTGAGGTGGAGGGGAAGGGGGGAGGGCGGAAGGAGACTCGCAATACCTTTTTGGAAGAGTGATAACCATCTGGTACTAAGAATACTACTTTAACAGTCAATAAAAGTGGCGTCTTCTCTCACCTGAAGTCATCTAAATGTCTGCTACGAACACTTCCTCTTGCAACTCCAGACCTAATTCTTCGGCCAAAAGATAATGCGCTGCATATCCTTCGCCTTCATCTACATCTAAATCCACATCTACATTGATACTCTGCAAATAACATTTAAGTGCCTGGCAGAGGGTTCATGGGACCACCTTCACAATTCTCTATTATTCCGATCTCGAATAGCGCACAGAAAGTATGAACACCTGTATCTTTCCTACGAGCTCTGATTTCCCTTATTTTATCTTGGTGATCGTTCCTCTCTATGTAATTCGGTGTCAACAAAATATTTTTGCATTCGGAGGAGAAAGTTGGTGATTGGAATTTCGTGAGAAGATTCCGTCGCAACTAAAACCGCCTTTCTTTTAATGATGTCCATCCCAAATCCTGTGTCATTTCAGTGACACTCCCATATTTCGAGATAATACAAAACGTGCTGACTTCCTTTGAACTTTTTCGATGTACTCCGTCAGTTCTATCAGGTAAGGATCCCACACCGCGCAGCAGTATTCTAAAAGAGGACGGACAAGCGTAGTGGAGGTAGTGTCCTTAGTAGGTCTGTTACATTTTCTAAGTGTCCAGCCAATAAAACGCAGTCTTTGGTTAGCCTTCTCCACAACATTTTCTATGTGCTCCTTTCAGTTTAAGTTGTTCGTAATTGTAATACCTAGGTATTTAGTTGACTTAACAGCTTTTAGATTAGACTGATTTATCATGTAACCGAAGTTTAACGAGTTCCTTTTAGCACTCATGTGGATGCTATTCGTTATTTAAGGGGAGCTGGAGGTGGTCAAATCCAAAAAATTACAATTTTTTTTTTGCTACCGAAAATTAATTGGAACATTCTTCTTTAATGTAAACTTTGAATTATTGTTCTACTCGCCCTACAAGTGGAGTTATTACAATTTTCCCCCACGCCTGCAGAGGAAATGGGCGGCCGCTGAATGCATCTAACACCCTCTCTTGACTTCCTGGCGAACAGCTTGGGATTTTCTCGGCCTGCTACGCATACAGCGCCTTATGTTACGCATACAGCGAGTGTGCAAGGGTTGGCTACATTGTTTTCTGTGACAAATGAAGCGTTAAGAGCGCGGAACATCGTCTCTTTGCTGTTTACCGTTTCGAATTAGTTCAGTGTTGCGCCTGTTGTTGGTAGTATTACACTTCTTGTGTAAAGCGTTGTTCTGGTTACGATGCCACGTTTTAGTAACCGTGTATATAAGAAGAGGAAGGACGTAGGGAAAAGAAAATTAACACTAATACCAAGTTGCGATACTACAATTACTGAAACAGTGCGTACTACTGCTAAGCAACACATGGCTGGCCATAGCCCTGTGACATCTTCTAGCAAATACTACCTTGGGGATGGTGACTCCGAAGGTTTCAAGACTATAGAGGAACTGAAACCATATGGAAATGAATTTGTAGTTGAAAAGTTGGAATGCATTGGGCATGTGCAAAAGCGTATGGGTGCATGGCTTCGAAGGCTCAAACAAACTTTGGGTTCAAGTAAGCTCAGTGATGGAATGACAATAGGAGGGACAGGCAGGCTTACTGATGAAGTGATTGAACGTCCACAGAGAAACTATGGGTATGCTATAAGGCAAAATACTAGTAATGTTAGTGACATGCAAAAAGCAGTGTGGGCATTGTTCCTTCATACTGCCTCTTCCAATGAATACCCTCAACACAGCCTATGCCCAAAAGATTCCTGGTGCAAATATAATGCAAAAAAGGACTATGATCACAAACATGGTTTGCCAGCAGCTGTGATATATGCAATAAAACCAATTTTTCATGACTTAGCACAGCCAGAATTGTTACACAAATGTCTACACGGAAAGACGCAGAATCCTAATGAGAGCGTAAACAATTTGATTTGGAAAGTGATTCCTAAAAGGGTGTTTGTAAGCATAAAAACACTGCACTTTGGCATTTATGATGCAATAGCAACCTACAACCAAGGGAACAGTGTGAAGTTCTGAAGGCATTAGGATTTACAGCTGGGGTGAATACTGTACGAGCACTAAGAAATATTGACAGAGAAAGGATAAGAGGAGCAGAAAGAAGAGAAAGGCATATGAAGTATGATGGAACAACAGGCCAGAAAAGAAGACAGAAGAGGAAGCTTTTGGAGGATGAAGAAGAAGACCCTGATAATCCATCCTATAGTGCAGGAATGCATTGAGAAACTTTGATAGCCATTTCCTGTAAATTAGAATTTTTCGAATGTAAGGAACATTTTATCAAAATCCATTCAAGCTAGAGAGATGAAATTTTTATACAGCACTCCTAGTGGTCAAACGTACATTGTAACACAGCCATTTGGCAATATGTTCAGTAGTTTCATTTCAGTTTAATTATAAAGCAATTATTTGTAAAAAAAATTGGGTCATTAATAAAAATAATAATTGGAAGGAAACTAGAAAAGACACTCCAAAATCCCTCTGTCATAACTGCAATACTAAACCACTCTATATGTAAAAAAAAAATTCAAATTTTTCTATTTAGTAGTTTATTCATAAATGTTCCTCAAACTTAGTGATTTTAACATGGGCAGCATAGGCACCTCCGGCTTCCCTTAAGGTCAACTGCCACTTTTCGCACCATTCCGATATTTCTTCTAAATCGTTTGGCAGTTTGTTTTGATCTTCTCATGACTTTATTAGAGGATAAACGACAGCGTCATCTGCAAACAACCGAAGACGGCTGCTCAGATTGTACCCCTAAACGTTTATATAGATAAGGAATAGCAAAGTGCATATAACACTACCTTGGGGAACGCCAGAAACCACTTCTGTTTTACTCGACGACTTTCCGTCAATTATTACGTACTGTGACCTCTCTGACAGGAAATCAGAAATCCAGTCACATAACTGAGACGATATTCCATAAGCACGCAATTTCACTACGAGCCGCTTGTGTGGTACAGTGTCAAAAGCCTTCCGGAAATCCTGAAATACGGAATCGATCTGAAATCCCTTGTCACTAGCACTCAGCACTTCATGTGAATAAAGAACTAATAGTGTTTGATAAGAACCATGTTTTCTAAACCCACATTGACTGTGTGTCAATAGACCGTTTTATTCGCGGTAATTCATACTGTTCGAAGACAATATATCTTCTAAAATCCTGCTACATATCGACGTTAACGATATGGGCATGTAATTTAGTGGATTACTCCTACCTCCTTTCTTGAATATTGGTGTGACCTGTGCAACTTTCCAGTTCTTGGGTACGGATCTTTCGTCGAGCGAACGGTTGTATATGATTGTTAAGTATGGAGCTAGTGCATCAGCATACTCCGAAAGGAATCTAACTGGTATGCAGTCTGGACCAGAAGACTTATTTTGCCGCCCGGTGTGGCCGAGCGGTTCTAGGCGCGTCAGTCTGGAACCGCGTGACCGCTACGGTCGCAGGTCAGAATCCTGCCTCGGGCATGGATGTGTGTGATGTCCTTAGGTTAGTTAGGTTTAAGTAGTTCTAAGTTCTAGGGGACTAATGACCTCAGATGTTAAATCCCATAGTGCTCAGAGCCATTTGAACCATTTGAAGACTTATTTCTATTAAGTGATTTAAGTTGCTTCACAACTTCGAGGATATTTACTTCTACGTTACTCGTGTTGGCAGCTGTTCTCGATTCGAATTCTGGAATATTTACTCCGTCTTCTTTTGTGAAGGCATTTCGGAAAGCTGGTCCCGGCTGTGAGATTCTTCGGTTATAATGCACGTCTCTTAAAATCGACGCCAGAACTAACGAAGCAAGATAAAAAGTGCTACTCACGTAACACTGCATTTAAACAATCCTTACGAAGTTATGACGAAGGTCTTCATTATTACTATTCTGTTTGCTTGAATTACTTCGTATACTTAATGTTCTGCAGCATTTGCTTAGCCAGTCTTTATTGCAGAAAGAACACACCCATATTTTTTTTATTTAGTAAAACAGTTTTAAGGTATTTTTTCGTCGGCTGACTCCATAGCGTAGTTGCAAATCCCGAAAGACACTGCTGAAGTAATTTTGCATCTACGAATGAGACTGCTAGTGTTCCAAATAACACAATGACCATGCCCCAGCTCACATAACTATTTTGCGTCTGTTCAAAGCACTTCAGAGAAAAACACTGCCATCGCAATTTTATTATAGACTGTATGCGCAAACATGGAAATGTGCAAACATGGAAATATGTCGTAAACAAATTAAATAACTGAATAAAATCTCAGTGTAGGAAAATATTTGCACACTGCTGGAACTGGTATTTAGAACCATCACTTTGATGTCGGAAAGTCATTTGAACAGTTATGATTTATAAAACAAAGTTTAGGCACTCACAATATGAATAGCTAAAAAAGTTCTGTAGGTTTACAGAGAAGGCAAAACTTGTCAGAGAATAACGGTGTCCATTGTCACCATGTATTTTCTGTTTTTAAGAGATAGAGACATTTTTACGAGAATGCTGCACTGTATTTCGCTGAAACAATACTTTATTCAGGTTTCGGAAAGGGCTTACAGTTACGACATGAAGTGCTTTCTACAGCGAATACATTAAACATTTCAAATCTTTTATCCATTCTTTTTCAGATTCCATTTCATGAATAACTTATAACAAGGCACCTGATGGATTATTAATTCATACTTTCTACGTCCGATCTATCTCTCCTCTCTCTCTTCCTCTCTCTCTCTCTCTCTCTCTCTGGTCCTCTTTCCTATAATCTCCTCACTCTCTTCGTTTTGAGTGGAGTGACCAGCGTCCAATATATCTACCTTCCCTATTGTCCACATGCACATGCGCACCATTATTTGCGTACAAGTAGTCTCTCTCTATCTCATACACACACACGCACGCGCACACACGCAGACACAGGCGCGCGAGCTCATACGCACACCTACACATACATACATTGTCATATAGTTCACTTTATTTATTTATTTACTAATTTTCATACATAAAGGTATTTGTTTGTAGAAGGCTGATAACTGAGTGATGCCCGCATCTCGTGGTCGTGCGGTAGCGTTCTCGCTTCCCACGCTCGGGTTCCCGGGTTCGATTCCCGGCGGGGTCTGGGATTTTCTCTGCCTCGTGATGGCTGGGTGTTGTGTGCTGTCCTCAGGTTAGTTAGGTTTAAGTAGTTCTAAGTTCTAGGGGACTGATGACCATAGATGTTAAGTTCCATAGTGCTCAGAGCCATTTGAACCATTTTTTGAACTGAGTGATACCTGCTGACTGGCATGCATTTGTTTGGTTCTTAATCTAAATGTATAGAGTACTTAAATTTCGGCTGTACATAACGAATAGTTCTGAAAATACGTTAATTCTGGTTAGGATTTTCTGTTTTATTAGATACCAGAAACACATTAAATGCATCTACCCGTGTAGATATTTGTGGCTGAATAAATTACACACCTCTAGTTTACTTCCTTGTGTACAGATCAATTTCTACTAATATTTAGTTCAATTCCGGACTACACACAGCCGGCCGCGGTGGTCGTGCGGTTCTAGCGCTGCCGTCCGGAACCGCGGTACTGCTACGGTCGCAGGTTCGAATCCTGCCTCGGGCATGGATGTGTGTGGTGTCCTTAGGTTAGTTAGGTTTAAGTAGTTCTAAGTTCTAGGGGACTGATGACCTAAGATGTTAAGTCCCATAGTGCTCAGAGCCATTTGAACCATTTTTTTGACTACACACAGTTCATCTTGACATAACAGACTTTGTAACGAGAATATTTCGTGAAGGTGCCCTACAATATGTGCTGATTTGCTTAGATCAGAGCCCACGAATCTGACCATATGACATGCAAACGTGGTCGCGTATCGTAAGCGACGCAGTATTTCAAACCATCTCATTTCAGGTAATCGTTTGTACCAGGGAGAGAGGAAAGGTTTGTGCGACCTTGTTGCAATGTTGACAGACTCTCCACCCAACAACTCATCGCGCTTTTGTTCATTGCCAGGTCTTCTACATCTATATATCGTTTGCAAGTAAATGGCTGTGGGGTAATTAATACTGAATTATTTAATAAAGACACATCGAAATACTAATGACTGTATGTACATATCTCATAGAAATATTTCATTGCAAGAAACACGTGTAATACCAGCAAATGACATTAATCAACAAATTATTTTAAGAATTTTCTATGTTAGGTAAAAATAGCTTACAATGACTCGTATTATTTTTCACGCAAACCGGATTCCATCGAACAGTTATAACCAGCGATTCCATGGTAAAGCAAATGACATTGTAAAAGGGACGCTATTTACGAGAGGCTTTCAGTAAGAAATGCAACACATTTTTTTCTGAAATCAAGTTGGTCTTATTCAGGATTCCAATACTCCGTATTATTTCCCACTCTTTTGGCTAAAAAACTCTATTTTTCAACATAGAATCTTTTCAACGCTAAGGCCTTGCAACACCTCTCCGGAAGGGCCTATATGTTCACTGGTCAATGTCGAGGCCAATGTCTTGCCCCATCAACAACCTCTCCAAGTACTGCTTCCCGGGGATTGCTTCCTTACTGCTTCCCGCGTATTAGATCTTTCATTGGCCCAAACATAAGGCAGTCGAAAGTTGCGAGATCTGGCCTGTAGGGTCGACGAGAAAGAACAGTCCATTGAAGTTTTCAAAGTACCTCTCACGTATGCAGAATTGTGAGAGGTCTTGCTTTGTCATGGAGAAGGAGAAGTTCGTTTGTATTTTTGTGGCGACGAGCACGGCTGAAATCGTTTCATCAACTTCACAGCTGTTTGCGGCCAGTCAGTACCAGGGAGAGAGGAAAGGTTTGTGCGACCTTGTTGCAATGTTGACAGACTCTCCACCCAACAACTCATCGCGCTTTTGTTCATTGCCAGGTCTTCTACATCTATATATATATATATATACTCCGCTAGCCACCAAGAGGTGTGTGGCGGATGACACAACTTGCACCAATGTCATATCCCCATCCCCCCCACCTTTGAATGGTGATCATTGCGCGATTTGAAAGTTGGTGGTCATAATACATGCCCTACATCCTAGGCGAAGATCGGATATCGGAATTTAGTGAGCAGCCCCTTCTGTTTAGCGCGTCGTCTATCTGCAAGTGTGTCCCACTTCAAACTTTCTATGAGATTTGTAACGCTCTCGTGATGGCTAAATGTAGCAATCACGAATCTTGCCGCTCTTCTATGGACCTTCTCAATCTCTTGAATCAGACCCAATTGGTAAGGATCCCATACAGACGAACACTACTCTAATACAGGACGAACTATGTCTTTGTAGACATTCTGTAAGCGGCTATGAATATCTGTGATACTCTGGCTTCCCGCCCAAAAAAATTCAAGGAAAGCTCTCTGCTTGGAACGCACTTTCATTACGACGCCATTCTGAAGACAACGTACAGCGTCACCCCCTATCGGAACTTCATGAAACTATATGGGCTCAAGCAGGAATATTCCATGATGCCCCCCGGCAACTCCTGCATTTTTTCAGCCAAAACTGGCCTACGAAAAAATGTCTAGTATCGCTTATCGAATGCCCGTCTTAAATTTATAAATTAGTAGTTCGTGTTTGAACCCGCAGCTCACACAGATTTTACTTAAAATGCGGGTTGACTCGTAAGTTACAGGCTTATCTGTATGTTGAAGAAGGTACTTTCGTTATCACGACCATGCCGTCTTCTATCCTCTTATCCTCTCCTGATCCGTTCGCGAATGGTGTTTGGGGAAACGATAGTTGGTAGGTCTTAGTATAATCTCTAACGGCCCTTTTTTTTCACGTCATGGTCATGTGCCAAACATGAACGTATGTTCTTGCAAATTTAATTGTAAACCTCTTCGTGATTCATAAAGACTCTCTTATAGCACAGGAGCAAATGAACCTATAACAATGAATACCTAAGCTATCTGACTGCGTTTTTGAACAAGAATCTACATGTGATACAGAATATGTCTTGTGGAACGGAATGTACAGGATTAGAGTACATTACATGTTGTGGGTGTCAGTGTCTCTGGTTTGGCCCTACGTTTTGCACTCCCCTCTTTAGATGACTGCCTTTTTCCATGTGGTTTACGCCAATTAATAAAAAGGAGTTTGCTTAGGTCCTGTTAACAACTGAATGACTTGTGAGAAGGGACTTCATAAATTAAGTCTATTTAAAACTTCAGAATCATCATAACCCATAGCCAATAATAGACAATGACAATTACAATGACATAGGTATCAATAATGACTGAGTGCCAGATTAACAAATTATTTCAATTTCAAAGTTACATTAACATTTAATAACTACGGCATTTATATATCAATTAGATGTTGAGAATAATTATTACTATTTTGAGGATAAGGAGGCTTCTTAAACTGACAAGCAAAACATGGGATTATTGCAAACGCGGATTAACAATCACGAGCCTAACAATGCAATTGCCTTTGCGCTATGCTTGCGAATTTTACCTTGTATTCCATCTTCAAGCGTAGTTAAGCCATCTAAATCTATCCTGGCTATATAAATGAAATCAGGGATTGAGTGTGGTACGATCAGCCACCACCGACGTGAGGGCAGCGTGACACGTCTTCTGTCTCCGATCTCTCGACCAACACTACTACTTCCACTCTCGCAGACAGACCTCGTCTCACAACAGTGCTTACAACGCTCTCCCATGTTTGGCCCTGAGATTGTTACTATCGATATCTGAGTGCTTACACAGTGCAAAGTATAGCGTTAAGTTGGATACACTGTTTTATGCAATAGAGAGTTCTGACACACTCCTTACATGCTTTTGTTAAATTATCGTTCAAATCGAAAAATCTCGATGTGACAGTAATTCAGGTTAAATTTGTAGAGCGTTTCACATTTTCAGTAGTCACGCATGTATATCCAAGTTAGACATCATTGGTCAGTTTCATTCGTCAGGCAAAGCTTTTACCACTTGGGGGAAAAGTGTCTTAATTCCTTACGCAGGAGAAAGAGTTGTGCGAATTTTCAATATCAATGAAGGATTGTTCAGTTCTGAATACAGATTGCCACAAGGATTTATTCTGAAAGATTTTGTCAGACCTAATTTTTTGCTTCTTCAAAAATAAATCTGTACCGGCACCATGCATGGGGGCTAAATTTAAATTAAATATGAATGCAAATATTTTTAGTAGCTGTATGTCCGATTACGCAAGTCTCGTAAACGGCTGGCCCTGACAACTAATTGTTACGCAATCTGACTGCTTAGAATGACAACAAAGAATGTAAGAAACTTTTCGTTAACACAGTTAATTAATTAAGTCCCCAGCAACTATAAAACCTACGAAGCCAACAAAGCACAAGTGTAGCTGTTCTGTGTGTGGTAGTGTGACTCAACGCACATCTGGCACGGTTCTTCTTCAACAAGACAAGAAATTTTAAATACCATTTATACTGACGTGATAAAAGAAAATTAGAAATACTATAATTGTGCAAGAAACCCAGAATTACACTCTAATACAAGAACACACGCCAGATGCTTTGTTGACTGAACCTGTAATGAAGCATTATTCAGGACACACAAATAATAAGAAAATAAAGAACAGTAGGTAGTTACCTTAATTTATGTTGACGAAAAGCACTCAGATCATTACAATATCTCCATTGGACATCTGCTATCTCTCCCATCATATAGCTGCATAAAACATGGAACAACACTCTCCACTACCGCATCTCACTCTGACTTCAGCCACAAGCAGTGTCCACCACAACTTCTCGGCAAGAACTGCTTGCCGCTACGTCTCAATAATCACTGCCAGTGGAGGCGGCGGAACAATACTCTCTGGCGCGATTTTTGGCGCTGTGGCTCAGTGTAGCCACCTTTCATATGCCCTTCCTCCACGGGCTAGAATTTGATGGTATTTTTGCCAGCATTGGTGGTGAAAATACCACCAAATTCGTCAAAAAAAATACAGACAAAATAAAAGATAATATTAATACGTAAATATCATATAACTAGATAAAATTTTGGCTTTGCACTGACCTTTCAATAGCCTAATATACAAAATACACTAAGCAATACAAATTCTTTCATACATGTGACTTTACATAATAGTTTACACAAGTATTATGTGGTTAAACAGTTCAATCAATAGCGTCAGCAATGACGAATATGTACAGGTAAGAGTCTCATAACTTTTCACAAACAGTAATACACAAAAAATCAGTTTATACAAATATTCACATAAAATGTTTACACAACAATTGGTTGACAGTTCCAGCAGTAGCACCCAGCAATGTTGAGTAGGTGCAGACTCCAACAGGTGACATCATTTCAGTAGAAGCAGTCCATCAGTGGCACCCAGCATTGTGGAACAGGTGCAGACTCCAACAGGTGACTTCATTTCAGTAGAAGCAGTCCCTCAGTGGCACCCAGCATTGTGGAACAGGTGCACACTCCAACAGGTGACATCATTTCAGTAGAAGCAGTCCATCAGTGGCACCCAGCAATGTTGAAGAGGTACAGACAGCAAGAAGTAACATCATTTCAGTAGAAGCAGTTCCATTTGTGGTACCCAGCAATGTTGAAGAGGTACACACAGCAAAAAGTCACATTTCTCAGTAGAAGCAGTTCATTAATGGCACCCAGCAATGTTGAGTAGGTGCAGACAGCAACAGGTGACATCATCTCAGTAGAATCAGTCCATCAGTGGCACCCAGCAATGTTGAACAGGTGCTACAGCAACAAGTGACATTATTTCAATAGATGCAGTCATCAGTGGCACCCAGCAATGTTGAGCAGGTGCAGACATCAGTCCATAATATTCACTATCACTAATCACACTGTTGATCAGAGTTTATCAGCAGAAATGAAACATGTCCTAGTGGCACCAATCACGTAGAAAAAGTGCAAGTAACAGTCCATAATATTCACTATCACTAATTAGACAGTTCATCAGCAGTAATTAAACATTTCCAGGTGGCACCCATTATGTTGAACAAGTGCAGGTAACAGTCCATAATATTCACTATCACTAATCAGACAGTTCATCAGCAGAAATTAAACATTTCTAAATGTCACACATCAATTTGAACAGGTGCAGGTGTGAACAACAGTTTGAATGCACACACAATTGCTTTTACAAAATTATTATCAATGCTCTTACACTAAACATACAAATCATAACAAACACACAAATGATGGCAGATAATTGTCATATTAACTATTACAAGTACACAAACATCAGTAACCTATAATATTTATGGGTGTCAGTGCAAGCCACTACAAACAAATAAAATAATATTTAGGAGATAGGTGGGTAGGATTAGGAAAGGAAAACACACAAAACACACTCACTCATCTTTCATCCACATTAAGTACTACTGTGTAATTGAACAGTGTTAACTGTGTACATGCACTTCTGTCAAAATTTCATGTTCATCATGTGTATCAAGTAATAGTGGCAGCAATGTATAACAGTCAATAATAGTTAAGTCAACGTCATAGTCATCATGTCAAGACCAATGTTTGCCGAGCCAGATCAAAATGTACGGTTGCTGAACAACTGTCAGTGTGCCAAGATATGCAACTTCCTCTCTCCAAAAAAAAGTACATACTGCTTAGTGATTTAACAAGGTGTGTGTAGACAATCTTCCTTCCATTTTAGTGTTCTAGTCTGCTATCTTCATCCTCCTTGTTCCATATAGACCAACAAAAAAAAAAAATATGCACCTCACTTACTTTACCTCTTATACACCAAAACTCCAATCAACTTCATATAATCTCAATACCTCAATAATACCTCTTCAATACGTCGATACATATAAACCTTATTGCCAGTATCATTTCACTTCCATAACAACTCTTTCCTCTAGTCAGTCTCCTCGAATAAGTACAGATAAAATCCTAATGCAAAGCTCCTTATCCCATACAATCCGAAGATACACTGTCAACACACAACCTCTGTGTAATCCATCTGACCAAAATCTTCTACTCATTATGAATTATAAACAAAGAATGCATACATGACCTCTAACAGACTTAGTTCGAATAACTCTCAGTAATTAAGTACGATTACGGAGTGTGAATGATCCTAATATTTCACAGTGTGTACACCACTTCAAGAATTATGGCAAACAGAAGCAAACATGTGGAGTATTTCTTGTGTCAAGTGTCACTTCCTATTTCAATTGCTCACGAAAAATGCAGTGTAATAACTGTGTTGGTATGTCATGTCGTTAGCTTCCTTCCTATTGGCATACATTTATACAGCTTTCATAAAACCTCCAGCTCATGTGACTTCTATGAAGTTTCTTGTACTAATGTCGTTCGTCGAATTATAGCAGTTCATTTTCTTATCTTAAAAATATAAGGCACAGAGCGTAAGCAAGGCAAGCAATAGCGAGTAAATATACCAGTAGAGAACAGAATGTCAACAAGTGGATGCAGCACAATTCTTACAACGAGGCTCTGCCAAGCGAACAATCTGTAACTAGTACCATAGTGTAACCTAAACTCTATGTTTGTACACTGTACATCAGCATTGCTATATACCAAATTAAAGTATAGTTATGACAACAAGCAGAAATGTGTAAATGTGCAATCCATACGCATAGCAGTAAACATATATCTTACGTACTAAACAGGTCATTAGCATCGTATCTTAATAAGTAAACATGAAGGCGCAAGCAGATAAATCACAAAGTATAACTTACATACCTAACCACATCAGCACAATTAATCAGGTGACAATTATAATTTAAATAAATAGGCACAGCAGGCACATAATTAAAAATATGACATCAGTGAAAAAGCAGTGCAGCCAAGCGATGCATAATATACACAAGTAACAATCCAGTTCATTAATAATCATTGTCAAAATCAGTTAACGTACGCAAGCACGTCGCTTCACAAGTAATTTCATTGAACATGTAATTAGCACAAAGTATGAATCACGTAATCGCGAGCAGCAAAGTACGTCTAAAGTACGTACCTAAGTGGAAATATGTTACCTGAAAAATAAACTCAATTAATAATTACGTTTTTAGTTTATTACTTTCTTCTTCGAAATGACATTTTTACTGAAATTATCTCGATAGCAAGTCGTCTTAACGTCGGACACGCACAGAATTTACCTGAAGTTCTTAAATATTTTATAGAACTGTATCCTGAAAAATACTGAATGTTAATACAGAATTCATCAAGTCACTATAGCTTTATACTGAATTTAGTCGGAGAAATTAGACTGTGTATTTATTTACGGCTGTAGGCGCGTGACGTAGGAAGTGATTGTTTGCGGTCAACGACTGCCTTGTGCGGCGCGCAGACTTGACTGTTGCTTTGAGTATATGCCGCCGCCAAAACACAGCACGGTATCCTTGTACTCTCCGTGTGTTTACATACAACTGTTAGTTTCTCAAAAGTATGTCATTCTACAAAAATTTTTCAATAGTATATCATTCCACAAAAATTTTAACGTTAGATATATGATGTATTCCCTTAGAGCGTCGTGATTTAAGAGTTTCTACTTCGACAGTGTTATCATGAATAATTTTGCGAATTCTATATGGACAGTTATAAAGCAGAAAAAATTTCCGACACAAGCCTTTTCCTTTGTGAGACAAACGATGAGCCTTAATTAACACCTTCTGACCAACTGACAAGATTTTTAAACGACCAGGACGCTTAGCTGATTTCTCTCTTCTAGCAGCCGCAGATGCAATATTTTGTAGAGCCAGGTTGACAATTTCAGAATGCCGCAGTTTCCGTGAAGGCGGAAAAGGAACGATTTCAGAAATGCGATTTGTCGGTGCTTTGTTTTTTAATATCAGTATAGGTGGTAAAGAAGTTGAGTCGTTAGGAAGTTCATTCAGAATGTTTTGAAAAATATGAAGATACTGATCCCAAGTTCTGTGATTCTGATGACAATAAAGACGACACAATTTATTGATTTCCTTCATCCATCTCTCTAAAGCGTTAGATTGAGGGTGAAAAAGTGAAATGAAAATTGGTTTAATTTTACGACGCCGTAGAGTACCAAGCCAAATTTTAGAACGAAACTGTGATCCATTATCTGATATAACCTTATCAACATGACCCACTTCTTTAAGAAAATGTTTGATGAAAGCATTAGATACTGAACGAGCTGTTGCTTTGCGTAAAGGTGTAAAACACACATATTTTGATGTCAACTCCACTGCTGCGAAAATGTATGCAAAACCATTAGTAGATCGAACCACTGGACCGAACAAATCGACTGCAGCCATGTCCTTTAATTTTGCTGGAATGATAGAAAACAACGGTGCTCTGTGAGAAACTGTCGGCGGCTTAGCCTTTTGACATAATTTGCATTTGGCAAGAACAAATTTAATACGTTTTTCCATATTATTGAAGTAGCAATTTTCTCGTAATTTATGAAAGCATTTTCTGGGACCAAAGTGTGCATAACTGAAATGCGTATACCAAATCAGCTTATTAACCCACTCATCAGGAATACAAACTAACCAAACAGAGTTGTCGACCGATTTTCGTTTAAAAAGAATGTCATTGCGAACTAAATAATGCTGTCTAATCGCTACGCTTTCCTTTCTCTTCCACTTCTCCTTAATGTCCTTCCAGATTGGATCCTTATTTTGCTCCTTAGCAATGTCCTGGAGCGAAGACGAAATAAAGTTCTCAAACGCAACACCTTGAATATACATCAAACAATAATTGTTTTCCTTGCAGTCCTCTTCAGCACTTTGTTTCAAACCCATAGGTGCACGTGATAAAGCATCAGCAACAATATTTGAAGAACCCTGTATGTAAACAATACTAAAGTCAAATTCCTGTAAGTACAACGCCCATCGTGACAATCTGCCATGAGTTAATTTTGTCGACATAAGAAACTCAAGAGCTCGATGATCGGTGTAAACCTTAGTATGTCTGCCAAACAAAAATGTGCGAAATTTTGTAAAAGCCCAAACAACAGCCAAAGCTTCAAGTTCCGTAATCGAATAATTCTTTCCTGATTTAGAGAGAACACGACTTCCAAATGCAATAGTCTTTTGTACTACAACGCCGTTTTCTTCTATCTCTTGAAATAAATGTGCACCTAGTCCTTTGTATGATGAGTCCGTCGCCAAACAAAAATCTTTAGATAAATCCGGGTGTGAAAGAAGTGGAGCACCAACTAAAGCATCACGGAGTTGTTCAAATTCTGACTGAGCTTCCTCATCCCAACACCAATTAGATTTCTTTCCAGATAGTTCACATAAACGAGGTGTGGCCAAATCGTCCAATCTAACAAAGCGTCTAAGAAAATTACAGACACCAAGAAAACTACGAACATCACGTTTTGTGGTAGGAACAGCATAGTTACGAATAGCGTCTAATTTCTCTGGATCAGGAAGAATACCTTCTGTAGAAATAATGTGACCGAGAAATTTCACCTGTGAACGACCAAATTTCTCCAAGTTCACAGTAATGCCAACTCTTGCAAAGATACGTAACAATGAATCCAAAATTTTGTTGTGCTCACTCCAAGAATGTTTAGCAATAAGAATGTCGTCAACATATGAAGTAATATTGTCACGAAGATAAACAGGTAAAATTTCATTTAAACTACGAATGAATGCTGCTGAAGGTAAAGTCCAAACGGTAATTTACGAAATCACATTTAGGTAAATAGTCATATCCGGTTATTGTTTACTTACTCACTAGATAGATTGATAGTCGAAGAGTTGTTTTGACAGATGCAAAGAATAGTAAAAGAGTAGGCAGCGGTGCAGAAAACTAAAAGGGAAATAGCACCACTACAGCTCGGGGCCCTATGCTCGCTACGGCACATATTCACTTAGAGTAGTGAATCCCCTGAGGACTTTAATAGCTGCACATAAATTTCAGTTTGTGACTTAGTGGCAAATTTAGCGGAAGTGCGTACAGAAATTGAGCTAACCATGAACATGGATGTATGTCATTCTTAGATTTGCGAAAGATCTTAAATTTCCGAACAGTCAAAAAGTGTTTATAGTCAAAGTTTTCGCCTCGTGGCGACAAAGACCTACCGCATCTGTTCCAGTCCGAATGTCGATTATTGTCTAGTTCGCGCGCCTGGCGCTCTCTTGTTGCATCCCGTAAATGAAATTTCTTCTGCTATATTTTCCTACGATTTCGCCTTCAATTTGCTTGACTTGCTTTCGTAATGCCTCAACTTCCCTTTTAACGCGTTCATTAAATTTTCCCTGATTTTCAACATGCTTATTTATGTTCTGGTACTCTTCGGTTTCTGAAAATGGCAATGGAGCTGTGTCATCTGAATTTCTGTACCCATTTAAACTAAGATTTGTCAATTTATCTGAAATCTCCTCCACTCTTTCCGATAAGTCACCAATTTGTTCTTTCTGTTTATTTACGTCAACGTAAGTGTCGCGACTCGCGTTTCAGTATTAACGCATTTAGTAGTTAACTGTTCATACTGTTGTGTTAGGTTATTTAGTCTGTCATTTGGTACGGATTCCTCGATTCTCTCAAATATTTCTTCCTTATCTTTTGCACGTTGTAAATTTAACTCTGAAAATTTCTGTACTATCACGCGATCTCTTTCTTCCTGTTCTCTATCCTGTTCCCTTTGTCTAATCTCTACTGCAACTAATCTATTATTGTGAGCATTCAAAATCGGTTGTACTTCTTCTCGAATTTCTTTCTTTAATTCATCTTTCATGTTTTTGAAACATGTCCCTATTCGTGAGTCTAACCGTGTTTCCAAAGTTCCAATCTCTGTTTTAAATTCAGATCCTAACTGTGATCCCAATGAGTCTAACCGTGTTTCCATTGTTTCCCTATCTGTTTTTAATTCAGATCGTAACTGTGATCCCATTGTTCCCATCTCAGTTGTAATTGTTACTATTTGTGATCTAACCGTGTTGCCACTGTTTTTAATTCAGATCCCAAATTTAATATTGCACTCATCAACTGCTCCGTGTTAAGTTATTCGAAATTCTTTTCGCCCCTAACATTTCCCACAAAACTAACTTCCTTCTGCATAGCCATAAAGCTATCTGTATTCGATACTATTCCAGAATCTTCTGTCGTTAATCTCGGGTTCTGTGAATTTTCTGATTGAGAAAAATTTTGAAATGGTTCCAGACTATTTTCCCGACTTATTACATTGTTTTCCACTTCATTATCCATCATACTGTTTTCCTCTGTTGGCGAGTTCGCCATGTTAACAATTTCGTCATTCTCACTATTCATCATTTTTGCCTTTTTCATCGATCGCGTAATCATTTACAAAACATACAAAACTCGTCACTATATGAAAATTACACACAATGACACTTTATCACCAACAATATCAATCACACGAAATGCTTCCTTCAAACACGATTAACGAACAATAGAAGAATGACAATTACCAATCTACACATGCAAAATAGACTACAATTACTAAACTACAAATTACTACTACAATACTACTGTCTACTATTTTTACAATCAGAAGATTCCAAGGGACGATCCGAAGCAGCGGTCGCCACGTGCATGGGGGCTAAATTAAAATGAAATATGAATGCAAATATTTTTAGTAGCTGTATGTCCGATTACGCAAGTCTCGTAAACGGCTGGCCCTGACAACTAATTGTTACGCAATCTGACTGCTTAGAATGACAACAAAGAATGTAAGAAACTTTTCGTTAACACAGTTAATTAATTAAGTCCCCAGCAACTATAAAACCTACGAAGCCAACAAAGCACAAGTGTAGCTGTTCTGTGTGTGGTAGTGTGACTCAACGCACATCTGGCACGGTTCTTCTTCAACAAGACAAGAAATTTTAAATACCATTTATACTGACGTGATAAAAGAAAATTAGAAATACTATAATTGTGCAAGAAACCCAGAATTACACTCTAATACAAGAACACACGCCAGATGCTTTGTTGACTGAACCTGTAATGAAGCATTATTCAGGACACACAAATAATAAGAAAATAAAGAACAGTAGGTAGTTACCTTAATTTATGTTGACGAAAAGCACTCAGATCATTACAATATCTCCATTGGAACAACATCTGCTATCTCTCCCATCATATAGCTGCATAAAACATGGAACAACACTCTCCACTACCGCATCTCACTCTGACTTCAGCCACAAGCAGTGTCCACCACAACTTCTCGGCAAGAACTGCTTGCCGCTACGTCTCAATAATCACTGCCAGTGGAGGCGGCGGAACAATACTCTCTGGCGCGATTTTTGGCGCTGTGGCTCAGTGTAGCCACCTTTCGAACCAATCAAAACTGTTTAGGCATAATGTGCTGGTCAGTAACTCACTACTCGTGTGTGATAAACATAGAGTCGATTACTTAATCGACTTATGTCTTCTGTATCCGCCAGGATTCCCTTTTATTCTACATAAATATTCCATATGTGAAGGTCTCACCACACTTAACTACACTGGCATGCAAAACTTAAGAGCGAACGTAACTTTCGCATGATATGTAGCCGCCACGAAACGGAGTTCGATGAAACTTGAAACACACATAGAAAGAACAGCTACAGTATAGCGCAACAGGCAACTGAAAGAAACGCATAATGAGACGAACACAGTAAATGAGACTTTTATTCGAAAACAATAACTATACTGAATTCACCGCTATTTATGACCGTCCGCTGGACATTACAAAAAAAATGGAAAAAGTTCTTAATATGATGTTTGATCACGAACGGCAATGTATCCTCTCCAACATGCTCACACGTTGGCTACAAGGTTCGTGAGGACTTCTGGTAGTAGGACACTCCTTTCCTTCATCAGCGCAATTGACAGCTGCTGAATAGTCGATTGATCCTCTGGACATGCTGACATACGTCTCCCCAACCTATCCAACACGTGCTCGATCGAATTTAAGTCGAAGGAAAGGGAGGCCATTCCATTCGTCGAATATCCTCTCGTCCTAAGAGTCCTTCCACTTGCGCATTTCGAAGTAATCGCACATTGTCATGAAAAAAAATGACGTCAGGGCCGTATGCATCCTTGAAAAGATGCGCATGTGGAAGCAGTACAGAGCCACGACGACGTTGACCAGTGAGATTCTAAAAGGTCGGTACGTCCATGCAACATCATGCCTCCTCACGCCAAAAGAACCGGACCACCGAAAGGATCATGTTCAACAGTGTTCATGGGAGCATCACCTGCTCTCATAATGGGACACGTACTGTTGTACTGTACCGCGTTATTTTTAACAGCCCCAGATTCATTGTACCTTTCAACATTTGAACAGACAAGATGACATCTTCGTTAGTAGTGCATTAGCAACAATCAACTGAGGCAATTAAAGCATGTTTGCATGATGATATCGAATCCATCAAGTCCTTGTGACAAGATAAAATTTTATACTGAATCATAAGTGACGATACACGTACGTAACGTAGACAGTTCACTAAAAATCGTGATATCCTAACTTGCTGTGCGGTGTCGTTAAATCTTTTAAGTTGTCCCATTTTTTAATGTCCCCCTCTCTTTACTCTCCTTCCCGCCCCCTGCCCATGCTCAGAAGAAATGGGATAAAGTCCTGCGGTTGGTGAAATTTTGCTTCGATACCTAAGACTTTCTCAGGCTGAGTACTTGTCACGAAATGTATGTAGTTTGCGTGTTAGTTTGCGGTAGATAAAAAAGCAAAGAAGACTGGAGCGTAACGTCCTTTCGACCACGCGGTCGTTACAGACAGGATGCTCGAGACAGACAATGATGGTCAATGAAATCTACTGTACACACATTACCTCAGGCAAACGCCGAAATTGTTCTTTCGGGAAGGAAACATCCGACATTATCCACAAACCATGACCAGTGCGAGTTTATTGCCTAACTTGATCTTTTGGCCCACATGGATGCGCTGTACTTATTGTCTAGAGTTTATGGTTGACACTATGCTGCTTATCTCTACTGACCTCGTTGGGCCGTCATGTCGTGGCATTTAATGAGTAAACTTTATCCTTAGCTTACCTCTAATAGGCTCGTTGGACCCCAAACATTTGCTGTAATCAGAGTCTAGAGCCTGGACTCAATGAAGCTTTGGTACCTAACTCTCCAACATATATGTATATGATAACGAAAATGCCAGACAGATCCATTGGAAGAATCCTGGAGAAGAGTAGTCAACACACCAAGGAGGTAATATATATATGATAACGAAAATGCCAGACAGATCCATTGGAAGAATCCTGGAGAAGAGTAGTCAACACACCAAGGAGGTAGTTGTATCAATACTTGAAAAGACAGAGGCAATAGAGTACATCTAAACAGAGGAATTTGTTCCGTCACAAGATCTTTCCGAAAGCGAGAGAGAAGGCGTCACAGACATGCTCATACAATGCCAGTGGCAGACGTTGCAAGATAACTGCTATGTATCACGATGTGTATTAGTGTTATAATTCCGTGAAGCCATGAAGGCTGAATTAGAGAGACTCGAGCTACCACGGAGGTTTATCAACAGTCGTTCTTCCTGCGAACCACTCGCGACTGGAACAGGAAATAGGAGAAACTTGCAACTATCACCCTCATACTTTAGCAAAGGATGTGGTCGCGAGCCCAGAAAATTGTACTCTTATGTAAAATCGCTAAGTGGGTATAAGGCCTCTATCCAGTCACTCATTGGCCATTGTGGTGTGGCAGTTGAAGACAGCAAACCGAAAGCCAAAGTATTAAATTTCACGTTTAAGATACCATCGCACAGACGCGAATGGACGACATAATGTTAAGTATACCTGGTTTAGAGAAACAACTGAAAAGGTTCAAAACTATTAGGTTGCCAGGTCAGGAGGGAACCCCATTTCGGTTTTACAAAGGCTGCTCTACGACACTGACCCCTTACTTAGCTTGCCTTTAATGTGAATCTCTCACCCAGCGCAAAATCCCAAGCGATTGGAAAAAAACTCTCGTGTATATAAAAACGGTAAAAGAACGGATCTACATTATTACAGAGTATTCTGAATGTCGGTTTGTTGCAGAATTCTGGAAGATGTTCTGAGTTGGACTTAACAAATTTCCTAGACACCGGAAAGCTTATGTCCAAGAATCAGCACGCTTTTAGAAAGCATCCCTAGTGAGAAAGTCAGCTTGCCCTTTTCTGAAATGATATATTGCGAACAATGGAAGAAGAGCAACTAGCAGTTTCCACGTTTCTTGATTTCCGGAAGAATTTCACACGGGACCCCACTGCAGACTGTTAACGAAGGTACAACCGTAAGGAATATGTTCTCAGATACGTAAATGGCTCTAAGACTTCATAAGTAATAGAACATAAGATTTTGTACAGGGCTGGACCTTAGACCGTGAATAGTTACAATTGAAAGAAAAACTACCCTCGGTCACTATTTTTAACAATTTAACCTAGGTTTCAACACTGCTAGGAGTGTCTTCTTCAGAATTTAAAACAAAGAATGGTCTATATTCTATAACATGGTCACAGAATAATGACTAAAAACGTATGATAGGGTATAAGTACGGAATCATCGTAAAAGACTGACAATACTTATATGTCATTTATAAACTAATAAATATGCCAAAAGGGCATTAGTCACAAAGATATTGAAGATAAAGAAAACTGTGATGGCGAGCCACTAAGGGCTGCTCGTTACTTGCGTGGTGCAGGTTGTAAAACGGACTACGGTGCCCGCGTTAACAAATGCGGCCAGGTGAACATGGCACCGCAACGAGCGCGCCATCTAGTAGCCGCAAATACAATTAGGCTACTTCACATTGAAATATAGGCAACAACGATTATAAATAAATAGTAATTGGTACATAATGGAAAGCAGTGTTTGTTTCATAGTAGCATACGACATAACATTTTGTCTACATCAAAGCTTGTAACAGTAAGATAAAACATGAAAACATCATTATGAAAATGTAGATAGGACTGAATGACAACTTGTAGAAAGCAATATTGACGTGAAATGCAGACAAGAAACATTTGATAATTGAAAGACATAGGACCACCTTAGAAGGAAAAGAACATTTCGACAAACCGCACAAGGAGACCCGAAGTCAGATATCGAGTAACGGCTTTATACCGTTGAAAAAATTTCTCTTACGTAGCTGTAGCTGTTCGTCAAGGATGAGGCTGTCATTTCGAGCAAAATGCTTGAAAATCTCTAATTCTTCTAGAATATCTAGTCTACGCCCTTTCTTTTCGGTGTGCAAAATGTTGCTATCGCAGATGGCTTTAGGTGAATGACCTGTAATAGAAGATGGTTGGCAAGAGGCGAATTTTCGGGGCTAGTGCCACTTTTTCTTAGCAACTGTTCTTTATATCTGGTAGTGAAGGCACGTCCAGTTTGTCCTCTATAGTAAGAGGAGTAAGTATTGCAGACAATATTTGGACACCAGAATTTTCTAAAGGGGAAAGCACAGAATGTAAATTATGAATGATGTTTTTTTTTCAAATTGTTATTAGTAGAAAAAGCAACGTTGCAATCGTATTTCTTTCGAAGAATGCGTTGGATCTGATAAGAGATAGGCCCCACGAAAGGAATAGATAAATATTTTTTTTGAGTTAGACTCTATAACAGAAGTGCCTTGCATAGGAAGTCTTTTAGCAGTTTTCGTTTTAAGGACGTCATCTACTATGTTAGGTTTATATTCGTTGTTAACTGCTATTGTTTTAAGTAAAATGATTTCGTCGTTGACGTTTTCTTTAATAATTGAGATGGAAATGGCTCGGTGAACAGCAGAATGAAAGAAGGCTTTTTTATTCGATTGTGGATGAGTAGAAGAAGTAGGAACGATCTGGTCAGTATAGGTTACTTTAGGAAAAATATTGAAAGAAATTTTATTTGTTTCTATAGTAAGCGTCAAGTCAAGCAAATTTAATTGACGGGCCTCATTTTCAAATTCGATAGTGAAAGAAATTTTCTCGTGAAGATCATAGAATAGGTTAAAGATGCGATCAACACCGTCAGCAGATCCTTTGTAGATGATTAGAATATCATCAACGTATCTGGAATAAGAAAGAATGCCTAATGACGCAGCTGGAAAACAATTTAAAAAATTTTCTTCTAGGGAGTTGATGATAATATCAGCAAGGATACCAGCTAACGGATTTCCGATAGCGAGACCGTCGGATTGCTGGTACAAATGCCATTAAATTCAAAATAGTTGTACTTGACTACGACTGAGATGAGATTCATGAAGTCTGTGATTTGTTCATCTAAAATATCTTTTTTGAACTGACGTAATTTTTTTTAAATTGTGACTAGTGCCCTTTTGGCATATTCATTATTTTATAAATGACATATAAGTACTGTCAGTCTTTTACGATGTTTCCGTAGTTATACCTTATCACACGCTTTTAGTCACTATTCTGTGACCATGTTATAGAATATAGACCATTTTTTGTTTTAAATTGCCGGCCACGATGGCCGAGCGGTTCTGGGCGCGGAGTGCGGAACCGCGCGACTGCTACGGTAGCAGGTTCGAATCCTGCCTCGGGCATGGAGGTGTGTGATGTCCTTAGGTTAGTTAGGTTTACGTAGTTCTAGGGGACTGATGACCTCAGCTGTTAAGTCCCATAGTGCTCAGAGCCATTTGAACCATTTTGTTTTAAATTCTGAAGAAGACGTTCCTAGCAGTGTTGAAACCAGGTTAATTTGTTAAAAATTGTAATAGAACATAGTTTGTTGTTCTCGATGGCAAGTGTTCATGGGACAAGGGTATCCTCAGCAGTACCCTAGGGAAGTGTAATATGACCACTCTTATATCCATACACATAGGTGATCTGGTGGGCAGAATGGACAGCAGCTTGCGGCTGTTTGCTGATGATGTTGTGGCATATGGGAGGATATCGAGGTTAAGTGACTGTAGAGGGGTACAAGATGACTTACACAAAATTTCTAAATGATGTGATGAATGGCAACTACCTTTAATGTAGAAAAATTTAAGTGACACTGATTAGTAGGAAAAACAAACCCGCATTGTTGGGGTATAGCATTAGTCTGGTCTTCTTGACACAGTTTAAATATTAAGGTCTAACGTTCCAAAGCGGTATAAAATGAAACGAACTTGTGAGGATTCAGGTAGGAAGACGAATTGTCGACTTCGGTTTATTGGGAGAATTTTAGGAAAGTGTAGTTCATCTGTGAAACACCGGATATAGGTCGCTAATGCGACGTATTCTTGAGTAGAGACCGAGTGTTTGGGATCCACACCAGGTAGGATTAAAGAAATACATCGAAGCAATTGAGAATTGGGTTGCTAGATTTCCGGTAGGTTCGACCAACGCGCGAGTACCGATCGAGTTGCACACCAGGTAGGATTAAAGAAATACATTGAAGCAATTGAGAGTTGGGCTGCTAGATTTGTTTCCGGTAGGTTCGGACAACGCGTAACTATTGCGGAGATGGTTCGGGAAATCAAATGGAAATCCCTGGAGGGAAGGGGATGTTTTCTTCGAGGAACATTAATCAGAAAATTTAGAGAACTGGTATTTGAAGTTGACGACAGAACAATTCTTCTCTCGACAAAATACGTTTCGTGTAAGGACAACGAAGGTAAGATACTGGTCATTAGGGCTCATACAGAGGCAGATAGCGGTCGTTCTTTCCTAGCTCATACTGCGAGTGGAAAAGGAAATCGTATGATTAGTAGTGGTACAGGTACTCTCCGCCACGCACCGTACGGCAACTTGCAGAGAATGTATGTAGATGCAGCAATGGCAGTGGTTCTCAAAGTACCCTCAGCCAAATACCATAAGATGACATGTGGAGTATAGATGTAGACGTAAGATGCGTTAACTTGTGACGAGAAATGGTGAGAAAGGTAGTACGAATTTCTGATCCGATCCAAATGACATTACGCACACAGAAATTCTCCTCCGTTGTGTTGTTTTCGCAAGTTGTGGAAAATTGTAAATCACGGTCTGACTCGCGGGAGCCGCGACCGGTGTCGTGGTGAGTGGTATCGATACGTCGCGGAAATCAATCGACCGCACAAGCAGCAGCTGCAGCAGCAGCCGCCGCCGCGTCCTATTGTTGCGCCGAACAATGCGGCAGGCTTAAGGGCGTCGCCGACGGGCGCGGCGCGGGGACGGCTTTATTAGGCAAACCGTAGGCGCCATTGTCGCGCGGCCGCCGTGACAATTGAATAGCGGGCCGCCCCCTGAGAGCAAGCGCCGGACCGCCGCTGCGGGCACAACTCGTAATTGGTGCGCGCTGCCACTGCCGCCGCCGCGGCTGCAGGGATTAGCGCCGAGTCGGCTTGCAGCGCTGAGGGGACAGTCACACGGGCGCTACGCCCATCGCGCTGTTTGCAGAAGCAACTGCGAGCTTCCGATAATTTCTGGCCATCCACGATGAACCTAATATTAACAAAAGTTCATTATTCTGAATCATTATTAAATCCTATTCCCATACTGCTCTAATAAAACTCACCACAGACATAAATATCTACGAGATCCTCACCCATCCCTTGCTCACCTACGTAAATGTTTAATGGACTTTCGCCCTTCCCAAGTGTTAAAGTCTATCTGTAAACTCTTCCTGTCTTTACCGTAGAGTTCATTCTTTTTCAGCATTTAGCTAATTTTATTTTACACTTTATGTTTGTGGGTGGAGCCCCTGTCTGACGTCACAGTCGTCAAGGTAACCTAAAGCTATCATCACACGGAAAGAGGCAGCTAACGTTGACGGGGACGCAGACGAGACATCCGATCTCACGAGAGAGCACATGTGACGAGCTGGTTAACGTGAATTGCGCTCCCAGTGGTCACGTGCAGCCGCCGTCGCCTTTAATTGACTCGCAAACCACACAGTTTCTTTACGAATACGTACGCGCGTAAAACGGCTGCGTTAACTGTATTAGCGATTGACGGAGAAGAGCGGAGAATATCGCGAAGAAAGTTCTGGGCTGATCAGTAGTTTGAACAGCGGATTGCTCTTAGAGGAACACTACATAATGCTACACGACTATCTGAGATACGTAGTAGTAGAAGTTACTCGTTAACTTGATTGAATTTTCGATCCATTTTCTGTTTTTAATATATTTAATACAGTATATTTAAAGTATTGCATCAATAATACCCATACTCTCGATGCTGCATTGGCTGCTTACACTCTGAAATAACGCACATCATCACACAGATATCAAGATTCATTTCGTAATTTTATTCGAATGGAAGAGGAGATCTTTTCGAAGCTGCACACCATGATAGAAATAGATGTTGGCCGGCAAGATACAAACATGAGACAGTCCATAAACCCAGATACAGGTATATATATTTTACAGAAAGTTTCATAGTAACAAAAATTTCCAGTTTGTAACTTGTATTTACTTTCAGACGTAGATCAGCAGTCCGTTTTAGATTTCTGGCCAGTAGGGAAAATTTCCAGGCCAGTCGTTGGCGTTTCCAACAAGAACGGTAGTAAATATGTTATTAAAATAAATGACGTCGAGTTTTGAAATGATACTTGTATTAAATGATTCATACAAACGAAAGATGGAGAAAAAATTGAGGAAAAGGTGGACGTGAATCTGCTTCTTTTCTCTTCATTAGTCAATATGTCACGAAACTTCCAACTGCACTAGAGTTTCGAGACAACAACCGAGACTCCGTATGCGGTACACACTGCGTAAAGACTGTATCTACAAATGTCATTATTTCTGCTTTTAACAGGTCACCATTGAGGCGTAGCACTGAAAGGGCATATTTTCGTAACACACAAGATATAACACTAGAAACAACTTCAGGAGGTCTTTACCTACCGATAGTTAGTTTTCTGTCTTTTCACTGAAACAAATCGACGCTAAAACGACTCGTTTTCCAGAGATCTCAATTTGCTGATGCTTTGAAACAGCTTGTATTCAGTATACCGTACTGTATCAGAAAGAAACTCCACCAGATACTTTGTTTAACGCCATACAGTATTGCTGATCATGTGTTCTACATAAAACGATGTCACATCTCATTGGCCACGTTCCTCTACACAGGGCAAAATCTGAGATGTCAGATTCTTTATTTCACGCTCGGTAGCATAGTGGAACGTGGAATTCAACTCTTGACGTCACCAGCTCGTCATCCATTTGCGTTTTCACGTCCCATGAGAGGACGGCTTGAGGGAGGGAAGTCTTCAGCTGTTTGTGTATCGTATGCTCTGAGGCGTAATTTGGAGACCAGTGCAGTGTTTGCTTAAACGAACGTGAGAAACCGCCTCAAAACCACGCTCAGGCTGTTAATCCGCCGCGCGGATTCCCTCTGGGACTTGCCCACCTCGCGTCTCACAAGCTAGCGTGATATTCATTAAGCCGTTCTCATACGGGATAATTCAGCTAACGTTGGCGTGGGGCTCTATGAGTATTGCGACGTCACTCCCTATTATTCAACGTTTAGTAGTCACTGTCTCGCATGAACCACAAAAAATGTTCTGCGATACTTCGGCAACATGCTACGAAAGGCTGAACCAATAAGAAGCTAGAAAGCTACGTCACAAGTAGAACTTGGAGAGGTCATACTGTATTGCTTTCAGCTGAAGCCCATATTTCGTGGATTTTACATTATAGCTGACACCCTTTCGAAAAAAAATGGTTCAAATGGCTCTGAGCACTATGGGACTTAACTTCTGAGGTCATCAGTCCCCTAGACTTAGAACTACTTAAACCTAACTAACCTAAGGGCATCACACACATCCACGCCCGAGGCAGGATTCGAACCTGCGACCGTATCAGTCGCGTGGTTCCGGACTGAAGCGCCTAGAACCGCTCGGCCACTCCGGCCGGCTATGAATATTCGCTGAAGCACCAGTACGTTGAGGACGTCTCGTAAAGCCGCAGTTTTGGTATGATTTGTTATAATAAAATGACGGGGAACGTCATATAGTGGTCACGACAGGTTCGAGAACATTTTTCCACACTAATCTGACCCCCCCCCTTTTCCCATCCATCCAACTGCTCCTGTTTTTCCGCTGGTACATTTTCGTCCATGTCAGGTCTCTCTGCTAACTGTGTTACGGACAATACACAAATGTTGCATTTAACCTGTCCTGGCGCCCCTTTCTACTTGTCGCTCCAACTGCCCGCTACTAATTGTGATATGCCCTTTATGGGGACCACATAGTTGTGGCACCTATGGGTAATAAATTTCCGTATTCGATTATTTTTGGGTTATAGCTCGCGTGTTATGATTTACGCCGTTTTAAGGCAACGGGGCATAGAAATTTCAGCAAAAACACGTCGTTCCTGGTAGGATAGTTTTATGATTAAATTTCAGTTAATAACAAACATATCGGCGAGTAAAGCGTTCGGTACGTCGTAACAGAAAACAAGGTCGTTGTGCGACGAAGTTCCATGAAGCTTTGTTGGTGGAGGCACCGACTCACTGAGCTATGTGCAGCGGGTTGACATTTTGATGAATCCATTTCGTTTTTACCTTCACGTTTTCTAAAAGCTTGTGGGTATTTCTTCTTAAATTAGTACAAATAGTTTCTGTAATATCCGGTATTTTTAAATATAAGTGGCCTCTCTCTCAGGAGTTAGTATGTCCGATTCCGTGAAGTTTCATAAGCCGATGTCCTTATTGACTGCACACGGAATTTTCCTTTTCGTCTTGCAACGTGTTCATGGACATGATAGTGTATACTTACATATTCTATAGACAGAACAACGCGACTAGCACATGGACAGTCTAGGGAATGTGAGTTTTAATAGCGCTATGGTAGTAATTTTTCCGTTTCCGTAAATAAACTGTGCGGTGTGGGAGCCAGATACAGCCTACAGCTGCTGCAGGAGAACGCTACAACTGAAAATCACGTTAATCAACACGTTTCCGTGTGATGAGGGCGCTGTTTCTTGGTTGACTTTCCCGTCCGCGGTCATATCAACGTTAGTTGCCTCGTCCGATGTATGTGCAGCTTTACACTATGCGAGCAAGCCTGCCTGTAAACTGCAGTACATTCACCTGCCTTTACCTATCCATATCCTTACATTTCTTCCCTGTTTTAAGGTTTTAACATTTAGCAACGCTATGACACGGCGTCACTTGGCCATGTTTGCTTTGCTCCAGGGAAATGGCGACATCGTCAAACAGTTGCTAGACTCATTCACATTTGCTCCGAGGTACGATTACAGTTCAGAACATGGTGTCGTAGTTCCTCGAAATATTATAATGCGTCCTTCTTCTATGGTGTCCAAAAAGTAAAAAAAATAAAAGAGGGAGAGACAAAAAAAATTTCAGCAGCGACGCAGCTGCTCAAAGATAGCGCACAACCCGTAAAACATCATGTTGTGACTACATAACTTCCCGCGGGAAGAATGCTGCAGCTAAGGTGGGAGGGTTCATTTTAATAGGCGTCCAACGGCGACAGGAATCAAATAAGTTCATGTATTACTGCCGTCGTTTTCTTATTTCTATTACTTGAATTTTTATGAGAGTTTTGTACAAGTGTACTTCAGTACTGTGCACTTACAATTAAACCTAGAACTGGCTGAAAAAAATCAAATCATGAGTAATATACGGTGTTCGTTCAGTAAACAATGCCCCAATTTTTTTTTCTCAGAACATATTTATTCTTAAGAGTAACAGTTTGGTGAAAATGTTAGTCAATATTTCTTTCTCGTGCGCTATATTTTTACGTAGTCTCCGTCACTTGTAACCTCCCCAGAAAAATTTTACGTGACACTGTTATATAGAAATGGAGCCAAGAAGCAATATCGTCCCCACAGAAATATTTAAATAAAATAATATAATAATAAATGGGAGCCAAGTGTAACCTCCCGCAATGAAATCTACTGACAATGACAATTAAACAAAAATTAGCAATCTGACCCAAGTATAAGCTCCTCACAAAAAAATGAAAGTCGATTCAGTGATAAGAAAATCTCAGTGATAATGATAATTCAACTAAACCGAAATATCGGTCTTTGGCACTGTGCAAAAATCAGAATTAAATTCTTACCTCATTGTAACTGCTAGTCAAATTTCTGCTCTTATTCTTGCGCACAGCTTGGAGGAACTGCATTGCAAATAATAATATTCTTTTTTTTTTTGTAATTTAACTGAAATTTGTCTTTAAGGGAAGTGGAATAAAATCGTTAAAATAAAATTTTTTTTTGTAAAATTGCTTTTGAAATCAAAATTATTATTGGGCACTTGTTGGAAATTAATTACAATAAATAAACTTTACATTATCTGATGATTACCTTAATTAACAATATACCTCATTCAGCATCTTGACCAGAATGCCATGTCGACGCTCGCCGACTGCGTCCCGCTCGCGACCGTGACAGGACCAGACCACTACTGAACTGCTCTCAACGACTACTAACAGAGTACTGCTCTAAATGACTACTCACTGAGTACAGCACGCAACACTCGCGCGGTCAAGCGCAGACTAACCACGATTATAGGCTCTCTGGTCAAAGATTTTAACGTGCCTCACCATCGCTGCTATGTTACATACGTGTTTCATAACCCTCCACTGGGGGGGGCAAAAATTTGGCAGCGATGGTGAGTCATTTGGACTTGCCATCGCAAGAAATTTTTACAATTTACAGAATATTCAAATTTAGTACATAAATTAAATGTTGTGCACATGCACCGAGTACAAAATATATCAGACAAAGACAGGATGTGAGTACAAAACATAGTAGTAAATCAGAAAACTGTATATACAAATTATTTGACAGATAACAAAGTGCACATGCACTGAAAAAATTCTTTAGCATTTGCAGAACAAATAAATGGCAAAAAATCGTGTTGATAAGTGACATGAGTGTACTCGCACTGGAGTTGAGAACATATTAGCAATATACGAAATGTATATACAATTAGTAACAAATGACATAAGTGCATACGCACTGAAGTATTGAATATACAGAATGAGTACAAATCATATTGAAAAATGGGAAAAGTGCACAGGCACTGAAGTTCAGTAGAAAACATATTAACACACAACATAAGTGCACTTGCACTATAGTTCAGAACATATCATTAAAATAAAATACTAAAAAAAATGTATATTCAATATAAAAGACAAGAGTGCACATACTGTACTTGAGAACAAATCGAAAAAATGTCTTAGGCATTTTTGCAATAAATAAACATAATGGCAAAAATCATATCGACAAGTGACATAACTGTACTCGCACTGGAGTTCAGCGAATCAAAAAAAAATGTATAGTCATGAACATAAATAATGTTAGCAAAAAATTATTTTCACTATGTGACAAGAATTAGGATAGGAAAGGGAAGGATTGCATCATGGTTGTAGCACACAGCTGTTCTGAAAGTCCATATCTTTCCACAGAAGTACAACACCAAGTGACACAATTTGCAGTTCTTTTCCCATCAGAATCCATCAGTGTAGCCAAGACACTGAACTCTCGTAGTAATATTTCATGTTCTCATTTTGGCAGTACATTAGGTACACCAAACAGTGGGACCATAATAACGTCTTCATCGCTCATGGTGGTGGACAGCATGTCGTGTCAACACCACGCTTTTACAAGGCACACCAACGTAGAAGTAGTGCAAACCCAAAGGTAGTGCTCCATGATCACTAGGATAGACAGGACAAATGGACATTGCAGTAATTCAGGGTAGTTAGCTCATGAGGTGAAGGACATTAACTCACATAATATTGACAATTACAGTTTTCATTTGCGGCATTCATAGCCCAGTGTTGAACATTTCTGTACCACGAATGTAGTATTACAGAAAAATGTTCATTAATTGTTTTACATAGAATCAGTAACCTTCTTTTCCTAGTTACAAAGCATTATTAAATAATCGCATTCTTTTCCATAAACCATAATTAATTCTTTTCCATATACCATAATTAATCATTGGTCATTCCAATAGTATTAATCACTAGCCTTCTCTTAATTACAAAGCATTATGAAGCAATCGCATTCTTTTCCAGTTACAAAGTAAGGCATCGTTAATTAATTATTTGTCATTTCAATAGTAATAATCATTAGCCTTTTCCTATTTACAAAGCATTATGAAGCAATCGCATTCTTTTTCAGTTACAAAGTATGGCATCGTTAATTAATTATTTGTCATTTCAATAGTAATAATCATTAGCCTTTTCCTATTTACAAAGCATTATGAAGCAATCGCATTCTTTTTCAGTTACAAAGTATGGCATCGTTAATTAATTATTTGTCATTTCAATAGTAATAATCATTAGCCTTTTCCTATTTACAAAGCATTATGAAGCAATCGCATTCTTTTACAGTTACAAAATAAGGCATCGTTAAGTAATTATTTGTCATTTCAATAGTAATAATCATTAGCTTTTGCCTAATTACAAAGCGTTATTACACAATCACATTCTTTTTCAGTTACAAAGTATGGCATCGTTAATTAATTATTTGTCATTTCAATAGTAATAATCATTAGCCTTTTCCTATTTACAAAGCATTATGAAGCAATCGCATTCTTTTTCAGTTACAAAGTATGGCATCGTTAATTAATTATTTGTCATTTCAATAGTAATAATCATTAGCCTTTTCCTATTTACAAAGCATTATTACACAATCACATTCTTTTTCAGTTACAAAGTATGGCATCGTTAATTAATTATTTGTCATTTCAATAGTAATAATCATTAGCCTTTTCCTATTTACAAAGCATTATGAAGCAATCGCATTCTTTTTCAGTTACAAAGTATGGCATCGTTAATTAATTATTTGTCATTTCAATAGTAATAATCATTAGCCTTTTCCTATTTACAAAGCATTATGAAGCAATCGCATTCTTTTTCAGTTACAAAATAAGGCATCGTTAAGTAATTATTTGTCATTTCAATAGTAATAATCATTAGCTTTTTCCTAATTACAAAGCATTATTACACAATCACATTCTTTCCCAATTATAAAGCATAACATAATTAATTCGTTATTTTCCAAGTGACATATTATTCATTGCTGATCAGCATTACTCAGAATTATCATAAACTAGTGACATTATGTGGGACTGGTAATACATTTTTTTTTGTTTTGTGCTAGCAAAGCATTGCTTTTGGTAATTATAAGAGAAAGCAAGAAGAGAAAAAAGAAAAAAATTGGTACTGGGTTGTTACTGTAAATAAAAAATGTGTAACGTCATTCGTCATGAGTCAGCTGTAGCAAGGTTATGTAACAAGGCAGTATATGTGATCACATTTATAAATGATAAACACAAATGGGTCAAAAAAAATGCAAGTACTAGAACAGGTATAATAAGTAACAGGTTTAGTATGTATCATGAAAAACTTCTCCTGGAAAAAATACAAAATGGATTATTGACCTGAAAGAAGAAACGCACACTATGCTGAAAAGTAGTGAACTTCGAATTAACAAGTAGTGAAATGTGTATAAACATGTGTTCCATAGCTGTCCTTTCCAAAACTTTCCGTCATCCTACTATGCAATATAACACGTGCTGTCAAAACAAACTGCAACAAATACTTAAATAACTACGTAGCATAAATACATAACTTCATCTGTAATGAAAAAAAAACTTCATTATCAATCACTTCATTATCCATATTATCATAACTTCATTATTATCATCACCTGTAAAGAAAAACTTCATTATTCATAGTAGCACACTCTTCATCATTATTCATCATTACTCATTATCATCTGCAAAAAATCACTTCATTACTCATTACACAACTATTCCTTATCTCTAGCATATTTCATCACTAAAACTAAGATGTGTAGTTCTGTCCGACAGCCTGCATCAATCGCCTCGTATTCTGAAAGAAAAAATTAGTTAAGACTGCTATTCTACGATGAGTATAGTATATTCTTGTTAATGCTTGTTAATCCTGATCCATTTACTCTTCCTCACAAAGTTATTGCATCTTCTATCGTTTATTCCGTAGGTAAAATTCCCATTTCTGTTGAATTTATTTCTTACACACATCATTTCTTTCTGAAATTGATGAATAGAGAATAACGTCTTGCATTTAAATTATATACCCACTAAGTAATTACTGATTAACGGTAATATAATTAAGCATACAGCATAACATGACAGAAAACGTAATATGTCGAAAGCACAGACAGTGTTCAAAGGCAAAATGTACAGAGAATATCACAATGCAGCAGCAAAAAAAATGTAAAAGTCACGATGTTGAGATGTCATAAGGCCAAAAAAAAATGTCAAAGTCGACTGGTGTGTGTTATATCTTAACTATTTCACAGTGCATATAGACAAAACTGGAATACAATCGTACATAAAAGTGGAAAATGTGCATGGTCTGATGTGTAACGACAAGAAAAGCGACCCGCTAACCTTACCTTGCCGGGCACTTGCCAAGAAAAAATACGATAATCATCAGTAATTAGTCAGGTGAAATAATTGCATTAGTAAATGGCATCATAGCATGTTACATCATAAAGTGATTTCATTCAATAAACGGTTTAATGTTTGATATATGGTGATTGCCTTTCGATTTTCTGGTTCTCAAAGTTTCGACGTGTACAACATTGGGGTGAGGGATGCTGCGAATCCGATATGGACCTGCGTATAGAAGTTCAAATTTACTGCACTTACCTTTTAATTTGCTGGATAAATAGTGTGTACGTACTAATATTTTCTGTCCAACGTGAAAGTCGCGGCGTGTACAAACCTGTTTTTGCTGTCTTCTCCGGCGCTCTGCGGCACGTTTGATGTTGTTCAGCGCAATGTCAATTATTTCGTGGTGTCGTAAGCGACGAGATGTGGGAAAATTTACAAATTCTTTAATTTTGTTTGGTGGTTCAACGTTTTTCAGTATAACAGACGGAGATAGCATAGAGGATTCATTTGGAATGGAATTAATTACATCTTGGAATGAGAGTATGTGTGTATCCCAATCAATATGTCTTTTGTGGCAGTATATTCGGCACAGCTTACCAATTTCTTTCATTAACCGTTCACAGGGGTTCGAAGAAGCGTGGTACTTGGATATATAGATCGGAGAAATGTTTCTGGCTCGTAACATGCGTGTCCATATGCTACTACGAAATTGAGATCCATTGTCAGAAATTACTTTCATCACATGCCCTACATGAAATAGAAAATGTTTTACAAATGCTTTCGAAACAGTTTTAGCAGTAGCTTTGCGTAACGGAGTGAAAGTAACAAATTTTGAAGTGAGCTCAACAGCGACAAAAATGTAGCAAAAACCTCTATTAGTTCTGGGAATCGGACCAAAAATGTCTACTGCGGCCATGTGTCTTAATTTAACAGGTACAATGGGATATAAAGGAGGAATATGTGAAGTGGTGTCTGATTTAGCTTTCTGGCAAATTTTACAAGACGCTAAAACTCGTCGTATACGTTTCTCCATATTGTTAAAATAACAGTTCTGTCTCAGTATAAGAAAACATTTTCGTGCTCCGTAATGTGCGTAACTTAAATGAGTGTACCAGATTAATTTGTTAACAAGTTCGTCAGGGATGCATAATAACCAATTGTTGCTGTCAGGATGAGAGCGGCGAAACAGAATGTCATTGCATACAGTGTAATGGTTCCTAATCGTAACATTATTCTTATCTTGCCAAAGCTGTTTAATTTCTTTCCACACGTTGTCTTTACTTTGCTCTTGTGCTATGTCCTGTAATGACGATGAGATAAAATTTTCAAATGCTACTTGCTGAATGTACATGACACTGAAATTTGTTTTGCAGAAGTTAGTTGCTACGTCTTGCTGATTGTTGCCGAGAGAACGCGATAGTGCGTCTGCTATAACATTTTGTGTGCCGGGAATGTGAACTATTGTAAAATTAAATTCCTGTAAATAAAGTTTCCATCTGCTTAATCTGTCGTGAGTGAATTTAGCTGAAAGTAAAAACTGTATCGCTCTGTGATCAGTGTAAACGGTGGTATGTCTGCCATAAAGAAAGTGCCGAAATCTCGTAAAAGCCCATACAACACATAATGTTTCCAATTCTGTAACGGAGTAATTTCGTTCAGCGGGTGACAAAATGCGGCTCGCAAATGCGATGTTTTTAATTACTATAGAACCATCTTCTTCAATTTCCTGAAAAATATGTACGCCTAAAGCTGTGTTGGAACTGTCGGTGGCAATGGAAAAATTTCTGGTAAGATATGGGTGCGATAAAAGTGGAGCATTCAACAAAGCATGTTTCAGGTTCACAAATTCAGAATGTGCTTGCTTATCCCAAGACCAAATACTGTTTTTACCTGTCAGTTGACATAATCTAGGTGTGTCTAAAGCGGAGTGATGAATAAATTTACGAAAAAAGTTAATTAAACCCAAAAAGCTGCGTAATTGTTTCTTCGTCGTAGGAACAGTAATGTCACGTAAAGCTTGAAGTTTTTCCGGATCAGGCGCAATGCCTTCTGCTGAAATTACGTGTCCAAGAAATTTTATAGAAGTTTTGCCAAAGTGCGATTTACTTAGGTTAACTGTGAGTCCTTGTGCATGGAAAGTTTGTAACAGTTGTTCAAGAATCAGATTGTGTTCCGACCAGTTAGCTTCTGCGATAAGAATGTCGTCTACATATGTCGTAATTCTGTCCTTAAGTTCTGTCGGAAGTATTGTGTTCAAACCGCGAATAAAAGCTGCAGAAGAAATAGTTAAGCCGAATGGTAATTTACAAAATTGATAACAGTCGCCGAAACAGAGAAAAGCTGTATATTTTCTGCAATTTGGATGAAGTTGAATTTGCCAAAATCCCGATTTCAAATCTAATGTAGAATAAATAGCAGTACCGTGAAATTTCTGTAAAAGTTCCTCTAGTGTCTGCGGTTGATCTGTTTCATTAATAATTATGTCATTAATGTGACGTGAATCAAGTACGAGGCGAAGTGAGCCATCTTTTTTCTTAACAATATGCAACGGGTTTATGTACGGACTAACTGCTGGTTCTATAATTCCTTGGTCAAGCATATCCTGCAATTCTTTTTTAACTTGTTCTCTGTGAATATATGGAATGGGATAATGCTTTGCTTTAAATGTGTCGTGCTGTTTCACTTGAAATTCATACATAAAACCGGACATAGTACCAGGAATGTTGTCAAAAACTGGAGCTTGCTGTAAAAGAATTTTGTGTAATTGCGTACGTTCGTCGTCTGTAGTTGCACTGCTTTGTCTAACTTTATCGGAAATCATTTGCATCACGTCGTAGTCAGCTTCGTCTGGAGTATTACCGTTGTGTACGTACGTATCCGTGAACAATGTGGGATTACAGTCTATGCCACGTGATACGGAAATGACCTCTGTGCGATTAATTGTTTGTTCTTCCGCAGATAGTGAGTACTGAAATTCTAAAGCCAATTGTGCATCCTCATCCTTTAACATTAAAAAGGAATTTTGAATATCAATAATAGCGTCGTGTTGTACCAGAAAATTATTACCTAAAATTACGTCTGTTGTCAGTAAAGGAACAATCCAAAAATTAGAGTGGAAAGTATGACCTCCAATACAAAATGATAAATGTGTCTGCAATTTAACGTCTACTCCTTTACTCGATACTGCTCCTTTCACTTTTGTTTTGCCTAAAGGTAATGTCGGATAGGTATTCTCTTTGTTGCACTCGTTAAAAGTCTCCTCATTTATTACTGATATAGGTGATCCGGAATCAATTACTGCTGAGAATTTTGATGAACCAATTTTAATTTCGATGACAGGATGTGAAATAGTTTTCTGAACAAATGGTCTTTCCTGCAAGAGAGTGTCTCTGATATCGTCAAAAGTAATTACATTCTCGTGAACAACATTTTGCGTGTCAAACGTAGTGCTTGTGTTATTGGAAGATGCGATCTGTACATTATCTAGTCAGATTCTGTCTGACGTGTTATTATTATTAGGAGGATTCTGTGGCATTTCTACGATTTGAACTGTCCTATTACTTCTTCCAGACGTATTACGCTCTGGATGGTACCTACTGTCGGGTTCATTCATGAGAATATGTTCTTGTTGATTACTTTGTTGCTGGTAAGACCGACTGTTATTATATGTACGCTGATAATTGTGCTCATCGTTTTTACGTCTGTCGTGATAGTCATTCCTATACGGTGCATTGCGATAGGAATTGAAATATTGTCTTCTTTGTACGTAGTTGTTTCCTTGCTGTCGTGCGTTACTATTTGTTGTATCAGGGACTATACGTGCTCGCGGCGGAACATTAAAGCCTGGTTGACCTTGTGCATTACATTGTTGGTTACGTATGCTAACCGGTTGGTTTTGATGTTGTTGTTGTGAAATACCTCTATTGTTACTAAAGTGTGGTTCCTGTTGCTGAAAATTTTGACGATATTGATAATCTGAATTTTGTCTGTGATTTAAGTTCTGGTAGTTGTCGTTCCTAAAGCGTCTGTTACTTTTCCTATTGAAATTACGTCCCTGATCATAATTACTGTAAGTTTGTTGACCTTGGTTATTATACGAAAAGTTTTTGTTTACAAATGAATAATCAGATTGCTGTACTTCTAAAAGCTGTAACAGATCCCTGAATGCTGAAATGTTTTCCTTTTGCTGACCCGTTAGAAGTGACACTCGTAATGACCGTGGTAATTTGGAAATGCATAATTGTATAAGTGCGGATTCACTGTACGGTTCACTTAGGTACTGGTTCTGTTGCACCATGTGCTCAAAAAATTGCGTCACACTGGGAAAATTTGAGTTCTCGTAATTCGGCAAACTAATTAACTGATCTTTAATTCCGCGCTGTGTCGTCTTCGACCAGTACGCTGATAGAAAAGCATTCTGAAATTCCTCTACTGAGTAGCATTGCCTCGCGATCGGTCTCATACGAGTTGCCGGTTCGCCTTCCAAAAAGCTGCAAATAAATTCAAGTTTATGCGTAACAGGCCAAGTCGGTGGAAGAGCAAAGCTAAATTGTTGAATCCAATCCAGCGGGTGAATCTGCGTTCTATCGTTTTTAAAAACTTTAAACTTTCTCACTGACAGAAAATGTTTGTAATCGAAATTATCGTCTCTGTGTGATGCAACAGGTTCAGGATCGTAAGAGTATCTATTGAACTGTGGTTGTTCGGAATCTAAGTCCCGTACTCTCTGTAGATTACTCAAATTATACGCACTGCGTGAGTCTGGCAAATGTTCGAATGGTGGCGCCTGCTATGATGTGTTATTAACAGAAATATTTTTAATCTCTGTTACTTCTTGCTGTAAACTCGACAGTTTTCTACGCAACGTGTTGTTAGACGAGTCAATCTCATTAATTGTCTGCTGTAAATTTTGAAATTCAGGTGTTTGGTTAAATGAAACCGGTGCAGTATCGTCTGATTTATTATCATTACTACTTTCAATAGCATCAATACGACTGGCTAATTCATCATATTTTTCAGTCAGTATTTTTGCCTGATCATCGATTCTAGAATCGGACGCATTAATCTGTTTTTGCAACTTACGCGTAGTTTCGCTCAGTTTTTTAACATCAGCTTTGATGATATCGCAATCCTGTGTTAGTTCTAATTGTTCGAATCTGTCTGTTACTGTTTGAATATTTACAGTGTGTGTATCTGTTTTTGATTTAAGATTGGAAATTTCGTCACGTAATTCTGTGTTCGACTGTTTGATGGAATTAATTTCGTCGGACACTGAGGCAATATTGTTGTCTACGTATGTCTTCGCTTTCGCGAACATTTTACGTTTGTCTTCTTGTCTCTGAGCCGTGATTGTTTCCATGACTTGTCGTTTTACTTTGTTCTGATCTTGAATAAATTTGCGAAAACGCGTATCACTGTTCTGTATGAGCTGATTAAAGCGTTCGTCAATCTGAGTGTTCTGTTGTTCGAATTTCGCGTCTATCTTTGCGTCCACTGTGCGCGAAAGTTCTACCGTCATTGCTTTAAACTCGTCCCGTAATTGTGTAGCTTTTTCAGAGCATTGTTTAGCGACTGTACTAATTTCCGCTCTAAGTGTTTCTGTTGCGGCTGTTTGCATTTCCCTTAATTCCTGCGCAACAGACTTAATTTCTTCGCTATTTTTTTGTGAACAAGCCTCAATTTCTGCGCGCAACTGTTCCTTAGTGTCATGGCACTGCGCGGCAACGGCTCTAATTTGTTCACTAAGCTGTCTGGAATTGTCGTCTAATTTTTCATTTTGATGTCTGACCTGTTCACTAAGTTGTTTGAAATTTTCTTTAAATTGTTTGTTATCTTCGCTCTGTTGTCTGACCTGTTCACTAAGTTCTTTGTGATTTTTGTCTTGTCTTTCATTCTGTTGTTTAAATTCTTCCCTAAATTGTAGCAGTATTGCCAAAATTGGATCCGACACAAAATTAGCATTTCTATTCTCTGTGCTGTTTAACGGTGGATCTGGAATTGTCTCGCTTTCTGTAACCATTTGGTTATTCCGAGACTTACAAAAAGGTTTGCCAGTCGAATGTACACAGTCGGTCACTATTTCGGAATGAAATGGATCCGCCGTACTTTGTGTATCCTGTTCATTTTCATTAGAAAAATTCGTCTGTACATTACTTGAATTCTCCGAACCGGGTGCGTTAAGCTGGGCAGCGCTCATTACAATAGACCGCTCCGCGTCATCAATTGTCGTCAATTTAACAGACGAGACAATTGAGTTCGTTTGTTCCTCATTAAGATAAAAGTCACCATTAGTGGTTGTAATGCACTGATTGTTAGTGAACGCAGGATTGTCATCATTACACTGCGTGTCACAATTACTATCGGTCACGTTGTTTAAGTCGGTAAATTCATTCATAATACCTCGCGATACACTATTCATAGTCTTTCGCGGCATTTTTACAGTAGTCACAATTATTCACAAAACAATAGACACAAATGCAAAAACAACACACAAATACAACAGAGCAACGAATTGCCGTTGACCTGTAGAAAGAAAGTCACAAGATTAGTAAAAGCGTAGCGCCAAATCCTAATTATATCTAAGCAAATAAGAGCAGATATCTGACTGTTGTTCAAAAGACTCTCAACGAAATTCGATCCTGGACTGGGTGTCGCCAAGTGTAACCTCCCCAGAAAAATTTTACGTGACACTGTTATATAGAAATGGAGCCAAGAAGCAATATCGTCCCCACAGAAATATTTAAATAAAATAATATAATAATAAATGGGAGCCAAGTGTAACCTCCCGCAATGAAATCTACTGACAATGACAATTAAACAAAAATTAGCAATCTGACCCAAGTATAAGCTCCTCACAAAAAAATGAAAGTCGATTCAGTGATAAGAAAATCTCAGTGATAATGATAATTCAATTAAACCGAAATATCGGTCTTTGGCCCTGTGCAAAAATCAGAATTAAATTCTTACCTCATTGTAACTGCTAGTCAAATTTCTGCTCTTATTCTTGCGCACAGCTTGGAGGAACTGCATTGCAAATAATAATATTCTTTTTTTTTTTTGTAATTTAACTGAAATTTGTCTTTAAGGGAAGTGGAATAAAATCGTTAAAATAAAATTTTTTTTTGTAAAATTGCTTTTGAAATCAAAATTATTATTGGGGCACTTGTTGGAAATTAATTACAATAAATAAACTTTACATTATCTGATGATTACCTTAATTAACAATATACCTCATTCAGCATCTTGACCAGAATGCCATGTCGACGCTCGCCGACTGCGTCCCGCTCGCGACCGTGACAGGACCAGACCACTACTGAACTGCTCTCAACGACTACTAACAGAGTACTGCTCTAAATGACTACTCACTGAGTACAGCACGCAACACTCGCGCGGTCAAGCGCAGACTAACCACGATTATAGGCTCTCTGGTCAAAGATTTTAACGTGCCTCACCATCGCTGCTATGTTACATACGTGTTTCACACTCTCTACAGCTCACAGCGAAGTTATTCGAGAGAGAATGTGTGTGTGTGTGTGTGTGTGTGTATGTGTGTGTGTGTGTGTGTGTGTGTGTGTGTGTGTGTGTGTGTATGTTCTGTGTTAGTAAGAGCTCTTGTTCTGTGCTCGTAGTCATGTTTTCGCTGCATGGTTGCCCTGCTGGCAACATATCTTTTTGTTTTAGGCTTAAAGCAATGCATCTCAATGGTCTCAAACTTCTCCAAAAATTAAAAATTCAGATGATAGGCGTTTTCTTTAAATCTTGTGGTCTGTTGTAAGTATTCGTGGAACCCATCTTGAGCACATCTTGCAAAATCCTAGTGTCTCAAACTACTGTACACAGACTCCCGTCGTCACGATAGCTGGAGAGCAAGTTGTGGTGCTGTGATGCTTGTATCTGCCTGTAAAACCAAAAGTAATATGATACGCCTGATCTTTAACTATTACTGGATTCTGCCACAGCTGGGAATATTATACAGTGAAAAACATCTCTCGATACATTAACAGTGTAATTTGAAAACTGATGATGTAAATTAATAAGACACAGTAAAGTCGTTTCGTTTAGTATTACAACATGGTGAGCATGTTAATATTGCGTATCAAAATTTCCGTGGTTATATAATCATCGCAGAAACTATTTTCATCCTCAAGTTTGAAATCTCCATCGACTATCGACGATAACTACCAGAGTCTGAATACAGCACACATAAATTCGTAGAAAAAATGTCTAGAAATAATGACTTTATTAGGATAGTTGGCGATTCCCTGTTGGTACCACCTATACTGATATCTAATACACATGCACTTTTCTCAGATACTTAACTAAGTTGCAAACGCGTCGCGGTGCGAAAGCTGCGGTCATTTGTTTGACGGCACGCGGGACGCATGCTCAGTGTCCTTAGGCCGACCGCCGCATGGCACGTCAATAAATTGCAGGAGCGTCACCCCGAGAGGAATTTATGACGTCATCTACTTGATATATCGGGAAACGCAGAGATAATTTGGATAAGAGGGACAAGCGTCCCGTTCCACACGATAAAGCATATCAAGGCGAGCGTTTTCTGGGCAGTGAAAAAGAGATATTGTCGCTATTTTCGGAGGGCAATACATGTCGTGTATAATGGAATTTCGGATGTCGTGCGACTCCATTTCCGTTAGCCCGGAATTCTGGATCTAACGACTTGCTCCACTGCTGAAACAGCGGTCGACGTCTTTAAGTGCTCCCGAGACGATGCTGCTAGAGTCAATGAGCACTTCTCGGGAGTCATCTGCTGCCTAATGGGTCTTACAGTCTTTGGCAACCACCCAGCACTTTAATAGTATTTATACGAAAAAAATGTTCTGCGTAACATTGGTATACGTTAATGTTGCCTGAGGAAGCAATGTGCCTTGCGCGGAAAACATAGGAAACTAGTAAGAAAAGACGTTAAGCCCTCGCTGTACTCTAACACTTCCACAAACCATAAAAAATTATATACCTTTAACGAAATATGTTCTGCAGAGAGTGTAGTAAAAGTTGTCAGTGCTGTACGGCTCTCGTAGCGCATAGTTTGCCATTCACATAGCAATAAGTGAAATTCTTGGAATTTCAACCTAGGAATACAAATATCGCAGCGTTTATAAAACAATTTCATTCTTCGAAAATGCGTATAAAGTTACGAAATCCGCTATAAACTGTGAGGACGTCAGTGAAATTTTTTCTTAAAATCTATTCTTGCACGTATGGCTATTGCTAGGATTGTAATCATTTTATTTGTTCACTGGTTTTTATTTTACGCTTTTCGCGAAGTGTGCAGGAATTAGTAACAATAATCATAATAAACCTGTCGAAATATGCAGATGGGGATGTCACTATCAAGCTGCATTGCGTTACAACCATTGAATTTGTTTGTTTTTGCGATAACAATATGCGCAATCTAATATTTCGTTTATTGGTGACCTGAGAGGGTGAAACGTCCCCTTAGAAAAATTTATACATGACTGTGCTTAAACTGACACACAATATTTTTAGCGCAACGCAATCTGACTTTCAAAAATCCCTGCAAAAGAATGGCCCTGACTAACATTAATCTATACTTTTCACAAATCACTTACCTCACCAAAAATCTCCGTTACTCGAACTACTGCAATACAGCGAGCGCCACTACTGCCAGCTAAATAAAAGATTCAAACTACGGAAGTCACTAACTACTGATAGGGATAGTTAGCAAATGAAAGATTTTAATAGAGAACAAACAATGTATTTACCTTAATAGTCATAATATATATAGCAGTTCATAATATCCAGTATAACAAATTTCAAAACTCCGCCATTTCTCTCCCCACATCCACCACTGCTGGCGGCTCACCTCCAACTGCGCAACGCTATGTGCTGTTAACATCCAGCTGCCGCTGCCCAACACTACAATGGCAGACAACAATGCAAACTAGCCACAGACTGCACACAGCACAGCCAGTGATTTTCATATAGAGGGCTACGTAACGTTGCCAATAACAAAACATAAACAGCCTACTTACATAGCCCCCATGCTCCCCACAAAAAATTTTACAAAATATTTTTGGGCAGTGGCCAATAATGATTTGAAAAAATTTTTCATAATTACAATAACAAAGATATCAAATGCACACACTTATTTATACAATGTTGGTCAAAAGCTAAAATTTTCTCACAGTCCATAAAGACAGTCCTGATCATTCATCACAGTAAAACTGCCGTTTCTTTTATCGAAGTCTGAGCAGTAAAAGACAAGTAGTGGATGTCCATGCAGTCTTGAAGAAGTAGTGTTGTCCTTCCAACAGAAAGACAGTGCTGACTCTTGACATGCTGACAGGTAATGGGCCACAACAGAGCAAACCCACAGCAGAGTCAATCAACGTTTTGAAGAAGATTGGTAGGTAGGTCATCACAGAGTAGACCCACTGTAGTCCTGGTAGAGAGTATGGTATTGGTGAGCCACCAGAGGTGCAGACCCACTGTAGTCCTTGTAGAGATGGCCAGCAGCCATCTGCTGCGACTGTGCAGGTGCACAATCACCATCGAAGAGTCTTGCAGAGAAGATAGCAAGTCCATAAACCACCACTTGTGCACGCACAAAGTTTTTGGAATTGTCCTTAGAACCAGCAATGCTGTTATCCAGTCCCTTGCTGAATTATCAACCCACGTGCAAACACTAACAGTCCCTACTTCTCACATATTGTCCATATACTATGACCAACAGAAACGTGTGCAGTGAAATGGAACTTACAAGTTACTTAATTTGATTAACTGGTGTCAATTACAATATTATAACATGAAAATACAATTACAAAGGTACAAAATACATCATTAAAGAACATAACAATACAGATAACATTTGTAGTACAGGCTTTACAACAGAATAGAAATAAACATATACATCAGTGTTGCAGGAATTATGACATAAGTAAATACATAAAAGATCAGAATAATTATTGAAACATCAACTTTACACATGAGCATTAAAACAAAACAGAATAAATAATGTCTAAACATCTTCACAAGGTAAATATCATATTATTAATGCCAATTATGTTTGAGGATAATAGTATTCCTCATCATAGTGAATGTAGCTTAGTACTAGAAAAACTGTACAGCATAAGTCTTATCAGATAAACATATAAAGACAGGAAGAACATAAATACACAAGGGTACACAAACATATAGAGGGATGACACAAAAGGAAAGGACAGGGTTTGTTTTACTGCAGTATTTTGCATGGAGATCTCCCTTCATTCATCATGATTCCCAAAAGTCCTATCTAAGCCTGCTTTCTGTATTCTATTCATATTTCTTTCAAAATAATTGTTTCTCATTGTACAATACTGATTTTGGCCCAAATCTTTTTCATATAACTTCGCAATGCATTCTTTACCTATTCTCCATAGTCAGTTTCTTATATAGTCTACCCCTCTTAAGCTAACTTAAATCTACTGAGCTCAGATATATATACCAAGGGACGAGGCAATGCAGCATGACATAGAACAATTAATATAAACAGCAATAAAAAAAAACGCAGATTTGCGAAGCAAGCAGCATTAAGAAATTAGCAAAGCAATTGTAATATTACAACTAATATAAGGCACTGTGCAGCAAACAAGGAAAACTAGCTTAGAAGAGTAACACAAAGTCAAATTCAGTAACACTACGCCTGGCAAACAGCAGTAACTTATACCTAAACATGACATAGCTCAAGCAAAAAAAAAAAAAACATTACACTAAAGACAACAATGCAGACAAGGGAAATGCATATTCACATCTTAATGTCTATGTAATTAAAGTGGTGCACCACAACAACTTATTGTAAAAAAAATATTACCATGTACTTGAAAAGAAAGTTATGTGTCCAGTTACTGTTACTAGTCCCTTCTTATTGTTCTTTCCTTTCCAAGTGCTCCTTTTTTAAAGAATGTGGATTACAAAATTATTATTTAATAGATCTGTTGACAGAAAGTGTTCACATTAGCAAATGCATTTTATTTTATAAAAGCAATGCTGCAACACAGCTGGAAACCAGTATCAAGTGAAATAAGCAACTACGAAAAGCAAAGCATAAAAATATCATTCAATAGTCATGTGACATTTCATAAATTAGTAGAAATTCTCTCAACTCTCGTAGAAAGATGCTTGTCGTAATCAGGTGTGCAGATGTAAAAATATTTCTCGTCATTTCATTAGGCATTTCAGTAAATATCATAAATTACGAGCTCCACAGTATGCTTTCAACAAGGAAATGTCAATAGCGAGGATAATGGCCTCCCCTTTTTTTTCTACCTGTGCTTCTGGAAAGGCACACCCTAATGGCTTGTTCTCCAGGTGTCTGACACACCTGTGTGCTGACGACGCACGTGCAGGTGGTCACTTAACTTTCTTACGGAAATATTTACGACAGCAGTTTCCGCTACAGTGACAGTCTCATATAAAATATTTCACAGGTCAAGAATTTGCGTTGCAAATGTGTAGAAGTAAATCTTACAGCATAATACACATCGTCATCATAAAAAATATCATAACATCTCAGTCAGTTCTCAAAATCGTCGTAGCTTCCTCCAATAATTTCAAAACCTAAAAAAATTCTCTGCTCATGTCAAAAGTGTCATCTGCCTCAAACGTACTTTAAAAATCGTGATCTCATACCAAATATATCATTCAAAGCTCTCATAATATCACAATGGGTCTGAAAAAATATGAACAGTTCACAAAGTACAGACAGAATATAATTTCATAAGTGTGAAGTTACCCAACTGTGTAATTGCATAAACATGTGTCACTGATGTAGTAAAAAAAATGTTTGTCTCTCAGTTAAATGATCAGATAGCTGTGTAATTCGTGTGTTAGAGGAATATGGTACCGATGTGTAAAGTTGTATGAGCAAATACCATATTAGCTAGGGCTCCTTATGTTCGCCAAACACATGGTACACAAAGTAGGCGTGTACCCCCCTTGAGGATAAATGTAATTATACCCTCAGGTGTTACAGATTACAGCAATGGAATGAAATGTATCACGGAAAACTTTCTTTGTAATTCAAAAATCTTTAAAAATAAATGTTTTAAGTACAAAATTAATCACTCAAATACATGTCCTGTAGCGCTAAATGTGGGTCTTGCTGTAAGAAAATCTCTGTGGGAGTGTCATAGTTATCGTCTTCCGAAAGCTAAGTTCAGCAGAAGCCAATGTACTTACCTCATGATAAACAAAAGTGAAATGCTTTGCGTATAGATTTCTTAGTTATTACGCTTATTGCTGTGATGAAGAAATTACTGTGCTGTAATGTATTGTTGTGCTACGGAAAAGGCTGTCTCATTGTAGCTATACCACAAAAGTTACTACTAAAACATGTTTTGCTTTCCAGAAGGATTCAGAAAAAAACTGTGCCGATATGAAACAGAAACACCGCAAACAGATTCTAAGTCTGACAAAGCATACTAGCAATGTAAAGTGAAAAGTTATATGGCAAAGACAAAGTTAAAAAGCAGATTATCTTTCAATAAATGGTTTCACATGTGAAATGTGGTGTAGCCCTTTGCTCTTCCTAGTACGCAGAGTTTCAACTTTAATGCAATTATCATGCGGTATTCGTCCGTAAAGAATACTGGAATTTTGCTCAAGGTTAGCGTCAGTGTTATTTTTCCCTGAGCCGGCGGGCGCAGGTGGCTGCCTGCGGTGCGAGTCATTGTCTGTTTCTTTGTTGGCGCGCGCCGTTACTGGGATTAGGAGACCTAACATCTACAAATTCACTGTGACGAGAGGGCCCTACTCTGTTTAAATCCCGCCAGTTCTGATGCAGTTCAGGTCTGTCGTTACGATCATATCGTCTGTTGTCATGTCGGTAGTTCCTGTAGCTTCTTTCTTGTCGGTTAAGTGGTTGAGAATTTCTCCCTGAATCGTAACTGCGCGCTGGACTGTTGCGTCTGAAGTTATTCTGTCTCCCGTGATAATAATTGTTCTGGTTGCCAAATTGTCTGTTTCTATGATTGTCTCTGTCATATTCATTACTACGGAAATGCGATCTTTCTCTGTAACTATCACTCTGCCAGTGGTTGTCATACGGGTGGTGTCTGTTTTGGTCACGATTTACGTTGTAAGAATAGGCTTGTTGTGGCCATTTATTGTTTCTGTCGTCACGGAATTGTGACGGATGTCACGTGTAGTGATTGTTTTCCTGTTTTCGCATCCCGCGACTGTCTGTGTCAATTTCTAATTCTTGTAAGAGTCCCTCAAAAGCTTCAATGTCGTCTTTGCAACGTCCTGCCAAAATAATATGCCGTAAATGTTCAGGTAGTTTGATTAAGCAAATGCGGATGAGTTCTGAGGGGCTGTATGGGTTTGACAGGTACTGATTCTTATGCAACATGTCTTCAAAATATTTCATAAGACTGGAAAATTCAGATTGTTCGAAACGTTTCATCATTATGATGCTATGTTTTACTCGGTCTTGTGTAGCTTGAGACCAATATGCTGAGAGGAAGGCATGTTAAAATTTTCCTTCACTGTGACAATCGTGAATGACCAATCGCATTCTTACAGCTGGTTCATTCTCCAAGTAGCCACACATAAATTCTAACCTGTGCTCCAATGACCAGTTGGGAGGAAAACAATGAGAGAATTGATGGAGCCACGCTTGTGGATGAATGTCGTTGGCAGAGTTCTTAAACGTTGTGAATTTACGTGTAGTAATGAACAGCTTATAATCAAAATCATCACGTCGGCGAGTCGCATGTCGGTCAATGTTACGTCGTTTCGGCGGTTCCATCTCAAAATTCGGTGTACCTTGCCAATTTCTTTCATAATTTCCGAAGTGCCCTGTGTTATTAATTTGTGGCTGTTCTGTATTTCTATGTCCCTCTTCCCGTATTGGAGCGCGAGTGTCCTCTGAAATACATAATTCTTGTATTACCTGTGTCAGCTGATCTTGTACTTCCCGGATTTCTCTTTGATGTTGCGTATCAATTTGATTCAGATTTTGTTTCAGTTTCCTAATTTGTTCGCTCTCTTCTGTGTCATTAAAGACTACCGGTTTTGTGTCATTCAGATTATCATCTACCTTCGTAGATAAGTTATTTAGCTGATCCGAAAGTTCAACTACTTTCTCTGATAATGAACTAATTTCCTCCATGTGTCTTTCTACTGTGTCCTTTAAGTTTTCCTGAGTTTTTGCAAGTTGCGTAACCGAATCGGTAGATGCAACTGAGTCAATTTCAACCCACAAGGTCTCATGATTTTCATGAACAATAGTTTGCAGTTCTTTTATGGCTGCTTCATGATTCTGTAATGCATTTTCATGAGGCGAAAAAATAGGTTGAAAATGCTCACAAATTTGTGTTTTTACGTCATTACACACTTTCTGACATTTCGACTCAATGTTATGTAACTCAGCAGTTAAATCTTCACGTGTTTGTTCGAGAGTTTGTTCCAATGAGTCTAACTTTTGAAGCTTTTGCTGTGTTTGTCTCTGATTTTGTTCCATTGTGTGTAACTGTTGCTGTGTTTGTCTCTGGTGTTGTTCCATTGTGTCTAACTTTTGAAGATTTTGTCCCATTTGTCTCTGATTTTGTTCCATTTGTTGCATTAATTGCAATAATAATGTATTAGTGTCTGGAATCTGTTTCTCTATGCTTTTTGGCAGTGCATTTTCACCGGCAACATTCACATTTTGGCAAGCAGAAAATGTGTCTTGACTCATTTGAGAAAACGGTGAGGACGCAAAACCTGAATCTACAGTATTTGCAAAATTGTGTCCTATCATTTCGGATTCCTGAGGCGAGCTGTTGCCGACAGATCGATCGATAATGCTTCCCTGTTCACTACCTGTTTGACTGTCTACACCATTATTTGCCGCCCGCTCCATCTCCCTATGCACAATTACCAAATTACTACTTCGAATGTCTGTTAATTCACTACCCAGTGGTGCTGATAAGCTACGCTCGTCGTCACTATTATTTCTCAGTTTACTTTGAAGCCTAGTGTTACGTTTTTCACACGTCGTTATTGTCACAATATTTCACACGATAACACAGAAAAGCACAATTTGAAGAGCAAAAATAAGAGAACACATTAACATAGTACTGAAAATAATATCTAGTTAATTGCAGCTGCGAAATACTTGGTGCAAATCTACATGCATGCCACAACTGTTTTACTGTACAACAGTGAAAGGCTGTAACTACAAAGGAGATTCTCTCTACAATTACGCAATAGCAATAAACAAAATCTACACTAATTACACAAACTACAAGAAAAACTCAGAAGATTCCAGTGAGGTATCCTCGGCTAAGTGTCGACATATGGAACGTCCCCTTAGAACATTTTATACACGACTGTGCTGATAAACCTCTTACACTATTTGCTTTTCAAACAGCTGAGCAAAACTGAACGTACTCAAACATTCACTAAAGTGACACACAATATTTTTAGCGCAACGCTATCTGACTTTCAAAAATCCCTACAAAAGAATGGCCCTGACTAACATTAAACTATGCCTTTCACAAATAACTTACCTCACAAAAATCTTCATTACTCGAACTACTGCAATACAGCGAGCGCCACTATTGACAGCTTAATAGTCATAATATATATATAGCAGTTCATGACAAATTACAAAACTCCGCCATCTCTCTCCCCACATCCACCACTGCTGGGGGCTCACCTCAACTGCGCAACGCTACGCGCTGTTCACATCCAGCTGCCGCTGCCCAACACTACAATGGCAGACAACAATGCAAACTATCCACAGTCTGCACACAGCACAGCCAGTGATTTTCATATAGAGCGCTACGTAACGTTGCCAATAAGAAAACATAAACAGCCTCCTTACATAGAGAAAACATAAACAGCCTACTTACAAGGGGTGCATTCATTCGCGTATATGTAAACGAATGCAGTGGTTCGTTCATCAGGAATGAGACTGATCTGACGATATTAGTTTGCAGAAGAGATAGCAAAATAGTCCACGCATAATTTTGCGAAGTCTCTAGCTTCGCTCAGCGAATTATGTAAGTCGTGTTTCACAATACACTCACTGTTAAATGTTCTGATCTGTGTTAGAACTTATGGCCCTCTTTCTCCGTGGTCAGTGCATTACGATCTTAGTAAGTTACACACAAATTCCTTGCAATGCCTATCTACGATTACACTAGATGGAACACCACGACGGTAGCAAGATTCGTTACATGTCAGGACGTGCCCTCAAGCGATAGCGAGATGCATCTAACAAGGAAATGAATTTCAAATACTTACAAATCAATACATACCTTAGCAGATTCCGGATCTACTGTTAATGACTGATTCCGGTTAACTTTTTATGGCACTGTCAATTTATTTCTTAGTATACCAAAAATTAAATTCAAATTGGTTAACGATTAAAAACGGAGAGAGAAGAGAGAGCATAACAGATAGGTTCCTGAGTTACTGAGGAACAAAAAGTTGGAATACAAATTCGCGTATGATCGGTTTGAGAAGGTGTGATTGTTTGCTCAAGATGGCAGCGACATGTAAGTTTAGATAAAAATTCGGTTCGAATTTGTTAATGTAATGCTTTTCAGACAGGCACAAGCCTCACTACTCTCCTTCAACAGTAGGTTTACTAACAGCACGCTTAACGAAATGTATCCTGTTGTGTCAAAATTACACTACCGGCCATTAAAATTGTTGCACCACGACGATGACGTGCTACACACGCGAAAATTAACCGACAGGATGACGATGCTGAGATATGCAAATGATTAGCTTTTCAGAGCCTTCACACAAGGTTGGCGCCGGTGGCGACACCTACAACGTGCTGACATGAGGAAAGATTCCAAGCGATTTCTCTTACACAAACAGCAGTTGACCGGCGTTGCCTGGTGACTCGTTGTTGTGATACCTCGTGTAAGGAGCAGAAATGCGTACCATCACGTTTCCGACTTCGATAAAGGTCGATCGCGATTGCGGTTTATCGTATTGCGACATTGCTGTTCGCGTTGATCCAATGACTGTTAGCAGAATATGAAATCGTTGGGTTCAGGAGGGTAATATGGAACGCCGTGCTGCATCCCAACGGCGTCGTATCACACTAGCAGTCGAGATGACATGCATCTTATCTGCATGGCTATAACGGATCGTGCAGCCACGTCTCGATCCCTGAGTCAGCAGATGGGGACGTTTGCTAGTCAACAACCATCTGCACAAACCGTTCGACGACATTTGCAGCAGCATGGACTATCAGCTCGGAGACCATGGCTGCGGTTACCCTTGATGCTGCATCACAGACAGGAGCACCTGCGATGGTGTACTCAATGACGAACCTGGGTGCACGAATAAAAAAAACGTCATTTTTCGGATGAATCCAGGTTCTGTTTACAGCATCATGATGGTCACATCCGTGTTTCGCGACATTGCGGTGAACGCACATTGGAAGCGTGTATTCGTCATCGCCATACTGGCGTATCACCCGGCGTTGTGGTATGGGATGCCATTGGTTACACATCTCGGTCACCTCTTGTTCGCATTGACGGCACTTTGAACAGTGGACGTTACATTTCAGATGTGTTACGACTCGTGGCTCTACCCTTCATTCGATCCCTGCGAAACCCTATATTTCAGCAGGATAATGCACGACCGGCCTTTCTGGATACAGAAAATGTTTGACTGCTGCCCTGGCCAGCGCGTTCTCCAGATCTCTCACCAATTGAAAACGTCTGGTCAATGGTGGCCGGGCAACTGGCTCGTCACAATACGCCAGTCACTGCACTTGATGAACTGTGGTATCGTGTTTAAGCAGCATGGGCAGTTGTACCTGTACACCCCATCCAAGCTCTGTTTGACTCAATGTCCAGGACCGTTATTAAGGCCAGAGGCGGTTGTTCTGGGTACTGATTTCTCAAGATCTATGCACCCTAATTGCGTGAAAATGTAATCACATGTCAGCTCTAGTATAATATATTTGTCCAATGAATACCCGTTTATCATCTGCATTTCTTCTTGGTGTAGCAATTGTAATGGCCAGTAGTGTATTTTAGCAGGCTATCCACGTAAACTGTCTTCTAATTATGAAGACAACACTGTTGTGAAGGTATTAATTATGACGTTCCTGCGGATTGTGTGAACTTGTATCCTACTTTAATAGTGTGGCAACAATGGTCGTAATAATTTTGAGTGGTTTAAAGTGGCGAAGTAGTATACTGTGGTATGAATAAAATTTGAATGATTCATTGATTAATTAATTAATTGTTTCAGTAGGGAAGTTGACATGCGTTATTAATGATATACCCCGATCTAACGATTTTGAAAAATATTTCACCCTTAAATTAAGCAAATGAGACATTTTTCTATGTCACGTTAGCTTCCGTTCGGAAAGTGGGTGCACTCAACGACTGTTATGTGGCACTCAGAGACTGTTATGTGGCTTATAAATTATAGAGTGCAACAATGAGTCGTCCTTTTTTAGATTTTATTACGCAATTCGATTCCCAATCCACTATTGCATTGAGAATGGCTAGCCACTAGCCGAAATCTGGATATGCGTAATAAAATCGAAAAAAAGGACGACTGATTGCTGCACTCTATAACTCATAAAATTTTTCTTTGTAATAACAGAGACATTATCTTTTTTAGTTTTTACATCACAAATCTGAAAGTTTTGATAATGGACATTATTATTTCATGTATTTTCATGAACAGACATTAATTGGGAAGGATTATAAATATCTAGTCTTCCTAGAAGCTAGTAAACGTATATTTGGGAGCCATTAAATCCATTACAAATGTAATTCTGCACAATATCCTATTAGTGGGCAACGTTACATGAACAGAAGAAATGAATCATTAACCGAATGCTACAGTGACTTTTTATCTTTGAGTTATACATTTCACATTCTCTTCATTTGATGACAGTTGTTCAGCACGACCTATTCAGAAAACTTTTAATTCTAGTGGGATATAGATACGAGAACCTTACAACGAGGTGTAATATTAAGTTTAAGACTTTTGCTTTCTCGTCGAGGCCGTACTACAGAGGGATCAATAGTTTTGTCACGCATTTTAAATTCGCACAAATAAACAATAAATTACCGTTCCCGCTCACTGTTTACGTCACACTGGCGCCATCGTTTGGGAAGATACAAGACACGGCGGTGAGGGTGGGGAAAAAATGGAGCAACTGATCAAATCAAAACTGTTCACTTCTAGAACGACCTTCGAAACATGTGTTTACCTAACATTTCATCATCAGTTCGTTTTTAGATTATAAGTGTTGATTTGTGTTGTAGAAAAGAGTGTGTCACGTGGGTGTCTCGACTTCTGACAGATATGCACAAAAAGCAGCTAATGTGTGCTGCTCAGGCCTTTTCTCACTCTATACGACAAGAATTGCGAAGAGCTTTTGAACTACTTTTAATGGTGAAGAGTCCTGGGTTCCGCATAAAGGCTCAGAAGCAAAGCGCCACTCTATGGAATGGTATCATTCACGAACCGCCCCCCTCCCTCTCCCCCAGAAAAGGAACTGACAAATTCCCACCAACGAAAAATTTATGGCCACAGAGTTGTTGGGTCGAAAATGCGTCTTTCTAGTCGAATATAGGCCTGGAGAGGAGATCACCAACGCAGACAGTGACTTGGTGTCATGTCGTTTAGCAACTACCCCGCGCTTTACAAAACAAACGGCGCGGGTTGTGCAGCGACATCGAGCTTCTTCACGAAAAAGTTCGCAAGCGTTCAGCTGCGATTACGTGGCATGTTTTTGAACTACGGTCTTGTAGGCCGGACTTTGCCTCGAGTGATTATCATGGGTTTTCCAAACTGAATGGTTATTTGAGCAGAAATCACTACGGAAATGACAACGAACCGAAAGAGAACTACGGTGCAGGGGTCTCCATAATTTTTGGCACTGTCAACCACTTGATATTTTAGGAAATTGGGAGTGTGATTATAGTATGTTCGCTTTTTAACGGACACTGTGGTACGAGAAGAAGGGTGCACCCTCTTCGCCGTCTTGCTCAATGCTGACAAGACGTATACGGTTTTTGAACCGTGCCGGTCATCTAGTATGTATGGTAGACATTTGACAGACATGGATAATAAGGTTTCGCGGAAACAGATTTTTACGCAGTCATTCATGTTCACATGTGGTACTTACATGCACCAAATAATATGAAATTAAGTCAAGACTATTCTGATACAAAAATTCAATCACTAAGAGAGGAATGACGTTCCAAATATTTATTATACTTCTTTTTCACAACAAATATAAACCAGTTGCGCAAGAGAGTAATAAACTAAACACCGTGTGCAGCAAATTTAAGAGCAGAGAAAACAAAAAAGTAAGATAATGATTTTATTTCCATCACTATGTGTTTTATTTATTTGTACGCATACCATCTGAAATGTTCTTGCGTGTCACCGGTGGTAGCTGTACCACCGTGTGGGAAATCCTGCGTTAGTAAATGATTCAACAACTTGTCGGCAGTTTCGTTTTTCATGCTAGTGTTATGACAGATGATGGATTTGAACGGTGACAACGTAGAAAAAATAGTTTAAACGTCAACATATGTGGTAAACTAAGTTTTCTTTTTTATGTCGAATAACGTATAATGGAGGCAACTGTTTTTTATTGTAAGTCGTTGTCAGCAGTCGAAATTTTGAGAATATTGAAACCAGTCTCCGTTATTAACGGGTTAAGCTCCGAAGTAAACCTGTGACTTCTTCCCACTAGCGATCACAATAAACAGCTTTGCGTATTATTCAAATTTCCATTAATACTTTAGCCATTGTGCACAACGGAAACATAATATCAAATTGAAACTATGCCTTAGTGCATCCGCTATGATGTTTGTTAAATAATGCTGACCTAATTATGGGAGAAGTTATAGGAAGCAGGATTCATAATCGGAAGTCGTTTTCACAAACTACTCAACTTTTCTTCAGATTTAAAAACCACGAGGGCTCTTACTCCTTTGCTAGTCTTGGGAAACATAAACACACAAAATTACCATGAAAAAACAAACCTAATAATGTGGGACTTTTGCTGATATTGTTAGAAGAATATTCAGAGTTGCTCATTTGCGCAACTCACATTTTTCAAACAAACAAGAGAAATAACTCAATGATCTCCGCATCTAAGTTGACAAACAACCAGACATACGCGAGCTGTTCAGAGTACGGACTCTGAGATATGAAAGTAACACCCCACGCTATAGCAAAAATCGACGTTACGTGTTCAGACTGCTCCGTCAGCATGGGACAAAGGCCAGGAAGCGAATAATAGTCAGCACGGGATAATGGAAAGAATGCTAAGTTCAATGAACTGAGAACAGTCTTTCTTTGGAGGAGCAGCGGAAAGCATGTAGCCAATGAGACGAACTTAAATGCTCCAGAACATGAATATAGTGGGGAACGTCTCCGTGGTAAAGCGTACAGATATGCATAGACAATTTCTAAGGTTGATGTCGAGTTTAAACTGTCTTCCTTTATTAGATGATGCCGGACACACAGTTTTCAGAAAATCAGGCATTACGCGTCATAGGCCTTTCAGAATTACTGTTGAGGTTTGGGTAAGTTTCTGATCTTTGATGGACTCGGAAAGACAGGATTCTTGTTCATATCCACCCTGAATAGACATCTGGTACTTCATAAGGGGGCTGTTGGGGTAAATCAACACTGAGGCCGCGCGTTAGTGATCAAGTCCCAGAAACGGAAAGTTCAGAGTACTCTGGGCATGCCCAGGGAGCTATCCCCAAATCGCGGCTCAACTTGAGCGAAGTCTTCTTGCTGTAACTCCACAGTAGACGCAGGATGTCTTTGCAAGTCAAGTTACGGAATCTTCATTGTATATTTAGAAATAGACTTTGCATGGGGGCTTAATTAAATAAAATGCAAATAATATTTAATTTTTTAGTAGATGACTGTCCGGTTACGCAGTCTCGTAAACGGTTGGCCCTGACCAGTATTAGTACGCAATCTGACTGCATAGCATAACAACAAGGAATGAAACAAAACTTCCGTTAACACAATTAATTAATTAAGTCCCCAGCAACTATAAAACCTACGAAACAACAAAACACAAATGTAACTGTTCTGTGTGTGGGAGTGTGATTCAACGTACACATCTGGCACGGTTCTTCCCCAATAAGACAAGATATTTTAAATACCATTTACACTGAATTAATTAAATAAAACTGAAATACTATAATTGCACATAAATACCACAAATACAGTCTAATACAAGAACACGACCCAGATGCTTTGTTGACTGAACCTGTGACCAAGAGGCATTATTGTTTAAGACATTGAAATAATAAAAAAAGGAATTTTTTTTACCTTCATATATATTGACGAAAAGCACATTACAGCATCCCTAATCCAACAACATCTGGTGTCTAGCCCATCAAAACAATATGACAACATCTGAACAAACACTTTCCATGGGAACTTCTCAACAACGACACGCTACTGCAACATCTCCACAAGCACTCTCTACCACCGCTTCTCGACAAGAACTCTTACGACGACTTCACGACAACCAATGCCTACCACCGCTTCTGAACAACTACTGCCAGTGGAGGCGGCTGAATAATACTCTTTGGCGCAATCTCTGGCGCTGTGACTCAGTGTAGCCACCTTTCAACTTCTCGAATTGTATGCGGCTAGTGTGTGGGCTTCTAATTTCATTCTTGTTGTACTGTTGAAGGCTGAGTACAGGGGCTAAATTTCCACTACATTTAATATCAAATGTTTGAAATGGCTCTGAGCACTATGGGACTAAACTTGTAAAGTCATCAGCCCCTGGAACCTATAACTTCTTAAATCTAACTAGCCTAAGGACATCACACACATTCATGCCCGAGGCAGGATTCGAACCTGCGACCGTAGCGGTCGTGCAGTTCCAAACTGTAGCGTCTAGAACCGCTCGGCCACCCCGGCCGGCATTTAATATCATCCAAAGTTTCCAGATAATCTATTTTGAGATTGTCTCCACAGGTTTAACTATCACACACACACACACACACACACACACACACACACACACACACATACGCACACACAAAAACCAACACACGCTGCGGTTCACCTGCGATTTTTAAATACAATTGTGACCATGGTTTCGACTGAGCAAATGCTCTGTTCATTGTAGTCTTGCCATTGGTGTTTCGCAACTATTTTGTGTATCTTGCTTTTCACTACTTTTTTCTTACGACAAACAGGTTTACGATTTTTAAAGCTCAGTGGGCTCCTACGTTCTTTTTACCATACAATTTGTCCTGCTTGCAAACGAGCATACCAGCACAAAAAACAAGCTGCATTTCCAACTGCACTAGAGATTAGTAAATTTTCAAACTTTTATTTAGTAAACTTCTTGCTTGCTTTCAGTTCGCTATTTCTCTTGACGCAAGTGCAATATATTTAGAAAAAATCAACCTGCGTCAACGAAACTTGATGATGATGTTAGTGATTCACTATACTGGATGAATCTTATTAACGTTTCAAATCCCTGAACCGACATAGATGAGGCTGAGACAAGTAACTTACTGACAGATGGGGGCACAAATGTTGGGAAATACTTCAAAATTGGATGACAAATGTTGACAATGTGACGTCACCAAGTGACTTAATTCGCCGCACATGCAGTGGTACAGTCTATCAGTCTGTCGCACCTGATCATTCCTACCCAAGCCAAGAATTCACATCGACGTTGCTCCGGGCCTATGCGAGCCTTGGTCTGCCAGGCAACATTTTCTTGAATTACGTTAGATAATAATGTGTTTACACTGAGATAAGATTTATTATTTTATTTCCCGTCTCACGGTCTCTTCTGAAGTATAAGCTTCCGACTTGCATCGATAGTAGTAAATGGCCTAAATATTCTCAAATAAATAAAGTCTGTAAAGAAAACAGACGAGACAAAAGGAAAGAAACACAAAACTGGAACATCTCTTGTTTGGTTACATCACGGATGATAATTTTTTAACTTCTACGTTTACAAGAGATCTCATTTACAAGACGTATACGGAAACGAAGTAGCGTAGTGGAGCAATGTGCAGCACTGCCAAGGATAGGATCGACAAGCCCAATCGCTGCACGTGCGGCTAGGCGTCATCTAGTGACGTCATATGTTCAACATTTGTCATCAACGTTTGGTGCGTTTTCCGACGTTTGCACCCCATGTGTTTTACATTAAATTACTTGTCTCATCGTCATCTGTGTCACTTCGGGGTTTTTTAAATGTTAACAAAACTCACCCAGCATGTTGACACATTTTTCCCAAGCACGGATGAGTTGGCAGAGACATTAATTGAAGAAGTCTCCACTTCGGCTGGAGGAGGAGTGAATTGAAATTTGACGGTCTATATAAACAGCATGCGTGACTGTGTCCAGGACGGAATGAGCTGGGGCTGTATCGTGGAGTAGAAACACCCAATAGTACAGCTTCACGCTACGTCTTAACAGTCTCCTGTAATTTAGTTAGGAGCTTTTGGCAGTATGTTACTGTGACCGTTACCCCTTATGACCACACTGTGTTAGCACTATACTATGACAGTTCAGAGACACATCAAACCACGGCATCACCTTGCCAGTTGATGGTTGGGTCTTCACCTTTTTCGGCGGTGATGATCCATGCGTCTCTGCCGCTGCTTTACGTCAGTGTCTCAGGGCTGTGGTGACACATCCAGCACACTTCTATGGTGATTAGGCGGCTTAAGAAGCCACTTAGACTGACCAAACGTGGCGGCAATGTTTCTCCTGCTGTCTCGATTAGGACAGCACTCCGAATGCGCGTGAACAGTGAAGCAACCCAGTGTTCGGTAACTCTTGTCATGTTCAAAATTTGGTGCAGGATAAGAAGTAATCCGAGACCGATTTTCACTTTTTCCATTATCGCGCTCGACTGTGATATGCCACACTTCTAGCACCAGATTCTACACTTCTCATACGATTCCCGGATTTTTATAGAGAGATGGTCCGCCGATTCGTTCGTCGTCATTGAGACTTGTCTGACCACACTGAAAGCATCTGTACCATCTTACCACTGTGTTGTGGAATGGTTCATTGTTAGCGAACATTTTCGCCAACTCGTTGCTGCGTTGTTTCTGCCAAAATGCTCAACCCTGTTTACCTCACAATACTCCACTTTATCAGTTGGATGCCCCGTCCTTAAGGTTCCGAACCACAGTCTGAAAAAATGAGAGTGGGGGTAGTTTCGAAACGATTGTGATGTGATTGTAAACACTGCTTTCAGAGTGCTGATTCAATTTCGCACGCTGATACTCTACCAGCTGCACAACGTACAGCGCCATCTGTTAGCAGCAGAATTTTATAACGACAATAGGCTTGCGTAGACTACCATAAAAAAGCTTAGAATACGGTAGTTTTCCTAGAGCTTTGGTCATTTAAGATCAGAGCTTCGTTACCTGTACGTCAGGTACATTGCAGACCTACCGGCTGCTACCTCATTTCGATCTCTTTGTATCGTATATGATCAGTGTCTTACTAGATTCACCTAGAAACCAGAATCGGTGAACCGTCAAACTCAGTGAAGATATAAGAGTGTTTCACAATTCAAGTTACATACTTCTAGAAGTTGTGGAGGAAATTTGGTAGATCAAGTTTTCCACAGGAACCCATATCCGGAAACGTTATGCAAAGACGCTACAGAGCGTCAAAGTTATAGGCGCTGCGACTCCTAGGATGATGAAGAAGAATAAATGTATCAATCTGAGACAAGGGTTCCTGAACCGCAAACGAACGAGTCGAACGTTACGGTTCTGATACCTCTGGCGGTGGGATACATGAACTGGTACTTCAATAAAGGACTTGCGTGTCACAGCAGCATAAATGATCAAGTGCTCGTAACTCTTAAGGTATGCATTTTATAGCCCATGTTTACTAGACATGGTTTCCTTGTTTTGGTCCATACTACCAACTTTGACAGTTGAGTACCCTACAATCTTAGCAACGACAGTACCAGTACATGCATTCCACTATCAGAGGTACGAAAACGGTTTTCGTCAGTTACCTTCATATCTGTTACTTAAAAATAGACTGCATTTATAGCATAATGGAAATTTCCAATTTTTAATTCAGGTTTTATACGAAAATTGTTGATCTGGAACGTGAAAAAGAAGGACTTGTAGTAAAAATAGAGAATTAATGAAAATCTATCATAAAGCACTAGAAAACAATTTCCTAAAAAAACTGTTCAGTTTTGTATAAACAACTTTGGCACTTACCAATAATAACAACAAAATTTTGCCTTTGATCACGGTGAAGAGCATTGTACTGAGTACAAAGTAACAACAGTAATTACAGCACAAGACAGATTTATTTTATCTTTACATGTGACGCGTTTCGCCTGTTCTATGCATCATCAGACAATCTGGGAAATTTACAAGTGGTATGGGTATAAATTGCTATTAAAGGCAATAACAAATGAATAAACTAAAAATGATAAGAGAAAGACATTCACCGATAGGACTTCGGAGCACAGGGCCCTATATGTGTTTCGGGGGGGGGGGGGGGGGGGGAGGGGTATAAATTTCCACTCATAAAATTTTTTCCGGTAAGCTCAGTTATGCTGCAGTATTTTATAAGTAGAAAATTTATACCTCTCACTACCACTGAAACCCAAATGTGGCCCTGTGCTTTATAGTCCAATCAGTGTATGTCTTCCTCTCGTTACTTTTAATTTATTCATTTATTATTGCCTTTAACAGCAATTTATACTAGTATTAGTTTGTAATTTCCCCAGATTGTCTGTCGATGCTTAGAATAGGCGAAACGCGTCATATGTGAAGATTAAATAAACCTACCTTGTGCAACCAAAACTGTTTTCTCTGTTCTAAGGATCTACTGCGGTTGCTGCACCAGTGTTGTCACTGTTGTAGTCGTGGAGTGCAGTGGTTTCAACATTAGTTAACCATATTTTTTATGTTCGTGGATGTAGACCGTATTTTTATCAAAAGAAACTGCTTTGGTTACATAAAAGAGCAAAAGTTATGCGATTAGCTAATTTTTATTACTTGTAAAATGCAGTTTATTTTTTAAGGACGTAAAATACACTGTGGACTAATTATGAACGATTCGGCTCCCAATTTCACTTACACGTTTATCTGTGTTTCTTTCCCTATCAATGCTACGACTGTGTCCCGTAATCCTGCCGTTTACTATGTCGTTTATGTAATGTACCAAAACTAAAGAACAATAGTTTTGAAAGAGCGCAGTTCTGTAATCCGATTAGAATTACTTGATAGTTGTCACTTCTCGCGTTGGAGGTGGTTTCCCCCAACCAGAGCGCTAAGCGTCACTCCAGAACCATTCGCCGTCTCCAAACTGCCACAAAAACTGATAGGTTCTGATTACCTATCTGGCATTTTTTCTGGGTGTATTTGGATTCAGAATCACAGGTCTAGCACTTTTATTTCATATTTAATCACAAATGACAACGACACCAAAAGACAAAACACTGCTCGATCTTCCTCAAAAGACGCGATTCAGTGGCCCATATACGTTTAGCGCCACTATCAAGATCAGTTTACGTTAGATAAGCTATGCACGAAATTGCATGAAGCCGAAATTTTAAATGCTGCAATTCATCGTTACGTGTGGTTAACGACAATCATTAATGTAATAACGTAATTTATTGTTGTTCAAATGGTTCAAATGGCTCTGAGCACTATGGGACAACATCTGAGGTCATCAGTCCCCTAGAACTTACAACTACTTATACGTAACTAACCCAAGGACATCACTGCCCCAAGCAGGATTCGATCCTACGACTGTACCGGTCGCGCGATTCCAGACTGAAGCACCTAGAACCGCTCGGTCACAACGGCCGGCATTTTACTGGTGCAACATAGCGTAATGGGTAGCGTATTAACCTTCTGTGTTGAAAGTCGTATGTTTAAATTTTTTTACATGCAACGAAATTCTATATCATTCTAATTCTCAAAAAAGGCTTCGATTACCATTCTTATTCAGTTACTTGATTTGAACGTAGCGTATTACGAGACTATGGTTAGCTTAGGACGTGAGTTTAAATTCAGAGCTATAAAATACTTCGTCCGCCGCAGATCTGTCATTGATCACTTAAAATAAGCTGTAGACAAAACATCTCGCATTTCCGACATACCTTGCGGCGGCCCCTTCCAACGTTGCTCCGCACTACAATTTAACAGCATTTGTAAAGTGAACGCCCATGTTTCGTATCACGTATAACCGAGTGGTAGCCGGCAGCCGATGTATCAACACTGTAGCGGCAACTGAGGGATATCAGCTATCAAATAATTTTAACGGGGTATAGCTGGCAGCTTTTCGATCTATTTCAACACTTATATTCAAAACTTTTACAGCTTTCGCAATAAATGTATAAAGGGCATTCAAATGAAACCCAGTCACTAGTGTAAAGTAACGCTAACGATTTTATTAACTCAAAAATGTAATTAAACACAGGACACATACTCAACCGCCAAAACTGTTCGCACATTTATCCCATTGCGACACCAGCCAGTCGATTTCATCCTTGAAGAAGGTAGTAGGCTGCTGTCGGATCCAGGCCTGGACCCGGTCACACACTTGTCGTCCGTTGCGAATCGATGTGAGCGAATAGCTTGTTTTAGAGGTCCAAACACATGAAAGTCACACGGTGAAAGGTCGGGGCTGTATGGTGGATGTTCCAACGTTTTGAAACGTCCCCTTTGGAAAATTATGAATTACTGTGCTGGTCAACTTCTACGTTATTTGATACGAAGACAGCTGAGTAAAACTGAATGTACTCAGACAGTTCTCTCTTTACTTATTCTAATCATCACTAAACTGACACACAATGTTTTTTTAGCGCAACGCAGTCTGACTTTCAATAATCCCTACAAAAGAATGGCCCTGACTGACAATAACCTATACCCTTTATGAATCACTTACCTCCAAAAATCTTCGTTAGGCCGGTATTACACTATCAAATTTCTTTGTCAAAGATTTGATCAAAGATGTGATCAAATATTCCGTCAAATATATTTGACAAAGATCTTTGACGTAGCGCTAGAAGGGGTATTACACTGTCATCAAATTTTTCGTCGAAGTTCAAGATGGCTGACAACAACTTGTTATTAATCGCAGCAGTTGTACGTACCCCAATTGCATTGTGTGCACATGCGGAAAAGAAGTGGGGGGAAAATGGAACCATACATACGAGGTTGACAGTCTTAAAAGTCCTGAGATTACAACTTGATAATAAATTCAGTTGGGAGGAGCACATCCCAGAACTGCAGAAATGCCTTAACAAATCTGTTTGCAATTCGAGTGTTAGCAGACATAGGCAACATAAAAATGAAAAAGCTTGCATACTTTCATTCCATAATGTCATATGGTCTAATATTTTGGGGTAAATCTTCAAGTCAAACAAAAGTTTTCAGAGTCCAAAAGCGTGTAGTACGTATTATTTGTGGAGTAAATTCACGGACGTCCTGTAGAAACCTCTTCAAAGAACTGGGTATACTAACTACTGCCTCTCAGTATATTTACTCCTTAATGAAATTTGTCGTAAATAATATATCTCTTTTTCCAACAAACAACTCAGTTCATACATACAATACGAGGAACAAAAATGATCTACACAAGGACTTGAAAGCACTTACTTTAGTTCAAAAAGAGGTCCACTACACAGGAACACTCATCTTCAATAATTTGCCAGCAAACATAAAAAATTTAGCTACAAATAAAGATCAGTTTAAAAGGAGCCTGAAAGACTTACTAGTGGCCAACTCCTACTCCACTGACGAAATTTATAATAGAAACAAATGATGTATTGTATTTATTCATACTATTAGTATTATTATTTCAGCTTAAAAATATTGACATGTTCCACATCCACGAGGATCTCCTTAGCACGGATCTATGGAACGAAAAACTAATCTAATCTGGGTGAAGCCGTGGGTTTTACGACGACACGATAAAAGCATTCAACAAAACTTCTTACGTGAGCTTACAGTGGAAGACGTCAAGTGGTTCATCAATTACTTAAGAATGGATGAGCATACATTCCTGTATGTGCTCAGTGAAGTGTATCCTCATATCACAAAGCACAATATTCACTTAAGAGCTGCTACATCTTCAGAAGACAGGCTCACTGTAACACTCCGATTCCTTGCTACAGGAGAGGGTTATGTTAGGTTAGGTCAGGTCAGGTCAGGTCTGGTCTCCAATCTTCTTGTTTTATTTTTGTATTCAGGGTGCCTCACGTTGTAAAGCGCCTCATAAGCTTCATACATCTCTATTAATTTTGTAGTTGTCGGCACACTCCAATTGTATTTACCGGCAATGTTTATAAAAACACTACAGACGACAGAACGCTGCAGCGATGCTAGCGCTCCATGTGGTAACATGTCACATTGTAGTGAACAGAAGACAAGAGATTTCTTCTACAGCGAGGCCCTAGATTTGGTCAAATATTGGACGACATTTGACAAAGTTCCTATTACACCATCAAATATCTTTGACAAATATTTTGGACAAAGATATTTGACAAAGAAATTTGATAGTGTAATACTGGCCTTACTTGAACTACTGCAATACAGCGAGCGCCAATACTGCCAACTAAATAAAAGATTCCAACTACTGAAGGCACTAACTACTGATAGGTATAGTTAGCAAATGAAAAATTTTGATAGAGAACAAACAAAGTATTAACCTTCATAATGTTCAAAAGTCGTTGTATATATATATATATATATATATATATATATATATATATATATATATGTCAATTCATGATATCCATCTTTACAAATACACGTCCAGATCGTCTGCTTATAGCAACCTCTCAAAATTCTGGCATCTCTCTCTCTCCACATCCACCACTGCTGGCGGCTCGCCTCCAACTGCCCAAGGCTGTGCGCTGTTCACATCCAACTGCCGAAGACAAGCGAATATTCCAACAATGAGTCCAACCAGCCACAGACTGCACTCAGCACAGTCAGTGATTTTCATACAGAGCGCTACATGGCGTTACCAACATAAAAACCTAAACAGCCTACTTACAGTTTCTCACGGGAACTGATGCAATGTCTTCTTCCAGTACTCGCGCCCCTCAAGGAAACGTTTACGCCATTCCACAACACTTCAGAGACTCAGACTGTACTCACCGTACACAGCCTTCATCTGTCGATACATTTCACGGCCTCCAACTCCGCCCCCGCCAAAAATCGAATCATTCCTCGTTGCTCCGGTTTACTCCCCTGCATGTTCGGCAGTGTACCGTAACTTCTGTGACCACCTTCTCTTCGACGTGAAACCACACTGGCGCTATGCAATATCCAAACCTGCAGTTGCTTGGTGCCACCTTACGTGTAAGGCTAAGCTAGACCCACTGACCAGGCTTCGTTTGAATGAACCTCACATCTTTTGTAGCACTCGTCTATCGATTTTAGTTTTTGAGCTACTTCATTTTGAAATCAGGGACTCCTTCGCTTGACACCCCGTACTTGCACACTGACAAAATATTGATTGAGTAAATTTACTTTTCCGAGGTGATACGCTTACAGATCACCTGTTGAAGCTCAGTTGACAGACATACGTGTTTGGGACCTCTACGTGATGATGTTGTGTTTGCAGCGACGTCTCCTCTCAAGGTGTGGACAGCAGAGAGCGACGCAAAGTAGCCGCAGCAGCTTGTCTGATGCAGCGGCCGACAACTATCTAATTGCCTCCTCGGTCGTAGCAGGCTCGCCTCCACCGCCGCGGCGGGAAACTCCATTAGCCAAGAAATACTGCGCTCGTGGGAAATATGGGGGTTCCCCGGCTCGTGCATTCCTCAGCGTAATGAAATACCGCCGCACGCGGCGTGATAAAAGCCGGGATGCTTCCCGGCCACTGAGCGACCAGTGGGCGTGGTATTATCTCTCGCCGGGGGAGAGTGCGCATTCGGCTCACGTCCACAGTGCACCGCTGTAAATTCGAGTATGCCCGGGATTTGCGGCGGCGTGATTCGTCAGCTTGTACGTCGGTCGCCTCTGTGATTCGCGACCAGTTGGTTGCTGCTGCCACAGCGAAAGCACTGTCGGTTGACTAGACAGACGATTGAAATTCGCTAGTGTCCAGTTATAGCGGAGGTTGTACGACTTATGAGGAATCGGACTGCGGCGCTTACACCGGGTTACACATCTTGTATGTGCGCAAGTACGAAAAGGTTTGCCACTAGATCACGGCTCCCTTACAAACAATAATAAACTCGTTGTTCCTTCGAGACGAAGCTAACAGGTGTAACAGTAAGGAAGAAGGAATGAGGATTGGGCTTAGCGACTCGGCGACAGCGAGGTCATCAGAGACGAAGCACAAGCTCGGATCGTCCTTTCAATGGAACCATCCCGGCATTTGCCTGGAGCGATTTGGGGAACTAACGGAAAACCTAAATCTGGATGGCCGGATTCGCGTTTGAATCGTCGTCCTCCAGAATACGAGCGCAGTGTGCTAAGGTGCAATTGTAATGACGGAATTATATCAAAGAAGTGTTCTTAAATCTTTATAATATATCGAAGGCCGTCCTGTGTGGCCGAGCGGTTCTAGGCGCTACAGTCTGGAACCGCACGACCGCTACGGTCGCAGGTGCGAATCCTGCCTCGAGCATGGATGTGTGTGATGTCTTTAGGTTAGTTAGATTTAAGTAGTTCTAAGTTCTAGGGGACTGATTACCTCTGATGTTGAGTCCCATAGCGCTCAGAGCCATTTGAACCATTATATCCCATTTAGACGATGAACTGAATCTTTGATATAAATTGGTGATTTTTGTACGCATAATAGCCAACCAGTGGCATTCTGAATTTTATACGGTAGATTTTACTATTAAGTACTTCTCGAGCCACTGCAGGCTCATCGTCATATGGAACTGTTACAGGAACGTTACTCTCTGGAAGATGTGGAGCTAGACGCTAGGGGTGTGCTGTTGATGGAACCTACGGAATTTTGGCCATATATTACCAAATGTTTTAAGAAACGAAATGAAAATATTTGCATTTAGGTCACTTACTCTACACTGCCCGATGGTATCCATGATCAACGCATTCAGATAAAATACATTTTAGACAGTTTAAATACACACACAGTATACAGGTGCACTTGGTTTCACTGTAAACTGACACCAAACATAAGTACGAAGAGTAAGAAGACAGTTTGCCACAGCGTGATCTTTGTCATGAGATGTGTTAAATTACGTATTAAAATGTATACATGCATATTTAATGGATGCAAGCGAACACTGAAAGCTGCAGGTCTTCCCATACACAGACAATACGCGTGTGTTATGGATAAAAGAAAGTGACAGATAAACAAACAGAGGGAGATATTTACTAAATAAAATACAATACCGAGATTGGGAAATCGAGCAGGCAAGGCGTTGCTGCCCCACGATCTATCCATTTATTTGGGAGATGTTAATTTAAATTATGCCGGAAGCAGTGAGGAAGCTATGAGGATTCCAGCATGATGGAACCCCACCCCATTTTGCCGTTGATGTCAAAGAATATTTAGACAGTATTTTCCCCAAGTGGGGGATTGGGAGGGAGGATGGAGTGCAGTACTAAGGCTATCACGTCGCCCTGACATCACTCACGTGGATTTCTTTTTGTGGTGGTAGCGTTTGGGGTACTGGAAGCCGACAGACATTCCAAAACATCTGCTTGCCTGTGTGGTTGAAGCTGAATCCATTATTCGAGACCGGCAATGTAAAACGTACTAAGCGCCAAATTTGACATATATCAGGAGAATGAAATGCACAATGTATTTCTGTCTGTACATAACAAAAATCGTTCAAAAGGCTCTGAGCGCTATGGGACTTAACATCTGAGGTCATCAGTCCCCTAGAACTTAGAACTACTTAAAGCTAACTAACCTAAGGACATCACACACATCTATGCCCGAGGCAGGATTCGAATCTGCGACCGTAGCAGTAGCGCGGTTCCCGACTGAAGCGCCTACAGGCCACAGAGGCCGGCTGTACAAAACAATTTAGTATAAAAAATCTGAGGACGCATTTTAGTACCACAAAACTATGCAGCACACTACATCACAAAATAATGAAACAAATTAGAAGATAAATATTTTTTTAAGAACGTTCCAATTGTCATACCAGGAAACTGTATGATTCTAAGTGCCAATAAGAAAGTTTTTACAAGAGTATTACTGAAAAAAGCAAACAGCAACAAGCCACTGGTAATAATGCTCTTTATTTAGGGCAATAGCCCAGTTACTGGTTTTCAACCGACAGCCTCATCTTCAGACGATTGTTTACGTTTATATTATATCTCTTGTTACTTACATTGGATGTTGGTCGTTTCTTTTTGCACAACTGATGTAAGGAACAAGAAATGCAATATAATATTAGGTCTACAATTTCGCTTCCGCCGTTTTGCAGTAGACAGCAGTAGTGGAAATAGTGCAAGTCGTAGGTCGTAAGTCTCATACAGTAAGCTTAGGCATTTGAGAACATAACGACATCTGAATATTAGTCGATTTTTGATTGCATCGTAAAGTTATTCTCGGCAGAATATGTCAACTTACGAGGTCAATTCTCGTCATCTGCGGGAGATTTTAATTTTCTGCTTTGATGCGAAAAAATCTGTGGCTGTGGCTCATAAAAAGCTGGGCAATGCCTATGATGGGACGTCTGATAGTGACAGAACTTTGCAGAAAATGGTCTCCATGCTTCAAGAACGGTGAATTTAACGTTGAAGACCGGCATGGCTGTGAAAGAGAGAAAGCTTTCGATGCTACTGCAACCGACGAGAAAAATCACAGGAGATTGTTATGGAAAGTAATTGATGTGTTTGAGCCGAGCACTGAAAGAAAAACGGTCTCAGTACAACTATATACATGAAAACGTGATTTTGCAGCATGATAGTGCTCGACCTCATGTCGCAAAACCCGCCAAAACGTACCTGGAAACTTTGAAATGAGAAGTCCTAGCCCACCCGCCGTATTCTCCATTGTTCCCTTTGACTAACAACTTTTTAGTTCAATGGCACACGACCTGGTTGGCCAGCGCTTCCTGCCATATGAACAATTGCTAAACTGGATCGATGCATGGATCTTCTCGAAAGACGCCCAGTTCTTCCACCGCGGGATTCGTATGCTCCCCGAAAGATGGGAGAAAGTAGTGGCCAGCGATGGCCAATACTTCGAAACATAAATTTTTGTAAGATGCTCACAATAAAGCCTCGAACTTTGAGAAAAAACGGTGGAAGCGAAGTTGTAGCCCCAGTAGAAACAACCATCTGCTTGTGAACCCGTCGTTTCGAAACTGATAACAGTGTTGTTTGTGTAAGTAAACAGTATTGTTAACACTGGTTGGCTGATATCTTCTTCTTTGCAAGAGTCAATCTGTATTTTGTATGTAGTCACAGTTTCAAAAATATCAGTTTTGAATAAATGGGAGGAAGAAATAAGTTGTTCGAAGTCTCATTAATATTAAGGCGTTACATTTTATTTGTGATCAAACACGAACAGAAATATAGTACTAAGTTATAAAAAAACTGTAGTCAACAAAAACCACTTCTCACATCATTTAAATTGTGCAACTCCTAATGGGGTAACAGCTTGTCGCAAAGACCATGCGTCATATACTAACACGTATTTGAAAGACTTTAGCCATGATTTTGCATCTGGATCAAATCTAGGGACATGCAAGAGAAGACAATAGCAATAAAAACGCGTTTTATAAAGAAATGGCACTTAAGAAGTTTTCCTTTTCCATTCGTTAATTGTTACAGGGATAATGGCAGTAACTTTAGTTAGACAGGCAACCAGCTCTTCTATAGTATCTATCGGTGTCTCAAACACACAACGCTCCATTTCCCATCACAAAAACAAGTCCACAGGAGTGAGTTCGCGAGAACATGGTGGCCTTAAATCTGTCTCCCACCCTACGCCCCCGTCCATCGCTCAGGGAAAATATTGTCTGAATGTTCTCTGGAATCAGTGACAAAGTCTTATGGGGCCTCGCCTTGCTGGAGCCATAATCGTTGCTTGACTGATAGTGGGACATATTCCAACATCACAAAGAGACGGTAATTTCCCCCACACAACATCACAAAGCATTTTAGGCAGAAGGTGCGGCCCAAAATTTGTGCTAAAAATCTGCTGAGAGTAGAACACACGAGTAATATATATATATATATATATATATATATATATATATATATAGAGAGAGAGAGAGAGAGAGAGAGAGAGAGAGAGACCAAAGGACTTAAACAGAAGCAACAAGATTCAAATGTACATATGGTTATTTTTTTTATTTTCTTAATTACAGATAACATTATTGCGCCAGAATGAGAGTTTGACTCAGCAGCGGAGTGTGAACTGATATGAAACTCCCTGGCAGATTAAAACTGAGTGCCGTCTCGAACTAGGGACCGAGTTTGAGCCTCAGTCTGGTACACAGTTTTAATGTGCCAGGAAAAGTTTGCTTCGTCTCAGTCATTTTTTTTTCAGCCTTACAGTTTGGCTCTATAGGTATTTTTTCCTTTCAAATGTTTGGGAAGCGTTAAGTCGAAGACTCATTATATTTATCTATAGCTCAAGTAAACAAAAAAATCCATTTGAGTAATGAGAACAAAATCAATATAGTGGAAACTTACGATACAGTTCGTACTGGACTAGTGTGTATTCTATACCGAAAATTCTTACCCCACCAGGAACTGAATCGGCTGTTTCCGAGAGGAGTCCCACCGAACAAGCTTGCATAGCCACCTCAGCTGGAGAGCGACGTCTTGTGAGTCATTTCTAGTGCAGTATCTGACGGCTGCAGGGCCTTATTCTTATTGGTTAGTGGGTATTGCACATTCCTGGCTTAAATTTATTCTAATTAGCACATGGAGAAAGTTCGCCTGAAGTATAAACTTACAAATTGCAATACGTCTGAATGAAGACTTATCGCCCAATAGACATTTACGGAAAAATAATACCTTTCAAACAATATGTGAACGTCTTGTGCAGACAAGCTGTTTTGAGAAAAGGTTATTTCATTGTGGAAGACAAAATAGTGTTAGAACACCTGCTTCAGAGGTTCGAGTGCCTCAGCATATTGAAGAAAATAATGGCAGAAGTATCAGAGAAATAGCAGAAAGTGAGAATGTGAGTCATGTGAGAGTGTAGGAAATGTTACGAGAGCAACTCCTTTATTCATGCCATCTTCAGAGAATGTAAAGACTTAATTAAACGTATTTTAATTCGGTAAAAGGGTTTTGTACTTGGGTACTAGAGATGTGCGCTCGGAACGAACACTCTGTGTCTACTGCACCATTTACTGATGAAGGGAAGGTTACCTTGAACGGAATGCAGAATTTTCACAACACACATGTGTGGACGGTTGCGAATCCTTTTGCAGTTTGAGAAACGAGTCATCACCAACAGTTAAGCATAATTGGATAGCCGGCCGCGGTGGTCTTGCGGTTCTGGCGCTGCAGTCCGGAACCGCGGGACTGCTACGGTCGCAGGTTCGAATCCTGCCTCGGGCATGGGTGTGTGTGATGTCCTTAGGTTAGTTAGGTTTAAGTAGTTCTAAGTTCTAGGGGACTTATGACGTAAGATGTTGAGTCCCATAGTGCCCCGGGCCATTTGAACCATTTTTGAACCATAATTGGATACAAATTAATTGGACCTTTAATTTTCCATGGAAAATTTTAAATGTTTTGCTGGAAGGAGTTTCGCTACACTTAGGTCAGTACATGTGGTTCATACTCTATGGGACCAGATATCATTTAGTTCTGAAACCAAGAGCTATGTTAAATTAACATTTCCCAAATAAATGGGTAGATCGCGGGACAGCAACACCTTACCTGCTTGATTTCCCGATCTCAGTCCATTGTATTTTTATTTTCGGTGTTTTTGGAGGATGTAATGTATTTAAGAAGGATATCAAATGCAGACAATCTTCACGAGCGTCTTCTAGAAAGATATCACCAGATACAACAGACGCCTGCAATTGCGGCGTGTAGGAGCCTGTGTTAATCTAATACTAGACAGAGTATTTAAAAAACAACTGACTATATATATATATATATATATATATATATATATATATATATATATATATGGTCAGTTGTTTTTTAAATACTCTGTCTAGTATTAGTCTAGTATATATATATATATATATATATATATATATATATATATATATATATATGTGTGTGTGTGTGTGTGTGTGGCAACGGCCTTTCCGCAGTGGCTACACCGCTTCCCGTGAGATCACCGAAGTAAAGCGCTGTCGGGCGTGGTCGGCAATTGGATGGGTGACCATCCAGGCCGCCATGCGCTGTTGCTATTTTTCGGGGTGCACTCAGCCTCTTGATGCCAATTTAGGAGCTACTCGACCGAATAGTAGCGGCTTCGGTCAAAAATACCATCATAACCCCCGGGAGAGCGACATGAGGATGACACGGCGGTCGGACGGTCCCGGTAGGCCACTCGTGGCCTGAAGACGGAGTGCTTTATATGTATATCTGAATTTTTTACTTCTTCGCAAGTGCTCTATCCATTCCCCAGGTGTCTCCCACACACTCGTTAACGAACTGTATACACGAGGGGCGTTCAGTAAGTAATGCAGCACACTTTCAGCCAGTATCGGTTGAAGAATGCGGTATTTGCTGTGGGACATCGTGGAATATTTCCACTTCAGCTCTTATAGTTTCATGAAGATTCGATGTGTGACGGCGCTGAACATAGCTTTCAAAATGGGGCCCGTAAGGAAGGTGAGTTCACGAACAGAGAGCTGCCATTAAGTTTCTTTTGGTGGAGGACCAGAGCTTGGCGGTATTCAAAGCTCGCTTGCCGAATGTCTACGGAGACCTGACAGTGAAGAAAAGCACGGTGAGTCTGTGGGCGAGGTGGCTGACATCATCGCAACGAGGTCGCGCAGATCTGCCCGATCACACGGGTGCCGGCTGGCCGCACATATATGTGCCTCCTCGCTTCTCACATTGAGATCCCTGTCTGTAGTGCCGACACACTCGCCTACCAGTTGCGGTGCTCAGTGTTGTGTGCCCGTAGGGTTCCTCTCCGCCTAACAGAGGGCCATAAAGCCGAATTTGACCCAATGAGGGCTGCACTCCGCGGGAAGAAGTTCGTGGATGATGGTTAGGTTATTAATGCAACTGTACGTTGGCTCCGACGTCGACTAGTAGAGTGGTACAGTGCGGGCATAGAGTCCTTCTCAGTAAGGTGGCCTAAGTCTGTCACATTGAATGGAGATCATGTTGAAAAACATGGTTTGGTTGCAAGGAGAGTACGTATAATGGTGTATTGTAGTCTTGAATAAAACCAACTGGCTTTCACGAAAAAATGCATTGAATTATTTACTGAGCGCACATCATGTATCGGCTAAAATGTTCTCGACGAGACACGGTGTTCTTCTTTGAATCTTCTCTTCCCTCCTTTACATATATAAAGTTATTATTTGAGGGTCTTGTGAGGGGCCCCTAACCACCTCGCGACAACTGAAGATCGTTTGGGAAACTATGGACAAGCGAACTTGCCATCACTTCGAATAGCCGACGTTGTGCTATCTCGATGCAAATGCCGTGCGACCAGTTTGTCCAGCAAGCAGTGCCATAGGACGTGACGTCACGCGCGTCAGAAGACGGCACGCCGGCCGCGGCTCGGTGCCGAGGTAACTTGTAATCCTATTACCAACTCTGGGCGCCAGGGGGCGCCGGGGCGACCTCCACCCTTTGTAAAATTGAGTTCCTCCCGCTTGTCCCCCGCCAGCCACCCCAGGCCTCGGCCGTGGCCATTCCCTGGTTCCTTCTTCTTTGCTTCTCCCGCCCTCCCCCTAACTCCCCTTCCCATACCCCACGACCTCGAGCCGGTGCGCTCGTGGCGATGGCCGAACACAAAAAGATGGAGAAAGCCGGCAGTCCCTCCTCCCCTATCACCAACCCCGCTGGCGCCCGTTAGGCTGGGGGGGAGGGAGGGGGTGGGTAAGGCCGATAGGTGGTGCAGGCTTCATTATGGCCGGAGGCGGCCGCCGCCCGCATATAAAGCCGCGCCGTGCCGCCGTAACCGGGGCCAGATCGTGACACCGCCGCCGTACATAGAGGCAACTGCGGGTGAACTTCGGCACTCTCGCGCTGCCGACCCCTGCGGGCATTTGTCCACTTTCATCTTCTTTGACATTTCCACTCCCAGTTATTATAGCAAGATTTCAAGCGGCGTCTTTCATATTAATTTTGTTCTCTGTCTGCAAGTCCAAGAAACCCGAGTTTGTCGTCGAGTGTACCTTCATTCGGCACTCTTTTCACTACAGAGAAACGAATATTTCTGCAAAGCGCTTCGGTTTCTATGTTTCTTAGTAAGCGATAGTAATCTCACGACTATCTAGTGGAGACACTGGAACATTTCTGGCCATTGGAGTCGCAGACCGATGAGCCAAACATTACAAGCATCTGCTCACTAGCTTGTTTGACCGCCTTTGGAGCGAAATACACTCCTGGAAATGGAAAAAAGAACACATTAACACCGGTGTGTCAGACCCACCATACTTGCTCCGGACACTGCGAGAGGGCTGTACAAGCAATGATCACACGCACGGCACAGCGGACACACCAGGAACCGCGGTGTTGGCCGTCGAATGGCGCTAGCTGCGCAGCATTTGTGCACCGCCGCCGTCAGTGTCAGCCAGTTTGCCGTGGCATACGGAGCTCCATCGCAGTCTTTACCACTGGTAGCATGCCGCGACAGCGTGGACGTGAACCGTATGTGCAGTTGACGGACTTTGAGCGAGGGCGTATAGTGGGCATGCGGGAGGCCGGGTGGACGTACCGCCGAATTGCTCAACACGTGGAGCGTGAGGTCCCCACAGTACATCGATGTTGTCGCCAGTGGTCGGCGGAAGGTGCACGTGCCCGTCGACCTGGGACCGGACCGCAGCGACGCACGGATGCACGCCAAAACCGTAGGATCCTACGCAGTGCCGTAGGGGACCGCACCGCCACTTCCCAGCAAATTAGGGACACTGTTGCTCCTGGGGTATCGGCGAGGACCATTCGCAACCGTCTCCATGAAGCTAGGCTACGGTCCCGCACACAGTTAGGCCGTCTTCCGCTCACGCCCCAACATCGTGCAGCCCACCTCCAGTGGTGTCGCGACAGGCGTGAATGGAGGGACGAATGGAGACGTGTCGTCTTCAGCGATGAGAGTCGCTTCTGCCTTGGTGCCAATGATGGTCGTATGCGTGTTTGGCGCCGTGCAGGTGAGCGCCACAATCAGGACTGCATACGACCGAGGCACACAGGGCCAACACCCGGCATCATGGTGTGGGGAGCGATCTCCTACACTGGCCGTACACCACTGGTGATCGTCGAGGGGACACTGAATAGTGCACGGTACGTCCAAACCGTCATCGAACCCATCGTTCTACCATTCCTAGACCGGCAAGGGAACTTGCTGTTCCAACAGGACAATGCACGTCCGCATGTATCCCGTGCCACCCAACGTGCTCTAGAAGGTGTAAGTCAACTACCCTGGCCAGCAAGATCTCCGGATCTGTCCCCCATTGAGCATGTTTGGGACTGGATGAAGCGTCGTCTCACGCGGTCTGCACGTCCAGCACGAACGCTGGTCCAACTGAGGCGCCAGGTGGAAATGGCATGGCAAGCCGTTCCACAGGACTACATCCAGCATCTCTACGATCGTCTCCATGGGAGAATAGCAGCCTGCATTGCTGCGAAAGGTGGATATACACTGTACTAGTGCCGACATTGTGCATGCTCTGTTGCCTGTGTCTATGTGCCTGTGGTTCTGTCAGTGTGATCATGTGATGTATCTGACCCCAGGAATGTGTCAATAAAGTTTCCCCTTCCTGGGACAATGAATTCACGGTGTTCTTATTTCAATTTCCAGGAGTGTACATCACTGTATCTGCGTATCAGGAATGTGACAGCAAGTTGGTAGGTTTGTGGAGGTTGTCTACGCACAGGTCACGTAACTCGCGTAAATAACGGGTCGCTGATTTGCGTACGCTGTGATGGCACCCGATAGCGACCCAAATGCCTTCCACACGATTTACATCAGAAGAGTTCACTATAATGCCCCCTGCACTATTCTAGCACGGTTTTGGCTCCGAGACAAGGACAACTATACTGCTGAAAAATGACATCGCGGTGGGGAAGGCATCAAGCATGGAGAGATGCAGGCGTTTCGCAGCTGTCAACGTGTCTTCGATTACGACCACAGGTCCCATGAAAGCGTATGAGAGTGTGTCGCATAGCATAATACTGCACCCACCAGCTGCACGTTTCGAGCCGCCGTTCACCTCGACGACGACGTTTCTGGAGACGACCATCGACCTACAAAAATGTGATCCACCCGAAGAGCCGAAACGTTTCCATCGACCGAGGGTTGAATTCCGATGGTCCTGTGCCCACTGCAGTCGTAGGGTTAACATGTGAACACGTAGTGGTGGTCCACTGTTTAGCTCCATGTTCAACAACGTGCGATGAACGGTGTTCTCCGAAACACTTGTGCTTGCACCAGCATTGTGCTCTTTCGGTAAAGATATTACAGATCACTTTACGGATCAGACAAGCCTCCGATCCCCACCTTCTGTGAAGAGTCGTGGACTTGCAACCTTTCAGAGCCAAGTGGTACTTCCACTATTGTTTTGCCTCTTTCCGTAGATACTCGTGATAGCAGCATATGAACATTCGACCAGCCTCCACAGGCTCTGCGTAATAATAACTTGCTCTTTGTCATAGTCGCTCACTTCACCGGTTTTCCATTTTGCAGCCCAAATCTTCACTAGGGTGTCTGATCCGCGTACGTACTTTTGTTACCGCGTCACGTGTCTGCAACACCATCAGGTGGCAACCAACTTCGCGCTGAGCAGTGGTCCTATGGTCTAGCTTGTCAGTGTAGCTTTATTCCCGCATACGACCACTCAGTGGAACGAAGATAGACAGAAGCGATAAAAATTCTTGAGATATTGTGAGTAGGCTGTTTAGGTTTTCTTATTGGTAACGCCACGTAGTGCTCTGTACGAAAATCACTGGCTGTGCTGTGTGCAGTCTGTGGCTAGTTTGTATTGTTGTCTGCCATTGTAGTGTTGGGCAGCTGGATGTTAACACCGCGTAGCGTTGGGCAGTTGGAGGCGAGCCGCCAGCAGTGGTGGATGTGGGGAAGTGAGATGGCGGATTTTTGAGAATGGATAATTTGTAGGTGTGTCCATCAGAAACAGAACATTTGTAAGAATGGATGTCATGAACTGCTATATATATTATGACTATTAAGGTTGTTTGTTCTTTATCAAAATCTTTCATTTGCTGACTATGCCTATCAGTAGTTAGTGACTTCAGTAGTTAGAATCTTTTATTTAGCTGGCAGTAGTGGCGCTCGCTGTATTGCAGTAGTTCGAGTAACGAAGATTTTTGTGAGGTAAGTGATTTGTGAAAGATATAGGTTAATGTTAGTCAGGGCCATTCTTTTTCAGGGATTATTGAAAGTCAGATTGCGTTGTGCTACAAATATTATGTGTCAGTTTAAGCACAGTCGTGTATAATTTTTCTAAGGGGACGTTTCATATGGTGACCCTGCCAAGATACCTCACTGGAATCTTCTGATTTTTATCTGCTAGTTTGTGCAATTAGTGCAGCCTTTGTTTATTGCTAGCACGTAATTGTAGAGAGAATTTCCTTTGTAGTTGTAGTTTTTCATTCTTGTACAGTAAAACAGTTGTGGCATGCATGTAGGTTTGCACCAAGTATTTCACAGCTGCGCTTGCAATTAAGGAGATATTATTTTCAATGCTATGTTATTGTGTTTTCTTATTTTGCTCTTCAAATTGTGGTTTTCTGTGATGTTGTGTGAAATATTGTGACAATAATGGCGTGTGAAAGGCGTAATACTAGGCTCCAAAGTAAACTGAGAAATGACAGTTAAGACGAAAGCAGTGTGTTAGCGCCGCCGAGTAATGAATTAACTAATGTTCAAAGTAGTAATTTGGTAATTGTGCATAGGGAAATGGAGCGGACTGCAAATAATGGTGTAGGCAGTGAAACAATTAGTGAACAGGGAAGCATTATCGATCGATCGGTCGTCAACAGCTCGCCTCAGGAATCCGAAATGACAGGACACAATCTTGCAAATACTGCAGATTCAGGTTTTGCGTCGTCACCGTTTTCTCAGATAAGTCAAGACACATTTTCTGCTTGTCATAATGTGAATGTTGCCGGTGCAAATGCACTGCCGAAAAGCATAGAGGAACAGATTCCAGACACTAATACATTATTATTGCAATTAATGCAACAAATGAAACCAAATCAGAAACAAACACAGCAACAGTTAGACACAATGGAACAAAATCAAAGACAAACACTGCAAAAGCTTCAAAAGTTAGACACAATGGAACAAATGCTTCAAAAGTTAGACTCAGTGGAACATACACTTGAACAAACACGTGAAGATTTAACTACTGAGTTACATAACATCGAATCGAAATGTCAAAAAGTCTGTAATGATGTAAAAACACAAATTTGTGAGCATTTCCAACCCATTTTTTCGCAGCATGAAAATACATTACAGAATGACGAATTAGCCATAGAAGAACTGCAAACTATTGTTCATGAAAATCATGAGTCCTTGCAAGCTAAAATTGACTCAGTTGCATCTACCGATTCGGTTACACAACTTGTAAAAACTCAGGAAAACTTAGGACACAGTAGATACGATTTCAACACAAATGGACACTCTGAAATGTGGTTCAGAAAAACACACTGAGGAAATAAATATACTATCGGAGAAAGTAGCCGAACTTTCGGATCAGTTCACTAACTTATCTGCAAAGGTAGATGATGATATGAATGACACAAGATCTGTAGCCGTCACTGACACAGAAGAGTATGAACAAATTAGAAAATTCAAACAGAATCAAATTAATACGCAACACAAAAGAGAAATCCGGGAAGTACAAGATCAGTTGGCACAAGTAATACAAAAATTACATATTTCAGAGGATACTCGCGCTCCAACACGGGAAGAGGGACTTATTAATTCGGAAAAGCCACAAAATAATAACACAGGGCACTTCGCAAATTATGAAAGAAATTGGCAAGGTGCACCGAATTTTGAGATGGAACCACCAACACGACGTAACAATGACCGATATGCTACTCGCTGACACGATGATTTCGACTATAAGCTGTTCATTACTACACGTAAATTCAAAACATTTAAGAATTCTGGCAACGACATTCATCCACAAGCGTGGCTCCATTAATTCTCTCATTGTTTTCCTCCCAACTGGTCATTAGAGGACAGATTAGAATTTATGTGTGGCTACTTAGTGAATGAACCAGCTGAAAGAATGCGATTGGTCATTCACGATTGCCACAGTGAAGTATTATTTTATCATGCCTTCCTCTCAGTATATTGGTCTCAAGCTACACAAGACCGAGTAAAACATAGCATCATAATGATGAAACATTTCGAACAATCTGAATTTTCCAGTCTTGTGAAATATTTTGAAGACATGTTGCACAAGAATCAGTACCTGTCAAACCCATACAGCCCCTCAGAACTCATCCGCATTTGCTTAATCAAATTACCTGAACATTTACGACATATTATTTTGGCAGGACGTTGCAAAGACGACATTGAAGCTTTTCAGGGACCCTTACAAGAACTAGAAATTGACACTGACAATCGTGGAACGCGAAAACAGAAACACAACAATTACAGGTCACATCCGTCGCAATTCCGCGATGACAGAAATAATAAATGGACATGACAAGGCTATTCTTACAACGTAAATCGTGACCAAACCTGACACCACCCATATGACAACCGTTGGCAGAGTAGTAATAATTACAGGGAAAGATCACCTCTCCACAGTAATGACTATCATAGAGACAATCAGAGAAACAGACAATATGGGAACCAAAATAATTATTATCAAGGGAGACAGAATAACAACAGACGCAACGGTCCAGTGTGCAGTTATGATTCCGGGAGAAATTCTCCACCACGTGACCGACAAGACAGAAACTATGGAATCTACCGACATGACGACAGACGATATGATCGTAACAACAGACCTGAATTGCATTAGAACTGGCGGGATTCAAACAGGGCAGGGCCCTCTCGACAAGGTGAATTTGTAGAAGTTAGGTCTCCAAATCCCAATAACGACGCGCGCCAACAAAGAGACAATAGGCAATGACTCATACCACTGGCAGCCACAAAACGTACTTATGAAACTGACGACGGAGCTGCCGTAGCTAGTAATTACGTAAAAATGAAGACATTAGGGACATCTTACTCGAGGAACACGACGTAAACCATAACAACATTGCATATCCTGTGATTCACATTACAGTAAATGACATAAAATTTACGGCAGTACTTGACTCTGGCAGTCCCATTTCAGTAATTAGTGAAACAGCCTACTTACAATATCTTCTAAAATCGTGTGAGGTGTTCTTTCTCCAGCGGAATGGACCCAAAAAGTTGTTGGAAGTCGCCTGCAGAAATACTGATCCATGCTGCCTCTATAACCATCCATAAATGCGAAAATGTTGTCGGTGCAGGAGTTTGTGCACTTTTTGATGTCTTGATTATGTCCTATAAATGGTCGATGGGCAAATCATACACTCGAATTCTCCAGAAGGTTCTTCAAACCAGTTGCGAATAACTGTGACCCGGTGACATGGCGCGTTGTCATCAATAAATGTTCCATCGTCGTTGGGTAACGTGATGTCCATGACTGGTTGCAAATGGTCTTCAAGTAGCTTCATTCCATGTAAGCGCTGCACACGCCATTATGTATCAACCACGATATTGCACAGTGCCTTGTTGACCACTTGGGTCCATGGCTTCGTGGGGTCAGCGCCACACTCAAACCCTATCATCAGCTCTTAACAATTTAATTGGGACTCATAGAAATAGGCCGCGGTTTTCCAATCGTCTGGTGACGAACAGATATGGTCTCTAGCTTAGGAGATGCGCTGCAGGCGATGTAGAGCTGTTAGTAACGGCACTCGCGTCGGTGGTCTGCTGCCATAGCCCATTAATACAATATTCTGCCACACTGCCGTAATGGATACATTCGTCGTTCATCCCTCATTGATTTCTGCGGTTATTTCACGCAGTGCTGCTTGTCTGTTAGCATTGACAGTTCTGCGCAAACGCTGCTGCTGCGTGTCGTTAACTGAAGGACGTCGGCCACAGCGTAGTCCGTGCTGAGTGGTAATGCCTGAAATATGGTATTCTCGGCACACTGTTGACACTGTAGATCTCTGAATATTGCATTCCTAATGATTTTGTAAGTAGGCCGTTCAGGTTTTCATGTTGGTAACGCCACGAAACTCTCTGTATGAAAATCACTGACTGTGCTGTGTGCAGTCTGTGGCTGGTTGTCATTGTTAGAATGTTCGCTATTGTAGTGTTGGGCAGTTGGATGTGAACAGCGCGTAGCGTTGCGCAGTTGGAGGTGAGCCGCCAGCAGTGGTGGATGTGGGGACAGAGATGGCAGAGATTTTAGAGCGGACGATCTGAACGTGCGTCCATCAGAAAAAAGAAATTTGCAAAACTGGATGTCATGAACTATATATATATATATATATATATATATACACTCCTGGAAATGGAAAAAAGAACACATTGACACCGGTGTGTCAGACCCACCATACTTGCTCCGGACACTGCGAGAGGGCTGTACAAGCAATGATCACACGCACGGCACAGCGGACACACCAGGAACCGCGGTGTTGGCCGTCGAATGGCGCTAGCTGCGCAGCATTAGTGCACCGCCGCCGTCAGTGTCAGCCAGTTTGCCGTGGCATACGGAGCTCCATCGCAGTCTTTAACACTGGTAGCATGCCGCGACAGCGTGGACGTGAACCGTATGTGCAGTTGACGGACTTTGAGCGAGGGCGTATAGTGGGCATGCGGAAGGCCGGGTGGACGTACCGCCGAATTGCTCAACACGTGGGGCGTGAGGTCTCCACAGTACATCGATGTTGTCGCCAGTGGTCGGCGGAAGGTGCACGTGCCCGTCGACCTGGGACCGGACCGCAGCGACGCACGGATGCACGCCAAGACCGTAGGATCCTACGCAGTGCCGTAGGGGACCGCACCGCCACTTCCCAGCAAATTAGGGACACTGTTGCTCCTCGGGTATCGGCGAGGACCATTCGCAACCGTCTCCATGAAGCTGGGCTACGGTCCCGCACACCGTTAGGCCGTCTTCCGCTCACGCCCCAACATCGTGCAGCCCGCCTCCAGTGGTGTCGCGACAGGCGTGAATGGAGGGACGAATGGAGACGTGTCGTCATCAGCGATGAGAGTCGCTTCTGCTTTGGTGCCAATGATGGTCGTATGCGTGTTTGGCGCCGTGCAGGTGAGCGCCACAATCAGGACTGCATACGACCGAGGCACACAGGGCCAACACCCGGCATCATGGTGTGGGGAGCGATCTCCTACACTGGCCGTACACCACTGGTGATCGTCGAGGGGACACTGAATAGCGCACGGTACATCCAAACCGTCATCGAACCCATCGTTCTACCATTCCTAGACCGGCAAGGGAACTTGCTGTTCCAACAGGACAATGCATGTCCGCATGTATCCCGTGCCACCCAACGTGCTCTAGAAGGTGTAAGTCAACTACCCTGGCCAGCAAGATCTCCGGATCTGTCCCCCATTGAGCATGTTTGGGACTGGATGAAGCGTCGTCTCACGCGGTCTGCACGTCCAGCACGAACGCTGGTCCAACTGAGGCGCCAGGTGGAAATGGCATGGCAAGCCGTTCCACAGGACTACATCCAGCATCTCTACGATCGTCTCCATGGGAGAATAGCAGCCTGCATTGCTGCGAAAGGTGGATATACACTGTACTAGTGTCGACATTGTGCATGCTCTGTTGCCTGTGTCTATGTGCCTGTGGTTCTGTCAGTGTGATCATGTGATGTATCTGACCCCAGGAATGTGTCAATAAAGTTTCCCCTTCCTGGGACAATGAATTCACGGTGTTCTTATTTCAATTTCCAGGAGTGTAGTTCTAAGTCTAGGGCACTGATGACCTTAGATGTTAAGTCCCATAGTGCTTAGAACCCTTGAGTTTGAACACGACTATATATATATATATATATATATATATATATATATATATATATATATATATATATGATGGCTTTTGAATAGTATTAAGGTAAATACATTGTTTGTTCTCTATCAAAATCTTTCATTTGCTAACTATGCCTTATCAGTAGTTAGTGCCTTGAGTAGTTAGAATCTTTTATTTAGCTGGCAGTATTGGCGCTCGCTGTGTTGCACTAGTTCATGTACCGAAGATTTTTGTGAGGTAAGTGATTCACGAAAGGTATAAGTTATTGTTAGTCAGGGCCATGATTTTGTAGGGATTATTGAAAGTCAGATTCCGTCGCACAAAAAATATTGTGTGTCAGTTTAGTGTTCATCAGATTAAGTAAAGAGAGAAGTGTCTGAGTAGGTACGTTCAGTTTTGCTCAGCTGTTTGAAAATCAAATAACGTAGAGGTTTTCCAGCTCTTTCATTTATAAATTTTCCAAAGGGGATGTTTCAGTTTCTGATAAGGAATGTCCACAGCATCTAGCTGTATCAACCGTTCCATGTTCAGTGTCTGTTAACTCCCGCCGTGCGGCTATAATTACATCGAGTTAATGACATGAGTTCAAATGACAGCTCCACCACTGCTCTGCCTCTTTATGACTTCTGTATAGGTGCATGTAGCTATTCTGTGATGTTTGTCACCTTTGTGTAAATTAGCTGCCGTATGAAGTCCTAATATGGAGTGAGGCAAGAAAGACATATGCTGCAATACAGCCACAGCAGTCGTGGGAAATTGTGCCAACTTGGGTGAACTGTCCATCTGATTGGTTTTTGCAATAAAAGATGGTTGGATTACCCTCTGGACAGTGCGACAAAACTCTTATTTTCGGTTACTACTTACAAGGTCCATTCTATAATTAACAGCCGGAGGTGGTGTATAAAAAATTCCAAACTCTGCTAAAGTTCGTTGTTATTTGTTATTTTGGAATCGAAGACAAAACTACAAGTGGGCAGATAAGTCCAAACGCGGTGAAACAGGTGTTGAAGATTCACACTTCCAGGACGCTCAGTCTGTGGAGTCAATGAGAACAACGTTGTGACTGCTGATGGGCTGCTACGGAAAAAAATCAGTGGTATCGCAGAAACGATTAACTTTAGTACCGAATCAGTCCACCATACGTTCATGACATACTGGTGTTCAAGAATACGACACATGGTTGACGACACGCGGAAGTGTGGGTATGGCCGTGGAGCATGTTCAGATAGCCGTGCTAAGACGACCGCTCCCGAATTTAAGATTTGATTCCGGCAGAGATTTCCACTATCCTCATTCCATTAAATAGCAGATGGTTGTCCATATTCGCAACTGCAAATGAATTAGATAATGTTCAAAAAAGTTTGTGTGGAAGTGGATTCCAAAACATTTGACATCAGGAATGAGAGAAAGGAGAATAAATATGTGCAGCATAGCCTGCTTGCCACAGCCCTCGTATTGCCCGGATCTGACACCTTCAGATTGTCACATTTTTAGCTCACTGAAAGAAGTTCTTATTGGTTCAAGGTTCACTGATAAGGAAGAAGTCCATGGAGCAGTGTATGAACTGGTTACGGACATGTGTCCACAAATTATTTGCATGTGGAACTGAGAGATTTGTTCAGCTCTAGCGTAAGTACATAGAACTTGAGAGAGATTGCCTTGAAAAATAAATATTGTTTCCATTATCGTAACATAATTTTATATATATATATATATATATATATATATATATATATATATATATATATATATATATATATATATATATATATTTGGATAGCTCTCATTTACTAATTTTAACATTCAGAATTTGTTCATAACAGAAACGTCACCAAAACGATATTTAATGATGAACCTTTAGTAGACTATTGAACCCCTACAAAGAGCCAAATCAATTTGTCTGCCATCGTCATCTTGAGAGCTGTTAACTGCTGACAAGTGGAAACGCCTTCTGAAGGAAGGAAGTTTCGTTACTCATCTTGGAAATCTGAAGATGTCTTATTTTGGGCAATAAGAATGACTGGTAACTTTGCGAGTTATTCCCGTTCTCGTACGCATTTTTACACAACGTTACTGTTCGCTTTGTATTTTATATTAAGAAATGTGCATAGTATAAAAATAATCGGCATTTCTTAACCTGTGGCACTCATGTCAGTGACGAACAGTCTTAGCCTGCTCCCCTGTGATTTCATTAAACCTCGCAGTAAAACGAAGGGAATTTCGTCAAATTTAGAAAGCCCCTGACACGACACGACTGAATCGTGGAGACTGAAGTCTGAATTCAGAACCAGATATACAATAGGCACTTATAACTCGAGAGCCAGTCATATGATTTACGTTTTTCCTTTCTTAATGCACGGATATATTTATTGGCTATGTTTAAGTATATATTTAGTTGCTCTCGTTATGAAAAGGAATAAGCCGTGGTGATCATTCTAAGCCAATTTTGAAGAAAGTGGGCTGCCATTGTTCTCTCTTACAATAAGCTGCCTAAATTATTAGAGAAAAATCAGTTGTTTTAGTACTGAATTGTAGACCTCAAAAGAGAACTACAAAAATGTTTGCGAGAGCGTGTGCCTAACTTTAACAATTGAACCTCAATCACCCTTTTTATACTTCTAAGGTGCTGAAACGGGCGACTTCAAAATACAAATCATCATTGTTAGTCAGCCTTAAACGATAAATATGTATTCTTCCAGACTTTTATTTAGATCTTTTTGAGATATACAATCTGGTGCTGCTTAATTTTATATGGCTCTTATGTATGAAGTAGGGAATATCAAGAAATCACGCTGACAGAAAACGTTTTTACTTCAATTAGCTTCTAAAATTTAAACGTCTGAAGAGACTTCCCTGAAACTTAGCTAAGAACCATCCCGATTAAAACAGCCTTCGAATAATAATAATAATAATAAAAACTGCGTTAAAATCGGACCTCCCGTTTGGGAGCTAAATGCGATCAACAGATACATAAATACACTCGTTAAACTTACCCCTCTATTTGCGTTGGGGGTTAACAAACGGATTTAAATTCTACGCGCTATCTTTGTACTGTGACGAAATCACTTGGAGACGCCTGATGTTCGTCTTCAGATGTTCCTTTGCAAGAGTATTATGAAGTTGTTGGGGGGGGGGGGGGAGCGAGCGAAGGGTATCAGACTGATGTAGCACCCGGTGGACATCGTGGATGGGACTGGCCAGTGTCTCAGTTGCAAAACCGCATATTGTATGTGCCATCTCATGGGTCTGCAATAAGCGCGGACGAGCGAGCGCCTGAATGTAGACCGCCGCGCACAACAGTGAGACACTTGGTCATCACACTAGAAATTCTGTTATGCTTTGACGAGGCCACGTGTAATTAGACCCCTTACACGTCCTGTTATTCCATCTGTAATGGATACAGTTAAGTGCCGTCTGTGGTAACATATAGAAGGGAAACGTACTGATGACTCCTGCATTCACTGCGGTCGGATGCGCGGTAACACATTAATGCACAAACTGCTCTCACGTTATAAAGGTTAGCTCTCATGAAATTTAGACAAAACTGCACTTCACAAGACTGTTTACGGCTTGTGGTGCGGAGAAAACTTCTGGTATCGGTAACTTTCCTGCTCAGCCCTGCTTCATTCATGACCGGTGCAAGGAAAGAACGATGGTCGGTAAACCGTCCTATGATATTATTTCTCTGATTTTCTCATCGCACACATTTAGAAACATATATGTGGAAGGTTTTGTCACCCAACTGTTTCTGGAATATTCGCTCTCAGATTTTCTGGAGTATCCCTTTTCGTAGTTACCATCGCCTGTGTTGTATTGTTTAACAGAGGAGTTTCATATCTCCATAATGCTTTCCTTCCGACTAAATTATGCTGTGACGAACGCGCCGCTCTGCGTCAGATCTTCTTTCTCTCTACTATTAACTCGTGGTAAGAGTTAATAGACGTGAGCAATTGTCAAGTATCTTTCGAATAAAGCACTCCGTCTTCATGCCACAAGTGGCCCATCGAGACCATCCGACCGCCGTGTCATCCTTAACTGAGGATGCAGATAGGAGGGGCGTGTGGTCAGCACACCGCTCTCCCGGTCATTACGATGGTTTTCTTTGACCGGAGCCGCTACTATTCGGTCAAGTAGCTCCTCAGTTGGCATCACGAGGCTGAGTGCACCCCGAAAAATGGCAACAGCGCATGGCGGCCTCGATGTTCACCCATCCAAGGGCCGGCCACGCCCGACAGCATTTAACTTCGGCGACCTGACGGGAACCGGTGTATCCACTGAAGCAAAGCCGTTCCCATCTGTCGATTAAATGCTTTATAATCCACTACTATTGTGAATGAATTAAGTTTCCTTAAGGTCCTCCCAATGGAACGCAACCTGTCATCCGCTTTTCAGACAATTTATTTTATGTTTCATGTCGTCATTGGACTTTACCTCAGTCATTATGGCTACTCCTACGTATTTTATGGTAGTTACCGTTTCCAGTAATTTATCACCAGTTATGCAGACGAACAGTAGTTTATTTCTTCGTCTATTTATGTAAAATACGTACAATTATATACGTTCACTTTCAAATTTAAGTAACTGTTAAGGAACGCGGGTTAGTTAATTTACGAATGACACAATAGTTCGGATGGAACGCTATATCTGTGGCCCTGAGCACTAGGGGACTTAACTTCTGAGGTCATCAGTCCCCTAGAACGTACAACTACTTAAACCTAACTAACCTAAGGACATCACACACATCCATGCCCAAGGCAGGATTCGAACCTGCGACCGTAACGGTCGCGTGGTTCCAGACAGCAACGCCTAGAACCGAAATATCTGTTACAGTATTTCAGTGGCACATTTTGGCTCAATCACTCAAATAGACGGCTATACTGCCTTGTAAGGCCAGTATCTTTCCAGTTTCTTCGTCGATAGTAGCATATGAGCTGCGATTAACAGAGAAAAATAATTTGAATAGAAATGGATAACACTTTTCGGCAATTGAATGACAAGTATGCGAACAGGAAGAGCATAGGGCCCCAGACAGCTAAGTGAACAGGAAATGTTAACGGAAACTTTTGAGAACATTAACCGTTGTCAAATCTAACAAAACGATTCGTTTCAGACTTAATCACTGAACACGTTTACAACTGTCGCCGGCTTTGACCATACGTCAACCGTCTTCAGAGTCTGTATGACATAAGCGAACAAAGCACCTACGACATTCATATTCATACTACTTTCCATTCCCAGCAGAACTTTAGTATTTTTGCACTTGTATCGGATTTCAGGATCCTTGTCACCGAATAATACCTAATTCATTGAAGCGCCAAACAAACTGGTATGGGCATGCGTATTGCAATTCAGAGATATGTAAACAGGCAGAATACGGCACTGCGGTCGGCAACGCGTATATAAGACAACAAGTGTCTACCGCATTTGTTAGATCGGTTACTGCTGCTACAATGGCAGGTTAACAAAAAATTTTAGTGACTTTGAACGTGGTATTATATCCGCCGCACGAACGACGGGACACAGCATCTCCGAAGAAGCGATGCAGTGGGGATTTTATCGTACGACAATTTCAAAAGCGTGCCGTTAATATCAGGAACCCGGTAAAACATGAAAAAAAAACTGCGTTCAAATCGGACCTCCCGTTTGTGAGCTAAATGCAGTGGGGATTTTCTCGTACGACAGTTTCAAAAGCGTGCCGTTAATATCAGGAACCCGGTAAAACATGAAAAAAAACTGCGTTCAAATCGGACCTCCCGTTTGGGAGGTGCAGGTGCATCGCTGCAGCCGGAAACAGATCCTGCAAGAAAGGGACCAGTGACGACTGAAGAGAACCCTTCCGCAAATTTCTGCAGATTTCAGTTCTGGGCCATCATCAAATGTCAGCGTGCGAACCATTCAACGAAACATCATCATCATAGGCATTCGGAGCCGAAGGCCCACTCGTATACCATTGATGACTGCACGCCAGAAAGCTTTACGCCTCACCTGGGCCCGTCAACACCCACATTGGACTGTTGATGACTGGAAATTTGTTGCCTGGTCGGGCGAGTCTCGTTTCAATTTGTATCGAGTGGATGGAAGTGTACGGGTTTGGAGACAACCTCATGAATCCATGGACCCTGCAAGTCGGAAGGGGACTGTTCAAGCTAGTGGACGCTCTGTAATGGTGTGTGGCGTATTTAGCTGCAGTGATAGGGGACCCATGATACGTCTAGATACGACTCTGACAGGTGACACGTACGTAAGCATCCTGTCTGATTACCAGCACATGATCCTGAGGCTCCAGGAACATTCTTCTGAGCTTAAACACTTCCGCTGGCCACCAAACTCCCCAGACATCAACGTTATTGAGCATATTATGCATAACATGCTGTTCAGAAAAGGTCTCTACCCACTCGTACTCTTACGGATCTGTGGACAGCCCTGCAGGATTAATGGTGTCAGTTCCCTCCAGCGTTACTTTAGACATTAGTCGAGTCCATGCCACGTCGTGATGCGTCACTTCTGCGCGCTCGCGTGGGCCCTACACGATACTAGCCAGGTGAACGAGTTTCTTTGACTCTTCAGTGTACATATTCATGCGATCGCATTTCACTTACAAGTAGCTCTAAACCTTATAAATATCGGATAACGAGTTTCCATCTAGCAATCGAAGTTTCTATATGTTCTCACCCTATGTAGCATTAGCATCAAGACTCATCGGATACTGCTATGGCTGCCACATTTGTAAGCAAAGTGAAGAATACTCGGATGATACCTTCATCCACTAGTGTATTCAGTCCTTGGTGTTGAGAGAAGGTGGAGACGCTCTCCCATTGCAACGAACACTCACAACACTCCTCATAGTTCTGATCGGGTCTAGGGCATCTAGTCCGCAGCTCGTGGTCGTGCGGTAGCGTTCTCGCTTCCCACGCCCGGGTTCCCGGGTTCGATTCCCGGCGGGGTCAGGGAATTTCTCTGCCTCGTGATGACTGGGTGTTGTGTGACGTCCTTAGGTTAGTTAGGTTTAAGTAGCTCTAAGTTCTAGGGGACTGATGACCAAAGATGTTAAGTCCCAGAGCCATTTGAACCATTTCTAGGGCATCTAAATCAATTCATACTACAGATGAAATTCGACTATTTCTGCATGATCATAAAGGACAAGGTCCTGAGTGATGATGGATTAGGAACAGAGAGCTCTACTGAAATAGTAATCGACTACAGTCTGTTTTAAACAGGTATCATCTGGAAAGAAGAAACACAGCTACATCAGTAATCGAATTCACTGAAATCTCTGACAAAAGTTCCTCGAAGCAGTATAGCTTTTACTGTGGCTTGAGACATCGCTCCCTCAATAAAGAAAAATTGTACACACAAGTTATTGAACAATACAGACATAAGAAAGAAATAAAGAGCAAGATTGAGAGTGAGCGAGAGATAGCGTCCAATGACGACACACTGCATTAGAACGAAGCCGTTTACCTCAGTGACTGCATGGAGGCATCGGTGATCCGACGGCCATTGCAATTCGGTGTCGCCACTGTCATTTCAGATAGTAATTTTGGCGATACAACTGTACAACAAGACTATTGGTAGATTTTCCAATTGACGTTAAATCTGCCTCATGCTGTCTCTAGCAAAGAGATGAATATGTGGCCTGGATGGAGAGTGACTGTACCGTCCACGAAAATTCGTCTAAGCTGTAGAAGAAATCTCATCCGAAAGAGACAGAGTTCTTTTTAACATCTCGGATTTCGGAAAAAAGACGAGTGTGTTGGGGACTCTACTTTCCTATCAGTGCGTATACCACAGTTATGAATAGCCTACACAGTTTGGACAGCTAGTAATACTTTCCTCTAACGATCAGGCTCGCTTCTCTGGCTCCCTTGGTGTGTCCACGTGCGAAGGATAATCCACACTAAAAATAAAGTGCTCCCTTCCAACAGAAAGCGCTATCATTGTCAAAATTACCAACTCTTGAATTATTTACAACCATGAACTGAAAAATTTACTGGCAATAATTCTATGTCTCTGTACAGTGGCATCATTGCTGTCTATTTGGTATATCTCGTCCGTCGTCGAAAAACGCATTAAATCACAAATAAATTACAGTTAAATGAAGTACTTTATATACATTTTTCCTGAAAACCTAAAAGGCTGGCTAGGCTCTTGAGAGTGTGTTATTACAATATCCTTCTACGAGTTTGTCCTCCAACACTTCCTTCCATTACCAAATTAATAGTTTGTTGATATTTCATGATGCGTCAACCTACCCGAGCCCTGTTCATCTTATGAAATGAAGCTCTTTTCTTCCCAAACGTTTCACTATTTAACCGATCACCTGACATAATTTCCAGCATTCTTCGGTAGCGTCACAATTTAAAAACTTATATTCTCTTTTGCCTATTCTCTTTGCTTCTACCATACAAAACTACACTCCCGGAAGACAGTTCGAGAAAGACCTGGCAATTCTTCAATTTATATTCAACGTTAATCTGTTCCCATTTTTCTCCTGTCTCAAGTCAGCTGTATGAAAAGTCACCAGGGGAAACAGCAGATGATATGGAAATAAAGACAAATGCAGGTGATGTGATGATTTTGAAAAAATGAAAAGGAATTGGAAGAACAGCTAAATATCTGGCAAAAAGTAATTGAAGAAGCAGTCATAGAAATAAGCTCAATAAAAAGTGAGGTAGTGAAAATCAGCTGCAAAAATGAAAAAAATTAAGCATGTAAATTGTAATGTAATTATTACTAAAGCAGTCGATGCTTTCAAGTATCTACGAAGCCAGTTAACAAGGGAAGGAACATCAAGGACGAAATTTCTGAGAGAATTATACTATTGAATTTTGTACATAATTAGACATTGGAAAATACCTACCAAAACCAAGACTATGATACATAACTCACATTATTTGACAATTTTGACTCATGGATTAAAATATTGGACTTGGACAAATAACTAAGTATAACACAAGCGACAGAGATGCACGTAATACGAGGGATCCTGTGTAAGGGGAGGAGGGACAAGGTAAGGAATAAAACACTAAGAAACCCCTTTCAGATCAATCCTCGAAAAAAAACTGTGGAGAGAAACAGACATCAGTGGTTTAGCTTAAGAGAATGAGACAAGAAAGGTTTCCAAGAAGAGCTCTAGAATGGACAGAACCTGGACGAAGATCACGAGCAAGATGGAGAGATGAGGTCAAGTATGACGTGAACAGAAGAGGACTGCAATGGAATGAAATGCTGTGACAGACCGTGGGAGAAGAGAGAAACTTGGAAGAGGATCTGTGAACGACCTACACCAGCAGAAACGTTTCAGGAGGGAGAATAAGAGAAGGAAGAAGAATTCTACCTTCATCAACATTTTCCTGCACAAAAAGCAAAACTATTCGGCTACTTTCCTGTTGTCGTTTCTAATCCATTTCCCACCCGCCCCTGTATTACCTAAAAAATTCAATTACCATCCAGTAGCCGTATTATACTTTGACTGATATAAGCCTTACAATCTCTCTTCAAGATAATAGCGATTCGTTTCAACTGATCTTTCAATACATAATTGCAGTATCAACCAACCTTAGAGTTTTTATTTCTTCACTTCGAACTCTAATTCCCTATCCAAATTAGCTAATGTATATTTCAGTGCTTCTGAAGATGAAGTATGCACTTTCATTTGTTTTCTTCATGTAAATACAAGGGCATTCTTCGTTTAGTCTTTTAGACCTTCTCGCACTAAGGTATTTACAGCCTAGTGCTAAAAACGGATACATCAGTGGAACGCTCCCCTTTTTAGCTTACGAATAAGAGCAACTTAATGCCAGCAGTCCTAGTTAGATTTTGCAAGTCTTACAGCCTCTTAAGAGAAGGAAATGTCCAAACCACTTAAAGGGGGAATAAATTACGTCTGGAGCACAAGCAGCGCTCCTTTGCGGTTTACGGCTTCGCCACACGGCTCCTCTTAGCGACGACCACGAAATGGAGAGCAGAAGAGCGGAGAGGGGGAGGGCTGAGTGGACATCGCTAGGCCACGCAGTGACTCGGTTGCAGCGGCGCACATGCAGCGTAAGTCGCCTTTACGACGACAGCAGGCAGCCGGCGACTCTCGAGAGGACGTATTTCTGGAGGGGTGGCACGCTGCTTTGCTGGCTGCAATTTCCCCGCCGGGGCAGGCTGGTGGCGGCGGCAGATACCGGCCGTCGTCCCCCGCAGACATAGTGGCTGGTCTCTTCTGGCGCTGGCACTGCCCGTGTTTGCGGCCGGAGCTGATATCCCCAGTCCGAGAGGCTGTAAATTTCTAACGCTGCTGACACGGCACTTCCCGATGCTCGTAAGTTGAGCGACTAGGACCTCTTGACCTGGCCGTTTTACTCCCTAGTAATGAACAACGCTACCAGGATGTTTAGACGTTGCCTAAAAAACCCAAATAACGGCCTTTGTGTCTGCCTGTTTTCCGCGTTTTTCGAGACTT